>NC_064543.1:21717094-22367928 GCF_023856365.1 Brienomyrus brachyistius
AACCAGATATTTAAGCAAGATTGCATTTCTTTGGAGAGCAGGTGGAAACCAGAGTACCTGAAAATTCACACAACACATGCAAACTGCACAGGCACAGGAATTGCACTCCCAGCATAAATTATGAGTTCAACATTTAAATAAAAATCATCTCACTAATGGTTGGTTATGAGTTATCATGGCTAATGAACTATCAAATGAAATCTTTAGGAATGATTTTACATTTGTTTTATTTATTTATTGTGCGGACGCTTTTTTAATGCAGGCAGTTACTGGAGCAATTGGGGGGTTAAGCACCTTTTCGAGGACAAACAGGGCAATCACTCTGACTCCGAGGTCTGAACTAGTGACCTTCCGATCATCGACACGGCATCCTGACCTGCAGTGCCACATGTCGTGCGTCATGCGCCTTTAAAAAGAGACACTGTCCCCTCCCAACACTGATGGCAGTGTATAAAAATACCGGTGGCTTTATGCTGTGGAAGGACAGCGCGTGTCACACAGGCTGCAGTGACGCGACCGCTGACCGGGGTTATTTCTGTTAATACCACTAGGAGGCACCAACCACACTGAGCCAGGCCACCTCAGCCTTTCCAGATGGGATTGTTCCCCCATCGATTCATTCATCCATCTTCAGACCAGGTGAAGGTTGTGTTTAAATGAGATTCTTGTAAGAACAAAATGGTTAAAAATACATGTTACAACATTTCACCTGAAGACCATTTAATTTTTACTGTGTAGTGTATGTATAATTTGTAACACCACAAATGCAGAAAATTGCTTGTATGGCGTTCATGTAAAATTGTTCCAAATTTTCACGAAACTGCTAACAGTTCCTATGATACCTACCTATGGTACTAAGAGGATAACAACAGTTTCCAAAGAAAGAACAGTCCAGAACATTTGCTATGGTAGTCGGTACTGATGAGTGGAAGTTGCATTCTTGTGCTGGTGTTTGATCTCTAGTGTGTTACTGCTTTTAGACGGACAGTTTGAGCACTTTGTCTCCTCAGTCTCCAGTGTCATATTATGAGAGAGGGTGGGGGGGACAAACAAAGCTAAGGGGTAACCCTAAGGGCATCACAGCCAAAAATATCTCATTGCCAGTCAGGGTCCCCCTCAGGATCCCCCGTAAGACAGCCTCCTGTAAGTTGACCCAGCCTCCCAGCACCCTCTGAGCTTAGCGAACTGCTGATGATATGGATAAATTAAAATATCTCAGAAATAAATCGGCATGCATAAACGCCACAATGCTTTAAATCGGAAAATACACACTAATCCTGTTACGTTCGCCCGTGAAGCGGGTGAACGCGCTGGCAGGCAAGCGAGTAGGAAGCAGGCGAGCAGGCAAAAGCAGGGTGAACAGGGATTTATTTAGGGAACAGGGTGCAGGGAACATCTCACGACGACTAACATCAATGACCGACAAGGGGTACAGGCACGACTGAGACTTAAATACACCAGACGAAGCAAAAAATAACAAGACACAGCTGGGTACGATCAGGGAATCACACGTGGGTAATCAGGGGCGTGGCACACACGAGGAGTGGACGAGCTGGGCATGACAAATCCAATATGGTATATAAATCCTGATAACACCACAGGTTTTGGCCACAGGAGCCACTGGGCCAGTGGATGCAGTGAGTGCAGTGAATGCAGAGCATGCAATGGCTGCAGTGAGGGCGATGAGTGCAGTGCTGCGAGGTAAAACTAACACACGATCTCTCACAGCATCTGTTAATGCTGACCAAAACATACCATTTAAACCCCAGTGTTGTGCAATCAGCTGCACAGTTTCATAGCAGCTTCACAGTCAGACTGGGAGTTCAACAAGGCTGTCGTAATTAAGCAAATCCTATGAGTTAATTCTGCAGCCAAACAGTTTGGGGTGTTTACATTGCAGCTCAAACTTCTACTGCCTTATAAAACCGTCTAAACTTTTTCATCTGTGAATTAAGCTGTGGCAGCACCGGGTCAGACACCACGGCGACCGGGCCCTAAGCCGGGCGGCACCGGGTCAGACACCACGGCGACCGGGCCCTAAGCCGGGCGGCACCGGGTCAGACACCACGGCGACCGGGCCCTAAGCAGGGCGGCACCGGGTCAGACACCACGGCGACCGGGCCCTAAGCAGGGCGGCACCGGGTCAGACACCACGGCGACCGGGACCTAAGCCGAACAGCACCGGGTCAGACACCACGGCGACCGGGCCCTAAGCCGGGCGGCACCGGGTCAAATACCATGGTGAACTAAGCCCACTTAGAAAAGCTCTCCACTTTAGCCTGCTCTGAGAATGAGCACAGCCAGCAGAATGTACCGTCTTCTCGTCATTTGGAAACTGTCCACTCTTCTAAGGATGCATTTTCATATCAGTGTCAAAATAACCAGAACCGCAATGCAGATAATGTAAAATCACCTCCAGTCTAGTCAGGGCTTACACCAACCTGAAGACTGATATGCTTCTTACTTCATTGTAAAGCATCTTCTTCATTGCATTTTGCTCTTGTGCTGTGGTGGTACTAAAAATAAAATACCGACAATGATAATTGTCACCATAGTACACCATAGTACAGTACACCATACACCCCCCCAAGACCATGCCCCTTAAGATCACACCCCCAAGACCATGCCCTGTAAGATCACTCCCCCAAGACTATACCCCGTAAGATGACCCTCCAGACCATGCCACTGAGGCCACACCCCTGAGACAATGCCCCCTGAGGCCACCCCCCTGAGAATATGCCCCCTGAGGCCACACGCCTGAGACAATGTCCCCTGAGGCCACAGGCCTGAGACAATGCCCCCTGAGACCATGCCCTCTGAGGCCGCACCCCTAGGACCATGCCCCATGAGGCCACAGGCCTGAGACAATGCCCTCTGAGGCCACACCCCTGAGACAATGCCCCCTGAGGCCACACCCCTAGGACCATGCCCCCTGAGGCCACACCCCTGAGACAATGCCCCCTGAGGCCACACCCCCAAGACCATGCCCTCTGAGGCCACACCCCTGAGACAATGCCCCCTGAGGCCACACCCCTAGGACCATGCCCCCTGAGGCCACACCCCTGAGACAATGCCCCCTGAGGCCACACCCCCAAGACCATGCCCTCTGAGGCCGCACCCCTAGGACCATGCCCCCTGAGGCCACACGCCTGAGACAATGCCCCCTGAGTCCACCCCCCTAGGACCATGCCCCCTGAGGCCACCCCCCTAGGACCATGCCCTCTGAGGCCACACCCCTGAGACAATGCCCCCTGAGGCCACACCCCTAGGACCATGCCCCCTGAGGCCACACGCCTGAGACAATGCCCCCTGAGGCCACACGCCTGAGACAATGTCCCCTGAGGCCACCCCCTTGAGACCATGCCCCCTGAGGCCACACGCCTGAGACAATGCCCCCTGAGGCCACACCCCTTAGACAATGCCCCCTGAGGCCACAGGCCTGAGACAATGCCCCCTGAGGCCACCCCCCTGAGACCATGCCCCCTGAGGCCACAGGCCTGAGACAATGCCCCCTGAGGCCACCCCCCTAGGACCATGCCCCCTGAGGCCACATGCCTGAGACAATGCCCGCTGAGGCCACCCCCCTAAGACCATGACCCCTGAGGCCACAGGCCTGAGACAATGCCCCCTGAGGCCACACCCCTGAGACAATGCCCCCTGAGGCCACACCCCTAAGACCATGCCCCCTGAGGCCACCCCCCTAGGACCATGCCCCCTGAGGCCACACCCCCAAGACCATGCCCACTGAGGCCGCACCCCTAGGACCATGCCACTGAGGCCACCCCCCCTAGGACCATGCCCCCTGAGGCCACACGCCTGAGACAATGCCCCCTGAGGCCACACGCCTGAGACAATGCCCCCTGAGGCCACACCCCTGAGACAATGCCCCCTGAGGCCACCCCCCTAGGACCATGCCACTGAGGCCACCCCCCCTAGGACCATGCCCCCTGAGGCCACACGCCTGAGACAATGCCCCCTGAGGCCACACGCCTGAGACAATGCCCCCTGAGGCCACACCCCTGAGACAATGCCCCCTGAGGCCACCCCCCTAGGACCATGCCCCCTGAGGCCACCCCCCTGAGACCATGCCCTCTGAGGCCGCACCCATAGGACCATGCCCCCTGAGGCCACCCCCCTGAGACCATACCACCTGAGGCCACACGCCTGAGACAATACCCCCTGAGGCCACCCCCCTGAGACAATGCCCCCTGAGGCCACCCCCCTAGGACCATGCCCCCTGAGGCCACCCCCCTGAGACCATGCCCCCTGAGGCCGCACCCCTGAGACCATGCCCCCTGAGGCCGCACGCCTGAGACAATGCCCCCTGAGGCCGCACGCCTGAGACCATGCCCCCTGAGGCCACCCCCCTAGGACCATGCCCCCTGAGGCCACCCCCCTAAGACCATGCCCCCTGAGGTCACCCCACTAGGACCATGCCCCCTGAAGCCACACCCCTAGGACCATGCCCCCTGAGGCCACACCCCTGAGACAATGCCCCCTGAGGCCACACGCCTGAGACAATGCTCCCTGAGGCCGCACGCCTGAGACCATGCCCCCTGAGGCCACCCCCCTAGGACCATGCCCCCTGAGGCCACACCCCTAAGACAATGCCCCCTGAGGCCACACCCCTAAGACCATGCCCCCTGACGCCACACCCCTAAGACAATGCCCCCTGAGGCCACCCCCCTAAGACCATGCCCCCTGAGGCCACCCCCCTAGGACCATGCCCCCTGAGGCCGCACCCCTGAGACCATGCCCCCTGAGGCCGCACACCTGAGACCATGCCCCCTGAGGCCGCACGCCTGAGACCATGCCCCCTGAGGCCACCCCCCTAGGACCATGCCCCCTGAGGCCACCCCCCTAAGACCATGCCCCCTGAGGTCACCCCACTAGGACCATGCCCCCTGAAGCCACACCCCTAGGACCATGCCCCCTGAGGCCACACCCCTAAGACTATGCCCCCTGAGGCCACACCCCTGAGACCATGCCCCCTGAGGCCACACCCCTAAGACATTGCCCCCTGAGGCCACACCCCTAAGACATTGCCCCAATGACCTCGTCTCAGGGTTCCCTGATCATAACATAGCATCTCCATTAAGTGACCAACGACAATGCATAACCTGCACCTCGCTCCTCTTTGATTTTTTTCTTCACTTTGATTATAAAGTAAATTATAAGCTTCTTAATTCAACAAATGCCCAGAAAAATAAGGCAGGTTTCTGCTGACAACATGCGTTTGGATTCCTCAGAACAAAAACATCCACTTTTTTACTCCACAATAGTCAGGCTGGACATGACAAAGACAAAGTGATCAAAGCCATCTAATGCTGTATACTTTCTCTTGAGTGTTTATCCTTATGAGGATCTCAGTAATACGTAAGGTTTTTCCCCATTTGACATCCTTGAAGCTGCCCTGCTGCTTACCTGACATATTCTCCAGTGAGGGCTCGTTTGGAAAAGCCACTGGTCCCTAAGATTTACAGGAGGACATGATCCCACTTTCAGATCATCCTGGAACGAACGCCACAGCATGTCATTTGGGTAATGAGACTTCAACACTCCACCCACCATTCACTGGCAGAGAAGCACAGAGAGCTCAATCTTTCCATCCACCCCCACTTTCAGTCCACGGTTTATGTGACCCGTTACATAAATAAGTATCCTAGTTAATGTTCAGGAACCGAGCCAGTCTGTCACGCAGAACAGAGGAAGAGATGCTCCAAGACTCAGCCCAGAACGCCCTACATCCAGCTGGCTCGGCCCAGAACGCCCTACACCCAGCCGGCTCGGCCCAGAACGCCCTACACCCAGCCGGCTCGGCCCAGAACGCCCTACACCCAGCCGGCTCGGCCCAGAACGCCCTACACCCAACTGGCACTGCCCAGAACGCCCTACACCCAACTGGCTCGGCCCAGAACGCCCTACACCAAACTGGCACTGCCCAGAACGCCCTACACCCAACTGGCTCGGCCCAGAACGCCCTACACCCAACTGGCTCAGCCCAAAACGCCCTACACCCAACTGGCACTGCCCAGAATGCCCTACACCCAACTGGCTCTGCCCAGAATGCTCTACACCCAACTGGCTCTGCCCAGAACGCCCTACACCCAACTGGCTCGGCCCAAAACGCCCTACACCCAAGCCTCAGCCAAGGACTAGGGACTCATTCTCCTAGAATCCATCCTCCTTTCTACCTGATCTTATAACTCTCTCCCTGGCAGGCAACCTGTCTTAAGATCCTAGTTGTTCAAAGTATTTCAGTGTGTATGTTTGCACTCATGGGGGGGGTCAGGATCCCTTCGTCTCTTCATCTTGAAGCTTCGACTCACAATCCCCAAAAGCTTACACCAAACATGGTGACTGTTTTTTTTTAAAAAACAGTGGATGAACTGAATAAAGTAGCAAATATCACCAAACAATCTATACTGAAGGTTAAGCTGATTGTTTCTAACAATGAATGTTAATTCAATATGGACGGATATTTAAGAGAGTCTTTGGGTCGTCAGGTGCTGCATCCATACTCTTTCCTTTAGGATGGCGGTTGTGCCCTGCGCACACTGATCAGAGATCAGCCATCATTATACTCGGTATACATCATTATACTCGTTATACATCGTTATACACTGTTAAACACTTAATGTTGCTCTCATTCAGATTACCGTTTTCTCACACAAACTGGTCAGGCAATAAGGCGGAATTCACGCTGGCGGGAGGATCGTCATGTAATTAACTGCACGAAACCCAATAATTACTCCAAGCAAATCTAGCACACTGCCCAATTCCCAGGATGCTAACTCCTTCCAGACAGAGAACGGCGTGTCATTTTCTTCGATACCTACAGAGCCAAACTGCAAGCCCACAGAGAAAACACGTCTACCGTAAGCAATCAGAGGCAGGTCGAGGCTGGGGGGCATTTAATTAATCACAAAACACAGTCAGTATTTAGGCAACTTCAGGCCACCCAAACACAATGAGGAATCATTAAGTTTCCTGCTAGCAGAACACTCTAATTACTGTTTGACATTTTAAATTGTATATAAGCATTTAAATCTTGTTTTTAAATATTGTTTACAGTTTCACCACATCGCTTTGGAGTTAATCTAATAACCATATATACCCTCATACTGTGTCCTCTGGAATGTATTTAAGGAGAATGCACAGTTAGGCGATATTATTAGGCTTATCCAAATTCGTGTAATTATCAGCATTTACCATAAAGGCATCATCTCATTTAATGCTATGTTCTCCTACTGCTTGCTTTACATGTTTCGCACATCATACACATATGTTTTGCCTATAAACTAATGACTCGCACATTTTCCACTGTTCCATAAAATACTGCACTGATTTCAAGGGCTTGGACGGCGATGGGAGACGCAGGTCCGTGCAGTATAATCACCCCCTACTCCCATCTCCGTATTACTCTTTTTTACGTGCAACTCATAACAAAAACGAACTGAGCTGATCTGTCCGGCCACCTCGGCTGCCCTAGAGGCGTTGGCACTGCCTAAGGACGCCGTTGCGTTACTTCACTAGTGCAAGTGGATCTCACCTCTGAGCTTTTCCTCCGCGGCGAGTCGCACCCTGAATTCATTCCATTCACCGCGTCCTGCAAAGACTGTCAGATTCCCGGCTGACACTGGGAGTTTCTGCGCTCTCCCTCCTGTTTTCCTTTGAGTCCCTTCTGCAGTCCCTCACAGCTCCTCTCCGGACTGCCAGCTCACCGGGTCCGGTTCGTGTTTACTGGGAGGGAGCAGCTGAGCCTGTCAGATCACAGGGGTATGCCTCCTCCATGTATTTATGTCATTGAATCTGCATAACGCATGATGTGTCCAGACAAGCCTTTGCCCGGCCTCTGCGGATAACTGCTCTCTCCATGAGGACATGAAAACCAAAACAATGTCAGGAAGCCTACTAGACACCCCGGCACAAATCTGACAAAAGGAAGTAAGCCTCTGTAGCTAAAACACGGGATGAACTTTTAATGCATTACTCTAACATCTACATCTAACGAGCCACATGCCAAAGTGTTATTGTCGAGGACATGCATTTCTATCGCAGCTGGATTCTCCGAAATGTTCGGTGCTTTGCACAAAACACTCGCAACTCCTAAATTGCTGCATTACATCCTAATCCGCCGGAACATCCCATAGGATTAGATTAAGACCGGGTGCTTAATTGCCTGGCTGAAATTTAATCATCACGAGAGCTCAAATGGCTATTCCTGTATATCTAACGGTTTTTAACAACCAAATGTTCAATTATATTGTGATCAGCATTTCCCGACTGCCATTAGCACTGTCATAGTGATTAGCACTGTCCCCTACACTACTGACCGAAAGCAGCCAGCAAGTTAAAAATAACCCGCACTGTCCACCATCTGTGACACGCCGTATTTAGGCGCCGTGCACGGTATCTTGTTTCGTTTGAATCCCTGACCCCCATGCCGATCCCCCGCCCGGCCCAGCCCCGGCGCGCGCGGACACGTGCCCAAGCCGACCGCACATCTGGAGCGCATCGGCGTTAAAGGGGAAAGGTTTGGGGCATCGCATCCGCACCGATCGGCCGCCCGCCGCTGACCACGGCGATAACTGTTAAAGATGAGAAGCTGAGGTTAAAGCCAGCAAATCAGTGAATCCGGCGGCCCCTATTATTATTATTATTATTATTATTATTATTATTATTATTGTTATAATTTCATTCCAGCCGGCGGCGAGTAGCGCGATCTTGGGGGTGGGGGGGTGGGGGGGGGGGTGGTGAACACTAGCCTTTATTTCCAATTCCCACACGCCCAGCTAAACCTGACCCAGGCAGAACAAAGTGTAAAATCCCCAGCCTATTTATCTGGCCATCTTTTCGAGAAATAAAATCGAACCAGACATTAAAATCACAGTAAAAATTCACCAGATGTCATGTTATTCTACATGTTATTAAAGAGATAATCGCGGCAGCCCATATAGTGATCTAGACCTGTAGGCTGTGCATTAAGGTTACTGTCGCAACCCACCGAGCCGTCCACAATGTAAACCTTGCTCAGGTCCCACGGTAACAATGAGAAACCTGTTCAAAACGTGGGGTGCAGCGATTCCGTTAAGCGCTGACGATCCGCGTTCCCGATGACCGAGCCCGGCTCAGGGACCGCGGGGCCGCGCTGAGCAGAGTCGAGCCGTAGCCGGAGCTGCGACCTCTATGCACGGCAGCATACTCACGGCGCAGGGAAAAGAGCTGGATCCGCGTCCTCTCACAATGTGTGCTGCTCCGACTACAGCCGCGGTTTCATCATTTAGCTCCTACGCGTTTAGTGCAGCATTAATGTGCTCCGCTGGCTCACGGCAGCGCCTACCCCGCTCACAGCTCCGCCATTTTGGCTGTGATGCCGGGGGATCCGCGGCGTGTGACGCCAGCCGCCCCGGCTGTCAGCCGGCCGAACCCCCCTGTTATCGGCCGGGGGGTTGCAAATGCTCATTTTAGTGGCCAGAAGCGGGGGCAGCGCTCGTACCCACCAATATTTAATTTGGCTTCATTTCTCCGCTGTAAATTACTCATTAATCATTCTCCCTATTAAGTTGTGTACCTACAATATCAAACTCTCTACTGCTCCATTGACCAGAAACGTCAATCCAGGCTTATTACGGAATGTACAGTAATGTAGTTAGCGTTTAATATGTATACACGTAAGACATACTTTTTAGTGGAAACAATTAAAAGTGCTTGGAGGACCACTACTACAACAAATATTATAATTCATATAATAATAATAATAATAATAATAATAATGGATTGGCTGCCGGGTTGCTCTGTGGGAGGTTGCATAGCCTCACACGTCCAGGGTTGCAGGTTTGAATCCCATATCCACTTTGTCTTTGTGGAGCTGACATGTCCTTTCCCTGTCACGCAAGTTTCTCCCAGATACTCTGGTTTAAACCCATAAAACAAAACATGCACTTAGGTTAGCTGGAATCTCTAAAATGACTTGGCATTCTGCAGCCTTGTCTGCTGCCCTCCCTTTTACACTCTTTTTTTTTGGACTCTGACCGGCAATTGGAAGATGGATGGGTAATGCAGACTGAGATCTTGTTCAGGGTGTACCCCAGCCTTGTGCCCTATGCTTCCTTGGATAGGTTCCAGGCTCACAATATGACCCTTTTTAGTGAACACCAAACCCAGGCCGGGCTCCAGGGGTAGGTCCCAGTAGCTGCAAGCGCTCTGGAACTTGTTCACGAGTGATGGAACCTGAGACTGATCTCCCCCAGCTGGCCAGGAAATGTCTGGGCTTCCCCCAGAATGAGGTGGAGTTTGTGACCTTGGAAGGTCCCCCCAAAAGACAAACATACTGCTTTTTGTATTAAAACTGACGCTTCCCAGAAATATTGTAACATTTGATTTGTCTTGATATTGCTGTAGTTCGGGTCAGTCCTGAAACACATCTGGGTTTAATGAAAGTGGAAATGACTCAGTCAAGGTCTGTGTATTCAGTTGTAAAATTATCGTTCAAATAATTGAACGGGCATGCATTAGTATAAAAAATCTTGTACCCCAAATATTTGCAACCCTTGACCAAGAATGTGAGTCGCAGTAGGAGCTCTTCCATCTGCACAGTCTGCATTTCTCAGAACTAAAGCCCCAGAGCGGCGCATCCACGAAAGGCGCTTTGTCAATCGACAGCCTGATCTGATCTCGGATCGGATCTGAACTCCAGCAAGATTATTCATTCATATTCACATGGCCCCCTCTAGTGGCGAAACAAAAAAATATTTTTTTTTCTTCGAAAATGCGGATGCAGACTGTAAATTATTGTTTACGCTGTAAAAAAAACAGGGCATCGAGAAACCACACGAATAATTAAAAAAAAAACAAATGCATTCAGCAACTGTGAAAATGAATACATATTAGAAAACATTTTTCAATTACCGTCACCAATCCGTTGACATGTCAAAAATTCACCCTGTTTTGAACATAATCTATTTATTGTGTTTGTTTCCTCCCCCCACAAAGTAGAGCTCAAAACGTCACACACCTGGGCTCCCAGTGTTTGGTGTCATCACTTTATTACAAAACTGCTAGTCTATTTTGACAACAAAGAATGACTCATATTAGGGGACTCACTCACCCAGAGCTTGAGCTGAATATTGTCACCAAACACAGACCGTCCTACACTGGGTGGTGCCTTAGCAGAAGTGGAGAGGGTTAAAATGAACCCTTCTTCCTGTTTTGTCTAGTGGGTCTGCTGAGCGTGGCCTCTGCGTGCTGAGCCTTGGTGGGTGCGGGATCCACTGTCACCCTCCAGGTGTCCTCCTAAGCCCTGATCAGCTGGCTCCATGGCCTGCATTCGTCACCGGTGTGCATGGAAGAGACATCACATTGACTACAGAGCTGGAGGTGTACCTGGCCTATAGCCATGACTCCTGCATCAACAAACTGGACTTCAAGTTCCGTCTGGGAGCTCATATTGACTTGTCCAAGGCCATGCTCCACCTTGGTGTGGATATGGTGATCCTCTGGGGAAATGGTGGCCAGAAATGGATCATGGTCACAGAGACCACCGAAGGCACATTGAAGAGGGAGCACTAGAGTAACTGCTCCCTTAACGACTGAAAGTGACTCCTTTTGAGGTACAGCTGGCTGGAGGTGCTGCAGGAGTGGCAACCCATGGCAACACAGATGCTCTTCTTGTCGCCCCTGTGAGAACGATGACTGCTGTCAGTCCTGCCATGCTGAGGACTGTAGCAAAGGTGGATTGCAGGAGGACCCATGGTTAAGGGCTAGGACCCGTCGACCACCAGCAACTGTGTGTGATCTACCTGCCTCTGGTGCTGGGGGCATACTGGCGTCCGTGCAGGAGAACAGGAGAAGCCTCAGCGCATACCAGCTACGTTCAGGTGGGAGCCCTGTAGGCCAGCGGACTTCATGTTCGGACTGCCCTCAGAACCAAAGGAGATAAATTAGCCAGTTGTGGAGCAGGGAAGTAAGCCACACAGTAAAGTTACAAGTTTGAATTCCTACTTCAAAATTTGCTCTGCCTGCCGGGACTGAAACCCCCCCCCCCCCAACCGCAAATTTATTTCTGGCTATGGGGTATGGCTATGGAGCATATCTGAGGGTGGTGCTTGAGCTGACCCGACAGCTCCAAGGTGCAATGACAGACGCTCAACCACAATGCCTACAGCTGCAGGCAAGACTTTGGCAGTTTCAGTATCCTGCTCCATCTGCAAGGAGGGACCCAAACAGGACAGCCATTGCAGCGGACTGGGGCAGGTCCTGGAGCAGCTCTTTAATGTTGCTTATTGCATGCAGCTGCCCGAACAACAAAAGACTGATGTGCTACATAGGGATCGCCTAGCACAGTATCACCCCCTGGCCTGACCTCATCCCCCTGCAGCAGTGGCAGAATATGACATGCCAGAGGATGAGGGTATGCCAGGGACCAGCCTCTGCTGCATTTGGGGGACTTGGGGGCTACTAGAACAGCTAACCCCTCAGGTGTGGGCAGTGTGATACCAGGGGGCTGCTTATGCGGGAAATAATTAAGCAGATGATTAGCATGCTTTGTGCCACACTAGAAAGTTACATAAATGTGTCAATTCTGTAATCTCACGGGGGTGCACCTGTGCATTCAGTGTAATTAGTAAGTGGAGCACCCCATACAATGTTTGCCGTAGAATGCGTGTGTTGCTGGCGTCTAACTGCGAGTGTGAGCGTTGTGTGAATTGTTGACTCCCCTCTATGTACCGCTGCTGGTTAACGCACTCAGCGGGCTGTCAAAAAAAAAAGTTAATTTTAACACTAACCCCACACTTATTCTTCCAAAACGGGTCCTAGCCAATGTGGTGCCCTAAGCGATCACACCCGCCGTCCGAGGTAAAGTGAAATTGGTTAGCAAGTCAACCAGAAATTGGCGCCCTAGACGGCTGCCTATGTCGCTTATAGTATTAACGGCCCACTCGCGACCCAGTAGAATAAGCGGTTTGGAAAATGGATGGATAAAGGGTATTTCAGACACTCTTAATTATCACTTTATTGCGAATCATGATAAATGTTAAATATATTTACACTAGATGGCGGTGCTTGAAAACCCAACTCTCAAACAAGGACGGTTTTATTGTGCCGGCTTTCATTGCACAATACTGATACTAGCTTGTCTATTTGCGATGGTAAAAAGGCAATAGTTTGATTTATAGAAAATTGTGAAAATACAAGTGATCACGTACGTTTTTTAAAAATAACTATTCCATCATTCAATAACGATTTTATAATTGTTTCATCGATGTTTGGTTTCCATTTGTTTTCATTTTACCTTGAATTATGTATACATGTTAACACTATCGCAGCCATACTTCATTAAATCAAATGATTGACTAAGTTATGCCACCAAGACGGTTTGTCAGACATTCAACCATTCAGTAATCTCACAGCAGGCAACAATTCAATCACCATCCAGTAAACTGGATTGGCTTCCTGGTAATTATACAATCAAGATATCTGAGAACGCCGAAATGGAATATTGCTATATGTGGAATATCAGTTTCACAAATGCAAAGACATGTTAGTATACATTTATATATGCATGAGTGCACGATTTTGCATACCACTCGTATCAATTTGCATTTTGCACATTCGAAACATGGAAAAAGATTTTTGTAGTAGCGAATATTTAATCAGCATTTATTATGGAACAACTGAATCACTTGTAATTACTAATTGCTTAAAAGATGAGTTGTAACGAAAGATGACATAATCTTCCTGCTGTCTGAGAACTGCAAGCCATTTCATCCAATCACCGATAAATCTTGAGTAGTCCATATTTAGGGATATCACTAAATACATTTGCGTTAGAAATTCAGTTGTGTAAGAAATGCATTTAAGAAACTCAATTTCATCATGCAAGAAACGTAGTTAAATTCTCACTGCAATGTATGGAAGAAAAGTTTTGTTTAAATAATTGCTGTGTGATTTACGTTATAATTACCCCAAAAATGTCCGTTTCATATAGAGCAAACCTATTAAAGGCAGAGTAAAATAATTAAACAAGGGTAAAACGTAGATATAGTCCTTCTCCAAAACAACAGATTTAATGCGTCCAAGAAGAATACATCCTTCTTTCACTACAAAATCTTTAAAAAACTACAAGATGTCTTAAATATTTTCATTTGTGCATTTTTAAAAAGTGTTTTGCATTCACTAACAAACTTACACGTTATATAGCTATCGGCTCCTTTTCCTGCAATTTCCGAGAGATGAAAACGGCAGCTTTTTATTAACGTAATGCGTAAATAAGATGAATAACAGTATATATAGATGCCCTGTTACATCAATATATTTCACATAATAAATACAGCTACACGTTGCAAAATCAAGACAGCAACTAAAGTTGTACAGACGTGTTGAACGCAAAAATGATGAGTGCAACGATAAAACACATCATAAATCACTACAATCGCCTGTAAAAAGAAATGGAGCTGGCTAAACCTTAATGCATAAAACACGAAACACAGAGAGCCACTAGTGCTACTAGAGGCGGGTGTTTGCATCACTTCCTGTTAGGCATCGCCGATCGCCTTCTCCCTGTAGTCAATCAGCGGAGGCAGAACCCATTATTCTGCGAGCTCTGCCGGCGGTCCCTGCGCACGTAGTAACTTACTGTGTGTGTGTCGGTGTGGCCTGCGGAGTTGCGAGCTGCCGAGCGCCAGGGGTCTGCTGCAGAGGGGGGTAACGCCGCTCGTTGGAGGTACTAGGGTGTCACAGGTAAAGATGACTTTTTGGCTGGCGTTGTTTGCAGAGCCGCTCTAGAGATCGACGGAACATGCGGATTTTAAGGGACGGGAAGCTAACGGTCACGCCGGGGTTTCCAAGAAGTGCAGGTAATGCTCGCGGTGTCGCGAGCTCGGAGCGTCGGGGTGAGGGGGTGAGGGCCCCCCCGCCGGCTCCGCCATACGGCTCCCTGTTTCCGTGTCTCCGGGGAGGCGCGTCAGCCTTCGTCTGTTTCTGCGGTACGTTGAGGGGTTAGTAAGTAGACAGGTGCACATTAACCAGTTTTATGTACCTCGGCTGACTCTATTAACCGAACTAATGCTTATTTAACAAGGTAACTAGCACATGTGCCGCGCGCTGGGTAGTTAAAGCAGCCGCTAATTCCCTAAATTGCGATTTTGTATAGTGTTGTACGAATTGCATGGGTACATTTTTTTTAAAGTTACGTTCCTATTTTTTGATGGAGTGCTGTACGTGTGCGGAGCTTCCGCAGACTTCGCGTATGTTTCCCCGTCTGTCGCTTCAAACTAACGGGCTGAGCCTCCGCTTTAGTTGTTGCCTCGCCGAATAACCAACTGGCGTTTATATAGGGTAACGGTGCGCGTGCTGCCGCGTGAATGTCTTGCTGACCACGGGGATCGGAGCGCTCGCGGCTGCAGCCCGCCCGCGCGGCGTAGCTCTGCCCAGAAAAGGAGCTCCGCAGGCTCCAGTAAACGTGAGCTCACTTGGCAACCGCAGTACTGCGAACTCCGGGCTTTTCCTTAACCGATATATCTTGGTATGCAAGCCCTCTGGTCATGCATAAAACTTAGGATAATGCAGTGTGCTCACTTTCTCCTCGCTTTTTGGAAGTATTCGGGGACGAAGGGTGTAAATGCACTTAAGCGAAATAGGGCCAGGATGCATGCGAAACCATTCTTCTGTAGCGGCGCTTCGCTCAGAGGAGCAGTTTCGGGTGCGAAAAGCAGTTTTTGAAAACCCCCTACTTCGAGTCAAATTTGGCCTTTCGTCAGCGAGTAGTTTCCGATGTAGATGAAAGTAGATGAAATTAACCTATTTTAGCAATTTATTGGAAGTACTTAAAGCTTAAATTGTTCACCGTATCAGAAAAGTCGGTGAAATCATTTTCTTAAAGTAGAAATCTTGTAAGTTGTGTGTGTTTGTGTGTGTTAATTTGACACATCAGCTTGCTAAACTGGCGCACAATGAAGTCCCAGTGTGTCGGATTATAAGTAAACTAATGTGAATTCTTGGGGCAGTTTTGTTCAGGTTTGTCGGGGAGCTGTGCTACTTCCTATCCAGCGGTAGTTCCTGTCGTTTAAGCCCCGCCATAGCACAGATGCATGGCGCCCTCGTTTGAGCCTGTGGCCTCTGCAGTTGAGGTCTCGGTGTTGCCACCGAGCTTCCGTTTTCAGAGTCCAGCACTGATTGTCTCTTGGAAAGTAGCTGCTTCCACAGTATGAAAGGAACGTTCCCCTATTCTACATACTTATGATTTATAAGTGCTGATCAGACTTATTATGCATGCAGTCCAGCAGTTTATGAACAGACGTGCTTGTGTATGCAAGCCTGGGTTACCGTGTTGAATGTCTCTATAATAAAGTAAATGTCTAGTTGTGCTGTTGGATTTTGAGCCCTGACGTGGACTGGGCATTGGTGCCCCATAGCTGGGATCTCTGCCATTTTTGAGGTTCCCACGGCTGTTGCCTTGGCAGCTGTATTTTGTGCTACACAACTGCTGCATTGAGCAGGGATGCTGCTGTGATGGTGCCGTGTTACCTGCAAGCGTCTGCATTGAGCGGGAAGGACGCCATCCAGAATCACACGGCATTTTAGCCCAGCCCGCTTCCCAGTGTGACGGATTTGAGCGTGGTCTGTGATGTCAGGTTGTCCAAGTGTGTAAACTGAAAAGGCATAAGATGACGATGGGGATGTTATCGCTGTCGCTCTGCTGGGGTTATCTGTAATTGGCACAGATTGGTTTTGAGCTTGTTAATGATTCACCAGATCAGATAGAACTGCTTTTCTGGTGACAAGTGGCTGTTAGTGACTCATTGCAGTGTTGTCCCTCTTGGCTGTACTCTTTTTGAGGCTCCGTAAGAAACGGCGTGTTCATGCTGCAGCGCCGACTCCTTTTTCGGAGCTGTGCTGTGCGTTTGGACCGTCTCCCAGGAGGCCTTTTCTGTTGGCCCACGCTCGTAGGCCTCCTCTGATAACCGTGTGCGTTTGGACCATCTTCCAGGAGGCCTTTTCTGTTGGCCCACACTTGTAGGCCTCCTCTGATAACTGTGTGCGTTTGGACCGTCTCCCAGGAGGCCTTTTCTGTTGGCCCACGCTCGTAGGCCTCCTCTGATAACCGTGTGCGTTTGGACCGTCTTCCAGGAGGCCTTTTCTGTTGGCCCACACTTGTAGGCCTCCTCTGATAACTGTGTGCGTTTGGACCGTCTTCCAGGAGGCCTTTTCTGTTGGCCCACACTTGTAGGCCTCCTCTGATAACCGTGTGTGTTTGGACCGTCTCCCAGGAGGCCTTTTCTGTTGGCCCACGCTCGTAGGCCTCCTCTGATAACCGTGTGTGTTTGGACCGTCTTCCAGGAGGCCTTTTCTGTTGGCCCACGGTCTTAGCCTCCTCTGATAACCATGTGCGTTCCGTCTTGCAGGGGACCATCTGCAAAGGGCTGCTGTCGTTGTCATGGCCACCATTCCGGAGTACTACGCTGGCAAGACTGTGCTCATCACAGGGGCGACCGGCTTTATGGGCAAAGTCTTGCTGGAGAAGCTGCTGCGCTCCTGCCCTGATGTGAAGGCTGCATATGTGCTGGTTCGGCAGAAGGCGGGCCAGGCCCCCGGGGAACGAATTGCCGACATGGTGAACTGCAAGGTGTGGTTCTTTGCTGGTCCCCACTCCCCCCCCCTAGTGCTGCACCTAAGAGCTGTTATGTCTTTTCTTTGTGACCAGCCTGTGTTCTTATCCCACCCCCCATTTAGCTTTTTGACAGGCTGAAAGAAGAGCAGCCATGTTTTTCCAAGAAAATCGTGGCCGTAAGCGGTGACCTGACACAGCCAGAGCTGAGTTTGAGCAAAGAGGACCAGGAGATGCTGGAGGGCAGCGTCAACATCGTATTCCACTGTGCTGCCACCGTGAGATTCAACGAGCCGCTGAAGTGAGCACGGTCTCTCCTCACTGCCGCTCGGATTAGGGCTCTCGGGAGGCTGCTTTAGAGCGATAAAGGCCAGCCTCTGGGGTCTCGTTTTCCCGCCGCTCTCCTCTCTGGTTGTAACCAATGCTCTGTGCCCTCCTTGTTTTTGTCACACATAGGGATGCGAATCGTTAAGAAATTATTGATGTCGGTGCCGTCATCGATTCTTCTTATCGATCCGGTTCTTTATCGATTCCCTTATCAATTCATAATCACTGTAAAATAAATAAAAATGTATCACTGATTATAATTTTGTGGACTGGTAGTTAGACCTGGTTAGCTACATATTTATTAAAAAGTTGTCCTGTGCAGTTTTCAGCAACTGTTTTATTAGCTGCAGTGTAATATGAATAATGAAAAATATTTTCATTATACTACACTGTGGTAAGAAGCACACAGGCACATTACCGCAAAACCAGGTCATCTTCTTGTCTTTAACACTTGAACATTGTTAAACTTACTTGCGCTCCTAAATTGGACAACACCCTAGTTTAATATTACACATCTGCTTTACAATGTAATGACATACAAAACTAATGAAAGCGGTTCGCTACCAGTGCCTACCGAAAAGCTTTTTGCTCCGCTCCTTGTGAAGAGATGCAAACCTTTCACCACGAACTTTCACGGCCCGGTGACACTCTCTCACCCTCTCCTCATCACATTTCGCTGCCTGGAAAGCTATCGAGAACGGGTTTCGTTTTTTTCCGGGCATGATGAGATTGCTGCCTCAGAGGAGTTATCGCTGCCACCCTGCATGTCATCTTCTAAAATGGATGAAACAAATGTACTACAGAATTCGTTTGTTTCAGAAAACGTGTCTGTAGGTTAAGGCACCGTAGTTAGTTACCCGCGACTATGGAGACCACGGAGCCTGCACTGTGGCCGTCACATGGCATCTTTAAATGTAATGCCGTGCTGACGGCTTAAATGCTTAAGCATATTACTACCGTTACCACCCTTAGAGGTGACAACGGCTTCGCATTGATTGCACGCTGCACAGTGGTCGTCGTCCTTGGTAAAACGCAGCCTTGCCCTGAGAGCGCGGCATGTGATGTCATTTCGCGCGACCTGAAAAGTCCGGATGAATCGTGGTGTGCGATTCCGGATCTTCGCAACCAAATCGGAACCGATTCTCGATTTCCCATCCCTAGTCACACAGGCGGTACTTATGAATGCACTGCCATAAAATCAATTATATTTCATATTCAGGTTAACTACATTGGTTTGTAATACAGGCACATTACTTTGCAGTGTTTGTGAAAACATTTGTGCAGCTTCAGCAGTTTTGGCTTGAGGTGCGGCATTGTGTGTTGTCACTTTTTATTATTACTGTATAATTTCTGATGATGGGCTGCATTTCTCTGGCTCTCATTCGTAACCTGCGGACTGCCGGTACTCACAAACCCAACCCTGACGCAAGATTTCTGTCGCAGGGAAGCGATGCTGCTGAACGTACTGGCCACGCAGAAGATCGTGGCTCTGGCGCAGAGGATGAAGCATCTGGAGGTGTTAATCCACGTGTCCACAGCTTATGCCAACTGTGACCGAACAGTCATTGAGGAGATGGTGTATCCGCCACCTGTCGACTACAAGAAGCTCATAGACTCTCTGGAGTAAGAATCAAGCGCTCGGCTCTTCTGTACAATCGCTTTCTTGCATGAACAGAGTGCCGAATGGCGTGTGAGCTTTGATAAATGCAACAAATGAGAGGAGCCAGGTGAATGCGTACTTTATATGTGGTGTACAGCTCCAGTCCTGGCTTGGTACACATTCTAATCTGCATGAGCATGCTAGGCTCAGTTACCCAGCAGTGTGTAACTTATCTCTGATGTCATGCCTGCAAGGTTTTTGCTGATAACCTCAGGCACGTTGGGTAATGTATCGCCAGTGAGGTTTCGAGTGGCAGGTACGACTGCGTTCAGTGATCACTACACTGTATCTGAGGGTCCATATAAGAATATTTAATCGGGTAAAAACTTGAACGGTTGTCCCGCATGAGTATTAGCTTGAGGCGTCTTTGAAGTTCGTTCTTGAGCACCTGGTGACCTACGGGCTTCCCAACACGACTGCAGTGTCACTGTGGTTGTGCCCGAAAGGGTTTCCACTTTGTGGTTCCTGTTTTATGAACTTTTAATGAGTTCAAGAAGAGGCCACCTTCTGAAAACGGGCTCAGGTTGGTTGACTAGTTCTAGCTGCTATGGACATGCGGCCCGTCTGTAGTGTTGAGTTTAAACTCTGTGTTCGGTTTATCATATAGATGGATGGATGAAAAGCTGGTGAGCCTTATCACGCCAAAGCTCATAGGTGACAGACCCAACACCTACACATACACCAAGGCGCTGGCAGAGTACCTCGTCCAGCAGGAGTCAGGGGGTCTCAACGTGGCCATCATCCGGCCCTCGATCGTGGGGGCCAGCTGGCAGGAGCCGTTCCCCGTGAGTTTCGGCACTGCTGCGAGTCCCACCTCTCCCATTGGCTGCCTGTTTAACAGTCGTCTAACACTCTTGGGTTCCAGGTTGTATCTGACTGGCGTTTGATAAACCTCACGCATGGATGATTTAATGTCTAAAAGCTGTTAGACCTGCTTTGTTAACCCGTTAGGTCGGTGTTGTGTTATCCTGCCAGACCTGTTTTGATGTTCCTCCAAACAGTCTCTCCTTCTTCCCTGATAGGGCTGGATTGATAACTTCAATGGCCCCAGCGGGATTTTCATTGCAGTAAGCATGCCTTTTTACTCCAGTCCCACTTTCGTGGGGGACCAAAGACCCCAGATGGCTCAATACTTTGTCCCCTCTTCCCCCCCAGGCTGGAAAGGGGATCCTACGTACCATGAGAGCCTCCAATGATGCCGTAGCCGACCTTGTCCCGGTTGACGTGGTCATCAATGCCACGCTGGCAGCCGCTTGGTTCTCGGGCTCACAGCGATTCAGCAGGTAGGCTGGGGCTGCGATCCGAGGTCTTTGGGGGCGCAGGTGACACTAAATGACCCGTCTGACCTTGAGGTCCATATCTCTACTGTAGGCCAAAGAATCTGCTGGTGTATAACTGCACAACCGGAGGCATCAACCCCTTCCACTGGGGAGAAGTCGGTAGGAACATCCTGCTCCTTGCTGTGTTTTTGCTCTTTTAAGTGACTGGTTGACTGAATTGGCCTCAGTGTGACTCCAGCGAGTATCTCTGGGCGCTTTGTGATGGCTGTGGACCCTCCCTGCTCCCACTGGCCAAACGCAGTGCTGGTGCTGGCAGCTTTAACCCAATGATAAGATTAAATCACTCAAAGGGCTTCTACACCCACGAGTCCATGTGCTCTGAGTAGAGACCAAAAGCTTTTTTTTAAATCTGTAGAGTGTAGTGTGACTGTCGGCTCACCCCCAGGTTAATATGTGTCAGATCCTGTCTTGCTGGATTGTAAGACCAGTATAACCAAACTGCAGGTGGGGTTCTTCCCAAATGTGCACATCTACTGCGAAGGTTTGGGCTGAAATGCAGGTGTTTGAGGTGGGTTTTGAGTCTGGGGATGAGCCTCAGTTTCTTGATCATCAGTGACCCATTAGTTTGGTCCTTTTGCTAGTGGGGGTGGGGAAATGGTCCAAGCTGCTTCTCAGGATTTAAATGGAGGGTTTCCTCTTGGATATTTGGCCATCTGTATAGTGTCATTTTTAGCAAGCAATTTCAATTAGGATTCCATTACTTGTATTAAATGCAGTATGTCGTCTAATCCGGGTGTGCCAGAGTGAGAAATGGCTTATAAATATGATTTCATACTTCCTGCAAATGCTGGGGGGGGGGGGGGGGGGTTCCTCTCTGGCACTCCAGCATTTAATCAGTGCTATTGAGTGCATACAGTCATGTCGGTTCATTTAATTGCTTAGTGATGAATGTTGGAATCGCATAGAACGGCTGTGCAGTGAATCCCGTGTAGAATACAGTTGCCCGTGATGCTTCTCCAGCTTTCCAGGTGGATCTGCAGTTGCCGCTCGTTATTCCTGCTCCACTGTATAGTATCAGCTTCAGAAACCTGACTGTCGCCGCTGACTTCAGCCTCTGTTAAAGCCAGCGGGTTTGAGCGCCGCGGTGACCCCGAGGGCCCCGCCGGCTTCACTCTGCCACACTTCTCTCCCTTAGAGTACCATGTAATATCCACTTTCAAGAGGAAGCCCCTGGAGCAGGCTTTCAGGAGGCCTCATGTTAATCTCACATCCAATCACCTTATCAATCAGTACTGGATAGCTGTGAGTCACAAGGTCCCGGCCTTCCTATATGATCTCTACCTCCGGATGACGGGAAGAGCGCCCAGGTAAACGCCGCTCTCAGCACCGGCCCGCCCCACCCTGCCCGCGCGCGCGATCTCGCCATAGCTAGGGGTTTGTGTGAAGCTGCCTTCTGGGTAAGGGCGCATAACGGCAGGCCGCTGCGCCTGGTTCTGCGCCCTCGTCCCCAGCGTGTGTGTGTGCGTGTCTGCCTCTGTTAAAGGCTGCTGTGATGTTCTCTCTGCAGAATACTGTATAAACATGACCTTCAAGACCAACCCCTTAGAACAGCCGTTCAGGCGGCCCAATGTAAACCTGCGGTCCAACCCCTTTACCAATCAGTACTGGACCACAGTGAGTCACACGCTGCCCGCGCTGCTCTATGACGGCTACCTCAGGCTGACGGGCCGCCAGCCCCGGTAAGGTCTGGCTGCTTCTCTCTCCCTGCACCACTGGGTGTCGCTGGCGGGGAGGAAGCAAGCTCAGCTGTTTGCTCGACTTCATGGCATCGGACTCGGAGCGGCAGCCACTGGCGCGCTGTTGCTTCCAGGGGGCATAGGGGGCACTTTGGCTCAGTCACACATGTCACATGTGGCCCTTGTGGGCGTAGGACGTGAAGCCACTGGTAGTGTGTCAGTGTGCCCCTCCCCCGCTTGGCATTGGCGTCAAGGCTCTAGTTTTTGTCTTTGGCTTCCCACCTTGTGTGGGCCTCTGATTGGTCAGCCAGTTGCCCTGCCATTTCTCCTTGGTGAGTCGTGCCATTAAGTCTGGGGGTGACATGGGACCCCTGTGCTGCACCGTAATCATCTGCCACCAGCCTGGGTCAGACTATCATCCTTGGGTTGCATTGATGCCAAGTGCCCACCATGTTGCCTTTAGAAACTCCCAGTTCCTCCTCCTCCTGAGGGGCGGGGCTAAATTTGAGAAAAAATTTAAAAATGGCAGCTCTGACTGTCTGCGAGTTTCTCACTGGCTCTGACTCGTAATGGATGAATACGACTGATAAGATTCAAGTTCAAGGTGCAAAATGTTACCTGACGTGGGGTGTTTGGTATCAAGCAATACATTGGTCCTTTCCAGTTTCCAAAATCAGGCATTTTGTGAGGATGTGGTTTTGCAGCTAATGGTCTACACTCATACAGTATAAAGCAGCTGGACACATGTTAGGGAAAATGACTGATTGATTTGTCCAATAGATTGCAGTTTTCATCCTTGTTTCTGATTTGGATGATTCACCTTTTAATTGCTCAGTCACGTGTTGTTTCTTTCTTTGGTGGGGAAACTGAGAGTGACACATATGCACAGTGATTATTTAAAATCGGTCACTAGCTATGAACAAATGCAACTGATATCAGCCCTTATGCTGAACAGGACATTTTGCAGACCGGCTGGCTGCTTCCATGAGCTTTTTGTATGGCGGTTTGTTACAGCAACACAGTGCATATATGCTCGGATTTTTCCTCCTCCCCCCATCCTTTCCTTCTCAGTCCGTCTTCATGCCACATGAGCCCAATAGCTTTGGAGATGACCCCGCCTCCACGTATGCCTCCTGTAAATCCATAGCTTTCCCATATCAGTTCCATTCCCAAACCATTTCCTGCTATAATTTCCTGAATGCTGGATTTTTCAGTGGAATGACCATCAGACTGTACCAAGACATGCCAGATGAGCTTCTGTTTTGGGTTTCCCCTGGCACGGTGACACTCAGTGAGCTTCTTGTCCTCACCCTGTCTAGGAGAGTGTTTCCCCAATCTGGTCCTCGGAGACCTGTAGTCAGTCCACGTTTTTGCTCCGGGAGCTGGGATGGAGCAAAAACATGGACCGACTCTAGGTCTCCATGGACGGGGTTGGGGAAACACTAGTCTGGGGTCTTTTGGTACTGATGTCTTATTCTGGTCTCTGCACTGACTCCATATCCAGTATGTTGGTGCTGTTTGTGCTGGGGAGGGCTGTAGGGTTAGTGAGCCTTCCCCCGCACCCCTGTTGTATGCCTGATGTGTTGCCATGGTGACAGGATGATGAAGACCATCACACGACTCCACAAGGCCATGATGGTATTGGAGTATTTCACCAGCCACTCGTGGACGTGGAACACGGACAACATGACCATGCTCCTGAACCAGATGAGCCCACAGGACCGGAAGGTACGGCTCACCGTCCCATCAGGGCTGCAGGGCTCCTGCTGAGCTGGCGGCTGTGGTTTGATCTGCTGTCCTTCAACATGGATATGTAATACACGGCTTTTGACCGTAACTCCTATAAGTGCGTATAATGGTGCTATGTATGAGGGGTGCAGCACTGGTGCCATGGAAATTCACTACAGCTGACGTGGGTGGTTTGCCCTGGAGCATGTGGTCACGAATGATGCATGTGGAACGTAGTATAACTGGAAGGAGGGGCGTGTGTGAATGAGGACATTGTCCCTGAAATGCTGCTCCATGGATGTCTGGCATATTTGGGGTGAAGTGTGTGGGTAATGATGTGCTTGAATACCCTCTGAGTCCAGAAATGACACTTGTGCTGGAAAATCAGTGTGCAGTTCGATCTGCTTTTGAGGTTAATCCCATCCAACTTTAGCTGTATGCTTGCTCAGTTTTCTCAATCCATAATATCTTCTTCCAGATGTTTAACTTCGATGTCAGACAGCTGCACTGGGCTGAATACATGGAGAGTTACTGCATGGGGACCAAGAAGTATGTCCTGAATGAGGAACTGTCAGGACTGCCGGCGGCCAGGAAGCACCTCAATAAGTAAGAGCTTGACCCGCTACAAATTGATAGTCTCAGCATGTGCCCGAACGTCTGATTCCTTGCTGAGTGCTGGATGTGTCTGTGTTGTTTTGCAAATGCTGTCCCCCATCAGTTTGATCTCCTCCTCTTCCAGGCTGAGGAACATTCGCTATACGTTCAACACCGTCATGTTGGTGCTTGTGTGGCGGGTCTTCATCGCCCGGTCTCAGATGGCACGCAACATCTGGTATTTTGTGGTCAGCCTCTGCTTCAAGTTCTTGTCATATTTCAGAGCATCCAGCACACTGAGGCACTGAGGTTGGGTTTGTTCCCCTGTTCTCCCCCCCCCACCCTGTTGGATACCTATGCATTTGACCCAATGCTCTATGATGCTTGGCCATCGGAATTACAGCACGAAAGTCAACATCCCATCACCTTCCCAACAGCTGATTGACCGATTGGCGAGGAAGTGCCTGCACTTTATCCCCTGGGGAGAGGGGGGGGAGGGGGGGTTTAAACACATACCTGGCAAGGCTCAAGGACTTGATGGCACTTGGCTTCATGCATTTGATTCAGCTACCTTCATTGTGTTGCTGTATGTATATGTATATTAACCCCTTTATGGGTGGGCTGATGGCCTACTCCACACATCAATGTACCCCTGCTTACCTGAAGGGGGCATTTTGTCCCCCAACTTTGAGATATAGGGGTTGCTGACGGCAATAATGACCTTGAGCCTTGCTTAGTTGGAAAGCCCTCTTACAACCCGTGCCTAGATCCCCAGATCCTCGCGGTATGGTTTGCACTTATTGTTACTTTCGACATCTTGCCCAGTTACTTTTGAGGAGCTAGTCTTTAAACCAAAGCCATTTTCTGCCCTCTAGGTTTAGACTAAACCCTGACTAGGTCCTTGTCTTGGTTTTCTTTCCTTCGATCTCCATGCTCGTGATGAGGTAATCGGAGGTTGAATGATACCTAACGCCAGAGTTTGGCCTTGGCGAGCTAACATGCTAGGGGAACATGATCGCTTGGTTTCTCCAGCTTTGCATCCCTTTAACTTTCCCAGCTCTCCCTGATGTAAACGCTGTCAGTGGTGGAGTGAATGCTTGTGTTCACCGTTCTAGCCAATGTTCAATTTCGGGGGTCATGAACTTGGCCCCCATGGGGACTCTTTATGACAGGAATCTCCTCCGCTACGCTCATGGCCAGAGCTGTTTTGGATGCGACAATAAACAATCTGATACGTGCCTGGATTTACAACATCCAACAGAATGTGAAAGTACTTCGGTCTTTTCTATTTTGTGTACATCTATTTAGCTACAATATAACATGCTGGGGGTTAACTTTTATGCTTAAATGTAATTTATTTAGAAAAATGAGAGCTTGAAATAATGAATCAGAGAACCAGCTTCAGCTACTGTATATCCAGATATCTTGGTGCCCCGGGCGTGTTGCACTGAGAAAGCATGCTGTTGGATGGCTTCACAACGGAGCAGCTCATACCTGTGTAAAATGTTGGAAAACAAACAAACATGTCCCTAGGCTGGAGTACCTCAGAGAGGCCCCAGCCTGATTGCCTGGTTCTTCAGGAACCCAGCTAGCAACTATTTTTGAGGAGACCTGAGGCCTCGCTGCATTTAGAAAATGTTTCTGCTGACAAGTGTGTTGACATTGCCCTAGACATACTTGCTCTAATGACACTAACAAGCTGTGATCATTTTGGGGAAATTAACTAGCATTGATTTTTGAAATGGGTTTTCTTTGTCACAAAGGTCTGATTCTGGGACAATCATTACTTTTTCTTTTGATTTGCCTTAATGTTGAGGTACATTTCTTCCAGAATGGCATTGTACACTTCAGGGTGTCCCCTGTTCCACGTACATGTAACGTCCCTGTGAAACTACTGCCATTCTTGTTGCACAGAATAAGGCTCTATCATTTTCAGTTTGGATAACTGCCTCTGTCTCTCTCTTTCATTGGAATAAATTGGTGCCTTTGTAAATCAATAAAAATGAATTATATACAACCACTGTAGACCGAACTTTCCTTGACATGGTGGTCTTGTTTCCTGTCCTGGACTGGTAAGCGTTCACGTCTTAATGGTGTTTGGGGGAAGCTCTCTGGCGTTTAAACTTCACTTCTCGTTCTTGGTACAGCGATTCAGGCGTTTAACATGCAGCCAGGCTGTGTTTCACTTCAGCCCTGGTGAACGTGCTGTTTTCTGGGCAGCCTCACCTGTGCTGGTGGTCGGACTGCATTGCTGGCTGAGGCTAACTTCGTTTTCGGATCTGCACTTACTCTGGCACGCCGGGGCCTGCTGTTGCCAGGCAACCAGCCCCGAGAGCTCTCGCTCAGATATAATTACTGAGTGGTTTTGTTTGATAACGACGACGAAGCTGCTTTGAATACACATCGTCAGCGTGATGTGCTTTAGTGCTGTTTACCCAGTGGCTTGGAGAAACCCCTGTGAGCGCGGGGGCTGCCTTCATTTAAGTCGCCTTTATTCCTCACATTACTTGCCTCACTCGCTTTTCAATCCTCATGAATGAATGAAGAGCACAAACTGACAGGCGCCTGTGATACTGCTGCACTTCTCCCCTTGACGAGTTTGATCTTATTCCCTTAACACGCTGCCCCGTGCTTCACCATCCGCTTCAGCTGGCGTTTGGCAGCACTGTGAAACCCTTTGCAGTGAAGCGGCCCATCTTTCATATAGTAAACTGAATAACCTGTTTGAAAAATTTCAGTCCGGTTTCCACCCTGGCCATAGCCGAAACAGCCCTGGTCAGGGTCACCAATGATCTTCTGATGACAGCAGATACTGGTTCCCCTTCTCTACTCATCCTCCTTGATCTGACAGCTGCTTTTGACACAATAGACCATAACATCCTCCTTTACCGCCTGCAATGCACCATTGGACTCTCAGGAACTGTTCATAACTGGTTCACATCATACCTAACTGGCTGAACTGAGCATGTCGCCCTTGGCAGCGCAAAATCTAACATCCACAACGTCACTTGTGGTGTCCCACAGTGTTCTGTGTTAGGCCCCATCCTTTTCACCATCTACATGCTCCCCCTTGGAAATGTCATTAGCAGGCATGGTTTTATCTTTACATTGCTATGCCGATGACACTCAGCTTTATCTCAGGACTACCCCCACCTTCTCTACTGCTCCTCTGCCAACATCCACACTAACTACCTGCCTGGAGGAGATAGAGGCGTGGATGAAGCTCAACTTTCTTCAGCTGAACAAATCCAAAACAGAAGCCATCTTAGTAGGCACACCACACCATCTCCGCTCTTCTACCATCAACAGTATCACTTTCCCTGGCCAAAACATCCACCTGTCCACAGCTGTCTCCAATTTGGGTGTTAAAATGGACTCTCAACTCACCTTTGACATCCACATCAAACACCTCTGTAAGTCGTCATTTTACCACCTCAAGAACGTCGCTAAACTCCGCCCAACACTTTCCCTGGCAGATCCAGAGAAGCTTGTCCATGCTTTTGTCTCCTCCAGGTTGGATTACTGTAATACACTCCTCATTGGGATTCGTGGCAAGAGTATTCAGAGACTTCAGTACATCCAGAACAGCGCTGCCAGGATCCTGATGAGGGTGCGAAAGCATGATCACATCACCCCCATCCTAAAAACGCACCCTCACGCACCCTCCGCTCTGTACACACTAACACCCTCCAAGTCCTCAGAACCAAGCTCCGTAGCCTTTTCATCTGTGGCACCGAGGCTGTGGAACCCCCTACCTGACTACCTGAGAGCCCCGCAGTTGACTGATGCTTTTTAAAAAAAATCTAAAAACCTATCTTTTTAGAAAGACATTTAGTTAAGTATTTTAGAGCATAGTCTAGTCTTTTTTTATTTTATAGTATTTTTATTACACTACTCTTTTACTTTGTAGCACTTTGAGATTGCTAAAATATAAAGTGCAATGCAAATAAAATTTATTATTATTATTAGATTATCTCTCACTGCAAATTGTAATGTTTGCTAAGCAGGTTCGAAGGTGCTGTACCGATACTCCCTGGTGATGGAGAGATATGAGTCGCTAAGTGGTGGCCAGTGGGAGGCTGTGCTGCAAGGCCTCATCTCCCAGGGCTCAGTACAAGGCCAGGAGTATTAAGTGTTCACCTCATGTACAGTGCTCACAATGCAGGAAATCTCCTCTTTCTTTGTTACTGAAACTGGTGCTGTAAATATTTCATTTGAAATGTGAGTGCGTCCCAAGTGCTGTGCAGCCTGCTCCGATGCTAAATTTGCCCGTATGAAGTCAAAGTGTCCTAATAGGTGAAGGTTAAGAACAAGCCAGACTCCTGCCAGCCCATGTGAAACAGTATTTTGGTACAGTAGTGCAATACAGTGATGTGGTAAAGTTCTCTCTGGATTGAGGTAGTACAGTGGTGTGGGACAGTGCCAGTCTGGCCTGAGGTGGTATAGTTCTGCAGTACAGTGCCTCTTGGAACTGATGCAGTACAAAGCTGCTCCGGACTGAGGTAGTACAGTGGTGTGGTACAGTGCCTGTCTGGCCTGAGGTGGCACAGTCCTGTACTACAGTGCCTCTTGGAACTGATGTACAAAGCTACTCTGGACTGAGGTAGTACAGTGGTGTAGTACAGTGCCAGTCTGGCCTGAGGTGGTACAGTCCTGCAGTACAGTGCCTCTTGGAACTTATGCAGTACAAAGCTGCTCTGGACTGAGGCAGTACAGTGGTGTGGTACAGTGCCAGTCTGGCCTGAGGTGGTATAGTTCTGCAGTACAGTGCCTCTTGGAACTGATGCAGTACAAAGCTGCTCTGGACTGAGGCAGTACAGTGGTGTGGTACAGTGCCTGTCTGGCCTGAGGTGGCACAGTCCTGTAGTACAGTGCCTCTTGGAACTGACGCAGTACAAAGCTACTCTGGACTGAGGTAGTACAGTGGTGTGATCAGTACCTCTCTGGACTGAGGCAGTACAGTCAGTATTTCCCCTACCATTATATTAGGGGGAAGGTCAAGTTAATTTTATTGAATTTTATTAACTATATAGCGCCAGATCACAACAGAAGTCATTTAAGGTTACCTTTCCTATAGAACAGGTCTATACATTGTCCTTTTATTAAACTAAATAGCCTTATGTTGTTTATCTTATTTATGCAACAGCTTGTCATTTTTGTCTCTACACAGTTGCACGTTTACAATTCTCCTCTGCTGTCTGTATCGCGCATGGCGGAGTTCCGCCCCGATACACACACACACACACACAGGTGAGCACACTCCCACCAGCGGACAGAGAGCACGCATCGGTAAATATGTCGCATCAACCACCCGGTCGGTAGTGTAAACTGTGAGAAGGGCTTCTCAACCATGAACAGGGTAGTAAGTATGTTTCACAATGGGATTTTCTACTTTAAACTATCACTATTTTAAGCTATCAGCTGTCACTTTTAAAGCCTAACAGTTAATGTATTTGCAGGTCAAGACAAACATCTGCAATAGGCTGCAAGGAGACCATCTTTCTCTTAGGAGAAGCTGACTTCGTATATTATCTGTGATGAACTTGAGGTGTGGCTCTTTTCTGCTGAGTTTCCATTCCTCTAGTTTGAGCTCAGAGCTAAACTTCCTCTTAAAGATTAATGAAGTTTATGTGGATGATTAGCTTTATGGGTGTGTGTGTGTGTGTGTGTAGAAGGCTTTAGAAGTGTAATTTTTCAAGGTTAATTTCTGCTTAGTTCTGTGAATGTGCTTCATGCCCCCCATGGTGGTGGTTTGGCTGTGAATTGAGCAACAAGAGTTGTGAGTTGCTCAGCTTTTTAAGGTTTCTGTTGGCTCTCTGATGACAACATTTCCCGTTGCTAACATTTGAGAGTCTCATGAGAAAAGCAAGTGTTGTAATGAATTCTGATGGGCCGGAGATAAGATTACAAATTGGTTAGTGGCAGTTAAAAGGTCTTGGCAGAGTTTCCCTAATATTGACCCTGCCATGGCTGCTCCCCCTCGCCGGCCCTGTCGCTGCCGCGTCGCTCCCCCTCGCAGGCCCTGTCGCTGCCGCGTCGCTCCCCCTCGCCGGCCCTGTCGCTGCCGCGTCGCTCCCCCTCGCAGGCCCTGTCGCTGCCGCCGTAGCTCCCCCTCGCCGGCCCTGTCGCTGCCGCCGTAGCTCCCCCTCGCCGGCCCTGTCGCTGCCGCCGTCGCTCCCCCTCGCCGGCCCTGTCGCTGCCGCCGTAGCTCCCCCTCGCCGGCCCTGTCGCTGCCGCCGTAGCTCCCCCTCGCCGGCCCTGTCGCTGCCGCCGTAGCTCCCCCTCGCAGGCCCTGTCGCTGCCGCGTCGCTCCCCCTCGCCGGCCCTGTCGCTGCCGCGTCGCTCCCCCTCGCCGGCCCTGTCGCTGCCGCGTCGCTCCCCCTCGCCGGCCCTGTCGCTGCCGCGTCGCTCCCCCTCGCCGGCCCTGTCGCTGCCACAGTTCCCTCTTGACAACCTCGCCACCGCTTTTCCTTGAAAGCCGGATTAGCGTTTCTGCTAACTTCAAAAATCGTTAGCAGACCAATTCACTTCTGCTAAATGTAGCTCCCCTTAAGAGTTTTGCTACCACCACCTCTCCCCCTTGAAAGCCAAATTAGCGTTTCAGTTAATTTTGAAAACTGTTAGTGGACAATCTAACTTATGCTAAATTTTGTTCCGCTAACTGTGAGTCCAGTAACATTTTTGCAGGTAAAGTGAATAAAATTTAATGGCCAAAAACATGTATAAACAATTAAAATAAAGTTTAGTGTCCATTGTAAGCGTGTCTGGAACAGTCTATCTGGCACGCTGTTGGCTGAACTCACATAAACATGATATGATTGGGCAATAGCAACAGTTTGCCTAGTGTTAGCTCTACAGTTCAGCTAATTGTGCATCAAATTGAAATTGTACATATCCCATAGTCCTATACCTCCCCAGAAATGCAACCATGCGTCACAGCACCACAGACCACAACAACTGTGATTAGACCACTTAAATTTGCATCAGTGCACCGGCATAAATTACCCCAATTAAAAATTGTGCACTGGACAGAGTTTGGGACGAACTTGCGGTGCATTGTTTTTTAACAACTTTGCATTGGTAAAATGCAGGATTATTAGACAAGTATTCCTGAAAATAATTTATCAACAGTTGTATTGACTTAAGTGAATTGTTTTCTTTTGGTCCAAGTAAATTTATTTAGAGAGAAAACAAACAAAAATAAACACTTGACTATCAGGGTTCATAATTATAAGGGGATCAGAAACGTTTTAAAGTGGATCTTTTTCTCTTTGCCATGAACAGAAATAATAATAATAATAATGAATCTTAGTTCAGTCTATATAAGGAATAATAAAATATTGGCCATTCTGTACAGTCCACTTTACAAGGTGTATAGCCACCTTTGTTCTCAATAACCAATAACTTGTGGTCCATTGAACCAATGAAGTTCTTGAATTTAATCCCATTCTATATTAGCTGAGGCAGCTATAGGACCCCCTCCCAGACGCTGCTCTGAGAACAGTACTACCTGCTACCTTAATAAATGTCACAATTTAGTAAGGCCCAATAGTTCTCTTTGGGGGCTAAGTCAGGCGATGATGGGGGCCTGTTCATAATTAAATCTTTCAAGCGTTTCTTGGCTAAGCTATGGAAAACTTTGATGTACTGGAAGTGGCATTATCCTGTATGATTATCATAACCTTTCTGAAAGCTGTTGAATTTTTTTTTTGTACCGGTGTTTCAAAAAGGTATCTTTTAAAAGTTGGCAGTAGATCTTCTAGTGGATCTTTGCACCATTTGCAAGTCATAAAGTTTTGACAAATTTACTAATAATTTCAGCCTGCATCCCTACTCCTCCACCACCTCGTTGGTACTTGAAGAAGATGTCCGTCCACTAGCCTCGGGTTTCTCAAACATTGGGCTGTGGCCCACTGATGGGCTGCGAATCTGAATCGGGGGGGGGGGGGGGGGCAGTTGGCCTATAATGGGCCACCAGCCCCCTGCGTAATTGGGGCAGTAAATATAGTAGGACTGAACGATTCAGATGGAAATCGCAATTTGAAACAATGCGATTAACAAATCACAAAGGCTGCGATTTAGGGTATGCATTAGGGATTTGCCCATCCACATTTCTTTCTATTCCGATCCAAAATACAAGAGCTCTTACTACTTTATTATTTGTATATATTTATTATATAATACTTATTATTTTGATATAATGAATGTATATGATTTTTTAATGCTTTATACAGTATTAGTATTTTTAAAACTATTAAATACAAATGGAAAAAAATATATGTCAAAAAATATTTAATTATGCTACTAGAGACAAACATACCATTTTGTTCCTCCTCCTCTGCATATCTTGTTTTAAGCGTTCTTAAGGCATTTGCAGTTCAGTCTGAATATCTTCTCAGCGAGGATATGCAAGTAGCGAATGCTTAAAATGCCCCGCAGTTTTTCTCCCACTGGCAACAGCATCACTTACACTTCGCTGCGATAGCAGCCTCTCGTGTATCAGAAGCTGCAGCGAGTGTGTAGAGCAGCCAAAGCTAGCGACTCATATATCATCCATTATTTTTTTAAAATATTACTCAAGTTGGGGAGGCATGGTGGTGCAGTGGTTAGCGCTGTTGCCTCACACCTCTGGGACCCAGGCTCAAGTCTCTGCCTGGGTTACATGTGTGTGGAGTTTGCATGTTCTCCCCATGTCGTCGTGGGGTTTCCTCCAGGTACTCCGGTTTCCCCCCAGAGTCCAAAGACATGCTGAGGCTAATTGGACTTGCTAAATTGCCCATAGGAATGCATGTGTGAGTGAATGGTGTGTGAGTCTGCCCTGCGATGGGCTGGCCCCCCATCCTGGGTTGTTCCCTGCCTCTTGCCCATTGCTTCCGGGATAGGCTCCGGACCCCCCACGACCCAGTAGGATAAGCGGTTTGGAAAATGGATGGATAATATATAAACAAGATTCTTACTGAGTAGTAGAGGCAAAGTAAAAATGACACCATATTGAATTACATACCATTATATTCTTTTGCATTGCATCATAATGCATTGAATCAAATAGTGTCGAATCACAGTGCCCTAGGCCACTTGCGTAGGCTATGGCATGAGCTCGTCATAGGTTCAACGCAGAAGTATAAATCGGTGCCAGTGGCATTATTCGTTTTTCTACACATATTTTCGTCTGCTATACCTTTTTCGAAAGCTTTGTATCTAACTACAGCAAGCTAAAATGTAAGCTCTCGAGGTATGTTTTTAAGGCCTTCAGAGCCAAAAAACAAACTGAAGCTAAATTCATACAATATTATTAGTGGTTATCATTAGCTTTTGCTAATTTTTTTTTTTGCGGTTTATCAGTTTAATGTTATTGGTTAAACTTATCCATTTAGCATGTTTACTGAGTCTTTAGCTGGAAAAATTATTTTTGTCATATTTCAAGAGGTGCACCCTTTTCTAGAATAGTCATTATAGAAATACAAGTAAAATTTACTTACTTGATTAAAATATGAGTAAGCTACCCAGCTTTATATTACCATTTTGTTCCACATTACATGTGCCTCACAAACACAGCAAAAGAGCCCGAATATTGTCATAGTGGAAAAGCAATCTGTCAATTACTACAGTTCCCTTTGTTGACAACACTTTGATGTAATGTATCAGAACACATCCACAGAAAGCACCCTGGGGCAGCTCTGCCATCACAGTGAACAAAAAATGCGTTTATTTACATTGCATTTTTTTCTACAAGAAATCTTACTTACACTATATACAAGGGATTAGCTACAATCAACAAGAACACTATTTACAAATCAAAGTTTTTTTAAATAGAACTCATGGTTCTTTCATTTGGAGTTTGTCAATGCCTTGTCCAGATGCCAACAAGGAATACCGGCGAATGCGAGTTCATCTTAACTGATGACTGTTTTGAATGGTTAAATGTGCGTTAATTATATTTGGGTCAAGAATGCACAACAGCGGGCTTAATTGGAAACATCAGACGAGGCACTGCTTCACGGGGTAAATTAAAAGTGCGTCATGGTCCATTACTGTCCAAACAACTATTAAATAGAAACTGGTGAGGAATACGTTTAAGTCTATTAGTCGACGCAGAAAATGTTTTGCTTCACTGAAGTTCCTTTTATCAACATAAAGGTTGATATTCCGCATGATACTTTTTCAAACAGTTTTTGAACTGCTGCACTTATTTGGTTTCGCGTGGAAATGATTGTTGTGAAGATGCATTGACATTCAAAATATATTTTATGCGATATTAATATCTTTTCTCTTTTTTAGTGGAACGCCGTTCCATCCCTTAAAGGTGGTGGTGTTTCTCCCCTTAAAGCCACAGAGAGATGTGTCCCCAAGGGTTGAGCTGTTTTGGTTACGGTCTTGATGCCGCCACGCTGTCTGTTCATGGACTCGCACAGCGAAGAAAGGGACAGAGAGGGTTGTTTTATCAGTGTCTCATGATGCACTAATTTCAACCAAGCTCCTCCACACCCTTCCCATATGACCCAAATCAGCGGTGGGCAGGCTGGACACCTGAAGGCTCATGTGTTCTTGTTTGCTCTCCTGCTGGGCTGCCCGACCCTCTGGCTCACAGCTGATAATGGCCTTTTATTCCTGGCTTGCAGAGGGCTCTGCTGCCATGGCAACCCTCCAAGCCAGAGGTTATTGCCCAGAGGCTACCTTTTGCACAGCTCTATGGCAGAGGCTACAGTGCTTGCTGGGTCACCCCCGCCCCTAAGGATCTTGGTACCACGGCAACTCAACACTGATTCTGTGTTTCCTTTCGCTCAGCCGGGCTGACCTATTGAAACCTGTTTTCTGACCTCGCCCTTGGAGTTTTCCACATCTTTTTCAATATGTAAGTCAGGATGCATTTCTTTGCTTGTTTGGGAGGATGTTACACTAACCTGGCTAACTTCCACAATACTAAGGTGATATCATGCCACCACCACATCTCCACTGCGATGTCAGAGGGTTGTTGGTCTCCTGCTTCATCTTCCCCGACATCATCTCATCAGAAGCACAAGTATGGAACCGGCGTACCTGCATTAAGCTTGAAATAAATGGCTTGTGATTTGAATGTATCCATGGGAGATAATCTGCACTTTATGACATGCAGCACGAGAACTGCTAGTTTGGATAATGGAAGAATCCTAAAGCCAAAGGATGCATTTCAGGACCGATGGTGGGGGAGGGGGCATTTAGAAAGACCCCGTGGTATTTAGTACGTGGCAGACGAGGGGAGAAAAACACGTGATGGAGAAATGGAAAACCACAATGTCGGCTTGTCCTCTGGTGTTAACGTTACATCTTCCATCATTTATGTGATACTGGAACCGAAGCACAGTGACTAATGCAGATTCCCTCTAGAGGGATGTTTTCTTTGGCTCGACTCAAGGCTTGACAGTGATGCACTAGTCAGGAAGTTTGAAACAGAGCTGCATCCTGGATTAGAGCTGAAAGCTATTCCAACACAGACCAATAGGGAGCGCATGCTGCATGTTTGTAGGATATTTGCAGTTTGCAGTGGCTTCTTAACCACAGTGTTTTCAGAGACATGAGAAATGCGTCACTGTGCTGTCAGGTTGGGCCTTGCCTCTGTTTCCCTGCATTTATTCTGGGCTTCAGAGGTACCTCTGTAAGGCTACAGGCTAACCTGTAACCTTATCACACGGCAACGTATTAGGCTTGTTTCCCAGTCATGGATTTAATCCTCTGTTTTGTTGGAGGTTTTGTCAGGTTCAGGATTACATTGAATGGCTCACTTATCTGGTATCAGTCCATTCTGGTTGCTATGTAACTCTCACTCATCTTGGATAGCAACCGCACTGGATCTGAAACACATACTTTTGCTCTCATTGTCTCTGAGCTTCCAGAACTCTCCTCACATTCTCAGAGATGGCTCATTCCTGTCCCTAATTCTCAATACAATATTAACAACAGAAGCTGAAGGTCAGGTTGCTGCTGGTAATTATCCAGGTGCAGCACCAACATGAGGCCCATGTAAGCAAACGTTAATGTTGTAGTGTTGACATCTCAACACCTATGGTGCAGGTTCTACCAGACACGCGCCCTGTATGGATGGTGCTCTGAATCCTGAGGTACAGTTTGCTGGATAGGAAAGTTCTCTCTTTATTATCCAGAATGTGTGGAGTAACACCGATGGGTCTACGGGCAGAGTAGTAGTAGCTGGGGGGGGGTCATTGGCATAGTCTTTAGAGCAGGTGACTTTGACATAGCCATCCAGTCATGTACCTGCCTGTGTATTGGCAGGTCTTGCCAACACACACAGTGACCTCTGGTGGATGTTGATGGAATTATATACCCCCCAACCCCTATTCATGTTGCCAGTTGAGTTTCATGAAGTTTCATGCTATGCGATTTGGCTTGATGCTTATTCTTGTATAGACGATAGAGTGCTAGAGGTATGGCATTATTTAAATAAACACTGGCTACAGTAGTGTTGTCAAGAACATTATAATCTTGATACCAATGCCACTTTAAGTATCACAATGCTAATATTGCTGGGATATTGCAGGGATAATAATGCAGAAGAAACAAAAGTATCGTTAATAGTAAATTATGAACTTATGTCACTGATTTTTAGTAGACATTTATCTCAAATATATTTAAATTGTTACTCTCTTAATTTCTTAAAGTAAGCATCACTCCACTCCAGCACATACCCTAATATAATGTTGCCAAACGTTGTATTATGATCGCTCTAATACATTCATTTATAAGAATATAACACGCTCTCTTAAATTCATTCAGCATATAGCTAGATATAGATCCTGTTATATTATAAAATCCCTTGCATAAATCACTTTACCTGAAGCTATAGAGATCATATTTAATGGCTGACATTATAGGAGCAGACATCTTCTTATGCAGAGAACTTACAGCAGATAAATCAAATTTGCTAGTTCGTAATATGCTATTTTGCATTATGTGTGCAATTCTGACATAGGGTCTAACGAGTTTTGGCAGTGGTTCGAACATACTGAGTCCATGGTTCTGATTCGATGGCGAGCTTTAGCGACATATAACGTTAGTGATGTCTGTAATAGTGTAATTGGTACACATCGTAAAGAAATGTACGAACAGTTTTCGAACATGCGGTACAGGTTCAATATCGGTGTCCCGGCCAACACTAGGCTACGGCTCACACAATGTATTTTCAGCTGGATCACTAACACTGACGTAGTATCACTGACTAACCCCTACTTTCAACAGCCATCACAGAATTCAGGATGGATGGAGAAATACTCTTCACATGTGAATACTCCGCTCACCCTGCACTCCTCCACATAAGCGTGATCTTAGTGATGGCTGTCGATTTCAGACAGAGAAAAAAAAAAAGAAAGAGCAGTGATGAAAATGACATTTACATTTTGCCTCCGTAGGAAAAAACGATTCACGCTAATTTTGTCACACACTTAGTTTATTAATTCAGACGCTGATCTTGTCAAAGGAGCGTTGTCATGCCAACAGACCTCCCACGCAGCGGATGGGAGAAATGGATTTGCTCCTTTAATTGTTAGGCGAGTTCGGTTCGGTTTGTGTGGCCAGTTCACTGCAAGTCACACGCATTCACCTTCTAATGGCTTTCTTAAGCAGCCCCAAGGCAGAACATCTGTATAATATGTGATGGTTATCATTACGTGCAGCCGTAATCGAGTAACCCGGTGTTGATATCTTGACAGGGACTAACTGGTGATTATCACCTTTGTCGGGGAAGTAGGCTAAACACAAGCAAGATAACAGAAAGATTTACGATTTAGCTTCCAGTTCAGCCTTCTAGCCTATATTTCCAATGCAGTTAAACACATTGGCGCGCCCACACAGACCAATGTATTATTCTGACTCCTTGTTCTGCTTGAGAAAGTATGTACCTGTACACATCGGTTACAATGGTGGTTCGCAGCTGTAGGCCTTACCACCCGTTTGCGAAACACCTGCATTAGACTGTATTTACGGCATGTTTTTTTTACTATTATTTTTTAAATCATAATCGTCATAATTATATCTTGCACGCCAATCCATCGTTTTCCATAGAGACCAAGGCCATTTCACACCTATAGTTCGGTTTCTCTGTTATCCAAGGGGGAACCTTGAGTTCACGTGTCATTCCTACTGTATAATGTTATTCAGTATTATTTTATCTCCGTAAAATCCATGTGAAATGTTCTGCACAAATAACCTTATCGTATCTTTGCATTTTACTAATACACTTTTAAAGTAGACTGTGACTAAACAAAATATAAAAAATATCTTACTGTAGATATAATTTTAACGGATTATATTTTCGCCTCACACCTCTGGGACCCGGGTTCAAGTCTCCGCCTGGGTCACATGTGTGCGGAGTTTGCATGTTCTCCCCATGTCGTCGTGGGGTTTCCTCCGGGTACTCCGGTTTCCCCCCACAGTCCAAAAACATGCTGAGGCTAATTGGAGTTGCTAGATTGCCCATAGGTGTGCATGTGTGAGTGACTGGTGTGTGAGTGTGCCCTGCGATGGGCTGGCCCCCCATCCTGGGTTGTTCCCTGCCTCGTGCCCATTGCTTCCGGGATAGGCTCCGGACCCCCCGCGACCCAATAGGGTAAGCGGTTTGGAAAATGGATGGATGGATGGATGATGAGACCTGATTTTTTTATGGACTTTATTATATTGTTAGAGTAATAAGATCGCGGAATTTCGTCCGACGGAACGATTTTTTGGGACTCTGTTGCCACACGTCGGACGTTCTTTGAGACACCGCTTAACTAAGTGGGGAAGTTAACCTGGTCCGGAGCAGACTTGTTAACTCGCCCATGTTACTATTGTAACTTAGCGGGGATTCATGTAAGACACGTCGATGGAACGGAGCTTCCACTTAAATGAGCCAGACTTGTCGAAATAAGTCAGACTTTCCCGGTTCGTGGAACACCCCGCTGGTTTGCTACTGGAGCCGTGTACGGTGTAGCTGAAATTCGCAGAGAACACCTGGAAATTGGGTCGGATTGAGGTGGGATCTCGTTCGCACCAGAATCAGTCCGCTCCTGAGTACGTTTGGGAACGGAACGAGACCACCTCCCCCCAAGGGTTTCGGAATTTTTCTTTTGGTCTGTGTTCACACCTGCCCAAAATAATAGCACCAAAGGGGAAATCGTATCAGAGTCCGTTTTAATCGCACTAAAAAGTGCTGGTGTGAAAACACCTTCCAAAAGGATGATCACCACTTATCAGCATATACCGCCCCTTAGAGTTAGAGGCTATTCATAGATTATTATGTCCCACTGTGATATGATTCATGGATTTATTGAATATTGTCATAATATGACTTTTAGCTGGTTATTGCAGAATCTGACATTCATTTCTTATTTAGCTGGCTTAGCCGAATCACCAGATTCGACTGCTTATTTGTGTGGGAATACAATTTTAGATATTCTGGTAGATGTTTGCAATGTAGCGCGTCTGTATAACTCAAGACAGATTTTCTGGTTATCTGAACAAATAGATCAGCTATGTAACTTATAATACGTAAAATATCAATAAGCTAAGTTCCGTGGTTTTTGAAGTTTATGAAGAAATCCGTAATTGTAGTGATACAGGTGTAGGATCTTTAGCGTAGTAACTGATTTTATTTATGACCACAAGAGGGCAGTGCTGCACTGGCATTTTGTGTGTTCGTAAAATGTGTGGTTCCTGTGGTCCTATACTACACAAGAAAAGTAAAGAATAGCATAGACACTAACTTTGGGAAAATGCATATGAAGCTTAACAAATTTATTAACAGAACTTAATAATGGGCTACTTTTTTTTTTTTTTTTTACCAACTGCTTGAGTCAACAATTGAATCTATTATCGGGTTAAAAGACAATAAATGCAGCATCCAAAACTATGTTTCACCTAGTGTTCTCGAACAGTAACTGCTGAGCAACATAGTCACACCAGTGCACAAGTATAAATGCTCACAACGGTGTACACCACTTACTTATGTTATGGTGTAGGCTCGACACAGAGGTATAAATCAGCCCTAAGTGGACGGAAATTGCATGTTTGTCAGACTACAGTGTAGGGTATCAGTATAAATCAGCCTTAAAGGTGCCAGTAGGGCTGTGAGGTACTGATGTCCTTGACTGAAGCAATCACACTGTGAGCCTCAATCACAATGTCAGACATACTCAGCTCCAAATGCAGCGTCTGCTGTACTGTGTTAGAAACATACTCAACTCCAACCATCCACCTATGATCTTTCACAGCTCTGTAAATTAATATTTTAAATAAATAGCTTGTCTCTGATTTGTCATTGTTGTCCTCCAGGTTCCTGTCATATCAGCCACGCTAACACGTGCTAGCGTGTTAACCTCATCACCGGCTCACAATGTTGACCAACACAGTTTTTCTGTTCTTACACCTCTATTTGGCTCCCTTCCTGGACTGCGCCCACAGAATTGCTTTATGGCACCTACTCAGCACAATATTTAATCAAGTTCACATTTGTAATGATTCAGCAAATCAGTCTGCGACTGATCTTAGTGTTTGAGCTGCCAGTGATGACAAACTAACAAAGCAGTATGATGAATCAGGGCAGTGGGATTTATCCTTTAGCTCCATAGCCTTTAAGTGTCAGAAGGGTGTGCGTCTCACTGAGGATCTCCTGGAACCAGCATGTATCCTCTCTGACCAAGAAAGGCCATCGGAGATCTCGCTACCTGTGGCGCCTGAAAAGGGCAAGAATGCCACCTACAGAGGCACCATTGAGGGTGTTCTTACAAACTGTACCACAGCCTGGTTTGGTTCCCACAAGACCTTGGACCGCCAGTCTCTTCAGCAGCTTATTAAAACAGCAGAGACAATTGCCAGGAGCACTGTGCCTTCTCTGCTGGACATTTATAATGGCGGCGGCATCCAGAGGGCCAGTGGCTGCCAGCATCACCCATTGAATCCTACTCATAACCTTTTTTTCTCCACTGCCATCTGCTAGGAGGCTCTGCACACCGAAAGCTGGGACAATGAGGCATTTTTTCCTGAGACTATTCGATTGCTGAATGGTCTGTTCCCTCCCAGCCTAAGTCTGGGTCTGTTAAAAGGATTGATAGCTCTGAACTCACAGCTCTGTGTATGAATCTGTTTATTCATTGTACATTTTGCTTCAATGCCAAATCTCTGTAACAGTTTTGCACTTCATCAGCAGGCTGTTAACCACACCTTTCAATCTCTGTCTTAAATTGTTGTCTATATTATGCTTTATATGTCTCAGTATTTATATTCTGTTACTTTTCATTTGCACTATGATCAATGAGAACGATATTTCAGCTCCACACATCATATATCTGAAGCTGATAGTTAAAGGTTCTTTGACTGACGTCGTCTGTCTCTAAGGGATAAAAGGCGCCTGAAGACTAACAGCAGTTACAACAGCAGTTACTGTGCAGTGTGGCGGTTTAAACAGCTGTGCAGTGACTTATTTTTTAAAATTTCAGTTCATTTCCATGTACCGTTATGTGAACCTGATGAGCATGGTCAAGGGGTCGTTCTGCTGCTTCTGAGTGATCCTCTCCAGCATCTCGCCTGGAGTGGAGAAGGACATGGACCCTTTGAAGAAGTGTTCCAGAAAGGTCCGGTCGATCGTGGCTCCCTTGCCAGGAGCCACATGCAGGTTGTTGCTGAGCAGCCCGGAGATGTTGCCCGGGTCGTTCCTGGAACCGAAGAAGAGGAACAGAGCGTAGCAATTCCGGCCGATGGAGGAGCAGAACTGCACCATCCTCTCTGGCCGGCTCAACTGGCCTGATGCCATCTCGGCGATGTGTAGGGACTCCTCAGGGGCTTCTGTGGGGGGTACAGTGCTTTCCAGGATGTACAGAACTTGAACGATTATCTGGGCCTCAAGTGCTTCTCCATGCCTCTCGGGGAAGGTCCACACCCAGTCAGCACCCAGCAGGACCTTCTGCTCTCTGCTCATGGCGGTGCAGCTGAAGGAGTCTGACATCTTCAGCTGTGCACTGCGGCCGATGCAGCTCATCAGGAAGATCTCCTCCAGGACACGAGGGCTCAGGTGGAATCTGCCGCTGGGGTCACAGAACTCCAGGTACTCTCGAACCCTAGCGGAGGCGCTGAGGACACTGTCGCTGAAGGCCTGGATGACACTCCTGCGTTGCTTGTCTGGCGTAATTAATACGTTCTTTAAAATAGGCTGTCCTTCTGGTTTGGTCTCCATTTGCCCCATAGGTGGAGGATGAGGTTACTTTACCGCAAAAGAAGATTGAATTAACAAGCCATTAACATTGAAAATTAACACACGTTTACACTGAATGAGGATTCATAAAGGGGAAGATTATACCAGCAAGAGAATTTTTATTTGTCTCAAGCAGAAAAACTTCCTAAGCACAAGCGGACACTCCTGCTGCTCCTGCCCGCAAGCTTCCTTCTGCTAGGATTCACCTGCCTCCTCCTGCCCGCGGAGATGGGATCTACGTGAGGTGCGGCCTGCAAGTCTGCAGGGGACCTCGCCAGGAGGTAACTGACACTGCCAGATGGACCCTCCCTGGAACCTGATACCTGCTGATTTGTTTTAAAAAAAAACTGTTTGACTGTCTTAAAAACAACACACACACTTTTAAAACAAAGGGGCGTCTGTCTTGTGACAAACTGGACATACTGGTGTGTGCAGTGCTGACTTCCTGGTGAGCTAATTAGCTGGGATCGACCAAAAGTGCTAGTCTGGGGGGGGGGTTTGCTGTTGATTCGCAGTGATAAAGTCAAAAAACTGTGGTCCTTATGTGCTAAGATATTACTTTTATCGTCTGTGGAATAAATTGCCATTAAGTTTAACCATGGTATAATTTAAATCGAGAGAAAAGAACCTTCACATGTAGGGTGTTCCTGAATATGTAGAAGATGGCTGTACCAAGCAGTTATCAACCTTCCCTAATTTATGGCCAGCATGAACCCCCTGGGTAGAACACAAACCAAACTGTAGCAGAAGTTTCATTTCATTTAACACCTCTTTTCCTAAAGCAACATACATTTTTGAGAATGCAGGGTCAGACAGTTTCTGTGGCAATTAGGGGTTAAGGATCTTGCTCAGAGGTTTGCCATTACTCTGCTGCCCTTGGGATTAGAACCAGCAACCCACCAATCAATGGATTAGCATCCTAACACGCTGAGCCACGCACTCAGAGTAATTAACCAAGCTCAGTGACCTTCATTTTGTGTTGGACACGCTATGTGTGTAGCGAACAGCATTCAGCACTTAGATTCAGAACTCAGATTACATTTATTCATCATTGTAACTTCCTGTTTACAGACTATTCACAATGACTTTGGAACAGTATGCATTTCTGTAATATATGACAGCAAGTGGTTATAAAAATATGCTGGCCATCTTATACGAAAATAACAACGTATACTCCTTAAAAGCTTGTCCAGAGATGTAGGATTGACTCACTTACATTATACAACTGACCATAAATATTAAATATCCCACAGTGTGCAAATATTGCACAGACCACCACACACCAACTGTTTGAACAGTAAGGATAATCGAAGAGCGTCACGTTTGTACAGGAACCGTACAGCGTGTAAATGTGTGAAACGTCATGGTTATAAAGTATTCAGAGTACAAGGTGACGTAATAGAGAGTGAGAGTAAAACACGAAACAGTCCGGCTCGCCATGGGACGCTGGGTGGAGGTGTATCAGCTCCTCCGTCCGGCCTGCTCCAGCCGCTCACCATCGCGGTCGAAGATGGGGCTGAGCCCCCGCAAGCCAGCATAGGGGAGGACGGGCCCGTTGGCTGCCACCGGCGACATGTCCGCTGGGCAGATGTAGTCTGTTGAGTCGTCCAGCTTCTTCTTCCTGAGATGTCCGAAGGTGGAGAAGCCAAGCTTCTTGGGCTGAAACGGACAGAGAGCGTTTAGGGGTGGGGCAAGAGAGCGGCAACCCTAACTGTAACACCACCCCCCCCACCAACCGCAGAGGTGGCAGGAATGAAGAGAGCGCTAGATATTGATAAAGCAGCACCCCCGCGTCTTTCCTTCCTCCTCAGCAAGGGAGGGGCCGGGTGGGTGCGTGCTGCTCATCTCAGCAAACAGGAATACGATCCGCAAACAGCAGGATTCAGACCTGAAGCTTCAGCCGGGGATTAAGTAAAGCTCCCCAGCTGGGGCCACGCCTACATTTTGGCGGTGGTTGTGAGGGGCGTGTACCCCGAGGCTGTCCCCCTGCCCACCCCCGATGATCAGCTCCTCACCCGCACTTTGGCGGTGGTTGTGAGGGGCGTGTACCCCGAGGCTGTCCCCCTGCCCACCCCCGACGATCAGCTCCTCACCCGCACTTTGGCGGTGGTTGTGAGGGGCGTGTACCCCGAGGCTGTCCCCCTGCCCACCCCCCACGATCAGGTCCTCACCCGCACTTTGGCGGTGGTTGTGAGGGGCGTGTACCCCGAGGCTGTCCCCCTGCCCACCCCCCACGATCAGCTCCTCACCCGCACTTTGGCGGTGGTTGTGAGGGGCGTGTACTCCGAGGCTGTCCCCCTGCCCACCCTCGACGATCAGCTCCTCACCCGCACTTTGGCGGTGGTTGTGAGGGGCGTGTACCCCGAGGCTGTCCCCCTGCCCACCCCCCACGATAAGGTCCTCACCCGCACTTTGGCGGTGGTTGTGAGGGGCGTGTACCCCGAGGCTGTCCCCCTGCCCACCCCCCACGATCAGGTCCTCACCCGCACTTTGGCGGTGGTTGTGAGGGGCGTGTACCCCGAGGCTGTCCCCCTGCCCACCCCCGACGATCAGCTCCTCACCCGCACTTTGGCGGTGGTTGTGAGGGGCGTGTACCCTGAGGCTGTCCCCCTGCCCACCCCCGACGATCAGCTCCTCACCCGCACTTTGGCGGTGGTTGTGAGGGGCGTGTACCCCGAGGCTGTCCCCCTGCCCACCCCCGACGATCAGCTCCTCACCCGCACTTTGGCGGTGGTTGTGAGGGGCGTGTACCCCGAGGCTGTCCCCCTGCCCACCCCCCACGATCAGCTCCTCACCCGCACTTTGGCGGTGGTTGTGAGGGGCGTGTACTCCGAGGCTGTCCCCCTGCCCACCCCCGACGATCAGCTCCTCACCCGCACTTTGGCGGTGGTTGTGAGGGGCGTGTACCCCGAGGCTGTCCCCCTGCCCACCCCCCACGATCAGGTCCTCACCCGCACTTTGGCGGTGGTTGTGAGGGGTGTGTACCCCGAGGCCGCCATGCACTGCCGCTTCTCCAGTTGCGCCTGGGGGCCCACCAGCGTGCCGAAGTTGGTGGCCAGGTGGCGGCGCAACAGCGTCTTCTGGGGTGGGATGTTCAGCAGCATGGCTAGTGTCTCTGAGTTGAAGCGTGGCTCCAGGATCTGCGGAGGGTGGGGGCACACACAAGAGGTGTGGATGGAAAGGAAATCTATCAGTCTGCTGTCAGCGTACATTTCTCTCTGCGGCGGTGTGTTGGGGGAGTGGTATCACAGCAACAGACAAAAACAGACCAGATAAGCCAATTAGAATGACCAGGCTCTTTTCACCCTCCACCTTAGAGTCCGTGGTGGGGAAGAGCATAATGAAGAAAATGTTCTCCATGATGGACAATGACAGACATCCCCTATATAATGTGCTGCTTAAACACCTTCAGTAGCAAGCTCTTTCAGCTCTGCTGTAGCAGGGAGCGCTTCAGCAAATCAGTCCTACCAACCACCACTGTACGGAGCCCATTAGGTGTCATGGTAGAAAAAAAATCTAATTTGTACTCTCCTGTGTTCTAGTTAGTAATTTGATCCCCCAAATTAATCACCAATCGGGGAGCAAACACATTAGTAACTTCAGAGCACTGATTACTAATTCGAGCACACTTGGTCTGTCACTGTGGATTATATTAATAATCAAGTAATATATCAATTAATCTGATGATTTATCGAGTAGTTGATTATATATAATACAATATATGATATTGTATACATTGCAATTGGCGCAAGGCAGGAACCAATCACACATTACAGTCACACATAAGATCAGTCACACATAGATCTGCCACGTACAGGGTGAACATGCAAACTCCACACACAGCGCTACCCAGTGCGCCACTGCACGGCGACAGCGCTACCCAGTGCGCCACTGCACGGCGACAGCGCTACCCAGTGTGCCACAGCACCGCGAGGCTTGTACGATGTGCGATGCTAAAATCAACATGGCATCTCATGCACATTCAATCGTCAAATTGTAAGGACCGCCCTTAATGGGTTCAAGACTGATAAAACATTTAAACTAAACTTAGCAAGCTTTGCAGTTTTAAGGATGGTTATAAAATTTCAGCATTATCTGGTATAGGTTTTTAAAAAATCAGTGTAAAGTTTACAGCCGCTGCTTTTGCATCCTTTCTGTTGGACTGTGTGGCACTTTGTGAGAAATGAAGCACAAATCGAGTGAAGAGGAGAATCGCGAGCAAGAACTGGGCACGGAATCCATTTGCATTCCGCTGTATGGAAATATTTTATATTTTATAATGACAATGAGCAAAAGCAAGTGATTTGACAGCACTGCTTCATGTCTGTTGGCACAAATCTCGACAACACCAAGGAATTTGACAGACCGTTAGTAGATTGGTGGTTAATGTACAAAAGATCTACATTTGTCTATATAATTTTCAACTGCTAAATATTGTTACGTGATCTTTTTCTGGTCTCTTTCAGCTCTACTCACAACACGCAATATGTTAACAAAACATAATTAATGTGAAGTGGTTATTATGTACAGTATTATGTGAAATGATGTGGCTAAACGACATGGTAAAATTGTAGTTTTAGCAGCGATTATTTTGACATATAGGAATCACAATAAAAAATTAAGTCAAATGTTCAGAAACACAGGCTAGGCTACTTCGAGAAGCTAAATGGGACATATCTATGGCTAATCCTGCATTATTGGGTGAGCCCGTCAAACTTGAATGTTTTCTTTTAAGATGCATTTGCATGGCAGTTGTGCCGTGGTGATATTCGAGTTCTGCTTTCCAGAATTGACAGACGGCTGCATTTTCATTCACCTTTAATGTGAAGTGCTTCCACACAAATGATGCTTTCAGTCTTTACTTGCATGTGCCGTCTACCTTCTGCCATATTGCTGAGTAATCGAGAAGGAAATTTTCAATCGATGTTTTTTAATAATCGAGTTTTGTAATAATAGAGTTTAATCGAGTAATCGTGATGGCTCTATAGCGCACAGATTAGTAACTGAAGCGCACAGATTAGTAACTTGAGAGCATGAATCACTACAAATAATAGTTTTCTTCTACATGACACATAAGGGCCTCCATACCATTGTACTGTACAACAGTGCACATCATTGTTAAGCAAGGGAAGTGTAAGCTACTCATGTATCCTGCACATTATTTGCACATTACTTGCACATAACTAGCAACTATTTGCACATTATTAGGATACTCTTTGTGCATTATTTGATATTTTTTGTTTTACTATAATTTTTTATAGAAATGCTGGGTTGTGATGTATGTAATGTATGTTATATAATGTTACATGGTGTCATTAATGGTTCTGTAACTGGAGAATCTAAGGAATGAATTAAATTCTCCCATCCCCCCTGACTCTCCCTCTCTCTTCCTCTTTCTCCCACTCTCTCTCTTCCCTTCTCTCCTCCCCTGTCTCGCTCTCTGTCTTTCTCCCCCCTCCGCACCCCCCTCTCCGCAGGTCCCGAGCCTCAGCGCCCTTCTGACTCACCAGCAGCCCTCCATGCACGCCACTGCCTCGCAAGTTGGCTGCATACTCCGCCAGGTCCACCGAGCGCAGCCATTCCATCACGCGGTGGTTGGACCACTGGGTCACCTCTGAAGGTGACATCTTGCTCTGCAATGGTATTATGCACAGTCCATAATAGGGCACCCCCCCTCAGATTAAGTGTGAGGCTCGGTTACAGCGTACCTCATCTCCCGGGCGCCGCCGCAGGCAATTCGGGTTGAACTTGTTGATGTGTAACACATGAATGCCGCTCTTTATGCTCAGGTGATGCAGCTGGCTGGTGACCTTCAGGAAGAGGAGGTCGCTCTGCGAAGTGGGATAGGAGCGCCCTCGTAAGGACCCTACAGGTACTGCGGCATGTTTAAATGGCCTGTCGGCGGGGGCGGGGGGGGCCTTACCAGCGTCAGGTACTGCAGCATCCTGCCGTCCACTCGCGCCTCGTTGAACTGGTCCTTGTACTGAGGCAAGCCGATGTCGTCGAGCCAGCCTGCAAATGCAGAAGCGCGACGCTGTTTGCCTTCGTCACACACACTCGCCGGGGGGAGGGCATGGCCGGCGTGGTTGGTACGCACGTGTCACCCAGATGTGGTCCAGCTCTGCCGACTTCTCCGGCACCTTGGAGCTGAAGGAGCGCACGGCCAGCTGGATCTTCTTGCGGTGCAGGGGATGCTTGATTCCCATCTCCTGGGGGGCAAGCACATGTCACGCTGACATGCAGAGGTGGACGGGCCACCCCCCAGCAGGAAGTGCCCCCCCCCCCCGACACTGTACCTTCTCAATGTCCTGGGCCGTGGCTGCTAGCAGTGTCTGCCCCGAGGTGACCCACTGCCGTGTGAGGCTCACATACTGCCCCAGGCCCTCGTCCTCCAGCCATCCGCACACCTGCTCCTTGGTCCACTTGGCAAAAGGTGTGTTCTTGTCCCTAAGGGAAAGCATCAGATCAGGGCCACTGTGTGATCAGAGCGGCAGCCGTCGTCTCTATGTCTGTGTGGATTCAGTTAATGTACCGGATGGAGCTGCCGCTGTCGGGGGTGCGGGCCAGTCGGGGTCCTGCTGTGGCCCTCAGGCCCCCTCGCCTAAACACCGAGGGCTCCAGCTCGTCTCTTTGCAGGCTGCCCGACTGCGTCCTCCGGATTCTGAGGGGGACGGTGGCTGGTTAAATGTGCACCACGGGAGGCACGTCAAACAAACATGACACTCATGCAGTGACTCACTTTCCCCAGAACTTCTTGATTCCCTTCTGGTTCTTCCTATGCTCGGGCGAGACAGGCGAGTTCTGGCCCGAATCCACGCCGGACGAGCTGGCCGAGACGTCTGGCGACGCCCTCGCCTCCGTCTTCCCTGCAGCGTGGAGGAACGGGGACGCTTTCAGAGAGTTCGGCTGTGTGCATCTCTCAGTAGTGAGGGTGTGATTCCAGCCACGCACTCTGTGGTCTGGCCTGGGCTAAAAGAAGCCGCGCGCACTCAGAACCGCACGGAAGGCAAACTTCCCGAGGCATGTGGAGTCACAGCTACACCGCAGAGCAGGAAAGACTGGATCTCTCTAGTTATGCAAGAAAAACATGTGGAAACTGAGAATAACCCACCAGCTCCAAAAAGATCTGGTTTCCCACGGGATACTGGTCTAAAGAAAAGTGGAGTAGGGGCAGAGAGGGGGGGGGGGGGGGTGTAGTGCAGATGAAAGTCACACACTCTGCATCTACAACATCTGCTTTGCAGGGTCAGCAGAGCACAACAAAGCTGCCCGAACAGCCTTATGTATTATGCAAGATGCGTTAAGCTGGCGGTTATGTTCTACACAGCAATTAAGCCAGTGTTTACTGAACGTATCGAATGTGTCGGTTGGAGCACCTGATAGTTCAGCTTTCAGGTGCTTGGTGCATTTGATGATGGGCTCACAGCATTGTGTTTGCAGCGGAAACATACAAAACCGTGAGAGAGCAGACACATGCCCCCAGGCGAAGCTGGTTAAGAGAGAATGAGCACAGGTCAGGCGGCTCTACAATGTAACTTTCCAGTGGGGAAGGGGGGTGGTGAGGGGATGGAGGGGAGGAGGTGGTGCCAGGGCGGTTGTGGATTCGATATGTGAAGCTGGAGCCCTGGTACTCCTGCAGCAATGTTCATGTGCGTCAAGTGAGAGGGCGGGGCATAGTGAGTGGGGTGGTTAAGAGTGAGCAAGAGGGTCTGGGCAAGAAAGGTAGCCATTCATACAAAAGACAGAGTTTTGGGAAGGAGACGGGGCGCCTCCTGCTGGTCAGCGCAGGAAAAGCGCCGCAGGGTCTCACCAAGCGAAAAATGGCTATGTAAAATTCACACAAAAGGCAGGCAATCGTTTCATCTTAACCGCCACACTCACCACCTCAATATGCTTGCATTTATGCTACTTTTAACAGTTTAGAATCAGTAAATGTTAGTGAATGTTTGGGCACTTTTCCACTACACCAAGTACAGTACTCTTGCTATGGTACTTTCAGTACTTTCTCTTTTCCAATGACTTCTAGTCCAGTACCAAAAGTTCCAGTACCAAAAGTTCCAGTACCAAAAGTGCCAAACCAGCTGGGGTACTTCTTCGGTACTTTGGGGTGGGAGTTTAAACACTTTGCAAATAGCCTCTGAAACCCAATACCAACGCTGCCTTGAAAACAGCCGCAAACTCAGAAAATAATGGTAAACAAAGTAAAAAAAATGCGGTTTGGCTGTAAGGAGATACACAACAAAAAGATCGGGATGGCATGACAAGAAATGAAAAAGTATTTTGTTGAATATGCTAATACAGCAGGCATATAGCGTGCTGTCCTAGCGATGTCATTTTGTTGTAATAAATATTGGGGTATTTATAAAACAAAAAAGGGATTCATGAATTTCGCACAAACATCTTCCGGTGATTTAAATGGCAAGGATGAAATGATTACCTCTTGGAGGTAAAGCTTTAAACTTATTTGGAAACATAAAAAAAAATCAATAAATGGAATAATAATTTAGATTGCAAAGCTTGCTAAGTTATTTCCCATGACAGAGTAAAAGTATTTTAGCAAAACTATAACCCCCCACGCTATAATGTCCGTACAAAATTGAAAGGAAGAAAAAGTTTTATTTTACTATAGCCGACTAGCGATGTAAGAATTGTACGTGCATGACATGCAATGTTTGTATTAATATTGCACACCGCCAAACCGTATAATATACTACATAATATAATATAATTTTTCAAATTCAGTACAGAATGCCCTGCCTTAAGCGATTAAGGCCTTTTTATGCCTCTGGAAAACCAACACCTTGACGTTTGTATTTGTGCTACTTTCTCAAAGTACAAAAAGTGCGCCACCTTCAGGCTGCCCTCTGCACTGGCAGACACAGTGTCAACAGGTCACCTGATCCTAGTGTTGTACCATAAACAGGCGGCTGATAGCCGGATGTCGGTAACACAACCCCCAGTGACACGTACTCAGGATGAGGTCGCCGTCGTCCCTCGGCGCCGCAGGTGACGGCGTCTCTCTGCTCCCATTCTGTGCAGCCGGCCACCGCTTCCCTGGAAGCGTCTGGAATTTGCCGCTTTCCGGATGTCGGATCTGGGAGCAGGAAACACGGGACTTAAAAGTGGCAAGTGGGAGCTTTGGTGTACGGGGAGGCATGCAGGGGAGGGGGGCATGGAGGGGGATGCATTTCGGAAGTAAAGCTGAGTGTTACAGGTTTCAAAGCTGGCGGAGGCGAGTCGGCCTCCTACAGAGGCAGCAGATCCAGGTCAAACACATACAGTCCGAGAGTTAAAAAGGGCAGGAATCAGAGAGACGGCTCAGTGCTTTGAGTGTGGGGTTAAAGGTCACAGTGACATCATCCAGTGGAAATACCTCTGGCGATACGCAGTCTACTGGCTCCCCAGCCACAAGCTGTCAGTGCATGAGAATCAAAAGAAGGGAGAGCGTGAGCTACAGCACGCAATGGCACTTAGGGTTGTGCTCAGAAGTTCACATACACTCAGGGGCATGAATGTCATAGTGATCTTAAGCGTTTAATGATTTACTTGAACCTTTCTTTTTCCAGGGTGGCATGATTATACAACATACATCTTCAATGATTTTTAGAAACAAGAATTGGGTGCACAAGTTTGAATATATTTTGGATTTTCTGTAATCCACACAGCGTCAAATTATACATACACCCCCTCTAACATTTGGTTAAATGTCCCGTAACAAATTGCACCCCGATCAGATGCTTTTTGTAGCCATCAGCAAGCTTCTGACATAATTCTGGGTGGATATTTGACCACTCTTGGCAGTTCATTTAAATTGGTTGTTTTCTTGGCACAGTCCTGGCTTTTAAGGGTTGAGGTTGGGGCTTTGAGAAGTCCATTCCAGAAGCTTAATGTTAGCCTGCTTTATCCAAAACCAGTTTTACAGTGACATTTTTGAAACTACATTTATTCAGAGTGACACTGTTAAAATGACACTTATTCACAGTGACACTTGTGAAACGACACTTTAACCAGGGACGGTATAACCACTGACTTTTTTCCCCTAAACATTAGCCAGTGAAACAGGAAGAGCTGAGGCCATGTGGAGTGTTTAGATCCCTTTTAGTTGCCCCCTGTTACTTAATACAATGGGACCCCATCACCATATGTTGTGACAAAAGAGGAACATGGAGGCCCAACCTGCACAGGTCCAAACTGCAGCTCCTCTAGACTGGAGGACAGCATCCGTGTTTTTGTCCTGGTGAATGACAAAGAGCATTAAAGTCAATAATACACACAAGGTGGAAGACTCAAAGAAGTGCAGTTTCACCAAAGACCCCTAGGTGTCCCCTTTGAGCAGAGCAGCCTGATCAGATAAATTATCTGGCCTTTGACTGGTGTTGAACCAGTCAACGATGTCAACAGGGTGGATGTTTGAAAGTCCTATAATCCAGTGACGTCTTCACTTACCATTGTCCGTTCTGGCAGCTGGTGTTGCCAGGCGACACTGCAGACCCAGGGGACACTGCAGACCCTGGAGACACCTGTGTACTCCTGGAGCACAAAGGTGGAGTCCTTAAAGACAGCTCAGGCATATGTCCATAACCATAACCCTCAGCCCTCACTGTCACCTGCCTACCTGGAGTCAAGAGAAGATGGGGAGGCTACGAGCGGTGAGGAACCCCTGGAAGATACCTGGGAGAGAGGAGAGTGGGGGTCAGAGGGGGTGCAGGGGGCAGGAGCGGCTGCACAGTGTGGAGGAGTGCGACTCTCACCTCCAGGCGGAGGATCTCCATGCTGGTTCTGTTAGTGAGACCCCTCAGCCCCCCACTTCTGGAGAGATCCTCCTCACTGCCACCTGGCAGCTTTTCATTGGCTAATTGGCAGGTAAAGGACAAAACAAGGCATTAATCCCTGCAGCTCAGGCTGAACCATTCAGTCAGTGTTTTGCTGAAGTTTTGCACTGTGTTGCCAGATGGGTCTGTATGTAATCTGATAATGCAACACTTTTATTCTCAAAGTGAGTAAAAATGAATTACCTTGCGCGAGGCCCATGATATCCTTGATCTTTCTGTGCTGTTCTAGAAGGGCGCCCAGCTCCTGGATGCGTCGGTCCTGAAGCCAAGCAATCGGCTTTTTAGTTAAACAGGCAACGTGGCACAACCATACCAAGTGCCAGGATCGGTCGCCAATCCCAGGGAGAACATGCAGACTGAACACACGTGGGATTCGAGCCTCCAGTCTGCGAGACGTCTGGTCTCAGTGCAGGAAAGGATCAGCACTGAAGTGTAAAGACTCTGATTCTGAATGAAAATGCAAATCGGCCAGTTAATAAATAATGAGCCTTCAGGCTGACCGGCTTTTTCAGATTAATGTGCATCATTGTGGCCACCGCCCACCTGTCAAACTGTCTGTCCCATTTCATAGTCAGCAGCCGCATGACAAACGATTGTGTTCTCAGCCAGACAGTAGCAGGGCTCAAGTCCAAAGGGAACGTCAGGATCCCGTATCCGGAATACGAACAGAGTCCTTTTCTAAAACGCAGCTTGAGCGGGACATTCCGTGACAAAGGGATCATACGCTGTGTGATTCATTTCTGTGGCTTGCAGCTTTTTAATCATCTCATGGACTTCCATCTTCACCCACACGCATGCATGGCCCGTGTGGCTCGTGCAGGGAGGCTCCAGGCCCGTGGATGCAGATATTGGGCATTTTGTGACGGGAATAAATCACTCTGTGGTCAGACTCTGCTCTTCACTAAATGCGTCAATGGGGTATAGTGATTCTGGGCAGATTCTGCACCATAGTACAGATGTCTGTGCATAACAGTATTGTGAGTGACGTGAGTTTGGCGGTCACTGACCTTCTCCTCATTGGCGGCCAGCAGAGCCTCCATCCCAATTCTCAGTCTCTGCAGCTCCTGATCTGCAGCGAGACAGACATCAGCTGCCAGAAAACCGCAATCGCCAGTGAAAATATTTTCCCTTCCCTCAAAATAACTTTCCGATGTGGATCGAGCATCTGGCTGCAGTCATGTGGGTTGGAAACTTCTTGCTCGCCCTTAATAACCGCTCTCAGGAGGCGAAGTCCATCGGAGGATGGGGAGACACCGAAATACAGTTCATGGGCAGTGTGTAGGGGAGGCGGATTGGGGGTGGGGGGGGGAATGGGGCTACATGCTGGATCGCTGAAGCTCTCAAACCCAGTACAAGCAAACATCCAAAATTTGGGACTTAAGGCCTTGAATTTGACTGACTGTTTCTGTGTTTCTAGCCAGTTGCTAGCCCCTAACCCGCACCCAGTGACTGGAATGTAAAGTACCATTAGCACATGGGGGGGGGGGGGGCTTACACTAGTCATGAGCACAGGCATGCTCAGGCATAATGTTCCCCCCCATTCCCCCTCGGACTGATGGACACGGTGTGACAGGCAGGACACGGTGCCGGGCTTGATGACACAGTGTGACAAATAACTGATGACAGTGGGGGTGGCGACTAACGCGACTTTCAGCCTTTTCCTGCAGGGTAGGTGGGCCGCATAGCGACGACAGCATTAGGGGGCATCAGGAACAGGGGATATTTTCTGTTCTTAGTATCGGAAGTGGTCTTTGGCAGCTGAAGAATGTAAAACAGGTACGCGAGAACACAAGCACGTTCAAGTATGCATACAGGGAAACAGCCATGCTGGTCCCGGGGCAGCAGTGGTCGCTTTGCCGCTTGGCTGCGCCCCCGTTCCACCTGCATGTCAGTGTCTCAGGCCCCTGAGCCCAGCGTGACAGTACCTCTCTCTGCACTGTCGTCAGATGCCGGGACCCGGGATAGAAGCTGCTTCTGCAGACCCTCGATTTCAGCATCTTTTGCTGCCAGGAGCTGCTGAAGGTTTGAGATTTCAGCCTGGGGGGGGGGGGGGGCTCTGTTACTGAGAGAAGCACTCAAAAGATGTTTGCATACATATCAACTGACACATGTATAACAGACATACATAAAGCCATACAAACATACACACGCACATTTACAAACATGTATAAACACATATAGCCGTGTAAAAAATGAAGAGACCACAGCACAATTTTTGTTTCACTTAATTATCGGTGTCTGTCTGTGAAAAAAAACAAAAATTTTGCAAACTCCAGCCTGGTTCTTCTCTTTCTCATTAATGAAGGGCTTCTTCCTTGCTTTATGGGACTTCAGTCCTGCTTCTAGGAGCCTGATACGAACTGTCCTAGCAGTGCACCTCACACCTGCACTTGATGTTTCCCATTGCTTTTGAAGGTCACTTGATGTCATCCTCCGATTCATGAAAAATTGTCAAATAAGTTAACAGTCATCTCTTCTGCCTTTTTCCTGGCTGGTTTCTGGTCGTTCCCAGTGTCTCCTGCTTCACCTTATTCCTGTGTACTGCTGTCTTAGAAATCTTGTACCTAGAAGCATCCTGATGCACAGCATAGCTTTCTGCCAGTAGAACCACGATTAAACCAGGATTTGAAAATGCAGATTGCTCTCTTAATTTTTTCCATGGCTGTGTACAAACATACCACACAAAAATACACATTGCATGGGTAAATATGCAAGTATGAAAAACGAAATGGGAAACTTGAAATATGTATAAATATCAACCCATAACTAATTAAAAAGCAAGAACATTTCTAACGTATCAGTTTAAAAGTGTAAAATGAGCGTAGTGACTGCAAGTTCAAGCCAGCAGGAGCATGGGGTGTGAAACCAGAATGAAGGCCCAGAGGTGTGAAAACCACCACAGACGGTCACGCTAAGGCCAACCCTAGTGACCGTGCATATGGAAGGTGTTGTTTGGTTGGGAAACGGAAGCGTTTTCGGGGGGAGGGGACAGGGGGCTGTCAGGAGAAGGAGGGCTCCTGACAAGAGAGACGGTAGGTGACTTCGCCTATAAATTTCGCTCAGGCTGAGGTGGGCGCCACTCGCTGACCGCATGCATTAAGGCAGCAGGACCAGCAGGGGGTGCCAGCAGCCAATCAGGCTGCCCTGCTGAGGGTATGATGCCCTCAGGAGGCTTACAGCCAGCCAGTCAGCTCAGGCGACAACAGGCCTAGAAGCGACGCTGTGCTCCATCTCTCTAAAGCCTCACACACAGCGGGGCAGCTCATGGTCAGAAAGTTTAAAAAGTAAACAGCCATTTTATCGCAGTTAAAAGGAGAATCTAAATGGTGCCCCCCCCCCCTCAATACATGCCCAAAATCAAAACACAAAAGCCTCAACACTTAGATCATCAAACCGAGTGTTTATTTGACAAACAGAGACGCTGCAATGGCTGGTTAGGGCAGCGGGTTTTAAAGGTTACAATGGCGGCTGAACAGATGACCGCCCCCCCAGTGCCCTCTTTACCTTGGTGGACTTCAGTTTCCTCTCATACTGGCACTTCTCCCCTTCTAGCTCATCCACTTTACTCTTCAGATGTCTGAGCTCCTGCAGGAGGGCCTGTTCATGTCAGAGACACGAATGAGAATCAGCATCACCGCTTTGATAATGTCCCTGAAATGATGGTGAAATCTGCTGCAGGATGCATGCAAATGAGAAAGAAGCCACTTCAGCTCTTTTTGTAGGGAACTACATCATCACACCGTTTTATCATGTTCATTTCCTCAAAATGCAATTAAAAACTATCCTATCACTTACCATGATAAAAGAGTATTTTTGCACATGGCTACCAGTACAAGGTTTATTTTTACTAGAGGAAGATGGGAAAACATGAGAGGAAGGCAAAGACAGTTTGTGAAATTGTCATGGACACCGTTTTCCAGCAGTGCGGCCACTTCAGAGACTGAACCAATATGGCCGCCGTTGCGGTGACAGGTGTGGGCCTGTGCCCCGGAGTGGCAGCTGCCGGCGGCTGTGTCTGTTAACGACTGACACACACGGTGCAGGCTCGAAATTTGGATGCTTGAACTGGTGTCCGATGATAAGCGATGGACCAGTGAAGTCCAGCTTGGAGGAGGAAGAGGGAAATGACACAAACCCAGAAGAAGCACCCATGCAGACACTCTATGCAGAGCCATGGCACCCAGAGCGATGGCCACGCGGGATTAGTGACCCTCAGAGCCACACGACAACACCCCAACGGGGCCCCCTTGGGGCCAGCGGTTAGTGTTAGCGTCCGTGGCGGCCGTGCAGGACGGGGAGCATACGTTCTCGCCCTTATTTTGACTGGGGTCCTCAGCAGGTGCGCTGCACGGGCCTTGGACCGACCACGCGTGGGGCCCCTCGGCTCTACGGCCAGCCTGGCACTCCAGGGCCTGCTTCTCCTGGATTCTGGTACTGATCTCCTGCTGAAACTTACACATCTGCTCCTGGAGCTCGCTAATCAGATTCACTACACACTGGGAGGAGGAGGGGAGAGAGGGAAACACAAACAGAGAGGCGAGTGCATGAGAGGAGAGCCGCAGGGCAGGGGCGGAGCCACAGAGTACCTGATGGGGGCAGGCGGGCGTGTGAGCAGAGGGGACACTCTTGGCAGCACCGTGCCCTTTCCTGCTCCGGATGACAGGATGTTAAAGGACTGGCTGCAGTTTGCCGGGTACGGGGGTGTTCGCTTGCCCAATACACTCTCCTGGGGGGGGGGCAGAGTGGTTACACTCACCCCAAGCATGACAGGAAAAAGAAACAGAAAGGCTGATGGAGCCCAGCACCTTCTGGAAGGAGATCATGGCGCCTGGCGGCCATGCAGCCTCTTTCCTGTCTGTATTTGTGTTTTTGAAATGCCACTGATTGTCAGTTTTAGCAAGAGAGCAAAAGCTTCCTCTCCAGATGTTAACACTTGGACCATGTGACCAAAGGAAGCTCCATGAATCAATTCCTGTGGCCCGTCTGTCAATGACACGTCTGGGGGGGATCCAGGCTGGGGAGACATCGTCAGTGAAAGCGTCCCTGAGCCCAAAGAGCATTTCTGCCAATCCACATCCCAGGATGGGTCATGGGAGCTGCTTGTTGACCCAACATACAGACACACAGGAACATTATCAGCGAATCATAGAGCTGCTAGCTGTGTGGAGACATCATCACCCCCCCCCTTGCAGGGGCAGGAGGACAAAACCTGACTCCCAGACATCATGTGAAACACTCTCAGGCCCACCAGCGCTGTATGACGTTGTGCAGCAGTCAGCCTGCGTCCACCTTCGCTATCAGGCCCTAAAGAGTCTCTCTGGTGTCCACGGCAGTAAATGACGGCTGTGTAAATAAGACAGTAACTTATGCTGGGGTCATATGACAGCCACACATTCAGTGAGGCAGAGATAAGGTCAAAGGGGACATCAGAAAACAACACTGGGGGGAGAGGGAGAGTGGGCGAGATAAGGGGAAGAGAGAGAGAGAGAGAGAGAGAGAGAGAGAGAGAGAATGAAAAGGGGAAGAGGGAGAGAATGGGGGAGAGAGGGAGAGACAGGGAGAAGGGGAGACAGAGAGAGAGAAGGGAGAAGGGGAGGAGGGAAAGAGAGAGAGAGAAGGGGAAGAGAGAATTAGGGAGAGACAGAGAGAGAGAAGGGAGAAAGAAAGAAGGGAAAGAGGGAGAGACAGAGAGAAGGGGAAACAGAGAGAGAAAGGAGAAGGGGAAGAGGGAGGGAGACAGAGAGAGAGAGAGAAGGAGGAGAGGGAGAGACAGAGGGGGAGAGTCACCAGAGCAGCTGCTAAGGACGCATTTCTAAATAGCACAATGGCTTCATTGAGGTGGAGATGAGGCTCCTCGTGTCGTCCTTTGAAGAGCGAGGTGATCAGCTCAGAGCTATAAACTGCCTCCCTGAAAGGTGTAAGGCAGCGATACCACCCCCCCCCCCCAACCCGGGCAACTGGCCAGAGTTTTTCCCAGTGACTGTTCCACTTCTGGCTTGTTTTTTTAACCTGTCCTCACTCGACAAATGGACCAAAGTCGCAAATAAGTTCCCAGCTGCGTGGCCTAAACCTCTCCCTCTATTCAACATTTGAACTGTGAAACACAGAAACATGCATCCAAATATTTGCACGCATCTTTTGAAGCATTGAACACCCCACCCCCCGAAAGCCTATTATGAAACGGAGTGCTCTTGGTCATGGCGGAGGGGGTTCACTAAGGGTACTAGTACGGAGAGCCGGGTGTTTACAGGGGGGTCTCAGGTGTCGCATTGGGTAAGGGGGGTATTATCTGTTATCCTGTGGGTCCTGTGGGGTCTGATTGATCTACGTACGTGATCATTTGCCCCCCACTTACCCCCCGGCCTACAGAAACACCACATTGACCCTAAATAGATAAACACAAGCTCTGCAAACTCCCCTGAACATTTACCCAGCCCCCCCCCCTCCCCCCCCAAAAGTATATCTCACGAGTCTCTTTTGTCAGGCAACGCTGTGTTTCTACAGGACGCTATTTGGCCTGTAAGCCTGTTCCCACATTTGATGTGGTAAACTGCTCTCCCACCATCATGGAACCCAGTCTAGCAGAACCGTCCTGTCAGTATTTGAGTGTCTGATGACACCCAACAAACAAACCTTTTCCATCCACACTAAGTAGGGAGGCTGTTGGGGTAAGTCTCCGCTGTGGCTGTAAGGACGCTGACCCCCACCCCCGTCCCAGGCCCCCTCTTCGCTGCGTACCTCAGCTTTCTGCTGCTTGTCCTCTCTGTTGCCCTGTTGCTGTTCCTCCATGCCCACCAGCTTCAGCTTCAGGTAGGAAACCTCATCCATAAGATCCAATTTCTGTGTCTCCAGCGAAGTTCGTCTCAGGAGCTCCTGTGGGGGGCCCACCGGGACAGACGCAAGGACAGACACAGGGACAGACACAGAGACAGACACACAGATACATAAGAAGCTCGAGACACTGTCCCGTTCCAGCAACAGTAACAGCCTCTAAACCAAAGTTTAGTGAGATCTACTTCTCCTAAATATATCCTGCTATGCACTCTATTTTTATTTGCTCTGTCGGCAGTGAGCACATGGGCAGCAGGCAGGATTCAGCTTGTGTTTTCAGAGGAAAACAAGACTGAACAGTGAAACCGTTGCTCCTCAGATCAAATGGGGGTTTTCTCTTCTTTTTGCTTGTTTGTTTACAAACCATGGGCCTGTCAGAGGTTATGGTGATAACCTTCAGAGGAGCAACAGCACGGAGATGAGCTGTCCGTGACCGCGATGATACTGACTGCTGCGTGAAGACTCACGGAAACCAAAAAATGTGCGTCGCGAAGCCGTGCTTTTGGAAAAAAACCGCAAACGGAAAGTTCTGAGTGCAGGTCGGCAGCAAAATGGGAGCTGCAGGGAAAATATGGAAAACTCATAATTACACCGTGTGAGTTACAGCAGACCGTTGGCATGGTTACGGATCATGGTTTCATTTTGGACGGGACCCACCAACACTTCAAACAGGCAAGACGCGAGACGGCTAAACCCGAGGCAGGTCCTCGCATGAAGGGACCCGAGCACCTAGGAAGAGAGCTTGAAAGCGGGTGCTGAGTGGCTGCCGTTCTGTGCTTGTCAGGCCCTGGGAGGTGCTGTGGCACTCTGGCTCACTCTGCTGCTGTGCACCGTGACGCTCTCACATTTCAGGGCCCCGAGCCGCCACTCTCCCATGGCCCGGCGACCTTCGGCTGCCGCGCTTTCCGCGGCTTTGCCACTCTGTACTGTGCTTTGCCTTCTGAGCCGGAAATCCCTGTATCTGAATGCAAGGTGTGCCCAGAACAATTAAAGGTGTGACAGAGGCCAGATTCTCACCAGGCCGGAAAGGCTGAATGCTGTCTCAGAAGGGCCCCCCGGCAACTTCATGCAAATTATAATCCTGATAACAATAAACAAAACTCCAGGCAGCAAGGCATGCTGGGACACAGGAAGCCCATGAAAGCGGTCCTAAAAGCTAGATGGGCGGCTGAAGTACCTCCAGTCCCCCGGGAGAGCAGTATAGTGATCCGCTCTCCTGCCCACTGGAGCGGGGCAATCCTGCACACGCTGGGGTTTCATCACGGGTGAAAATGTTGAGGCCAAAGCACCGGGCCTAAGCACAGGGTTTAAAGGGTCCAGTATGTGGGACTGAGTCTGACGGCTGACAGGAACCTCAAGACTGAATAGACCCGTTAACATCACTCTGCACACTCACTTTCCCACAGGAAAGGCCAGACGGAGCTTTATGATACTGTCTTGTGTAGCTACCACAGATTCGTGAGGATATATAAGCACAATTACTTCCTACGTCTACATGTTTCGCTCACAGCACCCCTGCCAGTTTTATCGAGAGAAATCAGAACTAAAATGACTTGAAAACGGATATAAAAACACATGAAAATATCCAGGGCATGAAAGACAGCATGAAACAGCGTTAGATCAGGGCCTGGGGGAGCTCAGAGTTTCACGAGGGAAAAAAAAACAATGAAACCTCTGCACCGTGACCCATCATCATGTGACATGCGGTCACCAATCTTATGTAACCCGCTGTCCTGCCGTGTTACGTAACCTGCCCTTTGGATGTGGCCACGAGCTGAACTTAATCAGATTAAGCAGAGTGGCTACCTGCCCCCTCCCGGGAATGTGGCTCATGTTGTGTGTAGGTCGCTGTATCAGAACGGAGATTGGAAAACGGGTAGATAAAAGTACACTTTCCATGTGAGAATGGCAGAGTATGTGTGACGCGTCCGGGAAAAGACACGGCTGCCAAAGTCTCGACAACATTCACAGCGAAATCAAACCCTCTGTGGGTGGAGACGGCAAAGTGAAACCGGCTGTAAGTGTCTGTGTCAGGAGTCAGCATCAGAGCTGCGTATGCAGGAGTCACAGCCAGGGTCAGAACTGTGTGTGCGGGAGTCAGAGTCAGAGTCAGAGCCGTGTGTGCGGAAGTGAGAGTTGGTTTGTTTCCCCTGGTAGTGCCCGCCGGGTGTATGGGAATCGTATGTGTCATGAGAGTACAGCTACAGACACACTTGCCCAGTTGTGACCACATCCAAACGCCATGACATCACGCAGCACAGACTCCGGGAGGGGTTGGTGGTGGCGGCAGCGTGCAGGTCCCTACCTGCTGCAGCATCTCCTCAGTGGAGTCGAGCTTGTGCTGGTGCTCCTCCAGGTTACTCTCCAGGTCCCTGATCTTCTCTCCCTGCGCCTCCACCTGATCTGTGAGCACACTGACCTGCCAGGCCAGAAACACACGCTCCGTTAGTGCGTGACACTCCGCCCCCACCTGGGGAAGGTACAAACTCCAGTGGCACGCCCCACTGACACACTGTGCCCAGGGCCCTTCCCTCGGAACACGTCACTATACCAGGAAGCGGATGGGAGCAGGACTCCACCGCGGTCGTGTAAAAGTTTAACCTTGCGGAAGGTAGGCAGGGCTTGGGGCAAAGCAAAGCTGTTTAGTGAGGGTGAAATGCAACCGATTGGCCAGGTCCTTGGAGCAGGGAATGTGCCACCGTCTCTGGGAATGCCGGCAAGCCCGGGAAAGCGGCCTGGAGATAGGCCAAGTCCGACAAGCCAGGACACGATTTCAAAAGGTGCTGGACAAACCGCCCCAACGCAGCACGCAACATAAAGCACACACACACACACAACCTACAGCTATGCCCTAACACACTGTACCTGCACCTGACACCCTGTGAAACTGGACCTGTCACACGTAACACTCACAAACAGGAATGGCACGGAGTGAGTTTCACCCTAGCTGAGTGCAGCCTAACACACCAGCTTCATAATTATAGCTGTGGCAGGTAGGAATGCCGGGAATGCCGGAGGCGGTAAAAAAGCAGGCCTCCAGTCCCTTTCTGCGATCACATGGCTGTGAGACGGCTGGGATACGCATCACCTGGCTATATTGGGCAAGGCATCATGGGACCCTGCAGTGTTACTGCTTGCTGTTAATTAACTAAAGTGATCAACACCATTAAAGGAGGACAGACACTAGCCCCCACCTCCCTTACCCAGCCCCCCCACCCCCCAGGAGCTGAATGACACCGCTGCATGTCCCTGGGGGTAGATACCAGCTCACCTGCAAGACAAGGGACTCCTTGTCCCCCTCTAAGCGTGACAGGCGTTCTTGGTAGCCCTCATTGCTCACCGGGGTTTGAACGTTTCCCTGTGAAGAGGTAACAGGAGGAGAGCCAATCAGCATAGAGAGAAAAAAGTGGACAGAAGCCAGCCTCTCTGGAGACATGAGGTCATCAAGGACAGGAGGGAGCCAGACAGAGCAGCGAAGGCCTGGAAAGAAGTCTCTTGTGATGTTAGTGTTAGCACACGAGCACCGGTCACCTGGGGGATTATTTACATGTTTTATAGCACAGGGAGAGCACTTAATGGACGCATCATTTAGGGACCATAAGTGAAACTGCAGTCATACCGGACACATCACTATAGGGACCATAAGCAAAACAGCAGTCATACCGGACACATCACTATAGGGACCATAAGCGAAACGGCAGTCATACCAGACCCATCACTACAAGGAATGTAAGTGAAATGCCAGTCACATCAGACACATCACTACAGGGACCATAAGCGAAACGGCAGTCATATATCAACTTGCGGCGCACACTTTAATATTAGCCATTTATGTATAAGCAGTTAGCCAACAAACATACTATGCGTATGTTATCATTAAGGTAGCGGACAGGCCCAAAGGCTAATAATATAGTTAATGTGGGAACAATGCAAAACGTAAAACGAAAATGTGTCCTGTAAAATCCAGTAAAAATGTGGTAAACACCCAATCATACTTTTTATGAAACTGATTTAACTTTAAAAAATACCGTGATATAAATTTTTGGTCTTACCGCCCAGCTGGAATCATGTCTGTTTTATTTTATTTATAGAAACAGTTAATATGCTCAGTCCTCTACAAACAGCACACCAGCCTTAAATAACTGACTGGGCACTTTCATTTCTTATTTTCAATGTTATGCAGTTTATCTTAACGTTTTTTGGTGTCCACTAGTTCATTGTGTTAAAATGCAAAAACAATAATGTTAAAATTCAATTGAGTTATGTTGTTTTGGCTGAATAATTAACGTAATGTGATTCGTTAAGATCACCCAGATCGTATGCAGCAACTTGTATTTCAGCTCTATTTTTACATATTCAGTGAACTGTAGAATATCGCAAAATATCGCAATATGTATAGCATCACAATATATCGTGATTTAAACGTAGCATAACCCATGTATGGTATCGTGAGGTCCTTGCCAATACCCACCCCTACTGGACACATTACTATAGGCACCCTCAGAGAAATGGCAGTCATACCGGACACATCACTATAGGGACCATAAGCAAAACGTCAGTCATACCGGACACATCACTGTAGGGACTGTAAGTGAAACTGCAGTCATACTGGACACATCACTATAGGGACCATAAGCAAAATGTCAGTCATATCAGACACATCACTATAGGGACCATTAGCAAAACGGGCAGACATACCGGACACATTACTATAGGGACTATAAGTGAAACTGCAGTCATACCGGACACATCACTATAGGGACTGTAAGTGAAACTGCAGTCATACCGGACACATCACTATAGGGACTATAAGTGAAACTGCAGTCATACCGGACACATTACTATAGGGACTGTAAGTGAAACTGCAGTCATACCGGACACATCACTATAGGGACTATAAGTGAAACTGCAGTCATACCGGACACATTACTATAGGGACTGTAAGTGAAACTGCAGTCATACCAGACACATTACTATAGGGACTGTAAGTGAAACTGCAGTCATACCGGACATATCACTATAGGGACTATAAGTGAAACTGCAGTCATACCGGACACATCACTATAGGGACTATAAGTGAAACTGCAGTCATACCGGACACATCACTATAGGGACTGTAAGTGAAACTGCAGTCATACCGGACACATTACTATAGGGACTGTAAGTGAAACTGCAGTCATACCGGACACATTACTATAGGGACTGTAAGTGAAACTGCAGTCATACCAGACACATTACTATAGGGACTGTAAGTGAAACTGCAGTCATACCGGACACATCACTATAGGGACTATAAGTGAAACTGCAGTCATACCGGACACATCACTATAGGGACTATAAGTGAAACTGCAGTCATACCGGACACATTACTATAGGGACTATAAGTGAAACTGCAGTCATACCGGACACATTACTATAGGGACTGTAAGTGAAACTGCAGTCATACCGGACACATCACTATAGGGACTATAAGTGAAACTGCAGTCATACCGGACACATTACTATAGGGACTGTAAGTGAAACTGCAGTCATACCAGACACATCACTATAGGGACTATAAGTGAAACTGCAGTCATACCGGACACATTACTATAGGGACTGTAAGTGAAACTGCAGTCATACCGGACACATCACTATAGGGACTATAAGTGAAACTGCAGTCATACCGGACACATCACTGTAGGGACCATTAGCAAAACGGCAGTCACACCAGACACATTAATTTTCTGCCTTCATCCTAAAATAACCTGTTTCAGCATGAAATGGGCAATGCACTATAAAGTTTATCACGTAAAGGTTTTAACTAGAAAACACAAATAAAAATCAGCTCCTTGCACTTTGAAAATACTGTAATCATGTTCTTGTAGGAAATCATAACATTATAATGCTGTTATGGACATCAAGGATATGATCCCATAAAGAGGCACATTTTATGGTTCACTCTAAACATCTGGAGCCAGGAGTCCAGCCTTCTTGTTATAGAAAAAAACCCGACATTTCTGGACTTTTGGAAGCTTTGATGGGGAACGTATTTTTTTTAAATGTAAAAACCAATAGGACCTGTTGAGGATGTTGCAAGCTGTAAACGCTATCTGTATTTACTGAAAAGGGTTAGTCCACCTCAACAGGCAGCTCAATCAAATCAATGGACTGCGAAACAGCGAAGGAAAATTTAAAAGAGATGGTGAAAGTGAACTGTTAAACTAAAATGTTGGGATTAAAATTCAGTTTTACATAAATATACTTTTTGAAATTCCATCTTCATAGACAAATTTTAGTCAGATGCCGAAGCTCAAGTTACTAGATGTGTTTATGTTTTTATTGCCAGGTGACTGATGTGTCCAAATGGATCGTTTTCAGGTATATTTATAATATTACAGGTTTATATCTATTTAAAGGTGAAAGGTTAAGACATTTTTATCGGTTAAAGACATGCCCGTAGGGCTGCCACTGTCAATCCAAAAAAATACAGGATGCCACCCCTGGCGCCCTGGGGGGGGGGTCTCCCATGATAACATTTGCAGAGTGGGGAGGGGGGGGCCTCAATCACAAGCTCTGGATTAAATTGCACTTTAGGGATCAGTCGCGTTTTGTACAGGTTTTTTTTATATACAGGATGAGTGGCAACTCTATTAACACCGCTAAGGACAGAAATAAATTATATTAAGTCATGCAAGGTGTTCCCAAAAAAGTACAAACAGTGCAGGGAAGGTATTCTGGAGAAAGTTAAAAGGCACACGCAGAGACAGAGACACGGAGACAGATATATACAGACAGAAAAGTCGGCTTACAAAGAGGCACAGACAGACAGACATGGAGACAGACAGACAGACATGGAGACAGACAGACATGGAGACAGAGAGACATGGAAACAGAGAAATGCATGCATAGGGACACAGACAAAGAGACAGACAGACAGAGACAGAGAAACATGGAGACAGACATACGCAGACAGAAACACACACATACAGAGAGAAACACAGACAGACAGACAGACAGAGAGAGAGAGAGAGAGAGAGAGACAGACAGAGACACACAGAAAGAGACACACACAAATCAAGTGCGATTAGCGGGTGGCCAGATTCGTAAGATGGGACCAGGTCTATAAAAATGAAACGCAGAAACAAATGTTAAAAAGTTGAGGACACTTACAAACTCGCAGAGATGAATGTGCAGAGATCTGGAACTTTCTCCTGCCCACTGATTGGGTAAAGGGGACCTGTAGTTCACAAGGATCATGGGCCGTCTTAATCACAACTACAGCAGCACTCAAACTGTGAGCAGATTTCCCGGGGTGTCATATGTGACTGTCACTGTTAAAAGGAGTGACCTGAGCTGCCTGGGGGATCTTGATCGCTGTAGGGGGGTTGGGGGGGGGGGGGGCACTCTCTCACTGCAAGGGCTTTGGCAGCACATTAACGTCGTACTAAATCGGGGCTGTGATGGCACTTAAAACCTTAACGGAACCTGGTCCCAGCTAGTTTCCAGGGTAAACGTTCACTTCACCTTAACCATTCCCGTTGCCATGGTTTCAGCATACAGTCCAGCCAAAGGGCACCGACTGCAGGTTTTAAGTACTGGAATTAAGATGGAATGTAATGAAGGTCCCCCGAGTCGCGATATTACTAATACACAGCACACTGCCAGGCATTATCCCTGAAAAGTTCCACTGTTAAAACAAACGTCCAGTTTAAAGGAATAAATGAAATTTCCAGGTCTCTGCTCGGGCACCATGAGCCAATCCAACAGCTGCCACAGAGAATGATGACCAGCAGACCCACTGGCCATGAGAGTTCCATCCATCCTGAAGATTTTTGGTGGTTGTGCTTTAAAGACACGCACTTAGAAGGATCAAACTATATACGACCTGAATAGTCACATTTATTTTATGTCATGGTTAAGAGTCAGTCAAAGGACAGGGGCGGTAATAAAAACTAGCCGCCTGCATCTCCCTGCTTCATACTAACCCCTGATACAGTCACACGTTAGACTCCATCTGGGGATGAGAAGATGCTGTAGTTATTCATGAGAGGCTGGGGTTTGCCACCAAAGCCTCCCCATGCAGAAACGTTTGTGTGAAGCGATCCAGCACCCGTCCTGTCCTCTCATTCCAATTTCCTGGCTGGGCTTTCCAGCCACTGGAGCAGCATCTGCCTTCACCTCCAAACCGCTTCCTGACTGGTGCTCAGACACAGAGAGCAGAACCTCAGCGCAGAAGCTTCACATAATTAAACTGCACTTCAAAAACCAGCTTGAAACTGCCATATGCAATCCAAATGCTGCTATGCAATTGATAAAATCCGTCCATCCATCCATCCATCCAGCCATCATTTCTCTATCAGATGCCTCTGTTTATCTCAGTAAAAAAGTTAGTAAACATACCCATGGTTTATGTTAAACTGGACTGTATGCGTGATCAGAACCCCTTCCCCCCTCTCCCGTAATGGAGTTTCAGTGCTGTTTTGACCCAGTGAAATAAGCGATGAAGGAGCAAGAAAGTGCACAGACCCACATACCTTTTTAAGCCAAGTGAAATGCTTGTAAAAATCAATGTGTCCCTCCATGCCGCTGGGCCATTGTGCCCAAGTCTCCCCAAGTCGAGCTCTGCTTCCCAGTGGCTGCAGTTGGAGGACAGAGTGAGGCGACCCGGAGACTCCGCCGCTCACGCCCACTTCCTGCGACGGCACGGGCCGCTAAGCATCTGGTGTGGAGCACGGAGCTCCAAGCTGCAACTCCGGCCCGCTGCCTCGGAGTGCAGATCAGGCCAGCTGCCGGCTCTGGCTCCCCCACCTCTCTCCCTCCCCCCCTCCTTTCCTCCTCCTCCTCAAACACTGGCTCCTGTTAACTCAGTCCTCTTAACGCATGTCTGAACGTAGCTGCATTGAAGGAGGCAGTAATGCATACTGCAGGGCAAGCTGGTCGCAGGCAGTCACAGAATCTGGGGAAGGGGCTGCACTGCTGCTTTTAGTTAAAGCTCTGGCTGGGATTCATTAGGCCCTGTTTCTACGTTCAGAGCCATAAAGCCCCCCCCCCACCCGGAGGGGTGTCTATGGGGAGGGGGACTCGACTTGGTTACATGGCGTCGCTGCTGACACCTGTGGGCTCCCAGGATCACCATGAGAACATCGCGGTCTCAGGGGCGTCTTATCAGGCAGCCTCTGTACTTACCCCCACCCACCCCCCCACCCCACCCCAATTCAGGGCTTTCATGTCACTCAGCCATTTCCTGTTTGGATCACATGAGAGTGAGTGGGGGGGGTGCGGGGGGATCTTGCAGATAACGGCAGACAAATATAACTGCAGAGCAGAAACAGATCGGCAGGGGGGTGGGGTTAGGGGACTTTTTACATTTACATACCAACGGGGGGCAGGGGTGGTTCTTGCCACAAAAAGGACCATTTGTTGGTTCTTATACACTTTTGTGATAGGGAACCTGGAAATAAACTGATGGAACAGAGTTACTGTTAGCATGCCTCTTTAGAAGCTTTCTGAAGATCACCCTCCATGACCATGACTATGACCGAGACCGCCCAGGAAGGAAGGAGAGCCCTCCCCCAACTCAACAGGAGGACCCAGGAGAGTCCAGGACATGGTCCACTTATGGGTATCACCAGACTGCACATCCACTTTTGTGTGAAGACCTGCTTCACCTTTTTCTGAGGAGGACCTGGTGAGACCTCCTCTGCGTGGAGCATGGTCTCCGGAGCGTCACACAGATGCAGCTGCTTGTTCTAGAAGCCTGTTTGTAGGGAGACATTTGCAGACGCTACCCTTTGCTTCTCAATAAGGTAGCAAAATGATCACTGCAGCACAGACTATTGGTCCCTCGGCCCAAATAGACATCTAGAAATCTCAAACGCTCAGATGGACATTGAGCCAACAGAGAGATACTCAAATCAGAGCAAGTGACTAAAGCTGAAAGCTGCAGCTTTAGCTTTACCCTAACGGCAGGGCAGGATCCTGCTCTCCGCTCGCTCATCCGCAGCGAGCCACATCTCCAGCTCCACGCACTACAGCTTAGCACAGCTGGCAGCGCGGATGCCTGTGATGGAGCACAGGCCGGTACGCGGCTCTCATCCAGCAGCGGGAGCACTCCCTGGCCACAGAGCCCAGAGGCCTGACATCAAAGGGCTGCCAAGGAGGCCTCTCTCAGATGCTAGGTTGGCTTAACCAGTTCCAGCTGCCTTCAGAAGAGGCAACACCGCCGCCCTGCCGAAACTAGTTGCCCAGAATCACAACCAATCATCTTACAGGTCCCACGTGAGCCTGATCTATCTGCTCACCTCCACTGGGGCAAGAGTGAGAGGGAGGATGGAAAGTGCTGCTTAAGTCCCGCCTCTTGACAGCAGCTCTGGCTCGGCTCTAAGCGGGACCCGGCCCATGATGCATCTCTTCCCAGTAAAAAAATAGCAGGCATGAGGGCCTGATGCAGCTGTATGTACCCTCAATCAGGCTCATCATCTCATTATACTCTTCACAGTGAGTGAGCCTGCAAATTCACATGGTTGGAGACCACCATGTACCCCCTGGCCAATCAGCGGCTACTCCATGAATAACGCCCCCTGGGCCCCCCCCCCCACTCACCGCACCCATCTCCAGCCAATGAAGCAGGGTCTGCACCGTGGGTCCAGCTACCTGCGCGTCTATGGCGTCCTTCTCCTCCACGCTGACCTGCATCTCCGCGGCGAGCCTGAGCTGCGCAGCCAGCTGTGGCACCAGCAGGGGGCGCCGCTCCGCCGCCTGGGAACCTGCATCACAGAGAACATCTCAGAGGGGGCGTGACCTCTAGTGAGCACGGCGGCCCACGTGTCACAGAAGATCCACTGCAGCTGCTGAGTTCCAGAACAAACCCAGGAACACATGGAAGCCATCAGCACATGTGTGTCTGCCGCACGCACTTTCTTTTTTAAGCAGATGATATAATCTCACTCCAGAAATAACAGGCGTGCTGGAAAACACTCTCGCACATTTTTTATTTTTTTACCCCTTCAGTAAGTACAGACTCATATCAGCTGCACACTGACCAAGGTTTGACTTGATGTCCATATGCACAATTTCTGAGGCGGACTGTATCTCACAGACTAACTCATGGGATTCATTATACGTAACCAGTGCAGCCCGTAAATACACGACCCACATGAAAGCAAGACCAGATTAGCATGAAGTGGTTATGGAAACAGCTCATGTGACCAAAGCCATCCAATAGCGTGGCACCATCAATCAGACATGCATGGCAAAGAATCACAGAAAGCCAGCCGCTTTTGATCAGGTGCAAACAAATCACAGCGGGTTGGGTCCTTGCTGCCCACGCGGTTTTAATTCTCCCCCCCAACCCCCCCACACATTTGTGCAAGTATCATAAGGGTAGGACCCTTGATTATGGGAGGAGGTGCTGAAATTCCCGTCAGATCTGAGCCTGGATCTGCTTGTACGGATCCCTCGGTAATGATGTTTTCAAGCATTGAGTTTTACTTCAAACTGTCCACACAGCGTTTGCCTAGATTTGCTCGAGGTGTCCGAGGAAAAGTGTGTGACGTCTGAGTTTTATCATAGGAGGCATATCCTGTTAGTTCTGGCTAAACATTCATCTGCCAGGACACAAACCCGGAAGCAAAGTCCAGGCACTTCCTGCTCCGGGTGTCTCAACCTGCTCGCGATGCATTTTGAAGGCCTATGCTGTATGGAGATAGATCACAGGGTCGGATCCTTCACAGGCCTAGTGGCTGCCGATGATCTCAATGCTGTAGCATGATCATGTGACCTCTGAAGCTCCTCCCTTAGAGTTCCTCCCCATCATCTCTCCATCATGCCCAGGAGAAATAAGAGCTGCCAACATCTACCTGGAAAATCTAAATTCTAACTCTTTACAGATTAGGTCACTAAACAGACATTATAATCTTTTTTCTAAATTACTTATATGTCTATTAAGCAAGGATGTCTTCAGAAATATGTTATATCCTCGCCATAATACTAATGTAATACCCCCATACCAATTCTAATTTTTATAATGTGGGATGAGAACATATTTTTAAAAACTCATTTCACTAAATGGAACTGGTTATAGGTAAAAACAAATATCAGAACACCAATTACTAAGTTCAACCAGCAGGTGTCACTTGTTTAAAAAGCTACTGCAGCAGATGTGAAATGAGATAAGTTTGTCAGTGGAGCAGCCAATTAGTGAAAGACAACCCACCTCACCCAGCACAGGACTGTATGGGAGTCTGGGTTTGCCCCCATCCTTAACTTTAATCTCGCTGACGTGCTTCATATGAGCAATGCAACAAGTGCTAATCCACTGCGGTGGATGGGGGACTGTGCTATAATGACACTTTAATTACATTCTGTTTTTACCACTCATAAAAGGCCATTCCCAAACACTTCGATTAGCATTCATCTGACAAATCGCATCCACTCTGCTGTCTCACAAATAAGAAGAGCTACGAAACCAGTTTAATCGCAGCAGATGAAAAGAGATTAATCTCTCAGTGACACCGACTTGACGGGGAAACGATGAGGCTGCCTGCTGGATTTATATGACATCTTACTCGGAGAACAAAGTTTTCTTTCTTTACTGGGAATTTAATATTTAATTAAATGGATGGGGCTCGAATTTCCCTCTGTGGCTGTGGAATATAAATGTGAAAATAGTAGCAGCCTGTCTCTCCATGTGTGGTTACGGTGGGTGTGACCTGAAAGGAGACTCCATCAGTCTCCATCTGCAGCACAGGACTGTTTCTGCTTCTCTCTCTCTCTCTCTCTCTCTCTCTCCGCTACAATCTACATACCTGCTGAAGTAAACCCTCACCCACCACTGTGAGTTCAGGAGATCATCTCCACACCACGCATCCTAAGATCATACCCAGTATTCCAGCCATCAGCCTCCTCACCATACAAACAGCATTACGGGGTATGCTCTGCTATTTATTACTGCTGCACCAGTGAATATATATGCTTCCTAGTAGATCCCCAACACAGGCACTGCAAAAGGGGGGGGGGGGGATCTGCCCATCTGCCCCTCACTACTGCCCCTCCAAATATTTCTGCACCCTATTCGGTTCAGCCCAGTGTGCCACCTGATACCTCTGCGATGACTGATAAAGAGGGCAGGCTGTGAGGCATCAGGCACATGGAGCGGAGTGTGGCAACTGCAGGGGGGTCAGAGGTACCTTATCGCTCTGCAAAAACAGGCCATATAGCCACTGTTTAGATAAGGTTCAAGAGCAAGGCGCAGCTAAACAGCACTGGGGGGGGGGGGGGGGCAGCAAAAACTCAGCAGGCAGCTGGATCAGGAGCAGACTGGGACAACGGACGAGAGCAAGGAGCAGCAGCTTAAGGGTGAACTCAAGTGTTGGGACAGAGGCCTTGGGAACGGTGCGGAGCGTGACCCATCCGAAGGCGTTCGAAAGGTCGGTGTCATGCACAGCCTGCGCCACTTTACCGACATTTACAGCATCCATTTACTATTATGAATTGCGTGATTCCTTACGCTGTTTGATATTTGTGCAGCGTAAGTTACGATTAATGAACCTGAGAGCCATACATCTATCCTCAGTCTGAAATGTATTTGCCAACTGCAGAATCCACTGGCAACGTTTGTAAGAGATAACTAGAGAAACAGCTGAAAATCTTAATTCCCAGATTGACTTAACCGGCTTTAAGCAGCTCATATAAGGGTTAGCGGCTCAGAAGCTGCATGTTGTGATGGGGGACAGCAGAGAAGAGTGTTTAGAGGAGTGCTTCTCAACCCAGTTCTTGGGGAACCCAAAGACTGGCCACATTTTTGCTCCCTCCCAGCTCCCAGCCAATAAAAAACACCAAATACCTGGTACAGGTGCGCTGGGAGGGATCAAAAATGTGGCCTGTGCTGAGAAATACTCATTCAGCAGGACTGATGACTGATCAATGAGCTGTACCTGCAATGATCTCATCCATCTGCTCCAAGGCCGCTTCGAGCACGTGACTTGCATCGGATGCCATGGTGACCAGCTACAGCACTGACGTTCCGGTACCCCCCCAAGTCCTGTAAAGCACATGGGGAGGGACGGGAACATGATTTCTGGAATCAATGATCATACTGCTGTCAAGCGGATGAGACACCAAAGGGATTTGTTTACAGCAGAAGGCTGTGTGACTGCCGAGTCTGCGTGCTGTATGGAGCTCCTCCTGATCCAGTAGGCGTCCCTGCCTCACTGCTTCCGTGCTGATGCTGCAGTTTACCCTCCTTAAGAGGCTTTTCTCTTCCCTAAACAATCCGACATTTTAGTAGTAGGGCAGATGGATTTTTCTGCTTTCTGTCCCTCACATGTTCAAACACAACAAATGGTCTACATATGTGCAGATGTTACAGATATATAGTTACAAATAGCTACCAAAAATTATTTATGTGCACACAAACACACATTATCTCTGCTTTCAATGCATCAATTATTGCCACCTGCTTTTGTGGGCTTTCAGGTCCTGTTGGTCTAAGAAAGGTGCAGAACGGCTGACTGCTGACAGGTCACTAACTGCTAACGGCTTCCACTGGGCTAGTATGGATCTGGATTCTGTAATTCTCTAACAGAAAACCTAAGGGCCATGTTACAGCATAAACAAATTAACCTCAAACCTCAAATCAGTTAATTAAAAGAGACAAACTCAAGACTGAATTTGGCTGTTTTTAAAACGCATTTTCCCAGTTAACACTGTTTGCTGGTTGCAGGTTTAATTCACTAATGCACTGGGGCCAGGGGGCCGAAGGCAGGACAGGGGGCCAGGGTACCGAGGGAAGGACAGGGATGCAGTGGGGCCAGGGTACCGAAGGAAGGTTAGGGACGCAGTGGGGTCAGGGTACCGAGGGAAGGTCAGGGACGCAGTGGAGCCAGGGTACCGAGGGACGGACAGGGATGCAGTGGGGCCAGGGTACTGAGGGAGGGACAGGGATGCAGTGGGGCCAGGGTACCGAGGGAAGGAAAGGGACACAGTGGGGCCAGGGTACCGAGGGAAGGACAGGGACGCAGTGGGGCGAGGGTACCGAGGGAAGGACAGGGACGCAGTGGGGCCAGGGTACCGAGGGAGGGACAGGGAACCAGTGGGGCCACGGTACCGAGGGAAGGACAGGGATGCAGTGGGGCCAAGGTACCGAGGGAGGGACAAGGAACCAGTGGGGCCAGGGTACCGATGGAAGGACAGGGACGCAGTGGGGCCAGGGTACCGAGGGAAGGACAGGAAACCAGTGGGGCCAGGGTACCGAGGGAGGGACAGGGAACCAATGGGGCCAGGGTACCGAGGGAGGGACAGGAAACCAGTGGGGCCACGGTACCGAGGGAAGGACAGGGATGCAGTGGGGCCAAGGTACCGAGGGAGGGACAAGGAACCAGTGGGGCCAGGGTACCGATGGAAGGACAGGGACGCAGTGGGGCCAGGGTACCGAGGGAAGGACAGGAAACCAGTGGGGCCAGGGTACCGAGGGAGGGACAGGGAACCAATGGGGCCAGGGTACCGAGGGAGGGACAGAAACGCAGTGGGGCCAGGGTACCGAGGAAAGGACAGGGATGCAGTGGGGCCATGGTACTGAGGGAAGGACAGGGATGCAGTGGTGCCAGGGTACTGAAGGAAGGAGAGGGAGGCAGTGGGGCCAGGGTACCGAGGGAGGGACAGTGATGCAGTGGTGCCAAGGTACTGAGGGAAGGACAGGGATGCAGTGGTGCCAGGGTACCGAGGGAAGGACAGGGATGCAGTGGGGCCATGGTACTGAAGGAAGGAGAGGGAGGCAGTGGGGCCAGGGTATAGAGGGAGGGACAGAAACGCAGTGGGGCCAGGGTACAGAGGGAGGGACAGAAACGCAGTGGGGCCAGGGTACAGAGGGAGGGACAGAAACGCAGTGAGGCCAGGGTACAGAGGGAGGGACAGAAACGCAGTGGGGCCAGGGTACCGAGGGAAGGACAGGGATGCAGTGGGGCCAAGGTACTGAGGGAAGGACAGGGATGCAGTGGTGCCAGGGTACTGAAGGAAGGAGAGGGAGGCAGTGGGGCCAGGGTACCGAGGGAGGGACAGAAACGCAGTGGGGCCAGGGTACTGAAGGAAGGACAGGGATGCAGTGGGGCCATGGTACTGAAGGAAGGAGAGGGAGGCAGTGGGGCCAGGGTACCGAGAGAGGGACAGGGACGCCCTGGGGCCAGGGGACAAACAGTCCAAGCTCCCTGTGCTGGAGTCAGATGTAACAGAGGTGACCATGACACTCAGGACAGTGCAGTACTGAGAGACAAATGCAGGGTATACTGGCAGAGCAGAGGAACACAAGGCCTTCCCTGCAGCGGAGCTTTGTTCCCACAGCCACACCTACAGTCATTAAAGCATGTCGACAGACTGCGGGGGCACACCCCAGCGTGACTCTCCTCCATCGCCTGGCTGAACCAGTTCCTCTAGCTGCCCTCTGTTCCCACAGATCTCAGCGTAGTAAAACCCCTCCACACACACCCCCCCCCACCCCCACACGCTGTCAGTAAACCAACCAAAACCGGACTGATGCGGCTTTCAGAATAAGCTGAATATCCGCAGATATCATGTGGGGATTTCCCTCAATTCCTTAAAACGGTCCATTTAGACAAGCGCCCCAATCTGCCTTAGCACCTTATAAACTCACAGACAGGAATCTGACAGGGTCTGTTGGGTCTGCTCTCCACTCTATAATGCTGGCTGTGCCTGCATGTTCACTAGCATACATGCAAAAGTGCAACATTCATGAGTATTATTATCACTATTATTATTAACAGCAATAATAAAACATCATATGAGGTTCAGGGAAGGACCACCTGCCTGCCTCAGCTGCTGTGCGTTTGCACAGCCGGACATGTCTGTTAACGCTGCAGCTGAGCAGCCTAAAGCGACGTGGAAAAAACAGCACAGGGAGCATTAAACAACACAAGCAAAAGGTACCACTGCAAAGCAGCTTATAATTCAATTCAACTGCTTTTTAAACAGAGGCCCCAATAAGCAGCGTCAAAATGAATCAATTAAGCAGCGGGAGAGAGACATTAAAGCGAGAGAGTTCAGCCAGCATGGAAAATTCAGGGCACTGATGACGGAGCGAGAGGAGCTCACACACAGCTGCATACGCAGACCGGCCTGGAGATCACAGAGCATCACCATCCTCATTTCGCGATTAGCGATGGACCACACTGGCTCTGGCTCTACACTGAGCACTTACATCCAAGCTAAAACAGCTAAAACTCCTCATCTCCTCAACAGTAACATTTTGGCCAGAGGCTCCTAGATACTCCCACGGCTGGGGTCCTCCTCACAGGATATCTTTCCCCCTAAAAAGACGCTGGTGCCCGGCTCACAGATACACTGCCTGTGCGTCTGCGTCTCTGGGCCGGATCGTCCAGCAGTGCACAGCAGGGTGGGCCGCCCCCCTGGGCAGCTAATCGCGACGTGCCGACCACACGCGCAGAGGGCGGAGGCCACAGATGCTTACGGACACGGCTCTCTGCCCTTACGTTACACAGAAGCATTCCTTTAGGGATCACTCAGATTACTGCCTCCTCTGTTTTTGTAAATCTATGTAAAACACACAACTATAAAAACCAAACAACACAGCGATTCGTTTTCATTCTGCCGGGATTCTTACTGATCACATTTCATCATGTAGGACAAATCATCGTCATACTTTAAGCTGACAGACTGCTGGATCCGTGTGGCGTCTCTTTACAGTTTCTATTGCTGAAACAGGTTACAGATGGATGCAGGAAGATTTGATACATATCAGCTGTTTGCAAACTTACACTTGTGCGCTCCAGCGGCAGCTCCAACGTGAGCCCGTCCAAACCTCTGCGAGCAGAACCTCCCGGCGTGAATGGACAGGCTCCGGCGAGCACCTCCCGGTATCACTAAAGCGATTAGTGACATCACAAGAGTCACATGCCAGCCTGAGCTGGAAGGATGTTACAAAGATACAACTTTGTGTGTCTGGTTTCTGTACATCGTCACAGTACAAATGCTTGATAAGCTCTGAGAACAGGGGCTAATTTAAACGTGGAAACAAGGGGCCGCAAGAAACCAGCCGTCGGCGGTAGGGCTTCCTAGCAAACACTGCAAGCACACTTTGACAATAACTGTTTAATAAATCCCTTTACTTTACTAATATGGCAAAAAATAGAATTCAAATTATTTAAACAGAAAACTTTCTAGCTATTGCTCAACAGGCTAACGAAAATGTAAAATAAAAACGTCTGAACCAATATTCAGAAATTAGTTCTTATATTTACCGTGAGATACGTTCGTGCAGGAAGTGTAATGATCGGGGATCCCGTGCAGAGTGGCACGCCTGCACAGTGTTTGCCTACTAGATTAACTGGTAATCAGACAATCACAACCACCCTGGGCCAGCGGCAAGGAAAGACCTCTCTGCTTGTAGAAATGTGAGTGAAAATGTTGCTCTATATACATTATATAATGCAAGACCAATAAGCAAATTAACTAGATCAGCACTTTTCATAAAACTGAAACAGTGCTAAAAATTAATATAGGAACATGAAACACTAAATCCAGGATCTGTCTGCAATATGAAGATCTTATACGCTATTAAACAAGTTAATGTTGTTTGGTAACACAAGACTTCTGCTCCAGTACTTCCTATTTCATATGTAACCCAACACCAGTTTTGTGCATTGTGACAAAAAATGAGATAATTCAGCAGAAATGCATCTGAGTCTGAGCTAGAAAGGACTCGTCTGTCAGTATAAACTGAAAACACAGTAACAATAATGAAAAAAAGCACCTTAAACCAAAAGCCCAGCCTGAAACTAACATGCAGAGGCTCAAACGTCAAATTGTGATAATGTTTAACCAGATAACAAGGCAGTGCTGTCAGAACAAGCCTGGGGGGGGGGGGGGGGGGAAGGGGGCTCTGCTGACCACCCGTGTGCGCAGCTCTGGACTGCGGGTGGAGGCTCGGCCCTTGGTAATTGGCCATAACTTCAGAAGCCGCCGTTTCCTTTCCAAACGCGAGTCTGTTCCTCTACACACACACTCACCTAAAAAGCAGGCAGCCAAGCTGAGATTCAGAGCAAAGCCAATGGCATTAATGATACCTGAGCAGTCAGGTGGAGAAGCGAGAGGCCCCTGCACAGCAGACACACTCGGGGGGGGGGGGGGTGTGGTGCACAGTCGCCGTGACCGCGACGCTCAGCACACCGTTGCGACCATGCCACTCTTGTTCGAACACGCCAACATCGGCTCAATGCAAACAGGTTACGAAACATAACACACGGGGTAATTTGGAAATCCTTTAATGCGGTTGGATTGTGTCAGTTACAGTAAAACAAGAAGCCTTATTAAAAGCAAAGCTCTCCGATTCTTAATCGTCTTTGTGAAAATGTTGCCTTTCCAGGGCTGTTAAGGCGAAGTTTACTGCATTTTACTCTGGCGTCTCCCAAAACACAAAGAAAACATAAATAGTCGTGGTTATTGTTTTGGGGCATGAAATCACAGGGTATTTTAACAGCAGGGAGTAAGATGCTCCCAACTCTCCTTCCTCTGAGTACAGATTCCTTCTCTGCCCTCTGCTGTGGAATAAAGCCTCAGACCTCAGATATGTATAATCGTTAAGTGTGGGAGGCCCAGTCACATGCCGGTCAGTGCTGGCGAGCAGGAAACAGGCCGATTGATTACGGAAGCGAGCAGATAAAGGGCAGCAGTTCTCAGATACCATATCCTTCACATTCACGGTGGCACCATGACAGCACTGCTAAGCCGCGGTCGACCTGCGTGCCGCAGTGACCACAGTGTACAAGAGCAACGGCACGGAATCATCTTTCATAGGGAAGTTAGCAGTGGCTAAGACTGAGGTTGGATATATGTTCTTCGCAGTTAAAACACTTTCTGAAACTATTATTCTGGTGTGGCTCCATTTTCATGTAATTTAGGTTCCCATGACGCTACATGTCCACTGGTAAGTTTTGACGTTCAGCTGCTAAATCAGTTCTGTAAGGTAAGACAAGTCCTATTCATCCATTATTATCCTGCTAGGAGCCGCTAGGTGTATTCATTCAGCCAGGGGGCGCCGAACGCAATCGCATCGCCTTAAGTCAGCAAACGCCGATGACACAAGTGTGATTAAGACCCACAGTTTTTCCCCCCCAAAACTTCAGCTCCTTCATGGTATAATCATAGGAGAGACTGGGAATATGAAAGCCCCCCCACTCTGTGACATCTGCACATTTTAAAGTGTAATTATAAATCTGCACTGTGAGGATCTCATCTGCTAGGCTTTAGCCCATCCTGATGTTCGAACATCAACGCTGTCATTTACCGCAGTAACACAAGTGCACCAGGAAGCACAAGTGATGCAATTTAGCCACGTTTTCAAAAGGACACATTTATTTAAAGTTTATTTAAATCTTCCCTAACAAGTCATAAATCACATTTTACTATTTGATTTGCTAGTTGGGGGCGGCATGGTGGTGCAGTGGTTAGCAGTGTTGCCTCACACCTCTGGGACCCGGGTTCGAGTCTCTGCCTGGGTCACATGTATGCGGAGTTTGCATGTTCTCCCCATGTCGTCGTGGGGTTTCCTCCGGGTACTCCGGTTTCCCCCCACAGTCCAAAAACATGCTGAGGCTAATTGGAGTTACTAAATTGACCGTAGGTGTGCATGTGTGAGTGAGTGATGTGTGAGTGTGCCCTGTGATGGGCTGGCCCCCCATCCTGGGTTGTTCCCTGCCCCGTGCCCATTGCTTCCAGGATAGGCTCCGGACCCCCTGCGACCCAATAGGATAAGCAGTTTGGAAAATGGATGGATGGATGGATGTGCTAAACATCTGTGAATTACCGACACCTGCAGAGGTTTCAGCAAACAGGCCCCAGGACCCCTCAGACAGCCAGATTTCCAGCCAATGTAGCTTGGCCACCTATGAAACATTCTCATGATGTCCAAACAGCTATGAACGCCCTGTGCGTCTTTGAAATGTTTGCGTTTGGGAGACCACGTCATGTCCAGTCCGTCCATTCATATCCATATACGGCAGGCCAGAAAAGCTATACAACCGATAACTTCTCCTCGCATTTTAATGGACCTCGTGAAATAGTAGTTTCGATCTGCAGTTCTTAACTTACATTTAATTGAGAAGTTTCCCTTCAACGCATTTTTTCATTTTTAACTAGGTAGTAAACATCAAATATATTGCTCTGAATGCTAAAACCTGCGTCGCTTTCGAACAGTTAAATGTGGACAAATAAATATAATTAAAAATATAATTTTAAAATGTTATCCACATAACATGAAACAGCCATATAATACGGTATTACTGTCTTTTAAATTATGCCGATATGACATAATGGCGCTGTGCGTATTAATCAGACAGGTGCGCAGATGTGGTGTCCCCTGTGAGGGGAAGGGGGAATTATAATTTATGGGTTGTTTATGGTTTGGTTTTTTTTCTATTCTCTTTTGTTTTCTTTCTCCTGTCAGCAGTGCCACGAAAGCTTGGGGAGGTTGCGCCGTCCCTCATTGGTAATTGAGGGGCGGGACTTGTTAGATTGGTTGGCGGAGGCGGGGACTTGATCGGGTTTAAAGATGGCTACATCAGAGTGGACGGGAGCGCGGTCCGGGGACGGAAGGTAATCGCGGCGGTTGTTTTAAGGAGGCGTCGGTGGGGCGATGCGGGCTTTCCCCAAGAGGACCGCGGACGTGAGTGAGCTGAGGTACCAGGCTACAAGTCACGGGTCCGCGGTATTGATAGAGGGATAGCGAGCGCGCAGCCATAGCGTCTGGGGAGGTAAGAGCAGTGGGAAGGCGACGCAGATGACGGTGGGGGGAGTGGCCTGGGATACTGTGCTTAGAACCCGGAAGTAAGGGAAGGTTCCTAACCGGTGGGGTGTAGGACGTATCCGTTCGGGTTATAGCCGGGACGGTGTGGTTCCGGGGTTGTTTTGGGCTTTGTTTCCCCCACAGGTCTAAGCTCGCCGCCGTGGGTCGGCTGGCTTGGGAGGCACCGGGTTGGTGCATATCGCAGCCAACGGATTGAGGCGGTGAGCGGCGTACGAGCTACCAGGCTAAGAGAAGGACAGTGGGAAGAGTTTCGGTTATCTCCCACGGGACCGAGAGAGCTCCGGGAGGAGGTGGATGCGGCCGGAGGGTAGCGGCATTGCTGAAAAGGGATAGTTAAGTTTTGTTTTTTTTTTTATTTTTTATTTTTTGTTTGTTTTTGTGGGCCGGACGAGGGAAGTGCGCCGGCCCAGGACTGAGTCTTTAGTTTCTTTTTTTTCATTTTCGTTTCTTATTATTAATAATATTATTGTTATTATTATTATTACACTTTTGTTTGGGGGTTAGGTTTATGTAAGGGGGACCTTTGCAGGTCACCCTTCGGTTTTGTCCTCTCCTATGTTAACCGACCTCCTCTCCCCGCTGCATAAGTGTGCTGTATATAAGGGTGCCGTGTGCTGTGCCACTGTGTGATTAGTTGTAGTGGATATTGGGGGAGGTGTGAGTGCTGTGGGGTTGTTTTGGAGTAGTATTGGGGAAGGAGAAATAACACTTGTAGTGGTAGTGTGATTTACCTGTTGGTGGGAGGGAGGTGGTTGTTGCCTGGGAGTTTGGAGTATCTGTAACCGAGCCCCAAATAAATCTGTGCCAGTTCACCCAGTTGTTTGCCCCATTGTGTCATTGCCCCAGGAGATCCTAAAGGGTGTGTGGGTAGCATTGTGCTGTGTGAAAGGGTTAAGGGGAAGAATTAAAGACTCAGTACAAAAATAGTTATTAAGCAGTGGGGGTCCTACACCCTGGGCCACCACACTGCTAGAATTTGGCGTAGTCGGCAGGATCTCCTCGAGCACGACATGGATGGGACAGCACCTGGGGTACAGGAGTTGTCAGGGGGGTGGCCATGGTTTTTGGGGGGGGCTTGGATGACCCGCTTCGATGGGTCCGCTAAGGGGCCGTATCAAGAATGGAGGCGGGTAGTCGGGGTGGGTCTCCGGGCGCAGTCACTCTCTGCAGTCCAACAGGTGGATTTTGTTCTTAGTGCTTTGGAAGGGGAAGCGAGGCGAGAAGTGGAATTATTGAGGGAAAATCAGCGGGATACTGCTGAGAAGATATTGGAGGCATTGGATAGACTTTATGGGGAGGGTGCCGGGCTGGCCCAGTTGAGGGTTGAGTTTTTTACCTGTCAACAACAGTCTGGAGAAGGGGTGGGTTCGTTCATCCTCCGTCTCCGGGAGTGTCATTATAGATGGCGGAAGAAGGAACCAGTCCGGGATGAGGATGATGACGATGCTACCCTTCGAAGTCAACTGGTGACTGGCCTCCTAGCAGGGTCAACTAAGAGGGAATTACAGCGACTTATTCGACGAGCCAGCCGGTTGACATTTATGGAGGCATGTCGGGAGGTGAAAGAAATGGAGAAGGAGGAGGGGCCCGGCACCGTAATGGAAGGTGTGGATGCCCGGAGGACGTTTCTGCCCCTACCTACTGCAGCCACAGAGCCCGCCACTGCCCCTTCACTTGATTTGGAAACGTTACGGTCATCCCTGAGGGAGGACCTTTTGAGGGAGATGAGTGACCAAGTACGGGAGCTGAAGCAAGTTTTGGAAGGATGGAGTCAGGTTCGAGAGGGGCAGGCGAGTGCTCCTGGGACCACATTGGTAGTTCCCCCTTCTCGTCGGCGTGGCCGCACTTATGCAAGTTCGGGGGGACCTCGTTGGGATGAACAGGGGCGTCCCATTTGTCTGCGCTGTGGAGAGGCGGGACATATGGTAAGGAGTTGCCCTCGGGGAGAAACGACGGTGGTGAATAGTCGAGGGGTGCAGCCGGAAGCCAGCATGTCCACGACGCCTGTTGGGTTGCGGGAGGCGCTGGTGGGGGAGAGCCCGGTTCTGGAAGTGCTGGCAGCTGGAAGGCTGGTACCCTGTATTCTGGATACTGGCTCGCAGGTCACTTTGTTTAGTCGTAGTATATTTAATCAGTGTGTGAAGGGTATTGAGGTCAAGGGGGCGGCTGAAGTCCCATGGCTAGCCCTTAAGGCAGTGAATGGGTTGTCCCTCCCGTATGTGGGCTATGTGGTGCTGGACTTCACGGTGGCTGGGGTGGAGATTCCTCAGCGAGGGGTGGTGATCGTGGAGGACCAGCACCTCCCGGCCCCATATGGGATTTTGGGGATGAACGTAATCAGGCATTGTTGGGAGGTATTGCAGACACGGGGGGGAGCCCAGGTGTCTTTGTTTCGTTCTGCCCTCCCACAGAGTGACCGGCGAGCCTGGGATCAGGCTTTCACTGTATGTCGGCGATTGGAAGCAGCAGTGAGGGGACCGGTGGTGGAACAGCTTGCCAGACTGCGGACCGAGAAGCCATGGGTGTTGAGTCCCGCCACGGAGAAGCTGATCTGGGCTGACGTGCCCCGGGGGCATTTGCGAGATGGGGACCAGGTCCTGGTGGAAGACTATCGAGGGGGCCAGCAGGAGTGGTGTGTGGCTCGAGCTGTGGCACGAGTATGTGAGGGGAGAGTGCCACTTCGTATTTGTAATCTCCATCAGTATCCTGTGGAACTCCCTCCTAGACGGCCACTGGCCCGAGTGGAGAAGATCACGGCTGGGTGTGTGCAGCCTCAGAAGGAGTTGGTGTTGCGCCAGCCACAGGGGGGGGGTGGTTGACGTGGAGGTGCGGCCAGTGGCCGGGGCTTTGCCTGAGCAACTGCACGCCCTGGTGGCTGACAGCACGGGGTTGACCCGTGAGGAGAGTCGGCAGCTGCAGGAACTGTTGGAGCGGTGGCAGAGGGTGTTTGCCCGGGACGAGGAGGACCATGGCTGTACAGATGTGGTATACCATTGCATCCCCACAGGGGTGGCGGCTCCCTCGAGGGAACGTTACCGGCCTGTTCCCCCTAGTCTGTATCCAGAATTGCGGGAGTTGTTGAAATCCATGCTTGAGGGGGGAGTCATTACAGAGAGTGCTAGTCCCTGGGCTGCCCCGATAGTGTTAGTCCGTAAGAAGGATGGCTCCTGGAGGTTTTGTGTAGACTACCGAAAACTGAATGCTGTGACCCATAAGGACGCTTACCCTCTCCCGCGGATCGAGGAGTCATTGACAGGGTTGAAAGGGGCAGCCTGGTACTCCACCCTGGACCTGGCAAGTGGATACTGGCAGGTGGAGGTGCACCCCAACGATAAAGAAAAGACTGCCTTTACCACACCTATGGGCCTCTACCAGTTCGAACGGATGCCCTTTGGTCTGTGCAATGCACCAGCAACCTTCCAGCGACTGATGCAGCGGTGTCTGGGTGAGCAGGTTTATGATTACTTGCTGATTTATTTGGACGATGTGATTGTTTATTCTCCTGATTTTGGGGGGCATCTGGAACATTTGGAGAAGGTGTTTGCACGGCTGGAGGCTCACGGTCTTAAGCTTCAGCCAGAGAAGTGTCGGCTGTTCCAACGGGCCGTCCGCTACCTGGGTCATATAGTCAGCCGTGAGGGGGTGACCACGGACCCTGAGAAGACGGAGGCAGTACGGGGGTGGCCTCGCCCAGGAACAGTACGGGAAGTGCGGTCCTTCCTGGGGTTTGTGGGGTACTACCGGCGGTTTGTACCGGGGTTTGCTAAAAAAGCAGCTGCACTCCATGGGCTGCTGAAAGGTGCTGGCTCCTCATCAAGACAGAAGATCGAATGGACCAAGGAGTGTGAGGAAGCATTCCAGGCTCTGAAGGAGGCCCTACTTGAAGCCCCGGTACTTGCTTATGCTGACTATACCTTGCCGTTTCGCCTGTATACTGATGCTAGTCTTCGGGGGTTGGGGGCTGTTTTGACCCAGGTGCAAGGGGGGCAGGAAAGGGTGATTGCTTATGCCAGCCGGAGCCTCCATGAGGCGGAGCGCAATGATCAGAACTATAGTGCCTTTAAACTGGAGCTATTGGCATTAAAGTGGGCAGTAGTAGAGAAGTTTAAGGACTACTTGTGGGGAGCTAGGTTTGAAGTATTCACCGATCATCGCCCCCTCTTGCATTTGAAGACTGCCAAATTGGGGGCTGTGGAGCAAAGGTGGGCGGGTCAGCTGGCATCCTTTGACTATGAGTTAAGGCATAAACCTGGCCGGGAGCACCAGAATGCAGATGCCCTGTCGCGACGATCAGGTATGACGGTGGTGGCACAGATTGGATCCATAGAGGATTGGGCGGAGCGGCAGAGTGAAGATTCGGCAGTGGCCCAGATTCGGCAGTGGGTGTTATCCGGGGAACGTCCAACTGTGATGGCTGGCCGAACTGTTGGAGGGATGGGCCGGTGCCTGTTGGAAGATTGGGAGCTACTGAGAGTGGATCAAGGGGTGTTGCGGCGTAGATCCCCAGTGGGAGGTGAAGAGAGCTGGGCTGTGGTGGTTCCGGAGAAACAGCGCCAACAAGTGTGGTTGGAGTATCATCGGGCATTGGGGCATGCCCGAGGGCGACGGATGGTCCTGGCCCTGCGAGAGAGGTTCTACTGGCCTGGCATGCGAAGGGATGTGGAGCAGAGGCAGCGTGGCTGCCAGGAGTGCCTGATTGGGAGCCGGGGGAAGGGAGAGCCCCTGCCCCTAGGGGGGATTAATACCAGCTACCCCTGGGAGGTGTTGGCGGTGGATTACCTGTCCATGGGGCGCCCCGGAGATACTTACCCATATGTGCTGGTCGCCATTGATCTGTTTTCCAGGTTCGCTTTTGCAGTACCGACCAGGGATCAGACAGCCGCGACGGCGGCCAGAGTGATCTGGGGGGAGGTGATCCAGCGTTATGGCTGCCCAGAGCGGCTGCTGTCTGACCAAGGGCCTGCCTTCGAGTCACAGTTGGTGAAAGAACTGTGTGAAGTGTATGGGTGCCGGAAAGTGAGAACTACTCCCTACCACCCGCAGGGCAATGGGGCTTGTGAGCGGTGGAACCAAACGCTGCTACGTCTGTTGAACACGCTCTCGGTGCAAGAGCAGGGTCGTTGGGCGGTACATCTACCGGAGCTGGTGCAGGCCTATAATTGCACCCCGCATAGCAGTACGGGTTTGTCCCCATTTTGGGTTTTGTTTGGGCGGCAACCTCGGTTACCTATAGATCAGCGATGGGGGACCTGTGATCTGGCCGGAGGAGAGGCCGGGTCGGAGTGGGTCCGTGGGCATCGGAGACGAATGTGGGCAGCCTGCAAGGAAGTGGAAAGGGGAACAGAGCGCCGGCGGCAAGGGGATCGGCGCTATCACAATGTAGGGAAACGTAGATGGTTGCTGGCCCCAGGGGATCGTGTTCTGGTGAGGAACTTCCGTCGACGAGCTGGAGGCAAGGTGAGCCCATATTGGCAAACTAACCCTTGGGTGGTGGTGCGACAACGGGATCTGGAGAGCCCAGTGTTTCAGCTGCGGCCGGACGGAAGAGAGGGCCCTCTCCGGACTCTCCATCGACGGCACCTGCGGCCATGCCCCCCAGGATGGATATCGGTGACACCGGAGATGGGGGGTGAGCTACGGAGGGCTGGGGTCTGTCCTCGACCAGGACCGTCTCGTCCCAGGGGTTGGCCTGGTGATTGGGAAGAGCCATGGGCTGGGACGGCTGAACAGGTAGTAGAAAGGCGGCTACCGGCGGAGGATGGGGAGCCGGTTGTGGAGGTTGAGCCAGTTCCGGAGGTTGTGGAGCCTGTGCGTCGATCCCAGCGAGCCAACTTTGGGATAAGGCCAGCCCGGTATAGAGAGTAGGTGCTCGGGGCGAGCCCCCATTTAGTGGGGGGGAGTGTGGTGTCCCCTGTGAGGGGAAGGGGGAATTATAATTTATGGGTTGTTTATGGTTTGGTTTTTTTTCTATTCTCTTTTGTTTTCTTTCTCCTGTCAGCAGTGCCACGAAAGCTTGGGGAGGTTGCGCCGTCCCTCATTGGTAATTGAGGGGCGGGACTTGTTAGATTGGTTGGCGGAGGCGGGGACTTGATCGGGTTTAAAGATGGCTACATCAGAGTGGACGGGAGCGCGGTCCGGGGACGGAAGGTAATCGCGGCGGTTGTTTTAAGGAGGCGTCGGTGGGGCGATGCGGGCTTTCCCCAAGAGGACCGCGGACGTGAGTGAGCTGAGGTACCAGGCTACAAGTCACGGGTCCGCGGTATTGATAGAGGGATAGCGAGCGCGCAGCCATAGCGTCTGGGGAGGTAAGAGCAGTGGGAAGGCGACGCAGATGACGGTGGGGGGAGTGGCCTGGGATACTGTGCTTAGAACCCGGAAGTAAGGGAAGGTTCCTAACCGGTGGGGTGTAGGACGTATCCGTTCGGGTTATAGCCGGGACGGTGTGGTTCCGGGGTTGTTTTGGGCTTTGTTTCCCCCACAGGTCTAAGCTCGCCGCCGTGGGTCGGCTGGCTTGGGAGGCACCGGGTTGGTGCATATCGCAGCCAACGGATTGAGGCGGTGAGCGGCGTACGAGCTACCAGGCTAAGAGAAGGACAGTGGGAAGAGTTTCGGTTATCTCCCACGGGACCGAGAGAGCTCCGGGAGGAGGTGGATGCGGCCGGAGGGTAGCGGCATTGCTGAAAAGGGATAGTTAAGTTTTGTTTTTTTTTTATTTTTTATTTTTTGTTTGTTTTTGTGGGCCGGACGAGGGAAGTGCGCCGGCCCAGGACTGAGTCTTTAGTTTCTTTTTTTTCATTTTCGTTTCTTATTATTAATAATATTATTGTTATTATTATTATTACACTTTTGTTTGGGGGTTAGGTTTATGTAAGGGGGACCTTTGCAGGTCACCCTTCGGTTTTGTCCTCTCCTATGTTAACCGACCTCCTCTCCCCGCTGCATAAGTGTGCTGTATATAAGGGTGCCGTGTGCTGTGCCACTGTGTGATTAGTTGTAGTGGATATTGGGGGAGGTGTGAGTGCTGTGGGGTTGTTTTGGAGTAGTATTGGGGAAGGAGAAATAACACTTGTAGTGGTAGTGTGATTTACCTGTTGGTGGGAGGGAGGTGGTTGTTGCCTGGGAGTTTGGAGTATCTGTAACCGAGCCCCAAATAAATCTGTGCCAGTTCACCCAGTTGTTTGCCCCATTGTGTCATTGCCCCAGGAGATCCTAAAGGGTGTGTGGGTAGCATTGTGCTGTGTGAAAGGGTTAAGGGGAAGAATTAAAGACTCAGTACAAAAATAGTTATTAAGCAGTGGGGGTCCTACACCCTGGGCCACCACACAGATATCTGCGGGGTTATCAAAGAAACAGCCGTCCTGCTGCACTTCGTGCACTTTAGTTAAACTTCACACTTAAAAGTTGAAGGGAAAGCAGCGACCTTATAATACGTTTTACAAAAGGAAAAAAAGCGAACGCATGCCGAATGATTAACGTATTATATCGGGCTATGATTAACTTTGATTAAACAAACATGCACATAGAAAGACGGTACATCGACGATGAAGCGGCGGACATAAGTGCGAAAAGGAAAGCAGCAAACCGCAGGATGAGCAGTGAGGAAACGGGGAGCCGCTCGCCTTTCGCTCCGATCTGTCCTCCGCCGGTAATGGCTCAGTAAAGCTGGCCCTCTGTTCTCACCGCCAGGGGATCCTTTCCATCGCCCCGCGGCTATTGTAGGTCGCCCGTCATGTGATTCCCACGGCGGCTGTGCACCGATCCGCCAGCGTCCGCATGGTCAGGAGCCAAAAATGCGATCTGAGAGCTTTGGAAACACACAGCGGGTTTAAACGGTGTAGATGGGCAGCTAATCAATTGAATGAACTGTAAGTGCAGTAACCACCAATCTTTCCGAGTGGGACGGATGGATGGATGGATGTCCAGGGCTTGCCTAGGGCCTACCAAGAAAATGCTGATCACATCCTCTGCAGCAGGTAATGCAGTGGCCGTCATAGACAACTGTCTTTTCCACCTATAGCTAGAGTCTGCCCTGGATGACTGGATTGTATTTATGACCAGAAACAAAAGCAATCAAAAATCTTCAGAAGGAGATTATCGCATTGGGTTTAATGATAATTGCAGTGAAACTTAAAGCAATAAATATAGCCCATGTATAATAATCTATCCATCCAAGTATCCTGGTCAGGGACGTAAGAGAAACTTCCCTCATGAAGCAAAGGGGACAAGGCAGGGTGACAACCTGGATGGGATGCCTGTCCATCACAAGACATGTACACAGACATATAGAGAGTTAGGACTTGGACCCACAGCCATGGAGGTCTGAGGTCGCAGTGCAGCCCTCCATATATATGAAAGAATAATGAAATATTAGCATGTAGACCTGAAGTCAGTAATGCTTTTGTTTTATGCTCATGCATACACGAAGGTTAGTAGTGGTGCACTATATTAAGTTTGAACAATGCGCGCATTTTGGCCATTTTTAATCAACATTTTGTCGCCCCCTAGCGGCTGAAGCGCATCCAGCGGGTCTCACTGTAACTTAAGTATGAGAAAGTACAGTACAGTTAAATGGAAACATTTACATATATATTTTTTTTTTTCAGAATAAAACCGCGACCGAGAGCCGCAGCTGTGAAGGACGAATAAAATAATCTTTTAAGTGGCAAATCTTTTAATAGCCTCTTTTGAAGATGTGAGGAATGGGTTTTCTGTTCTCAGTGTTAAATAATTAAGGGGAACACAGACCCGAGCCAAACAGATGTTAAGCAGATGTTTTAAAAGGCGCATTTCAGGATAATATAGACTATCTATCTATCTATCTATCTATCTATCTATCTATCTATCTATCTATCTATCTGTCTGTCTGTCTGTCTGTCTGTCTGTCTGTCTGTCTGTCCGTCTATCTATCTTTTTGCGTGTCTGTTATAGACCTGTTGTTAGACCTATTATAGTATTACGCTGTTTTCCGTCCAGAGTACTACACTTTCACGTCACTGACGGCTTACACATGTTTATTATGATGATTTTCTCGGACGTGGCGACAGTAAAAGTTGTCCAGCAGTAGCATATCCGGTAATTTTTTTGTTTGCAACTGTCTTTAAACACAAACATAAGTTTTCCTATGAAATATATGTACTGTATATTATTGTGCATAGTAAAATATAAACGGAATATTGTTTAAATAAAAGCACAACAGAAGAAAAGCCTGCTTTTTATTTTGAAATATAAAATTTCTTACAATATATATTTCAGTTATGCTTGCAAAAATATATAATGATACAATATACGTGTTGGTCTGCAGTTACAGCGATTATGTAATTTAAGCCACGCAAACCATAAATTAACCATAAAATGTGTGTTTCAGTGGAACCTCTGATTAAATCAAGTCACCGACAGACAATTAGATACTGTAGCTACTCAGCGTGATTTATGTATAAATTTTCTATCTTGTGAACGCTCGCATTCCGTATATGCACTTCTCTAACTGACCAGTAGAGGGAGTTTTCTCAAGGTTTAATATTAAATTGCATAGTCTTGCGCCACATATCTGCTGGTGTCTATCACATTAGTATGTTACTGTATGAATGTAAGTTTAGGTTCACATTTTTTTGGTCATTATACATTGAAGAGAAATTCCTAAAATAAAAAGCCTTGTTTGCCTTCATGATTAAGATCTGGTTGTCCTCTACAGCCAATGGATGGTGCCTTCGCTTGTAAGTTAGGTTGAGGCGACCTCATTTTTCCTCTTGGTCTGCACTTGGTAGATGGTCTGGTAGCCATCGTCCCAGGAGTAGAGCTGCTTGTCTTTGGGGTGGTACCGCATGCTTGAGTGGCTCGAGTAGCGTTTGGGGAAGAAAAAGACGGGGCTGTCCGTGCTGTGGATGGTGTCGTGGATGTCGTACATGCACTGCACGCTGGAGCGCCCCCCGGAGCGCGAGTTGTAAACCACGTGGAGCGTCCCGCAGATGAGGAAGGACGCCTCCGCATCCCGGCTCTTACACTCTGTGTCCCAAATGTGCTCCACCGCCAGACTGGACCGGTCCAGCTTGGTGATCACCAGGTTCCCTCCAAAGTCCGGGTCGGCGTGGATAGCCCAGAGGCCCAGCTCGTCCACGGCCAGGTCGATGATGGTCTGCGGGGTCAATGAGTAGGCGGGCAGCCGTCCAGCCCCCGGCAGCAGCATACTGTCACTGACGGTGCCGTTGCGGATGTGCACCTTGACGATCTCATTGGTTGTACCAGCCTTGTGGTAGTAAACGAAGTTGTGGTACACGACGTGGCCCGTCCCCTGCCAGGGGAATGGCAGCTGGACCTTGAGCGCCCCCTGGGTGGAGTTTAGCTCGGTGAAAGCTTGCAGGTTGCTGAACTCCAGGAAGGCACTGTTCCTCGTCCCGCTGAAGAAGTAGACCTTGGAGGAGCCTTTGCTGGGATCCTTCATCCAGGAGCCCTGGGCCTCTCCTGCTCGCTTCAGGATCTTCAGGGACTTCACACCCTTGATCACCGCGTCACAATCTGTCAGTGAAAAGATGCAAACATTTCACTTTGTCAGCGAGCCGAACGCTGTGTTTGTGCAGCTGTTTGCTTGGAGCTCAACCACAATGTTGGATGGAAGGTGACATTTTCTGGTGTGTCTGGAATTCTGAAGAAGTCATTAAGCATTGATAAGAACCTGCAGAACCTGCACATTTTTAGACACTTTGTTGATTATTTTCATTTGATTTTTGAGAATTTTAATGAAATACCTGGCTTTTATGTGAATTCCTTTATAAGACAAAAGGCTTTATTAAAAACCTACCCCATGCCATTTTCATTGCCCTGTTCTCCAGTGGAGGTGTGGTTGGGTGTTTTAATGGCACAAATTAACCTGAACCACAAGGCTTTGAACTGTGGAAGGAAGGCAGAGCTCTTCCAGAAGTACTGTGCGCTGAAATCACTTTCCAGGAAGATCAGCTTATTGCTTCTGATGTTTTTTCCAATGCATAATTCAGACAAAATCAGATATAAATGTTTGCATTTCAGTGATTTGCTTATTCAGGACACAGGAGACATTCATTACCCAGAATGCTGTGCACAGAACAAACAGACTGATCTTGGATTCATTAGCTGTTCACGCAGTGTAATGGGTAAATGTTAATTCTAGTACAGCTCTGATATGAATACACTTTTCACATATTCTAATTCATAGGCAAAATAGGAAAAACTTCTCACAACTAAAATATTTATCTAGCATGTAAGTTATATTACTGAATTACAAATGTTTCTGATCATGTTTTCTTATATTAACAACACAATAATTAGAGCAGACATTTGTGTTCTGGTCCTCTGCGCCCTAAGCTTCTCTCTGTGACTGCAGGTCACCCCCCCTGCATGTTCTCACTACCTGCTTTCAGCCCCAGCTTGCTCTTGGTCTCCCTCTGAGCCTCCTTCACCTGCTCCTCCAGCACGGCTTCGTCGACATCCACGCAAGGCTGCAGGGGGCTCTGCTGCTCCATGTACTCGATGTCCCTCTCCGTCCGCTCCACCCTCATCAGCACGCTGTCCATCAGGCTCTTCATTTCAGCTTTAAAGACGCCCAGGCCGTCCAAGTGACCACGCAGGTGCTTGCCGATGTCGTATAGCTTCTGCTCGTATGTCTGTACACTCTGGTCGCATCTGTTAACGCGTTCCTGGGGCCGGGGGAAGGGGGGGAGGGAGGTCATCACAGCGCTTAATAAAGATACTTCTGCTTTAAAACCCCCCAAATCCCCACCATTTGTGTAGTATCAGGAACTTGGTATGAATTTATGTTAAAGTATTAGTGGAAATATTGGACGTTAGAAAGGAAGAAGACATTCCAAGAAGCACTAATCGCATTCGCTTAATAAGGTAGATTCTTCACAGATTTCAGAAGCTTGATCTGATGTGATTCCTGAAGTATATATTCCACTCCTACCTCGAGTTCGGAGAGTCGTCTGTCAAAATACTGCATCATGACCATCTCCTGCGTCATCCTCTGAGCGTGTCCGATCTGCAGGGACAGGAGCCCAGCCGCCAGCAGAACCCACCGTCCATACATTGCGAGGCTTTGGTGGGGGGGGGGGGGGCACGCTGATACCGCAAGTCACAGCTCAGGCAGACTCAGCCCAGTAACTTTGTCATTAGCTTCTCTCGCTCTCGGCTAGCTGAAGCCTCCTCACATCTGGCTGAATCTCCCAAAGAGGCCACATCCAGCTGATCTTGCGGGAGGCGGTATTACGCAGGCGGGCGGTCGCCTCACTCCAAGAATGAATGTGTTCCAGATGTGAGCGTGTGGCTCCGCTTGCAGATCCCCATCAGAAATGGCTGCCTCAGATGGCCCCATGAAAACTAGGTGACATCAAATAATGGGCAGGATTCACCAGTGAGAATAGCCAGATGACAGCCACGTGACTCAGACAGATGAGGAAATGCGAAATATCAAGGCGTGCTTCGCCCTCATAACTCATCCAGAGGCTGGCAGGGGTTTGGTGCAGTTTTTGAGGGTCGGGATGCTTACAGAGGGAGTCCTGCAGAACCACATTGTCACAGCATGCAGGACAAAGGACTCAAAGCAGATCCCCATCTGCCACATACAAGACCATGAGGAGTCAGAACAAGGAGGCGAGTATGGGGAGGGGGACGGGCAGACAGGAGGAGCGACGTCAATGACAGGACCGGGACTGACCAGACAAACAGGTACTTAAATACAAAGGCTAACGAGGGGTAACAAGCAACAGGTGTGGCTCATCAGGGTCACGTCAGGGAGGAGACAGGAGGGTCTGGTGGACATGATGGGCAGGACGTAACACACGTGGTAGAAAGAAATATCTGGCAGATACTGATACCTATCAGTGTGACTGCCAAGGCTCACTGCACGTACAGGCCAATCATGAGAGCAAGAAAAGGGCTTGCGTGCAGTGAACTAATACTATTGTGTTCTGTTCTCTCTCCCCAGTCATTTCTTCTTATTTATTTCGTAAGAAAACAGCCTTTTTGACAGAGGAGGGATTTCTCAAGCTCGATGCCCCAGCCCAGATCCACTGTAATCCATTAGCGAGCCATTGTTATATTGTTGAGTCAGACCGACACTGTGAACCCAAGCCTCTGGGTAACTGAGATACAGAGGCGGTCCAGGCTGCGGTTGCCAGCTCAGGCTTCTAAGCATCACTTATGCACCGTTGGCCCTCATCACGTGGCTTCATTGCCCCTCTGAACTGCACACATGCCCCCCCACAGTTTGTGTGATAAGTCACAATAATGCCTCGTTATCCCTTGGGAATGGAAACACACATAATCATAGCGGTTCTATGTCATAAGTTCTAATCATAGCACCTTGATGGCAGGAATCTATCCGAGGGCCTGTTCCAGAAGTTCCATATTTCTGTGCTTCCCGTTAAAATAGAGAGAACAGGAAAATGGGAGGTATGATGGTACAGTGGTTAGCGCTGTCACCTCGCACCTATGGGAGCAGGGTTTGAGTCTCCACCCTCCATGTGTGTGGAGTTTGCATGTTCTCTCTGTGCTGTTGTGGGATTTTCCCCACAGTCCCAAACATGTTAATATAGTTAAATCACTTATTTACTCCTGAGTCACAAGCCTATTTTCTTACAAAAGAAATGATTGGCAGGAGAGAACAGGACATAATAGAATATTTTTTCATTGCACGCAAGGTGAGTATAGTCACCAAATTGCTTGTAAGAGTGACTAAATAGTGTGTCAGTGTGTCTTGAGATGGGTTGGTGCCCCATCCTGGGTTGTTCCCTGCCTTGCACTCATAGGCTCCCTGAATCCCCATGACCCTGTATAGGACAATCAGTTACAGATGATGGATGGATGGATGGACGTATGGATGGATGGATAGAAATGCAAAGACGAATTGGGGTCACTATGCCTCAGCCGCAATGAACCCAGAACGCCGAGCTTCAGAACGTGTTTCTGGGTTCAGCACCCTGCCAAAGATATCTTGCAAACTCTGTGTAGCTCTTTCTTCAGTTAATCTTTCAAGCAAAATCATGTAGCAGCTTCTCCTGCAACTTAGGTCTTGATTATTTGTACGTTTCCAAATCTGTCCACCAGAGGGGGCTCTGTCACAAAACTATATGTTAAAAAGAAACATTTTTACCTTACATTATTTCACTTTTTATCATTCTTATCTTATGTGTACCTGATATTACCTATCACATATTGACCTGCTTATGAAAGCACAGGCACTTAAGCTTATTAACCAAGATACAATGATTTTCAGTCTTAGTATAAATTTACATTTCTTCTTAATTTCATTGTTTAGCTAGACCTATGTCAAGGAGTAAATATGAAATGAAACACAAACAGTCATTAATGTTAGAGAGAAGTGTACGGGCCTGTTAAATTTAAGGTGCCGTTTTCCCTCATGGGTACTTTAACAGCTATGATTTCAGGACTCAATTGACTGTAGTTTCTATTGTGAATATTTTGTGGTCACACAGACACCGCCAGGATACACCCTGCCTGGCATGCCGGTCCACATCAGGGCTCACACTCGCAGATATTCACACACATCATGGTAGAGACAGCAGCTAACCTAACTACATGCCTTTGTTCTGTGACAGGACACCTCCAACTTGGCTGCTCGAGGCTACAGTGTGTCCATCTGTCACCACGGCCCACTGAATGTTATTACATTAAACGCATCAAATGTCCAGCCTCTTTTCATAACACAGTGTCTCTTGTACAATGAAAGAGTCAGATGTTCTGTATCTTGCTGAATTACCTTAATTTAGTAAAGGTGACAGACTTTCCCTTTGTCTTGTTGTCAGACAGCAGTAACAAAAAAGGTTTTTACAGTCTTAGCAGTAAGTGAAGAGGCAGGAAATATGCATTTCCAAGGTTACTGCTATTAAATCAGGGCAATTCCAGAGCCGGCGTACCAGAATCCAACACAGTGTTCAGATTTCCCTGTTCAAAAACACCAACTAAACCCAGTAATTAGCTGATTAAGACGTGTCTGAGCATGGATATCGGCAAACTGTTTTGAATTCTGGAGCTCCAGCTTTGGAATTGAGCAGAAAAGTGTAAGTAGGACTGCAATTGGGGAGCCCTGTATCAGGTTACTCAAAAACACTGGAACATTATATATATTGTAAATATATTATATATATTGTTAAACCCTGCTATACTGTATATTGCTTGATTCAAAGTTTTTTTAATCTTGTTAGCTAATGGAAAAATGACCCCAAACATGACACCTCCCTGCCTGATTCATGCCTACCTGTTTTACACCATTAAATTACATTCGATATGAGAGAGGCTGGCTGCCTCCAGCGAGTTGCTGCTCACACACGGATGGGAAGGTTGGGGGATTAATTATATTTATTTACTGTAATACACTCACAACATCGCATAAAAGGTGACATTTGTCATACGTTGGCTGGAGTCCATTGTCTCCGCAATGATTGAAATGCTATACAATATATGCAGATTTTTAAATGTGGGACATGTCATGTGTGGCGTATTGAAATCAGCTCCTCAGTGTCCGCCGGGGCGTTATTAAATCATGGTACAGTGCCAAGTCGCACACTGTGCGACTGTGTGTTTCTAACCATTTCAACCTGGGGGGGGGGCAGACTGGGGCCAGTTGTTCTCTTAGGGGGCCAGATGCTTTGCAGTTACATTTTATAGTTTTTTTTTTTTTTACAAATGTTTAACTCACTGATTTCTTGTTTAGACCGTATTGCTTCCACAAGCTTGATAGTTTTTTCCCGTCGTTAAATTCCCTTTTCACCAACTGATGTGACTCGACCACCCAGCACACCCACGTTAAGGGTCCCTCAGGAAAATGTGCTTACGTCTGTGTTTCGCCTCTTCCCAGCCCACAGGATTTTTGCCCACATATGTAATATCTTAATATTTTGGACTCAAGAAGCATATTTATTTAGGGGAGCCACGTGGGGGGGGGGGGGTGCGTGTTGTCATTGGGGGACTGCCCTAGCCCCCCCGAGAGCCCCCCTGCCACTGCGGATGGCATGCTGTGCTGTGAAAATGACGACGTGGGGGATTGTGTTGTAGGAGGGTACTGTCTTTCAGTAAGAGGTTTCGGAGTCCTGTGCGTGACGTTTAGCTCACTGCCTTTTAGGTGCCACCCCCAACCCCCCCTGTATGCTCATGCTAATAAAAAATAATACAGAATGACGCCCCCATTACCATCGCGTAACTTGGAGACGTGGCATCTTCTCCTTTCTGTCACTTTCGCACAGCAGCCTTTTCATCATTTTTTAAATCCTCCATAACAGGTTTCTGTGCATTTCTGTGTTTCTGTGCATTTCTGTGCATTTCTGTGTTTCTGTGCATTTCTGTGCATTTCTGTGTTTCTGTGCATTTCTGTGCATTTCTGTGTTTCTGTGCATTTCTGTGTTTCTGTGCATTTCTGTGCATTTCTGTGTTTCTGTGCATTTCTGTGCATTTCTGTGCTTCTGTGCATTTCTGTGCTTCTGTGCATTTCTGTGCATTTCTGTGTTTCTGTGCATTTCTGTGTTTCTGTGCATTTCTGTGCATTTCTGTGTTTCTGTGCATTTCTGTGTTTCTGTGTTTCTGTGTTTCTGTGCATTTCTGTGTTTCTGTGCATTTCTGTGTTTCTGTGCATTTCTGTGCATTTCTGTGTTTCTGTGCATTTCTGTGTTTCTGTGCATTTCTATGTTTCTGTGCATTCACTCAAAGTGAGTGATGGGGCAGAAGAAGAAGGGGGGACTCCGGGAAGCAATGAAACCAAGAGCAGTATAAGAAATTACAGACATTTTGCAGGTATGTTCAAACTCTAAAAAGGCAATTTTCTTGTAAAATTACCTTTATAATTCAAGAAAAATCGAACACTTCTTTTTAAAGCAAATTCTTTGAATTAAACACGCACACTCAACACATACTCCATCCATCCATCCATCCATCCATCCATCCATTTTCTAACCTTTTATCCTGGTCAAGGTCATTGGCACAACACAAACACACTTTATATATATCACACAGATACATATATATGCACCAGGATGTTTTCATAGTTTCACAAATTGCAGTGCGATCCATTTCGAACTGGCATGAATTATATAAAAGTCAAAAATACGAGTGCCATGTGCAGGACATTAGTAATTTTATGTGTGTTATTTTAAAGGCAGAGTTTGCTGCTGAAGGTGACTTGCTTCCATGATACACGCTCATATTTGGACATACTTTAACAAAGTCGCTTGAGCATTCCAGTGTCTGTATGTCACACTTCCACACTTTCACACTGACAGATTTGCGCTCTCTTTGTAAAGGTGCAACACAAAGAAAGGTAATTTAAATTCTGTTTTCTGGAAAGTGGAACAATTATTTAATTGATGCGCCTGTTGATCAAGGTTACAGTGGGAACGCCCAAGGCTGTGAGCTGTGTGCCATCACAAGGCCCATGCTGTTTTATTACTCTGCAGGAGCCCAGCAAACGGGAAGCAGACAGGAAGCTGGGATGCATTCCCCAAGGAGGATGGAGAGCTTGCGTGAGAGTGTGTCCTGATATTACTGTGCAGGGATCACTTAATAAGTGTCACCATGAAAGGCCAGTCATTAAACTGACCAATGTGTGGTTTAAGGCATTTAATAAAATATTTTTTTGTGATATAATTGATATAAATTTATGCTTTTTCATGTCTAAGCAAGGATGTTTGTTCTTTTGGGAAAGTGCCAATTAAATATTTACCAAAGGAAAGTATCAATTGGGAAGCACTCTGTCAGGCTCCAAATAATAACTAATTACCATGTAAAAAAAGCTGTGAAAAGCACAAGTTGGCCTTAAGCTCTCCTCGATTCAGAGCTGCTCTTAGTAATGAGGGCACACGGCCCAGAATGAGAGTCGTAACAGAAGCTTCCAGAGAGTTCTGCACAGGGCAAAAGCACTTTCAAGTTCTCACGGGTCCTGCGTAAATTTCAGCAGGGCACGAGAGGAGCCCTGAGAGGCTTTGATGCTCATCCAAGTAGGCACAGAGCCTGAGCTCCTGGTAGGACCTGCCGTAACAATGCACAGAGCCTGAGCTCCTGGTAGGACCTGCCGTAACAATGCACAGAGCCTGAGCTCCAGGTAGGACCTGCGATAATGATGCACAGAGCCTGAGTTCCTGGTAGGACCTGCGATAATGATGCACAGAGCCTGAGCTCCTGGTAGGACCTGCGATAATGATGCACAGAGCCTGAGTTCCTGGTAGGACCTGCGATAATGATGCACAGAGCCTGAGTTCCTGGTAGGACCTGGGATAATGATGCACAGAGCCTGAGTTCCTGGTAGGACCTGCCGTAATGATGCACAGAGCCTGAGCTCCAGGTAGGACCTGCGATAATAATGCACAGAGCCTGAGCTCCTGGTAGGACCTGCCGTAACGATGCACAGAGCCTGAGCTCCTGGTAGGACCTGCGATAATGATGCACAGAGCCCGAGCTCCAGGTAGGACCTGCCGTAATGATGCACAGAGCCTGAGCTCCAGGTAGGACCTGCGATAATAATGCACAGAGCCTGAGCTCCTGGTAGGACCTGCCGTAACGATGCACAGAGCCTGAGCTCCTGGTAGGACCTGCGATAATGATGCACAGAGCCCGAGCTCCAGGTAGGACCTGCCGTAATGATGCACAGAGCCTGAGCTCCAGGTAGGACCTGCGATAATAATGCACAGAGCCTGAGCTCCTGGTAGGACCTGCCGTAACGATGCACAGAGCCTGAGCTCCTGGTAGGACCTGCGATAATGATGCACAGAGCCCGATCTCCAGGTAGGACCTGCGATAATCATGCACCGAGCCTAAGCTCCTGGTAGGACCTGCCTTAATGATGCACAGAGCCTGAGCTCCTGGTAGGACCTGCGATAATGATGCATCAAGCCTGAGCTCCTGGTAGAACCTGCGATAATGATGCATCAAGCCTGAGCTCCTGGTAGGACCTGCGATAATGATGCATAGAGCCGGAGCCGCTGGTAGGACCTGGCTTAATGATGCATAGAGCCGGAGCCGCTGGTAGGACCTGCGATAATCATGCACCGAGCCTAAGCTCCTGGTAGGACCTCCCTTAATGATGCACAGAGCCTGAGCTCCTGGTAGGACCTGCGATAATGATGCATCAAGCCTGAGCTCCTGGTAGAACCTGCGATAATGATGCATCAAGCCTGAGCTCCTGGTAGGACCTGCGATAATGATGCATAGAGCCGGAGCCGCTGGTAGGACCTGGCTTAATGATGCATAGAGCCGGAGCCGCTGGTAGGACCTGCGATAATCATGCACCGAGCCTGAGCTCCTGGTAGGACCTGCCTTAATGATGCATAGAGCCGGAGCCGCTGGTAGGACCTCTCTCAGCAACCAGGGCTGTGTAAGGAGGCCAGACAGACTACAATCCAACAAAGAAACCCTGAAAGGTACCAAGGAGAACCTGAGCACCTTGCCCAGAATAGGCTTATCAGAGACTTTAGTCAAGCCGTCCACATCCCTGCTGATTTGATAGAAAGGTATCAGCCAGACAGTCTTAGAGACAGAAAGCCCTCAGGTACATATCCAGCCCATTAAGGGCTGAAGATTCGGAGATCCAGAGCAGGGTTGTGCTCCATTTAGAGCTGAACTGAGAACGGCTCTGAAATTCTAATTCAGTTCATTGAATTTGTATTGCAGTTGATAATTGGATGCAGAATGGCAGTTTGAAGTGTCACCCTTAGAATAAATAATTTAACTGGGATTTTGTGTATCATGGTGGAAGAGCACTTCGTACTGTCAGAAAAGTAACCGTATCACAGCCCTATCCATCTGACTACCCACCGACACTCAGAAAAGCTACTGCAGACTCTTCATAAATGATAAAACACATAAACAGGTAAATATGCAAAAACAATAAATGCATTCCAATAGAAATGGGCTTAGAGGGCTGACAGAAACCTGCTGTACATTGTCAGGCAAAAAGTTAAACATAACTATTCTCTCACTACAGTGCACAAATAAAGTACGCTTCATTCACTTGTACAGGGAAGTATATACATTTACCAACTAGTAAATATTACATAATTGCTATATTAAATGACATTCCGGTGGCGTGTGATTGCATCAAATTTAATTAATTAAATTTTACTTCATGTCATTCAAATTCAATTTCCATTTCCACCTCCTGTGGGGTCTGGCCAACTCAGTTCAGATTGCAATTCATAAATTCTGGTTTTTGCTCAACGTTGATCCAGGGGAACTTTGACACACTGCTCCTTCAGATCATGTCTGCACATGGGGGTTCGGGCATCTCATAAGGATGCTACCTGGCTGGTTTCTGAGGGATCTATTCTCTGGAGAAGATCCAAGACATGCTAGAAGGATTATATCTCCTAGTTGTGTTAGGAGCATCTTGGGATCCTCCAGAATTATAGAGAGTCTGTGGCTGTGGACAAAGGCAGGTCTGACTCGCCCAGTGTCCTGCTACTGCTAAGCTCACCTGGAGAAGTGGGATGAATATGAATATGATGATGATGATGATGTTTAATTATCTGTATGACCAATAAAGGCCTGTATCTACTGTATGTCTATGCTGATATTCACTGACGCATTAAATCGGAGGGATGAAGGTCATCATATGCCCCTGTTTTGGGATGTCGGTGTCTGTAAATCTCACATAGGTCAGTTATCAATATGATTTTGATTTTCTCATCAGTCTCCGTGCTCAGAAGACCTGACCCTGACTTCCTGAGGGTACCACAACCCACTGACTGTTTTAAAAAGCATCTAAAGACACAAAACCTTTGGTTCCTCCACTTAGAGGTTTTAAAATTGTTTATTTTTAAACTGTTTATTTAGTCTCTTTTATTTTAACTTGTAGCCCTTTGAGATCTTGTGATGTAAAGGGAATTATAAATAAAATGTATTATTATTATAATTATTATTAAAGGATTTGCAGTTTTTCTGGAAACTGGCAGTTTTACAGAAGTGCGTCAATAGCTTCTGCTGTACAAGCTTTTATTCATTAAATAAGAGGATTATGATTTTATCGTGCTATATTATACCCATTATGAACCCTGAATGCTTTGTTTTTTTATGATATTTATTTTCCTTCCATCGTTAAGGATGATGTCTGCTGAGACTGAAAAGACATGAAAATGAAATTATGAGTGATATCTCTCGAAGTTCCAGTCTCAGAGATGGGAGGATCTGCAAAGCCCTCTCACCAGATCAACACCGGGAAACCCACGGTGAACCGTCAAATGGAACAGACAGAGTTACATTTCCTACTTCCTTTGATTAGACAAATATTTGCAAGGTAAACTGGAACATAATGATCAGGGCAATTGATGTCTGAAGTTGGTCACTAGTGCTATGCACTCAGTAGAGTATGATCCTCTAGCAGAGTATGAAGTCTCTAACTCTTTTACACACTCTGTGGAGTATGATCCTCTAGCAGAGTATAACGTTTCTAACTCTTTTACACACTCTGTGGAGTATGATCCTCTAGCAGAGTATGAAGTCTATAACTCTTTTATATACTCTGTGGAGTATGATCCTCTAGCAGAGTATGAAGTCTCTAACTCTTTTACATACTCTGTGGAGTATGATCCTCTAGCGGAGTATGATCCTCTAGTAGAGTATAACGTTTCTAACTCTTTTACATACTCTGTGGAGTATGATCCTCTAGCAGAGTATGAAGTCTCTAACCATCTTTCATCCATTCAGATTTCTCCATATTTCTAGTCTTCACTTTTGTTAGTTAATGATTTTAGAGTGTGACAAGGTATCCTGGCCTTTGACTTTGATCTCTTTTGCAGTCCTTAACTGACTAAACTGTTAAGATCTTCCATATTATAAAGAATGTATAAGATGCACCAGCAATAAGCAGATAGAAGGTTAAGCAGAGCAATAGGATGAGCTGAGATGTGTGGCTTTCCAGCCCATCGGCAGGCATAGTTTGTGTCAGAGGCAGACCTGACACTTCCAGGTGCCCATAACGATGCCTCAATGCACCTCAGAGGTGTCGCTTTGTGTTTTCTATTTACAGAACTGCATCAGGAAACATGGTTATGGGGGACAGGGTGGTCTTTGTTCCGTAAAGGAGGACAGCCTGTTTGTTTGCAGCTGCTGTGCTGTAATGCGCTGCCCCCAGTGACCGTTGCCAATTATGCACATTAAACAGAGGAAGCCCCACCCTGGCCCACAGTGGATCCTTTTACTGGGTCAAATCAATATTTCATGCGGGCTGTGTATGGACTACGCCTTGCGGTGGATTTTCTCTTGTCTCCCGGGCTTGGAGGAGCTGGCCAGCAGCACCAGGATGAGAGCTGTAAACCAGTTAATGGAGGAGATGAAGGCGAGTCAGGAGAAGCTTGGAGGAGCCATAAGGAACCAGGAGATGTCAAGGGGAGCCAGGAGGAACCCTAAGGAGTCAGAAGGTGCTGGAGGAAGCCAGGTGACAAGAAACTTTGACGTCACTTCTTCTCAGCCTGGCTGACTGGGGATTTTGTCACTCTCTCTGGGCTGGGATAACCCTGCTTATACCCATCAGAGTCTCTTTTCCTTATTGTCTGTGATGCCTATTCCTTAACCACCATCTTCATTCATTTCATTCTACCTTTGTGTTATCAACATACAGTGTGTACAGTGTGCTACCCATTTGCCAACTGACTTGTTGCACTTCTTACAGTTAGTCATTTACAAAGAGCTACAAAATATACTGCAATCCATCACTTTCTACATATCATCATATATAACCTACAGTTCTATATCCATGATTCAATAAATCTATTTAACTACACAAGAAAGGCCATGTTTGGACATAGCTGATCTTATAAAGAGAATGTTACATGGTTTGAAAAGATTAGTAGCTGTTACCATGAATGTGTTTTCTCTGTAAGTTAGTTATAATCGTTTAGTTCTGAGTTTATAATCACAATGCAGAAGACCCCCCCCCCCCCCCCCCCCCCCATAAAGAAAAGCGCGGTGCCAAGCGTGGCTCACAGGGGACGCCATCTTCACAAGCTTGGCAGCCCAAGGACCTCTGACAAAGTGCTAAGCCACCTTCTCTCACTGCATTTGTAATATTTGCTCCGTTCATGTCATCGGCTCCCCCATGCGTCACCCTTGCATTCGTCAGGATTCATCGCACCTGCAGGAGACATTAATTCCCAACATATGCTCCCCCCCGCCCCCCTCCACACCCCAGTTCTTTAGGACCACACTGCTAAGAAGGTTAAACTTAAAGAGCCTCAAGGCCGCTCCATGCTTTCTCAATCCATCCATGCTCGGTCATGTTTCACAACCCAAACAAAGAGAATTCTAGCCAGTTCAGGGGTGGGACTCAGAGGTGGAATTTAGGGGGGGGGGGCAGAGGGGTGAACAACCCTGGGCCTCATCTTCTAGGGGGCCCACTGCAGATCTCCACTCTTTATTCGTAACAAAACATACAGATCAAATGTCCACTCCAAACCATTTATATAACGATTTTGGTCAAAACATTAAAATCTATAATAATATAATATATCTTAAGTTTGGCTGATTGAACCGCTGGTGCGAAACCCCCCTCCCCCTGATCAGTGAGTTTTACCAACAGCACTCCTACCCCCCACCCCGATCAGTAAGTTTCAGTGCTGGCACCCTGCGCTTTGATTAGCATATTATTGATGCTCCAGCATTTTTAATTCCCTCTTCTTCAGCTCCAAAAAACTCCAACGGCTCACTTAGGGGGGTCCCAACCCATGTCCATCTAGGGCCTCCAGAGAAGTTAGTCCGTCCCTGGCTGGACTGGAATCCACAATCGAGGATGCCAAGGCCACTGTGCTCCCTCCTGAGTTGTCAGTTCATTCTCCGTTAGTGAAGGATACCTAAGATAAGAAGTCTGGTGTGGAAGGGCAGCTCCTACAGGCTGATCACGATGACCGTCCTTGTCTCTGGGCTTTTGGCTGATGGGCCCCTTTGGTGGCAGAAAATTGTAATGCTACACAGAGACATTTCCCCCATGATGCTTCACAAGCCAGTCTGGGAGGCCGTGGGGCCTTTGTGCTGCTGACAGTTCTGTGCTGAGTGCACAGGCCTGAAAAGGACACACGCTTTTCCTGCTCCGGGTATTGGCCCAAAAACCATAAATGCTTGTAAAGATCACGCTTACCCTCCTGCTGAGGGTCTCAGTGAGACTTTGATCATCTGGATCCCAGTAGCATCACACGCTGCTCGCTTTTCGTCAGACTGGGCAGGCGGTACCTGCTGATGGGACTCAATTCAGCTGCCTGCCCCAGGAAAGCCATAGCGATCGGCTGCCCGGGCTGTTTACAGGCTGCCTGTCTGTCAAAATGGAGTAATTAGCAGATTAATGGGTAGAACATGGGTCCGGGGTGAGTTAACGAGAAGGCAGATTCTGCGCGTGACCGATTTGAGCAGAAGACATCTCAGATACAGCATCGCTCTTCTCCCAAAGCCTCTCTGGCTGTCATGGACACAAGCGTCTTCAGATGAACCTGGTTATTCTCACGGTATCATGACCCCTCTCCCATGCAATAGAACCCCCCCCCCCCCCCCCCCCCCGGCTCCTTCATGAATCATTCACTGCTTTCTTCTGCTGCGGCCTCTTCAGATCCAGCTCAGTGAAGCCCAGCCTGGGCGTGGAGACAGAGAAGCCTTTAATAACCTGCGTCAGGGGGCGCCAGCTCAACCCCAGGGTTGCTGATGGTCCCCACCCCGTTTGATGAGGTGCAGCTCATTTGCTTGATGTATTTGGCTAATGCAATTTCTTCTTCATATTTCAGAGGAAAAGAGAACAGTGCTAGTGTGCTCAGAGGAGCTTCTGCATGGTTGCTGTGGGTATTTATCTGCAAACCCCTCGCAGTGCATCCAGGCCATACCGCCTGCTGATTATTATGGCATTAAGCTTTGGCCTCCTTGCATTGTGATATTTTTCATTCAACAAACTGAATTTGTTAAACAAAGGGTGTGCGGCTCTTTCTGGAACGGCTCCCTTGGGAGATTGGCGAAAGGTGTATCGTGATCTTTGCTGTGGTCTCTAGTGACAGGAAACCCCTGAAATGCTTTATGCTTCCCTGATTGGACAAGTCCCATGTCAATCAATACCTGCTTGTATTGGGTTTGTTCCATCCATCCATCCATCGATTTTCCAAACCGCTTATCCTACTGGGTCGCGGGGGGGTTCGGAGCCTATCCCGGAAGCAATGGGCATGAGGCAGGGAACAACCCAGGATGGGGGCCAACCCATCGCAGGGCACACTCACACACCATTCTCTCACACATGCACACCTACGGGCAATTTAGCAACTCCAATTAGCCTCAGCATGTCTTTGGACTGTGGGGGGGAAACCGGAGTACCCTGAGGAAACCCCACGATGACATGGGGAGAACATGCAAACTCCACACACATGTAACTCAGGCGGAGACTCGAAACTGGGTCCCAGAGGTGTGAGGCAACAGCGCTAACCACTGCACCACCATACCACCCCGGGGTTTGTTCCATTTGAGATAAAATGCTATAAATAAAAATCTTTGCCCCTCCCTCCCCATAGGACAGGATGTGACATTTCAGCTACCATGAAATGAGAAAAGACAAAGCAGTTTATTAATAATGTGACAGAGTGTGCAGTGATCAATAATGGATCCAGTGTGATGCTCTGGTGAGAACAACCAGTGTGGAGGTGTGCAGGTGGTACGGCAGGTCAGTGGGCAAGGCATTTGTCGGCTTGGTTGGGTGGAGTCAGTAGGTTCGGGAGTTGCTGGTTGGTGGGGCGGGAGCGAGGGTGGGGAGGGGGGACAGTCAGTGAGCAGGAGGGGAGGGGTGTGGGCGACAGTGCACAGGGGGACTTGCTGGCTTGGAAAGAGGGGGAGGTATGGGGTTGGGAAGTCACTGGCATGGAGGGTAGGGGAGACAGTGGTCAGGGGAGTCTCCAGTGTGGGGGGCAGGGAAGGCAGCGGTGTGGCGGGTGGGGGAGGCGGCGGCGTGTACAGCCAACATAGCATGCAGCATGGCTCACAAAGAGCAAAGCCATTCTTATCTGTACCATGGAGGGTTTAACCATAAAAGACACACATAAATCCTGTATTCCCATGGAGATAGGAGCATCACAGCCCTGCTGATTATTATGTGAGCTCACCACATTCGAGGCGTGTCGACAGTGATTTCTGTCTCACTGTAATGTCGTTATCAACATAATTTATGGATTCATTTTCTAATTGGTAGAAAGATGTAACTCGGTCTCTTTCTGGGTGAGCAACAGGCCTCAGGCTCTCATCAAGTGCCTGGAGCCAAGGCTTTGTTCTTCTGGACCGAAAGCCCACTGCATAGATTTTTACAGACACCGGGCCTGGGAAGCCTGTGACAGTGAGTGCCAAGTGCTCTGATGTGACCCAATCGGGGTGGCTGGATTGAGACTCTGATGTCTTTGGTGTAACTAGTGGCTGGGGATGTACGTTGGTAATGAAGTCATTTTAATTGAGACCCAGCAGCCTAACAGATGGAAGCTGCTCCTGATGCTGAGCAACAAGCAGACAGATAAACAAAGAGACAGGCAAATAGAGAGGGTTCAGACAGAGGGACAGAAAGGGGGACAGACAGAGAGACAGGAAGACAGAGAGATGGGCAAACAGAGAGACAGAGAGAATGCAGTGTTTAAGACATTTTACATCAGGGCAGATTTGGGTTGAAATCCCACTCATCTGGGATAATCAGCTTGTCATCGGTTACTTGGCAGGTTCCCATTGTGTTAAGCAAAGCAAAGAGGATCGGCATGGCAATGGGAATCTCATCAGACATGGTGATTCAAAGCCTCAGTCATTTCTACTGTAACTAGGCCTTGGTTAGAGGGGTGCCTGGCGCAGCACTGACCGGAGGAATGTTTCCTTTGACCTACTGGCAATGTCAGGTGCGTAGACAAGTGGCACGTGCATATGGAACGGTGCTTCCAGGGACGATTCATGGAGCAGAAATGCACAGGCAGCAAAAACACGCAAACAGGCCAATGTGACTGGATTCATTACAGGGGTCTGAAGTGGTTTGTTTGAGTTGTTTATTCCGTCCTTCTCACTCAGTACATGCCGGTGGCTCGAACACAGCATCCATTTGCAGTTACAGAGAGTTTCACGGTAACTCTCATGTACTGCTTGTAATACTGCATTGGGGATTCATAAATACCGGGAGATGGCTTAATTATTATGGACCTAAAGAAAGTACAATACTAACTCTGTGTTTGTTTGATACACAAGAGTTGTGTGCAAACTAATACTGTATGGGCAATTCCTCCATATCAGATGGAAAACATCACTGCATTACAGTCCACAGTACATCTCATAATAAACCAGTGTAAATTTGAAGTGAAAGGCTTTATATATAAATATTTATTAGTGACATTTGAAAAGACATTTTACATACTAGGTCTATAAATACATTTGCACAGCACGCCTCACACATCAGAGCTCAAGTAACAGAATCTCACATGTTATTCCAAAAGACGAACATAAAGAATCAGCTGAAGAAATATCCAACAGAAAGAAGACCCATGCACGTCGATCGATCGGGGAGTCACTGATAACAACTACGGCGCAAAACACTTACGTGAGAAACGAGACAGGCTGAAAGGCCGAGTAGAAAACAGTTACTTTCAGACCTAAGTCGTTGCTTGTTACTAAATAGAAAAACAATTGTTCCAAACATGCAACCGGAGCGGACCGGGGCAGACCATGGCGGACCAGGGCGGACCAGGGTGGACCGGGGCAGACCAGGGCGGACCAGGGCGGACCAGGGCGAACCAGGGCAGACCAGGGCGGACCAGGGCGAACCAGGGCGGACCGGGGCAGACCAGGGCAGACCGGGGCGGAGCAGGGCGGATTGGGGCAAACCAGGGCGGACCAGGGCGGCCCAGGGCGGACCGGGGCAGACCAGGGCGAACCAGGGCGGACTGGGGCGGACCGGGGTGGACCAGGACGGACCAGGGCAGACCAGGGCGGACCGAGTCGGACTGGGGTGGACCAGGGCGGACCAGGGCGAACCAGGGCGGACCGGGACGAACTGGGGTGGAACAGGACGAACCAGGGCGGACCAGGGCGAACCAGGGCGGACCGGGACGAACTGGGGTGGAACAGGACGAACCAGGGCGGACCGGGGCAGACCGGGGCGGACCGGGGCAGACCGGGGCGAACCAGGGCGGACCGGGGCGGACTGGGGTGGACCAGGACGGACCAGGGTGGACCGAGGGAGACCAGGGCGGACCAGGGTGGACTGGGGTGGACCAGGACGAACCAGGGCGGACGGGGGCAGACCAGGGCGGACTAGGGTGGACCGGGGCGGACTGGGGTGGACCAGGACATCCCCGAGGCACACAATTAAAGTTGTTTCGCACAGATGTAAACGTTTCGGGTGGCTTCGGCTTGCCGGGGGGGTGGGGAGGGTTCCTCGCTGTGCCGTGGTCCATCTCCAAGCTCCCGTCCAGCCTACTTCAGCTAGGGCGAGGGGGGGGGCTTGAGGGAATGGCAGGAGCCCCCCTGGACCCCTCCGGAGGTGCCCTGCCCTACCCACTGCAGAGGAGAAGACATCGGAGACAGGCTGAGCTACGGTGACGACATCTGCTAACGAGTGGCTGAATCAGATCCGCAAACGAAAAGCAGTTTTAATAAACGGGCCGATTCGGTGGCCTTCAGCGCTGCAGAACAGGTGTGAAGATTTGATTCGATTTTTGGCATCGTCACCTTGGTCTTTGAAGTTTCTGGTAAGTGAGCCATGCTGTTATCCTCAGTCCACATGTGTCATCGTGCCGAAACACCTCAACTCAGAAAATAACCACACAAAAAGCACCTGAACCGAATTCCTCTGATATGGCATCCTGTTGGCCAGGGGAGCAGAAACCACCTTTTGCAGACATACCATCTTTAATGTTTTAACAAACGCACCATGCACGCTAAGGGAGACCTGAGAGGCCACACAGTGGCTGGCAAGCAGAGAAAATACCATCAGGAAGCAAAGATGCACCTTCAGAAAAAACGCTATAAAGCACATTTTAAATATGTTTTTTCTAAAGATAAATGGATCTTTTGAAGGGAGTTTAAACTTGACCAAAAAGGCCTGGCCTCTGGAACGCTGAATTATAGATGAGGCTGGCGGTCTTACAGGTCAGCGTGAGTCAAAGTGAGATTTCAAAGCGATGCAGCAGTAACCGAGGCGGGATGAGACACACAGATATCACAGCCTCTGGCCATTTGAATCGCAGATTCAACAGGAAGATGTTATGGGGCTGGGGGGGTAACATTCTTACTGGGTGTAATTTATTATACTGATCAAATGATGTCATTAGTATTTAAAGTGCATGACTAGTGTTTCCATTAGAATCAAGTAAATGTGTATCTTTCAGAATAAAGGGCTGACTGGTGGCTCCTACCTCCACCAGGGGGTGCCAGTGTGCGATGGGCTTGCGGGGGTACGTCAGCATCTCACTCCAGTGGTTGCGACCCAGGTTCTCAGCATCGTTACCCACCCGGCACACACCGATGATCTCGTTGTGACCTACACTGTGAAAGGGGCCAGAGACAGTGCTTTCTTAACGCCAACGGTTCTCACGTTCCCACCAACACGTCTACCTTTCATTTATTTAGCAGATCGTTTTATCCAAAGCGACGTTCAATTGGGGTTAAGTCCCTTGCTCAGGGGCCCAACAGTGAAATCACTCTGCCAATCATGGGATTTGAACCACCAACCTTTCAAAGGCTGGGAACAGCATCCTAATTCACAGAGCAACAAACACCAGGATGCATTGTTTTCATTCTCTTGCCAGACAAGCTAAGAGAAAAGCAGAATGGATCCAGCGATTATCGCTGACTAAGCTGTGGGATGTAAAGGCACAAAGGGATCCTAGAAAAGAGCATGAGGAGGTAAACATTTCTGTTTAGATATCCGGCTTTCATTAAGGGCTGCTGCTTTTGTGCCTTTTGCTGTTAGATTCTGCTCACAAGCTTTAGTAGGGTGACAGATCGTGGTTAAAAGATGCATGAATATTCATGAAAGACGGAGGAGGCTACCGGTCATAGTCCATAACTGCGATCAGAAGGCTGATTTGGTCAATGTTTTCCGGAGGGACATCGAACACTATGGCTTCGTTGTAGATGGGATTCAGCGTGTTCCTTTTGATTGATGTTTTCCTCTTCTTCAGTCTGCGGCCATCACACATTAGAGAGACCTTTACATATGGATCTGTGGAGAGACAGCAATATGAGTCAAGAGGCAAAGCCCATGGAGTGACAACTTTATGTTTTATGATTTTACTCTAATGTGTGAGGTCCATGTAAACGGATGAACCTACAGTATAAGGGCAAATCAGAGGAGCACCTTCAAACAGCAGCAGCTCACAAAAAAAGCGACCCAGAGGAGTTCCCTCACATTACAATAGCTCAAAAAATAGTGAACAAGAGGAGGACCTTCACAGTGCAGCAGCTCGTGAAAGAGCGAACCAGAGGAACTCCTTTACAGTGCAGCAGCTCGTGAAAGAGCGAACCAGAGGAGCACCTTCACACTGCAGCAGCTTGTGAAACAGCGAACCAGAGGAGCACCTTCACACTGCAGCAGCTTTTGAAAGAGTCCCTAAGCACTAACCTGATGCCCCTGTGATATCCATGGCTTTCAGGTTCCTGGCCTTGATCATGGTGATGGTGAGCCGGCCAGCGGTGGGGAGATAGCACAGCGAAAACATGAGGTCCCCCAGGTCAACGTTATCCTAAAGTAGGAGAGACAGAGAAAATGAGCAGAAGGCCTTTTGTTCATATGGTACAAAGAACACAAGTGTTCTTATGCAGTGGTATTGGAAACGTCTCATCTGTGAAGCATGAAAAGCTTTGCAAGGAGAATCCTTTGGTTTTCCAGCGCAAAAGTCTCCTGACTAACAGAGCATGAAGTGCTCTGTTCACATGTTTTAAAAGCAGCAGTTCAATTATCACCTCTGTAAATAGTACATCTATAAAAAAAAGCTGCGGATTTTCACCCGAAACCCCCTCCTTCTGAATCTCACGAGGGATTTCAGCCCGAAACCTGCAGCCTTTGCATTTGTGTTACCTCACCTCACTGGCTTGGCTCTGGCAGCTCTCATAGGGGGAGGATTTGCTATAAAATGCCCCGGTCTGTCTCTGCCATAGACGTAGAAGCTCCTCCACGCCTAGGCGCAGAATGCCGGGCTGCAGCTATGCCAAGATGCATGGGTAACCGAATGTGCCCCTTAGCTGTCTGTGGGCCGCGTCTTCATCATATAGCTGCATATAGTCCTTGCAGTCCTGCATTGCATTTTCTCCAAGTGTATCTCAAAGCTGTAAAGAAGTCATTTCCCTGGAGACTGATGATGAGGCTTAATCAGTATCTTCATTTCCACATTCATACAAGAGCGTGAGAGAACAGCCGCTCCCTCCATAGCACTATGCTCAAAGGTGACAGAGGGATCTGATGTACAGGGTCTCAGGGGGGCGACAGGAGAGTTACCTCCTGACTTTTCAGCGGCAGGTCCAGGGTAGAAGACAGACACCTCCTCCCGTTCACTGGCAACATCCTGACTTACTAAAAGGGGGACGAACGTGCTGTAGTAAGCGAAGCCAGTGATCTTCCAGCACTTTCTCAAGCTCCGAACAGAAGGCACGCTTCCACAGGGCAATTCCTCTGGGGACGAATAATGCGATCAGCCCCTTCCATCTGAAGGCTATAGGAGAACTGCTGGCTACTTTCTCACTCGCCTTTAAATCAAGTCAACGGTGAAATGATGGTCACTCTTGCCTGGTCAATCAAATTAGAGCAGAGCACTGAGAAGGTCCATCACAATGCAGGGGAGCCTATGAGGAGTGAACGAGGGCAGCGTCTCCATCTCAGAAGGTCAGACAGACAGGGCCACTGCCGTGGTCTTACTTCACAGACTAGCCTTCTGTTCCCCCCACCCTCGTTTAGAGTTCCCCTTCCCAGTAAATTTCTCTCTTTGCTCCTTCTCAGAGGCTATTTGTATGAAAAAGCATCCAGTGACAGCAGTGCAAGTGGAGGAAGACGCAGTGACAGTCATTCGAGGGTGCTGCAGGCAGCAAACCGATTAAAGGCACATATTACATACACACGTTTTAAGTTGTGAGATTTATGTTGCTATCCAGGCCTGAAGGGCATGCGGGATTCCGCCTGGAACAATGTGGCTGTGTGCAATTTCATCATGATACAAAACTTCAGTGAAGGGCGCGTTTAAAGCTTTGTCCCATTCCAGCCACCTTTCATTCACACAAACATTCTTCAGGAGAGCAGAAAGCTAGTTTGAGAATTTGGTTAGCTCTCTTTTAGTAAAGTCACTTCATTTATCCATTATGGCCACATTCATGTGCTCCTCTCATTTAGGGTTAGGGTTATTTGGTTTAGGGTGTTGTTTAGGAGGCTGAAATGACAGAGGAACAGGGCATTTTGAAGCATCTGCTTTAAAAAGCCTGTAGACAGCTATTTCAATACGGCACGTTAGGATTACGTTTATAAAACATTTCAGTAGATTGTGTTTCTTATTGGAGGGTCCTAGAACTTAATGGCCCAAATGAACATGTCTTCATCATCCATCCATTTACTGGAACTGCTTGTCCTGTTCGGGGTGGTGGGGAGTCTTGAGCCTATTCCAGATGTGACGGGTGCAGGGAACAGCCCAGGACGTGGCATCAACCCATCATAGGGCACGTTCACTCACATACCACCAATGGGCAATTTGGCAACTCCAATTAATCTCAGCATGAAACCCCACGACGACATGCGGAGAAAATGCAAACTCCACACACATGGAACCCTGGTAGAGACTTGAATCCAGGTCCCAGAGGTGTGAGGCAACAGTGCTAACCACTGCACCACCATGCCGCCCCCATAATCCATCGTCTTACCGTTAATCCGGTCAGGCTCATGGGGAAATGAACACATATCCTTTATCTCATTCCATCACTTCTGACACTGGAACAGGGAAGCCCTACCGGCTTAATGGCAACCATCAATGTATGTCCCACATGCAGAAAGCCGGAGAGCGTGATCCAGTCGAGCACATCATTTATGCATGTGGTCATGTGAGTGTGCTGCTTCCCTGGAGTTCTGGCCCAGATTGGCAGCAGAACGAGGCCCAATGCCCTGGCTCCAGCTCGCCTGCTGCACACAAGCCCGAAGCCCCCTCTTCCAGACAGGCAGGCAGTGTAGAGGAAGCCATTATGCCTGACAGTGGATCCAGCATGATACGCCAACTCACACCTGCCTCCCTGAGCAGTGCAGCAGGAACGGCTGCTTATCGGTCAGCTAGTGTCTCATTTCTGTAGGTGTCAAAGTTATTTTGGATCTGGATCAGTATCACACTGTCAAGGCTGGGCTCTTGCTGCCTCAGGGGACACCTAAGTGACGAGCAGGCGCCCTGGATCAGCATCACACTGTTGAAGCTGGGCATCCACTACCTCAGGGGCCACATGAGTGGCAAGTGGGAGCCTTGAATCAGTATCATACTCTCAAGGCTCAGGGGACACGTAAGTAACAATTGGGGGCCCAGAATCAATTTCACACTGTGGAAGCTGGGCCCTCGCTACCTCAGGGGCCACGTAAATGACAATTGGGGGCCCTGAATCGATATCACACTGTCGAGACTGGACCCTCACTGCTTCTTCCATCCATCTTTAATTTAGTTCATCCCTCTGTGCTTCATGGTTGGCACTTATGAAATATTCACTATAAAGTATAATTCCGAACTACCATTTTTGGCAATGCACAAGGACAAATACGGTGATCTCATAACTTAATATTCCATGGATTGCTTTCGAATTTAGCCACACATTGCTGCTCACAGAGGCACAGACGTGTAATGAGCTGTATTTACTGGGAGGGCCCAGCGTGAGGGTTAATGGCAGTTACACCAAAATGGAGGACAGCCCGAGGTTTGTTTTAGAGAAGAAATACAGAAATACAGTGGCTAAACAGTGACATTCCCAGTGAAAATAAATTGCTCACAATTTGTCTGTAATAAGTATCTCAGTGCTGTAGGGTGTGTGGGAGGGTGGTGGTGGTGGTGGGGGGGGGGGGGGCAGAGGTATTTGGGACAGCAGCCGAGCAAGAGCACAGATATGAAATGGAGACCAGAAGGCCGGCTGGTCTCCAGCAACCACTGTTAGACCAGTAACCACTGCTAGACCAATAACCACAGTCAAACCTGTTGCCGCTGTCAGACCAGTAATTACTGTCAAACCAGCAACTGCTATCAGGCCAGTAACTGTTGTCAGGCCAGTAACCGCTGTAAGCCCAGTAATCGCCATCAGACCAGTTACCGCTATCAGATGAGTAACTGCTATCAGACCAGTAACTGCCATCAGAGCAACAAACACCATAAAACCAGTAACAGCTGTCAGACCTGCAACTGCTGGCAGATCAGTAACTGTTGTCAGATCAGTAACGGCTGTCAGACTAGTAACCACTGTCAGACCAGTAACTGCTAACAGCTCAATAATTTGCTATCAGGCCAGAAATTGTTGAATGGTCAGTAACCGCTGTAAGCCCAGTAACTGCCATCAGACCAGTGATGACTAGAGCTGGACAGTATGGCCAAAAAAATCACGATAAAAAACATCAGTTGATAAATTTCGCAATAAATGTCTAATTATTATTTTTTCTTTTTTGTTTAAAGGCTGATTTTTTTACGCCTGAGTTAAAACTGAAGACATCAGATGGTTAGTCGTAGTTATAAACCTTCTTTATGGACTGATAGTGAGAAACACTTGCCAGACAGTAGAGAGGCCACTTCTGGACAATCTGCTCTGTCTTCGACCGCACTAGATGGGGTTCTCTGTTTATAAAAGGGCCGAAAGGAAAACCAAAAGTGCCATGTGGGCTCAAAAAATATCGTAAATGGTTCACAAAGTGTCGTTTTCGCCGTCACTGCCAAACATTATATCGCATTTCAGGAGCCTGAGATAGAAGATGAACAGTTATTTTAGTCGTCGCTGAAATAGCTCCGCTGTTGACATTCTCTTAATTCTCTGTGGGTTATTACCTCAGACTATCCTTGTAATCGCCGGATTACCCTTATTGAAGCAGTTGTTTTGAACTTACCTGCTCTCCCGGTGAGTTGCCCTGTTGTTTTGACAGTATTGTCTGTTGTCTGCCTACCTGCCTTATTGTATTCTGTTGTTTGTTCAATAAATCCCCCATTTTCACAGCGATGTTTGCGCTTCTGCTACACTGCTGATCCTGACAATAGTGAAAGTGTCGCAATTCTGTGATGCAAAGCATGTTGCCAGCGACATGTTTGATCTTAAATTATCTAAAAATAATGTAGAGCATTTGTCACATTGATATAGAGGGAAATTATATCGTGATAATTATCGTTGCCATTTTGTCACCCAGCCTTATTCATGACACTCACTCAGTAATAGAGCAGATCTCTGAACTGCTAAAACGTGGAAGTTTTTTCTTTTTACTATTATTCTTCATACTTGAATACTTCATACTTTTTAAAGCTGTAAGAATGAGCTGGAAGAATGAGGAGCCAGTTAGAGATCACTGGAACTTTCTATGGCTAATTCTCAGCCAAAATGTGCGATTAACATTACAGTAACTAGAGATTAAACGACCTGACATGATGTAAAATGGCACATCAGTTCCTGTGTGACAGACATATGAATGTGGAATTGTGGATGCTGAAATGGAATCAAGTACAGGCATGACTAGTCAAAGACGATTCACTAATGATTCATTCCTGATAGTGTCACAGGAGTCCCCCCCCAGGTGTAAACATGAATGCCTGTAAGATAATCGCTAAGATACTCAGCTGGCACCTTTGCCCAGTTGTTCAATATTCTAGTGCTTAATGACACTTTACCTGCAAAATATCTATAGGTCGCTTCCCAGCGACTTCAAAGTTATGTAGACGTGCAAGGAAAAGAGAGAACAAATGGAATTATTTTGTATCTTATCTGATTTACATTACATTAATCAGTACTATTTTTTGCTTGTGTCTCCATATTTCATAGTTCATCCCAAAAGCTGACAGTAACTGATAAAACGACTTGTTCATCCTCCTCAGTATTGGGGTAGCGGTGTAGTTTAGTATGAACTTGTGTGAAATTTAGCCTACAAACTTTTTTTCATCTCCCATGCTTATTCACATTTCATGTTGTGCGGTCGGAAAGCAGCATACAAAGGTTGCCAGGAGCTACAAAAGTTCCCAGTTGAGCCCAGGAACTCGGAACCAGGGACCAGATGGGAAAGTGCATTATGGCTGGTCTTAGTTTGTCTGGTTGCCTGTTGCTTTGTAACACATAGTGTCAGTTTGCCTCTCTATCACTGGAGTCTTAGACAATACTCTACTCCTGGAACCTCCTACTGCCCTGAAGACTCTGGGGAATAAAGAGTGCTTTCTTCTTCAAAGACAATAACTCAGGGTTTATTCTTTGAGTTCTCCAAAGGTATCAGAAGCTTGATTTAAATGGCTTCCAGTCTGTGAGACTTAGTAGGAGTACTAATATGCAACTGCTTATTTTCCTGTTACAATCGTGCTGTAAGACTGTAAGATTCATAAAAGCGGGGTCACTCAAGTCAGCTAGGAGCGCCTTAGAAGGAGACTAGCTAGCACATCCGCTCCATAACGATCCTGCATTTCAAGGCTCTCATGCAAATATTCCTCTTCCTGTCGGAAATACTGTATGAGGTTGTTCTCCATGTAGGTCATGTCCTCCGGAGGAATGACATCATGAAACGATGCGGCGCTGCTGTTTCTGCACCCCGTCTAAGTAACACCAAAAAGGACGCCACGTCGCATGTTCCGTGCAACAATGTCTTTTCTGTTATAACGTATTGCGTATGAACATATCAATGTTCCAAATCCATAATGTTAAAAGGTTCACTCCCAGGTAAAGCTCATATTGATCTCTTTACCAGTCAATCATTGACCTCTGGGACACCATGTCCCTAAGACACATTCACAGCCCTTTGCATGATATATGCGTACAAGCCAACCTTACAGATTACACCTCCCTCCCATCCGCTCCACACCCTTCCTCAGCGCGCGGGACTGGGGCCTGTCCAGCACAATTTTCCTTAATGCATTGACTCTCAGTTACATTATATCATATTCCAATAAGGTGGCTTCTGCCAGGGGCTGCATGCATTCCGGTGAGGTGTCACTGCAAGTAGAACTCAAATATTTTAAGCTACAATCTACAAGAAGTCTCTGTTTTCAGTATTTAATATGATAATTGCATTTGCTGTGCATTATAAGCCTCCAGAGCGAACATGGTGTACAGGTTAAATATAGGTCTGGGCTGTGATGCTGCTGTTGCAGGTACCGATCCAGGGAGAAATGAATTTTATGTCCTTTAAAAAAGGTCAGTATTGACTGAGGGAACATCCTAGCATATCGGCAGATAAAATGCGTGCAGCACTTTGGATAAGTGTCTCTTAAGCAAGCAGATAATGTAATTACCCTACAGCTAATGAGGATGATTAGCCCTGACCAATTATTCCCCAATTGAACTAACTTCACTTATTGCATTAGCGAGCTATCATTCCTTCCTTTCTCTGTCCCCATTCCTCAGGCTTATTGAATCTTTTTCCTATCTTCATGACTATTTTCCATGAATTCCTGAATGAACAATGTTTTAGACACATAGCCCAAGTGAGAGATCACTGGGAAGTGGAAAAACTCACGGTGTCCTTCCACTTCAAGCAGCGTTAGATGACAGGCTGCGGTATTCCTAGTCTCGGTATCTATTCAGCTAAGCATATCCTCTGCTTCTCTCAGAGAAAGGCAAAGCTGTCAGACATCTGTCTATATGCTGGCAATCCTGCAATCGAAAATCCCCCAGAATTTTCCGGAATGTTTATTGGAATGCAATCCAGGAAGTCAGCCGCACAGAGCCAAATCTGTAATCTCCCATCTGGGAGAGAGAGACATCATTCAGAGGCAGGGGAATTAATGTCAGGGCTGGTAAAAGAGGAGAGACGGTCTCTGGCCAGATCTGCAGGCCTCCGACAGCAGCCATCATGCGGGGCTCGTTATCCCTGCTGCTCTGGAGATTAGCGCGCGCTTCAGAGCAAGTGTCTTGGCAAGTCGGGGGAGAGGGAGGCACAATAGCTGGTGTATGACACATTGGCTGTAATTAGCAGAGCAGCGGTGCTGACCACTGGCTTGGAATGCAGGCCCCAGGGACGGCCACTTTCGCCGCTTTGCTCTCATTAGTGGCTGACACTCACACAGAGCAGAGCCTCCTCCTCACCTACGCTTGATAAATGCTTACACACTCCGGGGCACACTCCCAATTATGCATCTATCGCTGGCTGTTCCCGTGGCCGGCTCCTCCTCCATCCTCTCTGGCATGGAGGGGGCGGAGTGGTCTATTTGGAGGGGGCGGAGTGGTCTATTTACAGAATGCCCCTGTTTGCACGCCTAATGGTGTGAGTGGTCTTACGGTTCCTGCTGGGATTTTCATTCTGGAAGACCCGATTTCGGTCTCAATGAAAAGCGTGAATGATTATTTTATAATGTATTAAAAACTTCCCATACCGGGATCGTTCGACTTAACGATTTCTCTTACTAATGCACCAAATTCACCGTCTCCTAAAATTCACCTTGCAAATTGCGCCTTGATGGTTCTTAACATGTTTAATCTGCACTGTGGAATTTAAGGGGGGGGGGGGGGGATATAGGTCAGTGGGTAAGAAATCTGTGTCCTGAAGGTCATCAGCTCAAATCCGGTGGATGGCAGAGTAAAAACGGGCCCCACAGGACGACCCCCAAATCCCAGTTCCAGGGCCGCTGGCTCTCCCAGGACACTCACACCAAAGCTCACTCACGCCTGTGTCTGCGCGTGTGTCTGTCATAAGCAAACTCACCAATAAACCAGCAATTTTCCACTGTGTCACTGTATTTACACCCTAAATCTGAATGAATCTCACTGAGTCACTGTAATCACCCAGGTCAAGAGAATGTTTTAATAATAACTGCAACTTTTTTTGGTAACACTGTCTGTGAATGTTTACAACAATCTATGAACACATTCATAACACATTGTAATATGTTCATGAAGCATTAAAAACATGGCTATAAATATTTATAAATAGGCATTACACCTTATAGCAATATTTATTACGCATTATAAATGCTTTCTGCAGCTCTGATCCATAATGCACTATACATATCTTCGTAATGAAGTACAAAACATCATTCATTCTTACACCAATCATTATAATGCATTATGAAGATACCTATAGTACATTATAAATGAGAGCTTCATTGGAGCTTATTACAGTAAATATTATAATCAACACTATACTACCTTATGACGGTCAATAGAAGATATGAAATGTTTTATTAATTCGATACTGACCATTATAATACATTATGAAGGTATCTACATTACTGTGCAAAAGTCTTAGGCAGCCAAAGAAAATGATATTTGAATAATCTTAATGTTGGTGTAAAACTATGCTATTATGCCTGTCAAAGTGTATTAGCTTAGCCGTTTCAAACCCCCTGCTAAAATCACCCCTTTATTCCCAGCACCCATCCAACTAGATATCAGTAACTTTTTGAAGAACAGAAGAAATTTTAACTAGCTTTTATTGTTTTATTGTGTTACAAGTGTTCTAATGTTAAATTGTGTTTTCTCTGAGCAAAAGTACACTTAATACCCAGATAAATAGCCTTAAACATTTATTTTGCCTAAGACTTTTGTACAGTGCTGTCATTATAGATGACTATTTAAGGTAAAATGTTTCCCTATTTTCCTATAATGGAGACTCAACGTTGTTACTATTTATTGTCCTTTACTTCATCATCATCCTCATCATCCTGATCAGCCTCATCTTCCCTCCTGCTGATGCTACTTCATTCAAATGATTTAAAAAAATGATGAAATGCGATAAAGCATAAAAAAAGCAGAAAAGATCTAAATGCGCTTCATCGCTGTTCTTTCACAGACCTTCTTTATCAAACATCTGCACTAAAGCCGGCGTATTTGCTCAGGAATATAAATATTGCTTCTGTTCTATGTCTGTAAGGAGAGAAATAGATGTTTCTGCAAGCTGACAGCTATGGCATCGATTCTGCAACGCTTAGACTTGCATGTCAGATACACAAAATCACTAAATGCTGGAAGACAGAGGACGGCGATTATGGAGATTCTGTCACCGTGTGTGTTTATTGCTTAATGTTTGTGGGCGCACAATATCAAGGACACGATTCTCGAGAAGCAGCAGCGAAGCCGGGTTTCTTACCGAGCTGACGTATTGGATGTCCATGCTGAGCTTTGTTTCCCTGGGGAAGTCAGCCAGGTCCAAGAAGTTGTCCACCACCACCTGGCCGATGATGTCATGGCGAGAAAACCTATCGAAGTCGTAGACGCTGAAGTGCAGCTTGCGTGTGGGTAGCTCGGTGTAGGCCACGGGGAACAGGAAGACCTCATCGAACACTGGGTTCAGAGTCTTACGGTGCACCTTAGTCTGGTGCTTCGTCTTGCGGTCTGGCAGTAGGTAGATCTTCACGTAGGGGTCAGACGTGCCTGAGAAGTCCTTGGCGGGGAGGTCATCTGCCTTGTGGATCTTGACGATGAGCTGCTCCAGGTCGCAGTCGTACTTGAGAATGAAGTGGAGGCGCCCGCAGCCCGCCCCCCGCCGGCCATCCTCGCTGTCCACCGAGCGCTGCTTGTAGAGTTCGGGTTTCAGTCGACCCAGACCGCTCAGTGACTCCTGCCGCTGGAACTGTGCCAGGTTGAAGTCCGGGTTTGACAGGTTCATCTGCCTCCGGATGGAGTCGTGCCTTGTAGCAGAGATGGGACACAGGAGTAAATAAACGGTCTGCTTAATCATGCCATCGACTCTACATTCGATAGTCTTTAGACCCAAAACAATGCGACGAGCTAACCTGAATACACTGATATCTTCAACAGTTACCCATTCTAACTTGGGAGTGGTAATACACCTTTGCTCCAATAGGGGTCACTCAAAAGGCCGCTGGGCTCTTTGAGCAAAGTACAGAAGCCAAACTATAAACCTTGGTCGGTGGTTTTAAAGAGTGAACACCATAGAGCACAAAGGGTGACTGGGACATGCTGAGTGATGGTACTTAACGGTGAACCGCGGTTCGGGGTTTCCCCGGTGCCCCTGTGTGAAGGTGTACCCCGGACAGACACTGACCGCACAGAGGAGGTGGGCTCTGTGATCTGCCGCTGCATGCGTGCATTGTGGATGCAGTTCTCCTTGCCCTTGGATTCGGCTTCCAGCGGGATGTCTGGGGAGGTGTGACTGATCTTCATGGCCGCCTCGGGCACCGGCGTCGCCTCCTTGCAGCACTCGCTGTCGACAGCGTCCGCGTCGCCGTAGGCCAGCTGCTCTGGCTGGCCGTCCTTGGCGCCTGGCAACAGGCCTCGCTCACGCCACGGGATCCAGCAGAGCTTCCACGACACGAAGAGGGAGACCCCGAAAAGGGCCAGGCCGCACGCCGTCACCACCAGGGACAGCAGGCTCACGGACACGTCTGCAGCGCGGCGTGGGGAGAGGTGTGGGAGCGTCAGCGAGCGGGCTGCACCCGGGGGGGCACTAATGCAGCAGCATTTCCCCCATACCCACAAACGCGCTGCTCCTCTTCAGGCCATATTTGGCCTTGTTTCTTTGTAATAAACGTTACTCCCATTTTTGCTTATTTATGCACATTTCAAATGTTTAATTTTACTCTTTTTGATGTATGGAGTAAAATTGGAATGTATGATTTTGTGCTCTAGAATATAATTCTAGAAAGTAATTTACTTAGGCTCAGAGGCCCAGTGAGGGGGGGGGGGGTGCTCTGCCACATGCATTGTAGATTAGGGGATTAGGGACTGGCATCTGTAAACTGCCTATAGTGGGCACCCTGTGATGGATGGGCAGCTTGTCTGTGGTGTCCCCTCCCTCGTGCACTGTGATGGACTGGCATCCTGTCTGTGGTGTCCCCTGCCTCGTGCCCTGTGATGGACTGGCATCCTGTCTGTGGTGTCCCCTGCCTCGTGCCCTGTGATGGACTGGCATCCTGTCTGTGGTGTCCCCTGCCTCGTGCCCTGTGATGGACTGGCATCCTGTCTGTGGTGTCCCCTGCCTCGTGCCCTGTGATGGACTGGCATCCTGTCTGTGGTGTCCCCTGCCTCGTGCCCTGTGATGGACTGGCATCCTGTCTGTGGTGTCCCCTGCCTCGTGCCCTGTGATGGACTGGCATCCTGTCTGTGGTGTCCCCTGCCTCGTGCCCTGTGATGGACTGGCATCCTGTCTGTGGTGTCCCCTGCCTCGTGCCCTGTGATGGACTGGCATCCTGTCTGTGGTGTCCCCTGCCTCGTGCCCTGTGATGGACTGGCATCCTGTCTGTGGTGTCCCCTGCCTCGTGCCCTGTGATGGACTGGCATCTGTGGTATGCCCTCCCTGTTTCCTGTGATAGACCAGCATCCAGTCTCTAGTGTCCCCCTTGCTTCCTGGGACAGCCTCCAGCCCCCCCATAACACTGGATAAGTGGTTGGAAGATGGATGTAGCTTTTCCACTCTCAAACCCCCCTGGGTGACGCCATTCATCAGACTGTGGTTCTTCAAGAAATGTCTGTGCTTAACAGTAATATTTCTGTGAAACAGACTGAATTTACTTCAACACTCATCATGCTCCCCCCCCTCCCCCTCATTCCCATCCCATTGGCGTCACCAGCTCTCTCTGTCCTTTTCGGAATGGGACATGCAGGGACGCAGGGGGGAGTGTTGCCAGGGAAAACAGGGCGCATCCCACCTTCCACATGGCAGGAGAGGCCCGCAGAGAGGGGGTGGGCAGCAGCACTCTGCCTAAATGTGGGGTTGTGGCAGTGGTGAGGGCAGTTTACACCTTTATCATCAGTTAATGGGAATATCCAGACAGATTGGTGCACAGATAAGAGATAATCAGCCTTCAGGATGCGTCCTAAAATGTGTAGCTTGCTTTATATTTCATTTTTGGTCAGCAGTTTCAGCTCTATGCGTGAGAAGATCATGTGACAAAGACCTCCTGTCTGTTTTGGGCAGTGAGACCAGCTGACTTACAGTAAATGAATCGTACTGACTTTCACACCAACCACGTGCTCCTGAACTCGTATCCTGTGGTTTCCTATGGAGTTCAGTCACTGTTCCGCAGTTATTTTTAATAAAAGGCATTTTAGTGTGCTGTTCCTCGCTACTCCCCACTGAGGGCTGTGCCTGTGAGTTTCCCAGGCATCCCTGTAGTGTATGGACCTGCAGGGGGGCTGAGATCGCGTTCTCACGTTCTGCAGGGACACTGACACAGAACCTGCCGACACTCTGTGCTTCACAGGATGGTTCACGGGAGGGACATCACCCTTCAATGAAACAAGGTTCTCAGCTAGCAGCGAATACTAGTCAGCAGACCAGCCCTGCTCCTTCATCCTCTCCGAGCAATTTAACCTTCCAAGGGCACCTTGGGAAGGCCACCTTGCCCCCCGCCCCCACCGCCTCTCCGACCACACAGTGGAAGAGATGGTTCAGCTTTCAGAGAAGCATCTAATGCCATTTACCAGAAGGCATTTAAGAGGGCTGGGCTTTCCCTAAGCGGCACCCTGCCCCCGTCTGAGTGCCGGTGCTTCATTCATAACCGAGAACATGAGTGGGGGGGCGTGGGGTGTCCCATGAGGGAGACAGGAAAGAGGCCTGCATCTCTGCCTCAGTCGGGACATGCCCCAAGGCCCACACACTCTGCTGTGCTCCAGTCCCATCAGCAAAGGGACCCCACATGAAGCCAGAAGAGAGCAGCACAGAATATCTTCATGGCTTTGGCTTGTCAGGGTCAGCGAATAAGGCTCCCTGGCATCTCCCACGCTGGCTGCTTACTGGGTACCAGAACGAGCGTCATGTCAGAGCCCAAAGCCAGAGACCGTCAGCATTAGCATATAAGCTAAAATGCAGCAGAGCACCGACCAGCAGCACATGTCAGCATGACAATGGGCTTCCGGCTTCATCTTCTGTTCTGTTCATTTTTTGAGTCACAGGGTGAGCTGCGTTTAAAATGCTTTCTTTGTCATTTTCACTGCCTGGAATGATTACCTGCAGCCACATGGGGGTTTAGATTAAACTCATCAAAAAGAAACTAGCAGCACCGCTTTAAATACTCGCCATACAAAAAGCCCATCATCCCACCTTCCCAGATCACACCTTTTCTCCTGATCCAACAGGCCCAAGAGCGAATTTCGAGAAAATGACAGTGAGCTGCAGGAAGGTAAGCACAGCACACAGCGGCAGCTCGGCCTGTCTCTTCTAGCTCTTCATTGTTCATTGGCGCTGGGCCCCATAAATCGCTGCAAGGTGCCTTGATCAAAGTTGTCGCGGAGACCGGGATGGTCTTTCGGCGGAACAGCTGCCATTACGTAATTAATAAAATTACAGGCAGCCAGATTCATTACTTACAGTACAGGTATACCATACTTAAACTTCTGAAAGAATCCATGACAAGTTTAATTAGGCTCAGCTGAGTTAGTTTAATTATCTGCACAGAAAGAACCTCTGTTCTGTGACGACTTAGTGCCTTTCTGTACTTAGCAGCTTCGTCTCTTAATTTTATGCAGTGTTACATTCCATACGGTTCTCCGACTGGAATTTCCAGAAAGAATGATGGATTAGGCATTGTTTATCTCCAATTCCCCTGGAACACCGCCAAAACGCAGCATATCCATTAGCGCGGCCTTTAATGACAAACGCAGCCAGCGAACCCTCCGCGCTGAGCGGTACGGAGCAGGTGACTTGCACTGGGCGTGGGCTGGTTCCGCCATCCATCACACATGTGTTTTCGATCAGGCTGCGGCAAATCCGTGTCACGTCGACAGGCAGGGGGTATCACACACCACTGTACTGCGCACGTGCTGGCCGGAACATTCCAGGAAAGGCAGGAGTGGGAATCGGCGTCTCTCTGGAATGCTTACAGCAGGAAATAAACAGACGCACTGGGTCCCTGTCAGAAGCATCATTTGAAAATCGCTGCTGCCCAGCCAATGAGCTCAACGCGGCAATTATTATAATATGACAGAAAAGATTCCATAGTCGAAACTGTTATCGTTCCCAGTCAGTAGCTTGTGGCCTGGGGACCGAGTCTGACAGCTGCTGGTTCAGCTGCTGCTGAATGGTGCAGGAAATGCACAGCTGTGCAGTCTGCACAGCATCTAGTTGGCAGAGGAACATACCCACGTATTGGGGCTGGTGTGTGGCTCAGCAGGTTGGACCTGTGTGCCTGAGGTTAAAGTCTCAGCAGATAGTCACATCTCTGCTGGACGCTTGAGCAAGGCCTTCAAACCCCCCGAAATACATCCAGGGAGCCTGATAAATGGCCTGACCCTGCACTCAGTCCTCAAGCTTCACTCTTAAATGTATATATGTGTGTGTATGTGTTTCAAAGAGGAGCATGGTGGGATATGCGAGCACAGAAGCATTACAATGTAGCTGTAATCGTTCTTATGCTAATAGCAAGTAAATAATTTCACACAGGTGTGTATTCTGAGAATGAAAGATTATATTGTCCATAACAGACAGGCTCAACTCAAACTGTGTAACTAACTAACGTGGGGTAATAAGAGCCTCACTGAGGATAATAAAAAAGAATTAAAACTGTAGCTAGTTTGACAGGCAAAGCAATTAGTAAGTACTGATAAAGTACTGTAAGGAATACATACTTAAGGAACTAGTTAATTGCTCCCCATTTAGATCTCTGGTACAATTATTAACTAACTCATAAAAATGAGTTTGGAAGCAAAGTTAGTGAAGAGGATGTGACGTCGTACAGCCGATTCGCAGTTAGAGCAGCAGGGGGATGGCCCTGCCGTCTGATTGGCTGGCCTGGCCCCATCGCGCCCCCCACCGCATTACATATTCCCTCCAAGTGCCACAGTGTGCAATGCGAGGAGACTCAGGAGATCCATGAACGCATGAGTACCTCCCCCAGCTTTCCCCCATCACTCTGTCAGCCTCATTCACATTTCACCCCACAGGCTGGGTCTCTGTTAGGGAGTCACTCCCCCCCCCACACACACACACACACATGCATACACCCCCAGTATCACCTTTCAGTGCTGCATATCGGTTTCATACAAGTAGATCAGACTGACTGATATATACATAAACTGGACAAATGGACGCTGATGTGCTCCTATCGACTTTCACACTCTGTAAAATGCCAGCCCTGTTGCACAAAGCCTGCCTTATAATGTACCATAGCATGACACTTACGCTTGTGCTGATTCTGCAGCTAATTCAGTGCCACAAAACGGGGGGCTTTAACCTGCCTTTCCTGCCTGGCTCTTCCCCTCAGACTTACCAAATGAGATTTCATTAAGACCACTGACAAAACTTCACATAAATTCAAGTCCAAGTGGCAGTAATCAAGGGGAGTCACGGTAATTAATGTTCAAGCAGACTCCCGTTATTGCTTCTGAGCATTTATCAAAGTACAGGGGAGAAGAAAGAGCATGATAATAGAGCAGAATTACAGACTTAGACCGGCTCCCTAAGTCGGTGGGCAGAGCTAAAGCCTTCTTTAATGTTACTGAAGACAGTAAACATTTGCCCCGAAAAGGCGTGAGACCCCATTCTTCACCACCTGCAGCAATTATTGCCTCATGCAGGCAGTACGTACAGGCCTGTGAGGAGCAGGCCCCTCCCTGACTGTGTGAGTGAGCCGGTCGGCGCCTGGAATGGCGTGCGACAGAGGTGCAGTGAGGAGCTGTGCAGTGAGGAGCAATACAGTGAGCAGACGTGTGGTGAGGAGCTGGCAATATGGAGCCACGCAGTGAGGAGGCACACAGTGAGGACCAGTGTAGTGAGGAGCTGTGCAGTGAAGAGACAAGCAGTGTGGAGCTATGCAGTGTAGAGCCGCTCAGTGAGGAGCCATGCAGCCTGTGGATGGTGCCCCATGTACATATCGAGTTAAGGCAGGGCATGCAATTTCCAGCCAAAGAGGACGGAGAGCATCGCGAGAGCATCAAGCCGCCTGGCTGCTCCCACTGAAGAAAATCTGCAAAGCAGCCCCTGCCTCTGAGCCTCCCTGAAAAGACGAGAGGTGTGCGACCCCCCCCGGGCTGCCCCCGCGATCATGTCGCCAGCCTCAGAACGGCAGCACTCTCCCACAGGCACTGAGTGATTTATCCTGGCTGCTCCAAACGGGGCCCATTCATGCCTCTAAGCCCTGGAAAAGCCGCGCAGCTCGACGGCTAAGAGTGGTGACGAGCTCCGGCTACAGCGCAGCTGCTTACCACTGCGGAGATCGCAGCCCTGCAAAACTATAGTATTTCTGGAGCTGGGTGGATTCGTTCTTTGAGTCATACTTGGGGGTTTCTGCCTTTCTTTAAGGAAAACACTGGCTTAAAATAAAAGAGGCATGGGTTGCTAACCAACCCCTGAAACCTGGCTAACATTACGGTGCTGTTTCACTGGAGAGCGGCGCTGCAGATAGAAGCTGCTCAACTTGTGATCACTAAGAACATACGCAGGAGTCATCAGTCCTCAGACTTCTGATAGCTTGTGGCAGACTTGAGGCCTAGAGGAGCGAGATTCTGTTTATTTATTTATCTTTTTTTACATTGAAATTTGTGTATTTTTCTCTTCAGGCATCTCCATATGCTATGCTTATTTATTTTTATATAGCAATTGTTGTTGTGACTGTGTATTGTGTATTTTTCGTCTTTTCATATGGCTACATACTGTGCAGTCTGTAATTACAAACAGTTTCCTCCAGCATAATAAAAACATTCTGATTCTGATTCTGTTCTCTAAACCCAACATGGAAATGTACACTATTTACTCGCATCATTAGCTCCACTGAGGTTCTGGAGCGTGACTTTTATGTGATCTGGTCATGATCTCACAAGCCCATGCCTTTGCCATAAAAGGAAGATCTTTAACTGGACACGTCATGACATGCTTTGGCTCCACATGGACCACATGCGTAACCCTTTGAGCTATAAAAGAAACTGGGCCAACACATCTTGGGTGTGTGTGCGCCCCCACCTCCTGCGAGATGCACGGCGAAGCACGACGCACAGGCTCCGGCGTGACTCTCCATGTTTTTATTTAAACACCACTTTTCTAAGGACATTTCAGCCGCTCTCTGATGAGTAAAATATCAGCCAGAACAATAGGACAGTTCTATAATACTTGAAATGAGCGTCATTTTAAATGGGTGATAACAGGAGGCTGGTAGGATGCCGGCTTCTGTGTCCTGGTTAGAAGTGTCCTCTCCCGCAATCAAACCCCCATGTCCTGTTGTGCCCTCCATGAAACCTGTTCCCTCCCCTTTGTGACGTAAGTATTTCACTGTGCTCCTCTAAGTACGTGACAGGGTAAATTAGAGTAACACAGGGTAAACTAGAGTAACGCAGGGTAAACCGTGCTAATGCAACAGAGGACGCAGAGATGGGAAAATTAAGAGGATATGCAGAGATGAGGGCCGGCTGACAGTTACCTGGAGAGGAGTTAATCACTGCTACACAATGACACTAACACTAACCCTACACTGTACCGGAACTGGCCCTCCCCATGTACAGACACTACCACTAACCCTACACTGTACTGGAGCTGGCCCTCCTTATGTACAGAAACTAACACTAACCCTACACTGTACCGGAACTGACCTTCCTTATGTACAAACACTATCACCAACACTACACTGTACCAGAGCTGGCCCACATCATGAACATATACTAAGACCAACCCTACACTGTACCGGAACTGACCTTCCTTATGTACAAACACTATCACCAACCCTACACTGTACAAGAGCTGGCCCTCATGATGAATGTATACTAAGACCAACCCTACACTGTACCGGAGCTGGCCCTCCACATGTACAGACACTAACACTAAGCCTACACTGTACCGGAGCTGGCCCTCATCATATACAGACACTAACCCTACACTGTACTGCAGCTGGCCCTCCTCATGTACAGACACTAACACTAACCCTACACTGTACCAGAGCTCCTAACGAGGGCCCTCCTCACATACAGACCCTAACACTAACCCTACACTGTACCAGAGCTCCTAACGAGGGCCCTCCTCACATACAGACCCTAACACTAACCCCACACTGTACCGGAGCTCCTAACGAGGGCCCTCCTCACATACAGACCCTAACACTAACCCTACACTGTACCAGAGCTCCTAACGAGGGCCCTCCTCACATACAGATACTAACCCTAACCCCACACTGTACTGGAGCTGGCCCTCATCACGAACAGACACTAACACTAAATATACACTGTACTGGAGCTGGCCCTCATCATGTACGGACACTAACACTAACCCTACACTGTACCGGAGCTCCTAACGAGGGCCCTCCTCACATACAGACCCGAACACTAACCCTACACTGTACCAGAGCTCCTAACGAGGGCCCTCCTCACATACAGACCCTAACACTAACCCCACACTGTACCGGAGCTCCTAACGAGGGCCCTCCTCACATACAGACCCGAACACCAACCTCATACTGTACTGGAGCTCCTATCGAGGGCCCTCCTCTCTTAAAGACCCTAACTCTAACCCCACACTGTACTGGAGCTCCTAACGAGAGCCCTACTCGCATACAGACCCTAACACCAACCCCACACTGTACTGAAACTCCTAACGAGGTCCCTCCTCGCATACAGATCCTTACACTAACCCCAGACTGTACTGGAGCTCCTATCAAGGGCCCTCCTCACATACAGACCCTAACACTAACCTCATACTGTACTGGAGCTCCTATCGAGGGCCCTCCTCACATACAGACCCTAACACTAACCCCACACTGTACTGGAACTCCTAACGAGGTCCCTCCTTGCATACAGATCCTAACACTAACCCCACACTGTACTGGAGCTCCTATCAAGGGCCCTCCTCACATACAGACCCTAACACTAACCCCACACTGTACTGGAACTCCTAACGAGGTCCCTCCTTGCATACAGATCCTTACACTAACCCCAGACTGTACTGGAGTTCCTAAGGAGGGCCCTCTTCACATACAGACCTGAACACCAACCTCATACTGTACTGGAGCTCCTATCGAGGGCCCTCCTCACATACAGACCCTAACACTAACCCCACACTGTACTGGAACTCCTAACGAGGTCCCTCCTCGCATACAGATCCTAACACTAACCCCACACTGTACTGGAGCTCCTATCAAGGGCCCTCCTCACATACAGACCCTAACACTAACCCCACACTGTACTGGAACTCCTAACGAGGTCCCTCCTTGCATACAGATCCTTACACTAACCCCAGACTGTACTGGAGTTCCAAACGAGGGCCCTCCTCGCATATAGACCCTAACACTAACCCCACACTGTACTGGAGCTCCTATCAAGGGCCCTCCTCGCATAGAGACCCTAACACCCACCCCAATACCAGAGCTCCATCATACAGAACCCACAGCCCCAGGAACCGCCACTGCTGTAAGTGTGATGATTACTCTGCTCTCTGCTGCCACATCCAATTAACACCAGAGCAGCAGAAATCAGAAACCGGAAACACGGGCGTGAGGGCAAACCACAATACAGGCAGGCACTCTTACGTTTCTCCTGTAATTTTTAGGTTGTTGTTCCGTATGGTGACATCTCAGCCAGTGAAGGCTGACCGTATGCCACTCACACTGGGGCTCTGAATATTTGGCTGTTTAAAGCTTTCTGCACTGCATTGCCCAAATACAGTGCTGCCTGACAGCTTCCAGTAGGAGCCGTCATTAACACGCTGCGTCTTGCTGCACCCCCAGCCTGTCCTGGGCTCTCTCCCCAGTGCAGCATGTGGTGAAGTCTTGCCACATTAAGCAGGAAGCTGAAGCACAATCTCCCCCTTCCTGCTCAGTTACAGCCAGCAGGTTGGCATGCATTTCTGTCCTCAGGGTGTCAGTGCATATTTTTCAAGTAAATTCAAATGTGAGATGTAAGGATAGTTCATGTGCATAACCTCAAGTTATGTCAAGTAAGTCCTACTGATAGACAATGAAATTCATGATGCCATTCACCAGGTCACACATGTGTTTCTGAAATAGCTTTTAAAACTTTTGGCAAAATGCAACTTTCAAACGACTTATTACCCATGACTAGATTGTACAATCAAGCACCATATATCTGTCCTTGTCTTAATATCCTAATAATTACGGCTTAATAAACGCATGCTATAGGCATTTATACATGCAGACAGGTGCGTAGTGAAGCCTCGCACGCGCCCGGTGCCCCTCGGCGGAGCCGCCGCTAAGGGTGTGGCGCCGCCGGGCGGAGCGCGGGTACAAAAGAAACGGATTTGAGGACGGATGGTTGCAAATGATACCGTCTCTCAAAACGAGTAAATCGGCTGCTTTTACCGGCTATGAAGTCTCTATATAAATAAACAAATGCATGAATAAATGCTGAATTTCCCCCATAGCAACTTATATTCTGGAGGGTGGGGCACTGATTCGCACGCACTTAAGTTGTGAACGAACATGTAGTATAGTTAAAATATAGATTTTTAGAATTACAAAGCACTTCCCGTGCAACTTGATCGCTGGCAAGTTTCAAACCCAAACTGCGCCCCTCATCCTTACCTGCGTCGGGGTACCGCGGCCGGCCGAGATCGCGAAGATAGTAACTGAAATCCAGGCAGCTGTCGCTTTGCACTTCGCCCTTAGAGCAGAGATCCGACAGGAGCTCCAGCGCCTTCCGACACACGTCGTGCTCCCTGTCGCCGGGCATTTCCCCCCCGCATCCTTGTGCATGGAGGCGCTTTGCTCTTTCTCCGACCGCCACCTCACCCGCTCATCACAGCATCAGCACCAGCGGCGGGCGGAGCGCAGCTTTCCACGGCGCGGCTCCTGTTACCAAAGCCCGGCTCTGCGGCTCCGTGGCTCGTGCCAGGGGATCAGAAGCAGCATCTAAGGACCCGAACAGCTTTTCTGAGGATTGGCTGAGGATGGAGAGAGGAGTGCGGGCTGGCTCACTTCATGCACATACACGTCCATCCTTCCAATAGGTGTCACGGTTTATGTGAATGACGCCGGGGATGTCCTGGTAAAACCTAATTATGGGCAGATCTGCATCCCCGAACCATGCCACTTTACTGTGCTGTATAAATAAATCCTATTGATCCCGAAACCCACGTAAACTGGGCCGTCTACCTGACCTAATAACTTGAGAAATTAATCCTGTTAACAACAACGGACAGTAAGACGCTTGGGAAATAGAGGGAAATTTAAGTAATTTTGTAAAATAATTAGATTTATCTATTCAATTAAACAGATTAGTCAAATTATATTATTTATAATTCTCCAAGGAAGTGGTACACACAGTTTGTGTGTGCGTGCGTGTGTGTGTGTGTGTGTGTGTGTGTGTGTGTGTGTGTGGACAAATGTCTCCCACAATGTGATAAAAACGTGTTATTTTTAGGTTGTGGGGACCATTTTTCAGGTTTCCACAAAAACCTGAATGCAATCAAAAACCTAAAAATGCGAAAAGTCTCATATTTAGTTTGGTTACTTATGGTTAAGGTTAGCGCTGGGTAGGGGTTAAGGTTGTCATGGTGGAATTAGAGTTCTCCCCATAGAAATTAATGGAGAGTCTCCACAAAGTAGCCACATTGTGCCCAGAACTTGTGGAAACTCCTTCAGGACTGAGATGCATTCCAGGTGACTACATCTGGAAGCTGCTTGATTGAATGTGTTACTCCATTACCTCGAGGCTTTTTAATATAAGGTTTAAAAACAGACCTAAATGCATTAAAAGCAGATGTGTTCAAACCTTCGGCTGGTATTTTATATATATATATCCACACACTGCGGTCTTCGTGTGTAGTGCGGTCCACTTGTACACTTACTGATTCAAGCAATTATCTAATCTACCAATCATGTGGCACATTGCATAAAATTATGCAGATACTGGTCAGGATCTTCAGCTAATGTTGACAACAAACACCAGAATGGGGAACGTGAACTATATGAACAAAAGTATTGGGACACACCTCTCAATTATTAAACTCAGATGTTTCATTCACACTCATTGCCAGAGGTGTATAAAATCAGGCACCTAGCCATGCAGTCAGGTTTACAGACATTTGTGAAAGAATGGGTCACTCTAGAGAGCTCAGTGATTTCAAGCGTGGTACTGGCATACAATGCCACCTTTGCAATTAGTCAGTTTGTGAAATTTCTTCCTTGCCAACATCACAGGTAAGTGGTATTTGTCACGCTCAGCTCGTCGGATCCTTGTGTGTGTCACGCCCCCTGATCATCCACAAGTGCTTCCCCGATTGTGCCCAGCTGTTTCCTGTTATTTTCGGCTTGTCTTGTGTATTTAGTCCGCGTCTGAGTCCGTCTTCCCCAGACTTGTCATTAATGTTCGTTTGTCGCCTTCTACCTGTTTTCCCTGTATCCTCTTTTCCACCCAATAGACCCGTTTTTCCCTCATCCTCGCTTTCCTGCCTCCTCCATACCCACTGCCTGCCTGTCCGTCCATCCAGAAACCTGACAGTATTATCGCAAAATAAAAGAATTTAAGAACAATAGAAACTCAGCCATGAAGTGGCAGAGCATGTAAAGTAACAGAGCGGGTTCACTGAGAGCTGAAGCACATAGTGCATAAAACTGAGCAATCCTCTGTAGACTGAATATCTGCAGAGTTCCAAACTTCCTCTGGCATTAACCCCAGCACAAAAACTGTGCTCTGGGAGCTTCATGGAATGGGCTTCCATGGCTGAGCAGCTGCATGCAAGCCTCACATCACCAAATGCAATTCCAAGCGTCGGATGGAGTGGTGTAAAGCACGCTGCCACTGGACTCTGGAGCAGTGGAAACATGTTATGTGGAGTGATGAGTCACGCTTCTCTGTTTGACAGTCTGTTGGGTGAGTCTGGGTTTGGCAGATGCCAGGAGAATGTTACCTGCCTGACTGCATTATGCCAACTGCAAAGTTTGGTGGAGGAAGGATAATAGTCTGGGGCGGTTTTTCAGGGGTTGGGCTTGGCCCCTTAGTTCCAGTGAAGGGAACTCTTAATGCTTCAGCTTACCAGGACATTTTGGACAACTCTACGCTTCCAACTTTGTGGGGACAGTTTGGGGAAGGCTCTTCTATGTTCCAGCATGACTGTGCCCCAGTGCACAAAGCACGGTCCATAAAGACATGGTTGGACAGTGCCTGACATGATTGTTGGTACCAGACAATTTGGTTTGAGTATATCTGTAATGTCAGGGTTTGAACCTAGTGGACTGCATTTCTCATAGTTCTGTTTGGTTAGGTTGCAAACTGCAGTTCATATTAATCATTAATCATTCATTAATAGCACCTGTGGACTATTAGCCACCTTATTTATACCCAAACTCTCAGTTCCCTGTGAGACGGTCAGCTTGGTTTGCCACCCCTATTAGAGTGGTTAGATCTCAGGTTTTCCGTCTCCTCATCGTTGGTTTTTGCCTTACTGATTACGATTTGGATGTTTGCTGGCTGTTACACTTTCCTGTTTTTCTAGTGTCCCAATTATTATTTTGTGACGCCCTATGTGTACCTTTGCTAAAGCTGAAAAGTGCGAGTTCCATCATCAGCTTGATAGTTGCGCCCCTTATTAACTTCAGAAAAGAATGTGTTTGCGTGGAACAACAACGCAGACTCAGGTGTCAGGGAACTATAGTCCCGAATCTGCCCCAGTCCTAGTGATCCCTGATATAACCCTCTGCTCACTAACGCATGAGTTTAGTACACTGGAGTGGCCCACCTAGTCACTGGATTTCAATCCAATCTAAGACTTTATTTTGGATGCGGTAGATGTGAAAGTGTCCTCTAGACAGAAAAAAATACCACAAAGTCGCTTATGTAATGAAACAGAATCCTTGAGTTAAACAAATGTCTTCCGTTTTAGGAAAAAATGAAAGGTTTAAAAAATTGGATAAAAAAAGCACAACTTTTTGCTCAGACCTTCCATGAAGTGTCAGTTCCCTTGCAGTATTCCATGATGCTGTTCAGTGTGACATTAGCCAGTGATGGGTACAGCATGGCAGGCCACTTTCCACACTGACCATGGTGGGTCATCTTTCCTGGGTCTTTACGTTTCACTGAGCTGAAGACGTGCCAGATATCAGCCAGTGTTGTTCAGCTGTATAACCCAACAGCTGTTTGCCTTTGGAGAATAAGTAGCTGTTAACATCTTTGTGCTGTTTAACCTTAAGCTTCATGTTTCCTTTTGCTCTTTGACTCTCTCCTACATTCTTCACCACATTTCCACCACTTTTCTCAGGTTGCTTGCCCACGTTGGCGGTTTCTATGACCCTTTTCCCCCTAGATACAACTGATATATGTATTTGTTTGTAGTTGCTTTTTGGGCCATTTTGGTTCCTCTGAAATATCCGCGGGGTCAGACCCCCCCCTCCCACCCCAGCCTGGAAATACAAACCCACAGTCGATGATCAGTAGACAGCATGGATATAGCTGAATAGAAAATGAGACATATCATTGTGAGAACCGTTATATATTAGAATTTGTCAAAGTCAGACATTCTGGACACACTTGCCAGCTTATTTATCGTTTCCCTGTTATTTCTGTCTGTCTGGTACATTTCAGCAGTTTGTAGCATATGAGACAGTATGACATTCACTCGTCATTCGTGCTGCTGGAGTCCTGCTGTTTTCTGGCGGGTTCGTGATGAGGACACTGGTGCGGTTCCTGCCTGCAAGTACAGGTCCATCATCCTGCTGCCCGTGTTTTCCAGACCCCCTTCATCTTCACCTGAAGGCCCTGACCCGACTCGGCCTCTGTGGTTACAGTTCCCTGCTCAAGATGATCTGTCAGGCTACTACTGCTTCTCTATCTCACGGTCTGATCAGGATATCAGATTCTCTGTCTTGTAGTCCAGTCGGGATCTCGGCTTCTCTCTCATGGGATCTGGTCAGGATATTGGCTTCTCCCTTATGCGGTCCGGTCAGGATGTCGACTTCTCTCTCATGGGATCCGGTGGGGATGTCGGCTTCTCTCTCATGCGATCTGGTTGGGATGTCGGCTTCTCTGTCACGGGATCTGGTCGGGATGTTGGCTTCTCCCTCATGGGATCTGGTCGGGGTGTCGGCTTCTCCCTCATGGGATCCGATCAGGATGTCGGCTTTTCTCTCATGGGATCTGGTCGGGATGTCGGCTTCTCTTTCATGGGATCCGGTTGGGATGTCTGCTTCTCTCTCATGGGATCCGGTCAGGATGTCGGCTTCTCTCTCATGGGATCTGGTCGGAATGTCGGCTTCTCTCTCATGGGATCTGGTCAGGATGTCGGCTTCTCTCTCATGGGATCCGGTCGGGATGTCTGCTTCTCTCTCATGCGATCTGTTTGGGATGTTGGCTTCTCTGTCATGGGATCCGGTCGGGATGTAGGCTTCTCTCTCATGGGATCTGGTCGGGATGTCTGCTTCTCTCTCATGGGATCTGGTCAGGATGTTGGCTTCTCTCTCATGGGATCCAGTCGGGATGTCGGCTTCTCTCTTATGGGATCCAGTCAGGATGTCAGCTTCTCTCTCATGCGCTCCGGTCAGGATGTCGGCTTCTCTCTCATGGGATCCAGTCAGGATGTCGGCTTCTCTCTCATGGGATCCGGTCGGGATGTAGGCTTCTCTCTCATGGGATCTGGTCGGGATGTCTGCTTCTCTCTCATGGGATCTGGTCAGGATGTTGGCTTCTCTCTCATGGGATCCAGTCGGGATGTCGGCTTCTCTCTCATGGGATCCAGTCGGGATGTCGGCTTCTCTCTTATGGGATCCAGTCGGATGTCAGCTTCTCTCTCATGCGCTCCGGTCAGGATGTCGGCTTCTCTCTCATGGGATCCAGTCAGGATGTCGCTTCTCTCTCATGGGATCTGGTCGGGATGTCGGCTTCTCTCTCATGGGATCCGGTCGGGATGTCGGCTTCTCTCTCATGGGATCCAGTCAGGATGTCGGTTTCTCTCTCATGGGATCCAGTCAGGATGTCGGCTTCTCTCTCATGGGATCTGGTCGGGATGTCGGCTTCTCTCTCATGTGCTCTGGTCAGGATGTCGGCTTCTCTCTCATGGGATCCGGTCGGGATGTCGGCTTCTCTCTCATGCGCTCTGGTCGGGATGTCGGCTTCTCTCTCATGGGATCTGGTCAGGATGTCGGCTTCTCTCTCATGGGATCTGGTCGGGATGTTGGCTTCTCTCTCATGTGCTCCGGTCAGGATGTCGGCTTCTCTCTCATGGGATCCGGTCAGGATGTTGGCTTCTCTCTCATGGGATCCGGTCGGGATGTTGGCTTCTCTCTCATGCGGTCTGGTCAGGATGTCAGTTTCGCTCTCATGCAGTCCGGTTGGAATGTCGGCTTCTCTCTCATGGGATTCGGTTGGGATGTCGGCTTCTCTCTCATGCGGTCCAGATGGGATATTGGCTTCTCTCTTGCCCGGTCCTGACTGGATATCAGCTTCTCTGTCTCACGGTCTGGTAGCAATGTCTGCTACCCATTTTTCTGTAGAATAGCATCATTCTGTTGTGAGCTCTTGAAAAGGCATGCCAGGGTCACAGTGATTCATCTGCTGTATTGTTGGGAGTTTTGGTGACCCTGTCACCATGACAGCTTATCCTTATCTTCCTTGTGATCTGGATCTTTCTGGTTTGTTTCTCTTTTGGTAAACAGTGTTTTTCCAGCCCATGGTCTACTGCCCAGACACGGTTTTGACCAGGATATCCGTGGCCTGCCCTGAGTTAGCCCACTCCACTCTTCACTGGAGCACGCCAGGGGGCTTTTTCTCGCTTGTCAGTTTTTATCATGCTGTATTGTGGAGGCCAGCAGTCACTGAGCGATAGATCTCGAGGGTGTTAGAGTGACCCAAGACCTGGCATCGTTGATCACGGCTTCCTGTACTGCTGTCACTCCGATTTTCACAAGAGGGCTACATCCAATTAACTGTAGCGGGAAGAAGAGGGTGAGAGAGAGTGGGGAGCACAGCATCCCACTGTGCCGGTGATTAATAACCGCGCAGATGCGTCGGTTTCACACGCAGGACAGTCACGGTTTCCTCTGAGGCTCAGTGACTCACTCTGGAGCTTACAGGGTTAGTCAGGTGTATGCCCAAGTAGTAAATAGATATCATGGGGATGATTTCCGATGATTTATTTAGCTTCACACGATGGCACGTATTACAGTGCGGGTCTCAATCCCAGGATGCATTGCTCTACCTATCTAACCCTGATCAAGGTCATATGGTACGCAGGGTGCATATTCATCATCTGTTTGCATTGAAAAAAGGTGCATAATTAATGTGAGGTAGTATTTACCAAAGTACATTTCGACAAGTGTCATCAAATACTGAAATGAGGCATGTTTTCTACTGTGCTGGCAGGTCAATGAAATATTTCAGGCATCTGTAAGTATCATTTTGGTGGGTTTTTGTCACGATGCTAATAATGTTAAAGCAATAGGTCTCAGACATGTCTTGTGGAGATCCTGGCATTTTGTGGCGGATTCTGACATTTCTAGATGGTCTTTTAAATGAAAACACCTGTCATTGGGCTGGCTTATCAGCACTATCGCTATAACTCTGTAAAGATAAAGGGCCTGATAAACACATATGGAGTTGACAAGTTTCTTAAGGCTTATAGTTATTTATGTGCCTGGAAAACATTTGATGAAAATACTGAAAAACACAGAATGATATACAATATGTTGCATGAATCTGAATATTTGCTCGCTCGCGATCCTGTACCATTTTTGTTGTTGCGTAGCATGATTACTTTCAATTTAGTGTGTGTTTAATTAGTTACAGCAATGACCAGGCCGATGATTTTCACCCAATATCAATACATAAGCAAAGAGGTAACCTAATATTTTTTGAATATTTTAGTTCAGTCACCAACGAGCACGAAGGCTGCAGAGAGAATGGATCAGACGCTGATGCATTAAAATAATCAATGATGCAAATTAGCACCTCTAATAACCCTGGGAAACTGAACAGGAGCCACAATCTCTGAGTCTGTCCATCATTCATATCTGGGAGAGAAGGGACCTAGAGGTATAATCAGCTTTACCTGTCCTTGGTGTGGGGGGGGGACAGACCCAGACCAATGCAACTGTGCTGTGCAGCGATGGGGATTTTGAGGATGGGGCTTATTGCTGATTATTGGACCAATGGCAGGGAAACAGAGGAAGCCAGTGATGATGCAGTCAATGGAGTGGGCTTTCAGGTGGGAATACAGAGGGGGTGAGGCTTATCTGGATTGCCAGACCAATGCGAGGAAAGCAGACGACGCCTGCAACGTCCTCTGCAAGGCAAGGTTTAATATTAGGTAACAATGTCTGGTTTATTTCCTGTTTGTACTGAGCAGAGGGTTCCTTTGTACAGAAGAGTCGGTCAAGGCAGGCAGGGGTGGCCTTGTCTTACAGATTCCACACATAGACTGATCTCAGCTTCTGTTCAAAATACATAGCCTTTGATTACCGGCAGCACCAGTTCAGTGCTTCAGTGCTTGAGCACAAGGAATATCGCAGCAACACCATTATCTCAAACCTCTGATCTTTTTTAGAAAATACAACCCACAGGTTAAAAGAATGCCATGCATCACAAAAGAGAAACAGAGACATCATTCACAAAGTGACTGATTTAAAGGCAGGAGCGATATCTAAGAGGTCATGAGAATGGTTACCGTGGTTGCGGCCCAGGGACGATTGGTCTCTATGCAGACACACCAATAGGAAAGGAGAAGGAGCTGAAATTAATACTGATCCAGAAGAATGATTAAAACCCACCTTCTGAAGAGGGTGGTGAGATGCAGGCCAAGTTGTCCTCGTGTCAGAAACCTGTGTGATGGCTAATTTATGCTGCGAAATTGATGCTGGGGGCACAATTTTAAACCTACAGTTAAGCCTTAAAATCTTTAATATGGGAACATCACCCCCAGAACGGCATGTAGGCCAGCCCCCCTAGGGAGGAAATCCACTTATTTGCTTAGAATAATCAGCAAGTGCGAGGATTAAAATTAATAATGCATCCAGAGAAGACCACATCATACTATGCATAAGGGAGCTGTAAGATATACACTTTTCCAAATTCTCACTTAGACGTTATAGTTTTGTATATTGTGCATCGGTACTTTTTGTATTATTACTATGGTGTTTGGTGGCAGGCCTCCACAGTGCAGGTTATTTACACTGCTTTCATGCAGCAGCGGGGTCATCACATCGTATCTGTGACAGTCTGCAGTGCTGACATGCACGGTCTTCCCGCATTACGTATGTTGGGAATGGGAACCCCGGATCCCACTGGTGCTGTTTTAAGTGTCTGTTCATAAAACCCTGGCCTACATCAGTAAGGGGTGACTCTCATGTGCAGATTGTTGGTAGAATGGGAACAATAAGGCTGGTATCTGGCACTGCAGTCAGAAGCAGCACGTTCTCTATTAAAAAATGAATTAGAAAACCAGAAGGCCAGTTTCAAATGGATCAGATTGAATGCCATGCTTCTCTATACATCGACCTTCCAGCTGTTTATCCTGGAAGAGATGCCAATGCATTACAGTGTGCACACCCCCCCCCACCCCCCCACAAACACACACATTTATATTCATATGTTTATGAGAACCGTCCATTCAATTCTATGGGCAAAACCATAATCTCAACAATGACAACCTTAATCCTACCTACAGTAGCCCTAACCCTAACCATACTATGTAACCAAACTAAATACAATGACTTTTAGTTTTTTGATTGCAGTAACAGATTTTTATACAAACAAGTTTCTTCTGGGGACTGAAAAAATGTCCCCATTACATAAAAAAACTGGTTTTTAATCACATTGTGGAGATATTTGGTCCCCACAATGTAGTATATACATGACCACACAGACCCATCTACCCACAGACGCAGGCCACTCTGTAGTCACACACCGTGAGACACCAATGCACAAAACTGCATGGAAGTGACATGCAGGAGAAACCCGTCCTACACCCACACGACGCAGAAGGAACATGTAAACATGCAAACTGCCAACCCACAGAGAGCAGGGATGGGGTTCAAATCCCAAGCCTGGAGGCGTGAGGCAGCGGCCCAACCCACTGAGCTTCACGCCACACTATAATTAGCCAAGAAGAGCAATGATAAATCAAGGTGATGTATGAACATGGAAACAGCTTCAGTATATACAGTATTTGCATCTATTGCTACTTGTACTAAAAGTATTAATCATCATTGGGATAGATAGAATGATTTACCTGCTACACAGGGGCTACACAGGGTCTGCATGCTGTGATGTGCTGTGCAGGGCCCGCAATAACCACCATTGCATCACCACATACAATCCCATACGCAGGACTATTAGATTGGACTTAAGATAAAGATTTTTTTGAGTAGGGGTAGTGTAAAGTAGGCTTGGGTAAGATTCCGGTAAAATTTTTCATTTACTGTGGTTGAGGATGTTTGGGAGGAGTAGTGATTAGACAGGGGAGAGGGGGTGAGGGGGCTTCCAGGACATCCAGACATCTGCGACATTTTTGTCAGCGTCTTTGTCATTTGTATGCATGCTCATCTTAAGTAGTCTAGCTTTATAATGAATATTTGGGCTTATTTCCACAGTGAAATTGCTAATATAACTGTCAGTATCGCGGTGAAGGCGAGGTAGCGCACAGGCTGACAAGCAGGCAAGAAGCAGGCAGGCAGGCGGAATACGGGGAAAAGGGGGATTTATTAAAGGTACGGGCAGGGCAGGACGGAACACTAGCACTGACGCTAACAAACATCAATGACGGACAAAGAATTAAGGCAAGACATGGACTGAAATAGGCAAGACAACAGGGTACAGCTGGGTACAATCAGGGAAGCACACGTGGATAATCAGGGGGGCGTGGTACACACGAGGATCGTATGAGCCGGGCATGACAATAACATCTTCCTGTTTATTTCTTAAGATTTTGTTCATAAGTTTAGGATCTGGTATATTACGCAGGTTTTATGGACAGCCTGTGTTTTTTTCCAGATAACCGGAGCTCGAGTGTGTTTTCAGTCTTAAACAATCTAGGTAGCAGTAACATTTGATCTTAGAAAATCACAGTGGGGTCTGTATGTGTCTGTTACAGCAGGCAGGTTGAGGGAAGGAATGAAGGGAGCAGCTCACAGCAAACAGAGGAGTTTATTAACAAAACAGAACACAAACCACAAAATAAAGGGATCGGGAGTAATTAAAAATGACAGAATAATAAGAACTAACAATGTATCTCAAAGTAACACTAGGAAAGAGAGTAAAACTGTGTGCTGAACAAAGGCAGGCACTTAAATACACAGATAAGAAGGACTAAAAGGGGCTGGTGTGGCTATAAGACATTAGGACCAACAAGAAGCAGGTGAGGTCAAATGATGAATGCAGCAGGTAAAACCACAGAGAGAAGCTAAAACAAGGAGAACAGAACGTAATACAGCCAGGGAGCAGGGAGCAAACACAAGGGACTGTAACTGGAATACAAACACAAAATAAATCAAGAGCGCAAAATAACAAATGTTAAACAAAAAACAACAACTAATTGGGGCTGGCATTTGGCCAGCATCAAACCCACAACAAAAGGGAGCCTGGATGATGGCCAACCATTTGGCCTGTTCAGATACACAGTGGTTTGGGGCATAGGGAAACACAATAGGGACTGAGGGGCTACTGAGGGGGGAACAGGATGGCCAGCGACACCTGTTGGCCGAATAGGGACAAGACACATAGCACAGGGTCAGAAGGACACTGATCTTGACATTGTCTGTTTGACATTATATTTTTGTTACTTAGTTATACTATTGGTGTGTCTGTTGTGGTCCTTTAAAGTTATGTCACGGAAAGCATTGGTCATAGTGCAAATGAGTAATAAATAGAATATTAATATATTTAGACAAATAAAGAATACAGATGACATTTGAAGATATAGATATTAAGGCTACTTCATTCACCGTTTAAAGGTTAAAATTTGTGGTAATTTCATGTCATAACAGCGCAAAAGCACACAAAATAACTACACATTTGCACTGTTACAACAAGAAAATGCTGAACGTATCAATTTATATGGTGAATGCCTACTTCGGTACCAGTTATGTCAATCCCTGATTATAAAGCTACAAGCAATGTTTCTTGTAAGGACAAAATTAGTGGTTAAGTGGTTAAATGGTTAATTAACATCACCACATGCATTGCAATTTTGATTAGTTTGTAAGTAATCGAAAACAAATCATGGATCGTGATTCTAGCCAAAAATATCGCGATAAGACATTTTGGTCATATGCCCCCCCGCTTTGGCTTTGCCCAATTTTTCAGAATGAGCTCAGAGGAATCCTTTGGGAAAATGGCATGTTGGCTTTTGATCATGATGCACTTTGAAGACTGTCAGACAGCATCTCTGGCCGAGGGCCATCGTCCATACCTCTGCGGAAGGTGTTTCCATACTGCAAAATGGTCACTCTTATTGGCACACGCTGCCCTGTAAATAAGCTGTAAGTCAGGAAGGTGTTACACTCTTAATCTGGACCTTTTGGTTCTTGTGGGACCTTCAGTATCTTCACAAACCACCTGACTTACTAACATGATCTGGAATTAGTAGTAAACAGCCCGCATTAAATCTTCCCTCTGCTGCTGTCAAGCACTTGCTGTTGCTATGGGTAGCATGAGTGGAAGATGTGCTCCACCTCATTATAGCTTCTGCAGAATAAGCATGGAAAAACCCGGAATGGATTTCAGGCTCTGCTTAGGTACGATTCTTTTATCACACCGGCCCTTTTTTGCTGGGAGTGGATTTTACTCCAATTATTGCTTTGTGTGGTTACAAGGACATAAATGAGAAGTTTAAGAAAAGCCCCCAAAAGAGGGGGGCCTGGTAATGCACTGCCGCCAGCAGTGGGTGCAGGGCGAGACCCAGGCTCATCAAAAATCAACTATAAATTTAAGGAAGCATCATGATAAAAAGCTTGATTAATTAGGCAGGACCACACAGGCGGGTCTCGCCTTGGACAGAGATATGAATGGAGCTGAAAACGAGGACTCAGCACTGGTGCAAGGACGTCCCAGACAGATGACATTTCCGGATCTGGCTCTGTCTGCCCGTGGGATGTTCATGGGCACACTGGTGCACTGGCTGGTTTCGTTCCGGTGTGCAGAACACTGTAATTCTATAAAGCGGAATTAATAACATCATTCTGAAGGAATATGTCTTTGAACATGTTTGAATGTGGTTGCTACAGCGATGGCTATCTCAGCTGTTAACACCTTAGAAATGAATGAGTCCAAGGCAACAGTGCTTAAATTGCTTCGTCTGGATGGCGGTTTTTGTCTGGAGGTGTGTATCTCAGACTCCACGGGCAGACTGACCTCCTAAAAGGAGTGTAAGGTGCTATTTTTTAGTGTTCTGAAATAAGCAATGAACAGTCAGTATACAATGAAGACTCAGGTAAGTCTGTGAAGCGAAGACGTCTCTTCGGGCTTTGGTTTGTGCCGCAGCGGAGTCTGCCATAGCTCCCAGCAGAGGTAAGGCTTTAATGACCAAACTGATTCATGTTCGTCGCCCTCAAACGCTTGAGGAGAACATCTGTGCAATGTCAAGGGGTAACGCGGCTGTATGCCCAGAGACAGGAGGAGAGGAGAAAATAGCGAGAGAGACAGAACAAAGTGGGAGCAGTCAGCATGCTACCTCCGCACAGGTGCATTCTGGGTAGGAAAATACTTCCCCCTCAGCCTGCTTGCCTGCTGCCCCGGGATCTGCGTGTGGTGCTGAGGCTGTTTGGGCGTGGATATCCCCTTGGCCTCGCCTTACCGGGCGCCCACGCCCATATTCCGTTCGGCCTCTCCTTCATCTCCGGCTGCTGAATAATGCCAATGAAAGATGCTCTTTTCTGCATAACATTCAGGACTGGCCTTGGAGAGAATTCCGTGTAATGTTACTTCCAGGAGGTCTTTTTATATCATCCAGTTGGCTGCGCTTTAATAATTCAGGATGGACGCCTCTCTGAGGTCGTGGTGGCAGTAGCTGATTCAGGGGCTGCAGTGCGCTCTGGGATATACGTCACAGTGTCACTGTTTGTGCACTTGGGGTAACCACACATTCACTATTACGCCACAATGAAAAGTGCAGCATCACTCTGTAAGCATACGCAGCTCTAATATAGTGTAGTTGGGTGATGTCTCACAGCTGGAGCACAGCTGACAGGACCTGCAAGGGCACCAAAGCGCAACTTCAGGGCTGCGAACATCAGAAAGGGAGTGATTCCTTAACTACACAGAAATGATTTGTGAAAGACACGTTTCATTAATTTTCTTAATCACCACTCTCAGACATAAATGATTATTTCAACAAATAATTAGCTATTGTTTGGAATATTGAAAAGTAATGGACCCTATGCATATATTACAGTACATTTAGTGGGTCAGGTAAAAGTGACTGGCAGTTCACTATTGCCACCTGTTCGGGTAACATGAAAACATCCAGCAATTGTTCCACTAACTGATGCTGAATGGGTTTTCCAGTGCTGGTGCGAAAATCTCTCTGCTTCCACAATGCACCATGATCATGACACACCCTGAAGGCGTATCTTGAGTCTGTGTAGACAGTGACTTTCTGTCCTTCAGCCAGTTTGCAGGCCTGTTGCAGTGCAAACAGCTCAGCCGCCTGTGCGGGCCAATGTCTGGGCAGATGCCCTCCGTTGACAAGTGATCCATCATGCAGCACCACGGCATAGGAGGTCGCTGGGGATCCATCCTCCAACCTCAAAGAACTCCCATCAACAAACAGGATGTTGCCTCCTTCCAGTGGGATGTCAGTGAGATCTACACACATAGTCAACGCCCATCAAATAATCATGCCGTTCCTTGTCCACCCTCGTAGGTTGGAGGGTCGCTGGATTCAAAGCAGAGCATCTTTCCACAGTCACATTTGCCAGTCTTAGCAAAACATTCTGGTAATGCACCGGTCACACAGGCGTCAAATGTCCTGGCCTGTGTCAGGATCGCATGCACTGCATGGGAGACTCGAAATTTCAGTGGATGCAACTAGACTAGATCTGGACTTAATTAATAAAATATATTACACTGTTTTCTCCTTATATATTCCATCCATCCATCCATTTTCCAAACCACTTATCCTACTGGGTTGCGGGGGGTCCGGAGCCTATCCCAGAAGCAATGGGCACGAGGGCAGGGAACAACCCAGAATGGGGGCCAGCCCATCACAGGGCACATTCACACACGCACACCTACGGGCAATTTCGTAACTCCAATTAGCCTCAGCATGTTTTTGGACATGGGGAGAACATGCAAACTCCGCACACATGTGACCCAGGCGGAGACTCGAACCCGGGTCTCAGCGGTGTAAGGCAACAGTGCTAACCACTGCACCACCATGCCGCCCGTCCTTATATATTGTTTTTCATATCCAGAGAATCCACAAATAATATATAACATATCAGTATCCAGCATACAGACAAATCCCCTCTATGGCTTTTAACCTGCAGCATGTAGTGTAAGTCCAATCCTGTCATTTATTCTTCTCAGACTATATTTCCCAAGTATTAAACTTGGTTACCACCAGCTCAGGTAACAAGGTTTCAGGTGTAAACGTGTTTCCTGAAACTCCCACTGCTGTCGGCACACTTGAGGCTTGTTCCAACATCAGTCCACACAGGCCACAATCTGTGGTGCTGAAGATTAGTGCCAAGAAAAGCCTTTGCTGTTAAAACGTGACATTCTGGCTTAATCAAGAGCTGATCCTCAGCCCACTTTAATTACATGCTTGTTCCTTTGACTGCTGTTTCTGATTCAACTTATTAATTAAACATTTTAGTAACTTCAGAGCAGAATAACACACATATTATATACGTTATTTTGACGTTGTGGGGACCGCAGGGGGAAATTTAATTTTATATAAATCTGTGAATGTGATCAAAAAAACTAAAAATACCAAAAGTCTTGTATCTTAGGGGTTAGGGTTAGGGTTAGGGGTTGTCATTGATGGGATTAGGGATTTTCCCATAGAAATGAATGGACGGTCCCCACAAAGATGTGAATACAAATGTGTGTGTGTGTGTGTGTGCGTGTGTGTGTGTTGCAGCCATGTAGCACGAGCCCTCTGGTTTCCGGAATAGGCACCAGGCTCAGTATTACCCTGCATTTGATAAACTGTCCTAGGATACGTGGATGCAGACACTAAAAGGTACGTACTGTACGTCACGCTTGGGCTTTGATGGTGTCATGGTGGCGATACTCTGCACCAGGCTGTCCATTGCATTTCACAGACATTAAAGATTTATATGTAACGGAATCGCTGCAGCATATCAGACCACGCTGTGAGCAAACAGACCTGAGAAACAGCAGGAAGGCGCACTGACCTTTGCCGTGAAAGTGCTCAGTGGCGCCCCACCATTGTCGATGATGGAATTGCATGACAATGGCACTAATGACCTACATTTAATTAGATGTATGAAAAGCACCCAAAACAAATGCCAGAAAATGTATTAAGTTTTAATTTCATTTACGGGTTTTGAATAGCATGTGTCCTTAATGCAAACTGACGAATGATCAGCATAGCAGGTCTCCACCTGTCACAGAGACGCTTCAAGCTGGTCCGTTTTATTACATCCTTATGTTTTCTGACCCATGTTACAATGTTACTTTAATTCGAAACAAATTATTACTATAATATATATACAGCTCACAATAAAGCAAACATGCAGTAAGGTATTTATTTTCCTGGAACCCCAGGAAATATACAATAAATGCACAATAACCCATGTGGGTTACTGGGAAATATGTAATGTAATAAAACTGCGAGTCTCAAAATAACAGGCTGATGATGAAAGGAAACCAGCATTTAGTTTGAGCACGAGGGAGTCGGCTTGCGATTATCGTGGGGAATCAGGGAGTGTACCATCAGGGGTGGGGAGGGGAGGGGGGGTTCTGATTGGGTGGATCCCGGAGCTGATGGCCGGACTGAAGGAGAGAGTATGATAGATATCTATTTTTAATTGAAGTAATTAATATATTATTCATAAATGTCTCATCATTTATTGAAAGGCACACTGGTCCTCTGTAGTACAAAGCAGCCTGAGTGGGCGTCAGATGTGCCCTGTTGTTGCGGTGCTGATGCGGCGTTAATGAGCGCCAGCATGCACATCTTGCCACCCCGGTACTGTAATTACCGCCAGAAGCCTGGGCTCCCATGGAGCATCTCCTCCTCCTGCTCCTCCTACTCCTCATCTCGAGTCCCTCTGCCCTGGGGGGAGGGCTAAGTGGTATGGTGGGACCTGGCTGGAGGTGCCTCCCCGTGTTTGTCTCAGTCCACGTGCTCGATGGAGACCGGGAACATCATCGTGTTCTAGTTTCCTCACCAGGACATCCTACAACTCCTACCAAAATGAGAAGAAAAAAAGCATCTTAATTCCATAACCTTTAGTTTTTCACACGCAGTAAACAATTTGTCAGCATTTATACAAATTTAATATCAGAAAAAAAATTCAGGGCTGAGTTAAACAAATCACTGTGGACTTTATATGCAGATTAGCAGAGATAGTCATGCTTTCACTTCATAAAACGACACATTAAACCAGCATAAAATTATATTAATAAATTTGTCGCACACAGCTGTTCACAGAAATGCAGTGACGATCGTGATACAGGGCTGTAGCTTTCAAAAGGTGCAGAATTCTCTTCAGTGACTGTCAAGCCACTATGGATAAAATAGATACAAAATCTAAAATAAACTGAGACATACAGTAAGCAACGAGGCTGAACACAGAGGATGGAATTGAGGAAACACCGTCCACTCACTGAACACAGGATGTGATGGTGTAAACAACCCCCTTTCCATGAATACGCAGGATGTGATTGTGCAAAGACCCACACTCACTGAACAGGAGAGGACACCTTCTGCTCACTGTACACACAGGATGTGATGTTGTAAACATCCCCACTAACTGAACACACAGGATGTGACAGTGAAAACACCGTCCGTGCACTGAACACACATGATGTAATAGTGTAAAAGCCCCCCTCACTGAACTCACAAGGTGTAATAGTTTAAACACCCCCTTAACTGAACACACAGGATTTGACAGTGTAAACACTCCTGCTCACTGAACCCGCAGCATGTAAAGGTTTAAACACTCCTGCTCACTGAACACACAAGACGTAACAGTGTATACTCCCCCACTTACTGAACACACGGGATGCGACAGTGTAAACACCCCCCCCCTTCACTGAATGCACAGGATGCAACGGTGTAAACACTCCTGCTCACTGAACACGCAGGATGTAAAGGTTTAAACTCTCTTGCTCACTGAACACACGGGATGTAATGGTTTAAACACTCCTGCTCACTGAACACACTGGATGTAATGGTTTAAACACTCCTGCTCACTGAACATATGCTTGTCATAGTGGAGGAGCTGCTTTCTGTCATCACTCTTTTTAAGCACAGTAACCAGTCACTTTTAAATCACTACTGCATGCACTTTGATGAATCCCCTTACATGAGACACCAGCTTGTAATCATCTTCCTGTCAGATGCTCCTGTAAGGCATAAAAGATGACTCTGCCAGACTTTCCGGCAAGTGTTTCTCACTTTGCTGTGATGCCGGTGGGTCAGGTCAGAGTCCGGTCTGCCGGTTGTGTACTACACTATAGATGTGTGCCAATTCACTCATTCAGGCCTTTGAAATGTGCTTGACATGCTAGGACAGCTGGCAGACCAGAGTACTTCAATTAAAATGCTTTTCAGACAAATGCAGATTCACGCTGTTGTTGCTGCTGATTATACAGTAAGCACCAACGGTGTCATTTGTAAGCATCCGGATGATTCAGAATTCCTGAACTTACACCTATTACATGAAAAACTAAAGCCCCACTGTCTGCACAATGAGGCCACAGCCAGACTTAAGCAACCTCCAAGTCACTTTCTGTCCCCAAAGCTTCTCATACACAGAATGTCTATTAACATTTCATAACCTCGGGATTATTGAAGTGCTTTGGATTTTCCAGATTTACGTGAGATGACATGGCACCTCGTAGACCAGGCGACTCTGAGAGACTTGCATTGACATTAAGCTAATAGGGAAAATCTATACAATTAAAAGCGGGAGATGAGATTGGATTTAAAAGACTTAACTAAGCCACCACAAAAAGCATTAACTAGGGGACTCTAGAGAGTTATTGATATTAGAGGCATGTAGCTGTCAGATGCTGGGTTACTTGCCTTAATAACTTATTCCCCCCTGTCTGCATGAGCTGCCTCTCATTCACTCAGGCAGACAAGAACCCCAGGAAAATGCACTCCTGCTGGAAGACGACCTGGCTGCAGCCGCCGTAAGAGGGTGACTCTGGCTAGAAGACGACCAGGCCGCAGCCGCCGTAAGAGGGTGACTCTGGCTAGAAGACGACCAGGCCGCAGCCGCCGTAAGAGGGTGACTCTGGCTAGAAGACGACCAGGCCGCAGCCGCCGTAAGAAGGTAGGCTTGCATAAAATTTCCGTGAAAATTAAGGTTCCCTCAATGGCATATCCCAACTCAGAAATCTCTGCTATGCTGGGTGTCTTAGCGTCCTGAATAACGAGGGGAAACTGGTGGCATCCAGTCTGCCTTTTGATACCTCCCAGATTCTTGCTGTGAGACCTGGGCCCAAAGTAAATTCCAGGGAGGAAAAGTAGGGGGCAATATTGAGCATAAATCATTCAAATGGAGACGCATGAATCTGCCCAGTGAGGGACCAGCAGCTTCTCTCCCCAGCAGCCTGCTTTGCTGGAATGGTTCTCCCACGCATTTCACAGTGAGGGATTCAAAGAAGGTGCTCTTTCACCTCAGCTCTCTTTCAGTATGCCAAGGCCAGGACAGGCAGGAGCTTCTGAACAACAGTCCTTCTTTACTGAAGGCTTTGCAGTAATATGGTTCTAGTTGGTACATAAGTGTACTGCATGAAATTCACCAAGGAAAGCAGAAGTAGAAAGCCTTGTCACCATGGTGAATAATTCTTAAGCAGATAAGGAATTGAACTCATGCTTTGATGGATTGTGATCTCCTCCACCATCGGTAACAGGAGCATTCCTTCGGGTACTGCAGGGGCCATTATTTTTCCTTAATGATCTCATCACATGTGATACACAATTGAACACCTGCAGGTACAAGCGAGCCCCTCTTCTGTGTAGTAATATGGTCAATTTTGAGAAGTTTTATCCAGCAGGAATTGTCAAAAAGTTTAACTAAACAGTGCTATTATGCTGCGACACCGACTAAACCATGCTAAGTGTTGGGACACATGTAGGAATATTGATTGGCTGATAAGGACATGTGGGTGTGTCTGGCTGACCTCTTCCTATGGTGACTGTGTATGTACTGTAAGTATCTTACAGAAGGTTTACCTACTTCATATCCTGTGTCTGCTGGGACAGACTCTTGATTTACTGTGAGCCTTCATTGGATAAGGGGTTGTGGAGAGATGAATGTATTTATATATTTACATTGAAGGCTTTGGGTACCTCTCCTACGGTGTGGTAGGCCTTATCCTTGCCTGGTTACGCTGACATCCTTACAGGTAAGTGCATTTTTTCCTTAAGGGTCCACGCATTTTTGATGCTTTTAATCAGTAAATAGTCTCGGTTAGTGTTAAATTTGTGCTGGAGCTCAACTTCGTGACCACAGAGCTGTCTGAGCTCTGCCAAGCCTCAGGTACTGCAGTCTCCGCCACCCCAAATGCATCACCCAATATGATTCAACTTAATTTTAGTTAAGCCTTGGAATGAATGCAAATTGAGCTAAAGATTTATAAAATAGATTGTCTTGTAGGAGAGTTTTGAGATACATCTACCAAAATTGGTACCTGTATGTTTTGGCAATCTGACTTTGAAAGAAAAAAACTGCAGTATGTGCGCACAGAAAACTTGACTTTTTCGCCAATAAAGTAGATAAGGCGTGTCAAAGAAAATGTCAAAAAGACATTTTTGTACAGTATTTTGAATTTTTGGGGCAAAGCAACAAAGCCATCGGAACTCAAGCAGTGCAGAAATCAAGCAGAAAACCTAAAGGAAGAAGAAGCTGAGAGAGCGAGGAGAGGAGCAGCACTGTGGATGCTGATGCTAATGTTAACAAGCAGTAGCAGAATGGATAGGAGCAATGTTGGTGGATGCTAATGCTAATAAGCAATGCCAGCAAGGAGAGGAACAGCATTTTTGGATGCTGATGCTAATGCTAACCATCAGTACCAGCAAGGAGAGGAGCAGTGTTTGTGGAGGCTAATGCTTATGAAAACAAGTAGAATCCATGAGTAGAAGAGCAGCCTTTGTAGATGCTAATGCTAAAAGGTGCTGTTTGGTCACTGAGTCTGCAGGGGCTACCAGCATGTCCACAGTGCCCATTCAAAATCAAGTTCCAATGTGCACATGTTTCAAAAGGTTTTTCAGTCATTCCAACTACAATTGCATCTTTTGAACAGAGATGCAGGTTGCGTCTTTTCTTTGATTTCATTTTTGCATTGCATTCTTCAGTTAGACTGGATATTAATTAATTAGCTATTTAATTAGAAGATTCTTCTCTAGTCTGCAGATTTTCCTGTGATGTGGGGCTTCTCCCTCCAGTGTGCAGCTTTTCCTCTGAAGTGTGACTTTTCCTATGATGTGCAGCTTTTCCTGCAGTGTGGGGAATTTCTGCTGGTGGGTAGCTTTTTCTCCGGTTTGTGGCTTTTTCTCCAGTGTGTGGTTTTTCCTCCAGTATGGGCTTTTCCTCAGGTATGTGACTTTTTCTGTTAAATTTGGCTTTTCCTCCAGTGTGCAGCTTTTCCTCTAGAGTGGGGCTTCTCCTCCAGGTTGTGGCTTTTCCTCTGGAGTGTGACTTTTCCTCCAATGTGCATCTTTTACTCTGGTGTGCAGATTTTCCTCTGGTATGAGGCTTTTCCTCTGGTGTGCGGGTTTTCCACCAGTATCTGACTTTTCTTTCAGTTTGGCTTTTCATCCGGTGTGGGGATTTTTTTCTAGTGTGCAGCTTTTCCTCCAGTCTGCAGCTTCTCCTCCAGGTTGCGGCTTTTCCTCTGCAGTGTGACTTTTCCTATGATGTGCAGCTTTTCCTCCAGTCTGCAGCTTCTCCTCCAGGTTGCGGCTTTTCCTCTGCAGTGTGACTTTTCCTATGATGTGCAGCTTTTCCTCCAGTCTGCGGCTTCTCCTCCAGGTTGCGGCTTTTCCTCTGCAGTGTGACTTTTCCTATGATGTGCAGCTTTTCCTCCAGTGTGTGGCTTCTCCTCCTGGTTGCGGCTTTTCCTCTGCAGTGTGACTTTTCCTATGATGTGCAGCTTTTCCTCCAGTGTGTGGCTTCTCCTCCAGGTTGTGGCTTTTCCTCTGCAGTGTGACTTTTCCTATGATGTGCAGCTTTTCCTCCAGTGTGTGGCTTCTCCTCCAGGTTGCGGCTTTTCCTCTGCAGTGTGGCTTTTCCTATGATGTGCAGCTTTTCCTCCAGTGTGTGGCTTCTCCTCCAGGTTGCGGCTTTTCCTCTGCAGTGTGGCTTTTCCTATGACGTGCAGCTTTTCCTCCAGTGTGTGGCTTCTCCTCCAGGTTGTGGCTTTTCCTCTGCAGTGTGACTTTTCCTATGATGTGCAGCTTTTCCTCCAGTGTGTGGCTTCTCCTCCAGGTTGTGGCTTTTCCTCTGCAGTGTGACTTTTCCTATGATGTGCAGCTTTTCCTCCAGTGTGTGGCTTCTCTTCCAGGTTGTGGCTTTTCCTCTGTAGTGTGGCTTTTCCTATGATGTGCAGCTTTTCCTCCAGTGTGTGGCTTCTCCTCCAGGTTGTGGCTTTTCCTCTGCAGTGTGACTTTTTCTATGATGTGCAGCTTTTCCTCCAGTGTGTGGCTTCTCTTCCAGGTTGTGGCTTTTCCTCTGTAGTGTGGCTTTTCCTCCGGAATGCAGCTTTTCCTCTGGTTCGGGACTTTCCTTTGGTGTTCCCCTTTTCCTCTAGTATGCAGATCTTCCTCTGATGTGGGGCTTTTCCTGTAGCGTGCGGCTTTTGCTCCAGTGTGGGGCTTTTCCTTCAGTATGTGGTTTTTCCTCCAGTTTCGGGTTCTCCTTCCATGTGTGGCTTTTCTTCTGGTGTGGGGCTTTTACTCTGCCTTCTCCAGTCATTTCATTTAACCTCATAGTCCAAAGATGCCTGATGCTGTGACTTGCTGACTCTCAGAATCTCTGAATGTGTGAATGTGTTTGTAATCAGCCTCTGATGGACTGCTGAAGTCCCCACCCCACAATGTACTCCTCCTGCTGGGAGGCGCTGAGGATCATCCCCTCCCCAGTAGAAGTTAATGATTATACTTATGTAACACAATATAGCATCTGGACTGTAACTGATGTTAGTTAGGAAATGCTATGCTACACTTAATAAGTATTATTTGAAAGAGTCGAAATAGCATGTGCTGAAAAGGCCTGCATAAATATTATGTGAGGATGAAAGTCAATACTTATCCCAGATAGTGCATGGTTACTATATCAGGCAGAGGCAGCTGTTGCCATGGAAATGCAGTGTGATGCAAATCACCAGGCTCCCAAGGTTTCGACTTCTGCTGGGACGTCTCTGCTTTTAAGTCTCCCTCTCGGTACATTGGACCGCATATATTATTCAGATTATATTTATTTTCAATTTACGATGACCCAGCTGCCAAATTATCATGACGAAATCGTTCGAGATTGCAGCTCTATGTGTAGGTTGACGTTAATACAACATTGACAAAATTTTGACTGATATCAGTCATCTGCTCTACTTCATATTTTTAAAAAATCATATCTGCCTCACAGACCATTAAAAAACGAAGACATTGCAAATGCACGTGCAAAGAAGTGAAGTTATGAAGAGGGGGCGCCGGATTAATGTGATTCCACATGACATTTCATGTCATATTCACAATGGCTTGAGTCTGCACAGTGCCTGATGTGGGCAGGTACTGCTGTCCGCTTTCAGGAGGCTTCCCATCTCCGACTGTCCGCCGTGTGTGAGTCCATTCGGAGTGCGGTCGCTGGCGGGGATTTGGGTACAGCTCCCCCTCCACATGAACACGCTCCTGCTACTCTGTGGCCTGGCGATATAATGAGCCCACAAAGCCAAAAGAGATCCGCCTGCAATACCTGGCTTATAAAATGTTCCATTGAAAGACGGTGGCGTAATCTTACAGGTATGAAGGCAAGAAAGCCAGAAACAGAAGTAAATGCTCAGATATGCGAGAAAAAGCGTTCAGCTGGATGGTCTGCAAAGAAAGGGAGAATTCTGCTTTTCTGTTCTGTGCTGAGGCCAGCAATTATCTCTGGATCCTTGTGCGTCACCCATGATTGGCTGCTAATTAAGCAATAGCAACATGTCTCAGTAAACTGTTTGCATTCAGTAATTAGCAGCTCAGTCCTCTCACTGCAATGGCAAATTGCAGATGAGCTCCGCACTGCTGAAGAGGGCGGTTGCGTCCGGGCCAGATACACGGATGTCTTATTAAAATGAACCGTAGCTGCGGAACTTGGCAGGAAGGAAGAGCCAATCTAATCACTGCAAATAATTTGCTATTATGAGTTTTAGTGCCAATACATATGAAACAGAGGCAGCCTCTACTAATTTTGTTTGGGAATAATAATGAAGTCTAAGTGATTACGCTTTTATAATTACGAGACTGGGCCCTATATCAGTTAGTAGATGTGTGGTGTAATTGACAAAAAATCTAAACTGGGAACGGTTTTTTCCCCAGCATTTTCAGGTTAGCAAAATTGGTTATATTTAAGTCTCAGCATTTTTAAAATTTCAGAATATGGAGAGAGTTTGCATGTCTTTCACACTTGAAATGTATGTATGACCCAGTTTCCTTTTTGGGGAGGGCTTTCTGACGAATATAGATCAAACCCAATCACAAGCAGGGGTTGGGGGTGGGAAACTGTGCCCCATCTACGACCACCCCCGCCCCGCCCATCATGCATGGTTCCTGTGTACGCCCAGCTAATTGGTTTATTCTGCATGGACATCACATTTATTTTTGATTTACTTATTAATTACCAAAATCTCACGTTTCCTGCTCTCTGTCTGCTTGTTATCTCCTGCCCCCTGTTGTTCCCCTGGGGGTGACTTGTCTTCCAGTCAGAATGATCTGCTGATCTTTGATCATTCCTTACCGGTACCAGGATCACTGTGGTATTTTTCACATGATGACTGCCGCAGCTGTTTGCAAGGGACAAATCTATCTTTTCTAAGCTTTGACACCTTATGTCACGTCCTTTGCATGAGCGGGGAGCAGGGAAGTAAATCTCCGGGTGCCTCAGGGGAGTCGACAGACGAGACGAGACTGGGGACATGGGACCTGGAAAACAAGAACAAACATCAACAAGGAATTGGGAACAAAAACCGACACACAGTACAGGCACAACGGCAGGAACCAGGACAACACCCGACTAAGAACAGGAAACGCAGATAGACACACTAGAAAGGGAGAGACGGAGGGCACAGAGAACAGAAGAACAAATAGACCAGGAGTGAACGGAGGCACGACAGGAGGAGGAGGAGCCCAGAGGCATCGGAGGAGGGACCACCGGCAGACGACAAGCCCCCGGAGGGGAACCCGCAGTTGGCAGCCTGTCCGGAGCTGGAGGGCCAGAAGGCAGCCGCCGAACCACAGCCGGGGAGAGCGAGGGCGAACCAGGGAACACTAAAAGGCGGGGTTCAGGCCGGAATCGACCACACCGGGGCGAAGGCAGAAGAGTCATTAGGGAGGTCCCCGAGGGGTCCCATTCAAGCTCCTCCTCCTCCAAGGAGGAAGGAGCGGTGGTCAGACTGTCTGGGACCGGTGCTGGGGGGACTGGAAATGGGTCAGGGACCAGGACTGGCAGAGCCTGGAGGCACGGGTGGAGCTGGAGCCAGAGCCTCGGGCAGAGCTGTAGCAGGGGCCGCGGGCGTAGCTGGGAACTCCTGCATGGGCGGAGCTGCAGGCGGCACCAGGACATCGGGTGGAGAAGCAGGCGGTGCCGTAGCAGGGACGACGGGGGTAGCTGGGACCTCCAGCATGGGCGGAGCTGCAGGTGGCACCATGACCTTGGGCAGACCAGCAGGCGGAGCCACGAGCAGAGCTGCAGGCGGTGCCAGGACCTCGGGCGCGGGCGGAGTTTCCGCTGGGAGGTCGGGCGGTGCAGCAGGCGCAATAGGGAGCTTGGGCGCCACAGCAGACACCGCTGACTCAGGACCAGAAGGGGGCGCTGCAGGAACTGCCGACTCAGGACCAGCAGGGGGCGCCGCAGTAACCGGCGGGACAGGCACGTCAGGCTTTAGCGGGACAGGCAGGACAGGCACGTCAGGCAGGGCAGGCAGGACAGGCTGATCAGGCACATCAGGCGCCGGTGGGGAACCGCGGGATAGCGTCCCACATTGTCCTGGCTCCTTGGTTAGGCAGGCGGGCTTCCCGGTAGCCACAAGTAGTAAGCCGCAAGTGGCGGCCGCTCAGTACCGGTGAAACGGGTTTGGGGTAGCTGCATGCAGGACGTGGTGGCGGTGATGTTCTGGATAAACCCTGCCGGGTTTCTGTTCGAGAGGAGTTCCTCCCAGCGGGGACAGAAGCAGCAAGAGGGACAGACCAGAGGAAGATTGCTGGGGCTTCTTTCTGTCGTTGCTCTCTCCACCTTTTCTTTTTCCTCTGGCTTGTGACTGTCTGCGGAGGTTGGGGCACATTGGAGCAACTCAGCGGCTCTGATCGCTGCTCACCACGGAGGGACAGCGGCAGGAGCCTTCTCTCTGTCACCCTTTCCAGAAGTTGCAGGAGGTTATCGCGTACCTCATCTATGAGGTGCGCGTTCCCGGACGGAGACATCCTCTGCAGGAGGGTTCCGCTCCAGCTGGCCAGGTTCAGTGCCACGGGGTCTTCCTGGACCTTGGGCAGATTCAGACATTAAAGCACTTCCTCAAGCAGACCGTGGCGTTGATCCTCAGACTGCGGAAGCATTTCTTGGAGATCAGTCATTCTGTCACGTCCTATGCCTGAGCAGGGAGCCCTGAAATAAATCCAGGAGACGAAATCCAAAGTACGGGGTTTTATTTGGGGTAAACGGGGAGCAGCACAAGACAAACGTCAAGGACAGATCTGGGAAACAGAGGAAACCGTGGACTGATATACAAAAGACTAGCCGAAATAACAGGCCACAGGTGATCACAATCGGGAATTCACAAGAGGTAAATGAGGGGGCGTGGCACACTCGAGGACCGTACGAGCAGGTCATGACAGCTTACCTATGATTTATTTTCAGCATTACGTGAGATTTCCCCCATTGCAGGAGCCTGTTGGTTGTTGTTTACTTGCTGGCTCACAGACACGCACTTCAAGTAAAAACAGAATGAAATCAACATACACACTCAGTGAGATGTCAGTCACTCCACATTTCTGAGACGTTTGATTCTTGCCCAAACCCATAAGACCAGATTTTATCCCAGGATTCATTATTCAAAATCTGCAAGCACAAGCTGCTCCTCTGTAACTCCTCCACAGCTGCAGCCTTCCTGTCAGGCCATGTACTGCTTTGAGTTTTGTGTAGCAAAGTCTTAGGGTGTCTAACGAACAGCTACCAAAGAGCTCATGGTACAGATTGACGTACAGGGTCTTCTCTTGCTAATACTGAAAATAAAAAGTAAAAAAAAATTACATTTATAGCTGATGCAGGGAAACTGAATTCCTGATTCTTGAAAGCATTCTGCAATGTAAATTATTCCTCTATTGAATGAATCAAATGCAAGAATCACACGTGTGTGGTCTGAATATCAATATATATGTGACATGTCACTTAATTAAAGTCAGCCATTCAGTGTAAAAACACCACACACAAAATATTCTTTACAACAATAAAAACAATAATGGAAAAAAAACTATTATAAAATGTGCTTATCTCATTAAAATAAAATATGCAAAAACGCCTGTCAGCGTGACACAGTGAGCTGCAGAGGGTGAGGTGATGAATGAATGTTGGGAAAAGAAAGGATGAAGAGTCAGGCAACACAGAAAAAAATACATACATAAAACATAAGGGACACAGGGCAGCTGTTCATATATTCTGGTTTGCTACTGTTCTATATTCTAGGAGGTTTCATAAGCAGCCAGACGGTGGCCTAGGAGGCCCAAAAGGGGCACTACTCAACAACCAATCAAGAAGGAGGATGCTATGGCAAAATTACAAAAGGTCTAAAAGTACAACAATGTTTTATCATTGTTTCAGTGGTTTGACTATAGTGTAATATTATATGACTTTAATAAATCAGCAAGATTAGGACATGAAAACAAGGATTTTCAGATTTTTTTTAATCAAAGTGACCGGTGTCCCTACCAGTGCAGTGCCTTAAGATCACGGGTGGTGCCAGGGATGGGCTTGGGGGTGCTGTAGCTGCTTCCATGGTTTAAGTAGAAGGTTTTTATTTTTAATGTGTGAGTACTATAATTTTGCCATGTGTCTAACACTGAATGTCATTGTAACTGTGTTGTGAAGTGGGTATTGTGTGTGTGTGTGTGTGTGCGTGCGTGTGTGCACGTGTTTGTGTGTGTGTGTCAGGGGTGTTGCAGTAGAAATTAACTGTGGCAGCCAGCACATTACCGGGAAACCTTAAGTTTCAGAGCACCCTCACTGAAAAGTCCAGAAAAGCAGCAAAGGGAAATTAGTTTACCTCTGCTAACCCTAAAGCAGTTTTCCTCATTCACCTGGCTCCTCAATGGTTGAGGAGGTCAAACCATAGGAACATCCACAAACTGCCCAAAACATAGGAAATGTATTTCTTCAGTCATAAAACTATGGCGAAATGTATGACCTTAGGCCTTATGTCAAGTCTCAAAATGAGTTAAATATAAACAGGCCTCTGTCGCCCCCCAGTGGCGCTTTATATAACATTCACGTGACGTGGTTATTTCGACGATTCGCTATGTACGAGTAAAAATAGAGCTCAGAGCCGGCATTAGTTACTGCACCGAGTCTAAATAATTACAAGAGATGTGCACAAGAGACATATACAGCACACATTAACTCTGGAATTTTTATTTACTGAAAGAGAAAAAACTACGACGATATGATAAACATAATTGCTTTTCCAAAAAAGAAAAAAAAATCCAGATTAATATGGCATGTTTTAGAATTGTTATGTAGAAACAGAGTAATAATTGTATATTTCTGGACAAGACAACAAAAGCAGCAGTCTTAAAACTGTAAATGAGTTATATACTTCGAATGTTCTCTGAACTGTAAATAAAAATGACATATTTTACCGGTCAGTATTGCACAGGTACAGGTAAGCAGAAATGTCTACATGAAATCACCCAAGCAAGCTCTCTCTATAATGACATCCACGAGCTGCTCTGTGCTCTAAGAAATAAATGAAACCAAGGAATACAGAGTACATATCGCCACCTGCTGGTGTCCTTGCGTTTTGCATCTTTATAATTAAAAATCTGTACTGCTTCAAAAGGTTCGTTTTTGCACTAAAACATACATTTGTTTCCATGAAGGGAATATAACAGCCTGACAGTAACAAGCTTTAAGGAACAAAACCATAAAATTATAATTACCATATGAAAAATAGATATTAAATAAGAGATACTCATCGAGAAGACACAGTAGAGCATATATATTTTGATACTTCACAGTGATGTTTGAAATCAAGTGTTTGTGGGATGAAGCGCAAAAAGACAGGCACAGAATTTTTCTCACATTAACTTTTATTGTAAAGATGAATTATTCCAAAATAGTAATATGTTAGAGAGAGAGAACGAAAAGAGAGGTTTTGTGTGTGACAGCACGTGTTGTATGTGTGTGTGTGGGTTTGTGTGTCTGTGTTTGGAGAAAAGGTCAGAAACATCTAGAAAACATCTACTCACGACTTTGGTAAGAAGCCGGCTGACATTCTTATCAAAATTCCACAACAAAATTTCTAATGATGCACAAAGTAATAAAAAAGTTGTAGAGCCTCTATATGTATTACAGTCGAATAAAAAGTCACAACAGATTCTTGCTAAAAACAGCATCCTGACCAGTAGAAAATGCTGGAATGGTTGGTTACCTGTGCTTTTGTCTCGGGAATATCATACACTATTGAAGAAGTTACCACAGGATATAACAGCTCTATTTCTTAACTGATTGTTTTTTTTTATTATTTATGAATAACATACCACACCAAGTTTACAGTAATCTTGCAAGAAATTCTATATGCAACAGAGTTTTTGTACACACAGCGAAAAATCAATCTGTTTTAACCAGATGTGTTGTTTCCCAATCAGCTGGGTATTGATTGTAAGTGGCCCACCTTGGTTACATTTACAGTGACTGTTTTGTAGGGTTGCGAGCCTCGGACAGAAATGCAGGGTACTGGATTGGTGGGGATTGGACCCAGTCCTTTACAGGCACATGCTGTCACTAGGGTGCAGCCTGATCCCAAGCCCAAGACCAAGGTTTTCCTTCAGGCAAGGCTGATGATCATGGACAATAGCCAAAGTTATTGGTGGTAGTAGTATAGTTCATATAAAAGAAAAGTATAAGTTACGAAACCCTCCCATCTAGGATGTAGCCTCACCTTGTGTCTTATGACCCCCCCAGACCCTGTTCTGAGATACATATCATATAAAACTGTTCCTTCTATATGATTTGTATATTCAGTATAAGCTTATGGACCCGACAGCTCTAGTACTGTAAGTGGTACTGGGCGTAACCTTTGACCCTTTCTTACTCTGTGCCCAAACTTGTCAGGGAGGAGGGCGGGTGGGGGTGGTGAGGGCAAACCAAAGACTCACTCAGATTTGCCCCAGGTCCCCCAGGAAGACCCTGCAGTTCACAGACACCCAGGTTAAAACAAGACCGATTTTGCCCCATGACAGCCCTAAACAGAGTGCATCATCATATCACTGACACAGTCACAGTCGCGTGCCCGCCCCCCCCTCCCCCCCGCTAGGTCACCCTAGCAGGGCTGCACGTTACAGGCGCGTATCTCCTTCTTGTCCTTGCAACTGGCAAGCTGCATGCTCACAAAGCGCTTCTTCACCGTCATGTAGCGCTCCTGGATCCCCCCGCCGCAATGCTTGGTACATTCCATCCAAGCTGACCACGGCTTCATCTTGCAGCCTGCTGGGAAGGAAGTAGAGGGATGTCTTTTATGTGATATTTCCCTGCATTAGGAAAACAGGAGCTACTTCCAGAAGCGCTATAGGCTCTTCCCCCACACCCCTCACAGTTGGAAACATCTGCCAACACCGGTGAAAGCTCTTTAGGAAAACGCGAAACAGGTCATTGTGTCATCGAAGGCCCTTTGCTTCTGCTTAAAACACTCTACTTGGGTCCCACCATCTGTGAGCTAATAGCCTTGGACAGACATGCCACTGCAGGAGGCTTAATTGAAACATCAATTCCACTGGCACTGATGCCTCCAGACCCGGCCCCGATAAACGGAGTATTCTGGATCTGGGTTCTCCCATGCTATGGGAGGTGTGCTGATACAGTTAGTCTGCGCCCCCTCAGCTCACCTGCGAGTGCCCAAGTGGCATGACCTGAGAAGAGGCCTGCATTTCCTTCGGCTAAAAATAACAGGTATAACAGTCGGCGAGTATCCAAACCTTTATGAATGAAATCAAGTTTTTGACAGAGAATATTTAGGCTAATGCTAACATAACTGCTGGTTCTTATGCTAGCATGAGTTGACAACACTACAAAGTATTATTAATTAATATTTCTAACAAATTATATGCTGCATTTTTGTTGCATATATTTTCATTTGTACACAAGATGGGCATTACCAGTTGTTTGGGCATATCCACTAACAATCTACTGATTGATTACACTAGTCCCTAAATTCAGTCCGGCACAGTTAAACACAAACTTGAGTTTCGTGAGAGTGATTTGACTGCATATGTCATTGTCTCAAGCATATACTCCAGAGAGCAAGCACCAATTTTTGATTGTGTGCACCCATGAGGAAACCTGTTACAATAGCATTTTGGAGGCTGACTACCAACAATGAATACTGAACAGTGGGCCATTTTCAAACTTTTTCCATCCCACAACACTTTGTGAGAGTTCTTTTTGTACTTTTGATAGACTTTGTTTTTAGTTTTTCATATTCATTAATAATTTGCTCTGTACTGTGCATGTAACCTTATTTCTGCAGTTCTGCATGTTTTCAGCAAACGCTAAAATCAATTAAAACATAAAACACTGAAAATAACACATGTCACTTTGCCATACTGTACGGTGCACTGTAGCCCCACTCCACGTGCCGACAGCATAGGTCTGCAGACCAGTATTTCTGTGGTGCAGTTTTTTAGGCACAGCACAAGGTAATTGGCAGTGGAAAAGCGCGGAACCAGGTCCAAATTAGGCACTGGTTTGGTACCGGAACCAGCACAGCATTAGTGGAAAAGCACAAGGTGAGGGATGACTTAGTCCCACTCAAAGCACGGACACTTCTCTCAGGGTGAGGGAGGGTTTGGCTCCGCCCCCTGCACTAACCTGGCTGTTCATCGGTCTCAGGCTCGCGGCTCTGCTTGCTCCGCCTCTTCTCGCGGGCTTCTTTGCGCCGCTTGCGTTCTTCACCGCCCCCTGGGCCGCGTTTGCACTTGCGGATCTTGCACTTCTTCCTCTGCACTGTCTCAGGGCAGGAGTCACCCCCGAACTGCGGCTCCACCTTGATCATGCGCGTTCGGATCATGTGACCCTTCCCACAGGACTTGTTGCATTCAGACCACTCGGACCACTCGGTCACCATGCAGTCTGTGGCTGGGGAGGGGATGGGTGGAGAATAGGGGTGCGGGGTCAAAATGGTCAACATGCCAGAACATCTTGTATGTTGTCTTAGGAGCACTGTCCCCCTCCGGCAGGCACAGATTTGTCTTCAGATATTATTTTAAAATTTGCTTCCTGTCTCCCCTATCTGACTTTTTGCATGAGAGCCAAAGTAAATAACCTGGCTGTGAGTGCAGAGCTCTCTTCATCCTAACCTAAAACGTTAAACCCTAACCCTAACCCTAACCCGAGGAATCACTGTAAGATGAGACAGGCTTCTGGGCAACACATGGTTATCTTGTTAAATATTTTGGCTTGGCTTAGCTGTGTAATCATTTCCATTCAGGTGAAATAAAATCCATAGTTATTCTCAGGACAAGATAGAAAAAAAAAATCCCTGTCTGGCTTAAAAATAGCAAGAAGCCAATTTCCTTTCTATAATCCTTTTTATAATCCATTCTTCAATTACCTCTAACAGTGAGCAAAAGATGACAATGTGTGCTTTCGGTGTTTTTTTTTCTGTTACAATGCTGGGGAACAGATCGGAATATAAATTGCGGATCAGACTTCGGCTCCGAACAGGAGAGAGCGTCAGCTCAGTGGGGGCCACAGCAGCAGGAGAGAGAAGTTACAGCAAATGCAGCACAAATTATATTGTTTCCCAGTAAATCTGATTACGCTGTGACGCTTTCTAACTGCATCTGTGTTCTGCCAGGGGAAAGAGGTTCAGCACCTAAATTACAGCACAAACAGATTTAAAGCCACAGAAGAATGGCAGAGCCGACTGAAGTGTTAATCATGAGATGTCAGATTGTCATTGGAGGGAGAACAGGCATAAGTCTGAAGTAAGACGAGAAACTAACACTATGCATTATCAGTGAAAGTCAGCAAAAGAAAGGCAGCTTCTCCAGTAATCTAAACTCAAGATGTGCTGAGTCAGCCAGAGGCCCGATAAGACAGGGCCCAGCAGAGCTCAGCCTTTTAGATCCAGATAAGCCTCCTGTGAGATTCTCGGAGATAATCTGCCAGAGAAACGCAAGCTTGGGCAGCAAGTCTCATCTCTGTTGCGGGGCTTTGCTGTTTACTGAGGAAAGGCAGAGGAGAAGTAGCACAGACATTAGTGCTTCTGTGCTGTGCCAGCACATTTTACCCACAGCGATGGCTGAACTGCTGCCAGGGGTGAATATATAGACAACAATCCACCCAAGTGCCCTTAAGGTGCAGACCAACTGAATAAAGATCCCCACAAGCTGTTTACTGTATTATTCTTTTGAAGTTATAGATGCATTATGGGACCGCAGGGTCGATTGTGAAGGGTGAGACCCCTGCATTAGGGCATGGCTGAACCCCCATTTACCCAGGTTCATGTTCAGATCAGCATGCACTCACTGGGTGTCCTGGGCTGAGTGCCCCAGTGTTAGCTGGTAGACCGGCCTGCAGCAGTCTCACTGGCTGAACAACTCTACATTAGCGGTTAGCACAGCCTGTTGTCATAGGGCTGAGCGGGATAATGTTAGCACTTAGCATGGCCTGCTGTGGTCTCACTGGGTTGAGAGGCCCCGTGTTAGCAGATAGCATGGTCCGCTGCGATGTCATGGGGAGAGCGACCTAATGTTAGTGGTTAGCATGGTCTGCTGTGCTCTCACAGGGTTGAGTGGCCTAACGATTGCGATTAGCACGGCCTGTTGCGGTCTCACAGGGTTGAGCGGCTTGACATTAGCAGTGAGCACGGCTAGCTGCGGTTTCACAGGGTTGAGCAGCCTATCAGTAAGTAATTACAGTTAGCATGGCCCCCTCGGAGTCGGTCACTCACGGCACTCGGGCAGCATGCACTTCTCCACTTGCTCCAGCTCCTCGCTGCATTCGCCAAGCTCCACGGGCGACTTCAGCATGCGCTGGCGTGTGCGCATGCCCTTGCCACATGTCACGCTGCAGTCGCTCCAGTCAGACCAGGGTGACAGCATGCAGGGGATGGTGTCTGGGGTGATGTCAGAGAACAAACACACCATGAATGAACTCCTGTTTACCCTCCCATCATGAAACAATCATTCAGTCATGTGTCACCCACATATTCATATTATTTCAGAACCGTGGGCCATCACTGCCTTCACAAGTCTTAACCACTCTCCAAACGGCCTGACGTAGACACTCACGACACTCTGGCATCATGCACTTCTCGACCTCGGCCACCTCGGCATTGCACTCGGAGCTCTCTGGTGGGAGCATCTTCACCATGCGCTCCCGCCTCTTCATGCCCAACCCGCAGGTGGCACTGCATCCGTCCCACTCGCCCCACTCTGTCACCAGGCAGCTGCTTGGACCTGGTGGGGTAGGAGATGGATGTTGAATGCTGTAATACCGGTCGGTGACACACCACATCAGAGACCCTGGCAGCTGATACGCTGCCCATAATGGTGTCCTGGTCTGCTGGCCCCAGGAGAGGGGGGGGCACACCTCAGACCCTCCCACCACCAAATGCTGCACTCACCGCAGTCGTTGTTGACGACGCACTTCTCCGTCTCCTCAGTGGGCAGGCTGCAGATGGAGCCATCCTCGGGGAACTGCTTGACGTAGCGCTCGCGGGAGCGCATGCCCATGCCACAGGAGGCCGAGCATGGTGACCAGGTGATCCATTCCGACATCATGCAGGTGGAGGCATCTGAGGATCAGAGCAGCACAGCTTGTAATGGCCGCTCTCTTCTCAACCACAAGACAGTGACCTCATCATGTTTACCGCCTGGGGTGTATTCCTCACATCCCAGGAGCAGCATGCGGGTGACTGTGTCTCAGCTACGGATGCAGTGTTAATTTTGACAGCAAATTTTGATTACATGCAATGTTAGATATAAGCCTCTCATTTAAATCACATGTAAATGCAGTATCGAAGGCGTGCTTCCTACAGCTGCGCCAAATCTCCAAACTGGGACCATTTCTTACTATTCAAGACAGAGAAATTTATGCATGCCTTTGTATACAGAGCTGACGTCAAAGTTCTCCTACTTACATATAAGGCACTTAAAGGTCTAGCTCCTGCCTACCTGACAGAATTACTTCAAGTTTACAAGCCGCATCGTCCACTCAGACCACAGAATGCAGGTTTCCTTGTCATTCCACATATAAATACAGTGAGAATGAGCAGTAAAGCATTCTGCTGCAGGGCCCCTATATTGTGGAATGGTTTACCAGTCTATGTTCAGGATGCCGATTTGGCCTCGGTCTTTAAATCTCGATTGAAGACCCATTACTTCAGTTTAGCTTACTCGCAACCTACCACACCATAACTATGGCTGCAGGTACTGCTGTACATGTCATTTTTGATCTACTATGCTTGTCTGTTTATGTGTCAGTGCATGTTCTGACCATCCATGCTCTCTGCCTTCCCACATGTCCGGGTGGTGGCCGGGATGGGCACCATCTGAGCTGGAGTCCTGGTTCAGTCCCATGGAGGGGTGACATCACAGATGGGACCTACGAACTGTATCATTGTGGGTGCAGCCTTCAGTGCCACCCGACAGTCCAACATGGAGAAAAGGCTTTGGCCACCTCACAGGCCAACATGGATAACCGACTCATTGATGGACTTTGTCTTGATCCTCAATCACAGCATATACCTCCCTTTTAGCAAGCATGTCCACTCTTTTCTGTTTTCAGTAATGTTAGCATGCCCAGGGGGGTTGGGTGGCCAGTTGACCTTGGACCCCCAGAGGTTTTTTTGCTCCCTACTTGGGAGTTTTTGGTTCCTCTCCTCCATTGTCTTCTTGCTTTCTTTATTCAGTTTCTTTTCTTTTTTTCCCCGTTCTGTATCTCCCTCTACTTATGTTGTATGTATCACAACACAACCCTGTAAAGCGCTTTGGGACAACTTTGTTGTGAAAGGCGCTATAAAAATAAATTGAATTGATATAACTAATAGGCTACTTAAATATATAATCACACTAAATAGTTAGACATTACGATCTTCCGGACCTTTGCTTCAAGAAATTTTCTCTAACTGGACCTCTTTACATTTTACTTGAATACCCCTGTATGCGAACTACATTAGATCTGATTGGATCTCATCTCTGGCAAACATTTTCGTTTTGTTTTTATTTGTTGACGAAAGTGTCAATACACTTTGTCAGAACCTGATAGTCTGATCCTCCTGTGAGCCACGCCTCCTCGTTAACCTCCAGTGAGCCACGCCTCCTCGTTAACCTCCTGTGAAATCTCTATGTTTCCAGCTGTTTTCAGTCCTGTGTAATTGAATATCTGTATTTAAGTCCACATTCAGGTCTGTTTCCCCAGTCCTGTCATTGAAGTCATTTATGTTAGCATCCGTGAGAAGTCTTCGTGAAGCACTGTATTCCTCTCCGTTACCCATTACATTCCCATTCCCCGAGCCTATGTCTCCTGCTCCTGCTTCCCCTGACTCCGCATGACATCATCATAGTCTTAGGCCTCGCTAAATCATTTTCATTTAGTTATCGTCTAGTTTTAGTCTCACATGTGAAGTTCACCCAGTAAGCACACTGATACATCTCTTTGGAAGGGGCTACATTCTAACCATCACTTTATATTGTGTGGACTGCAGAACCCATAACGTTACACTCAAAAGCACCAAGCGATAGAACTTTCTGGAACGTTCAATAAATGTATCTTTTTCCTGAATAGTGGAGGGTGCAGTGAGGGTCCATTGAGGACCCAGTGAGATCCCGATAAGGGCCCATTGAAAGCTGGTGAGGGCCCGGAGGGATCCTGGTAAGATTTTGTTCATATCTGGGGAAGGCCCAGTGAGATTCTGTTAAGATCCTGGTAAGATTCTGGTGAGAGCCCAGAGGGATCCTGGTGAGATCCCGGTGAGATCCCGGTGAGATCCCCAGCTCCCTAACCAACAGGCGTGTTAGGAGCCCATGAAATCAAAACAGGCAATTCAGTGCTGCAATATAAAAGCCACCGGATGGTTAATAACATGTCATCAGGTGAAGTGGTAACTGCCAGCAAGCTCCAGTCAAGTCGAAAAGCCCATGGCAGAGCTGGGAGCCCCTGGAGAGGCAGAAAAACTTGCCAGGCAGCTAGCCATTCATACATCAGAGCCAGAGGCCAGCAGTATTCAGCCTGTTTACTTTGGGGCCACGACAGAAAAACAAAGGAGTGTGGAAACGGCACATTCTGCCTTTTCCCTCCTTAGTCATGCGTAAAGCCTGATTAGCCCAAGTCCCTAGGCGCTTTCCCACTGCAGGAACGATGAACTTTGGTTGTGTTCCCACTGCAAGAACTCGATTGTAGCTCCATTGAGGTAGTTCCTGAATATTTTTTTTAGTTCCTACTCTGGAGTAGGTAGTTTTCACTCGACCAGAAACTACTGGGTGAGGCTAATAATGATAAGCTTGCTGATTGGTTGATCACAAGCATAGGCACGAAAAGAGCGGGAAAAGAGATAGAAGTAGTGAAGCAAAAATTAAGCAGATCCCATTAGTTGCATTACTGAGAACCTTTTTATCTCGCATCGCCATATTTCAGCATTGGAAATTTTGATTGCTAACCAAAAACCTTCTGTCTAATATCACCAGTGCCGTTGGTGCCAGTGTTTATTAGCGGAATAACATTACACTGCCTTTTTATTCTGTGGAAAGCGAAAGATCGATCAGCTGGCCAGATTTAATAGTGAATTATAAACATGATGTGAGCTGTATAAATAAAATGTAAATAAAATAGTATTTGTCTCATATCTTTGGACCATACAGTCAAACCCTCCAAATAACTAACAAAACTGCTCATTCATCCTCCTGTTTTAGGGGACGGGGCTGTAGTTTTGTATGAGGCTTAACCTACAAGTAAGGTCACAGTTCCTGTTGTGCGGTACAACTCGGTTCCTGGACTTTGGTGGGAAAGCGCCTTCTGTAAACGCACCTGACACTGCCATCACTTACAGCATCGCGTCAGGCACGCAGAAGAGCTCAGAGTCGCGGTTATTACAGCGCAGACAGTACGCAGCGCTGGGGGCACTTAGGGGAGGGCGACACTGTTTCGGGTTTAAATCCCTCCTGCTCATAAAAACAGCCCGTTACTGATCCCCACTGAACTTCTATTGGCTTGTGTACAAATGGGAGCAAAGGATTTATTGATCCTACCGACTCCAGGAAAGAGCTACAGGAAGTGTTTTGACATTTAGTGTCTGGACGTGTGAATCAATACCGCCTAACCCACCACAATAGGTCGGCCACTTAAACGCTGTGTCCTGATTCTGTCGTTTGATAAAGTGTCACTTCAGTGCAGCAGTCCGTTCGGGCGGCCGTCTCCTAGACGCAGTCCTGGTTAAGATGCAGACTCACAGCTCCAGCGTCACCTATTACTCAGTCATCAGTAAATAAGGAGAGCGTGTAGCGATGGCATGGGGACAGCAGGGGGCGCCGCGTGTAGCTCCGGGAGCCTCACCCTCGTCGCTGCAGCCGGGTCCCATGCAGGGCTCGAAGTCCTGGGTGTGTGGGCAGGCCACACTAAGGTCCAGCTGGGCCTTCAGCATCCTCTGCCGCATGCGCTTGCCCTTGTCGCAGGTCGAGGAGCTGCAGGCCGACCACGGCGACCAGTTGGAGTATATGCAGGTTTCTGGCGTGTCGTCTACGGAAGATTGGACCAAGAGTCATGTTTCTCACCAAGGAGGGTGAACTTTCAAAAATACCCTTACAGGAGTACTGCAGTGTTGCTTATTTCTTTTGCTATTTCGCTAATTACTTCTCCTCAGAGATAGTGATCTCTCCTGAGGTCTCTCTAACTTTTTAATTAAATTGTCATACGCCTCTCCAGCTCCAGCACGGATGAAAGAGATAGGAAGATACCAAAATGCGCACCTTCCTCTTTCTCCTCCTGGGCAATGTCTGCTACGATGTCGTCCACGTTGTCGGGGACGACATTGCACTGCTCCCCCTGCAGGATAAAGAGACAGAGGTGTGGATATGCATGGCAGCATTATAAAGGGAAAAGCCGCCCTCCCCCACCCCCATCCCCCACAGCTGGTGGTCTGTAATTAGTATGTAAGTGGCAGTGTATGGTTGTTTTGGGGAAACAAAGGAGCAGCCAGTGAACAAATTCACTGTGAAAATTCAATGTAGTGACATTCACAGCATTGGAAACATGTCACTCTGCTTAATAACAGGCCACACGCCCCAAAGAGGCATTTCAACACTCACTAAACGTTTCCCTTCAGCTCTGAAAGATTTATACTTTTTCATTGTTTCCAATTTTCATGTGTCGACCTCAGACAAAGTCAAAGTTCACAGTGATAGGCTTGGTTTCCAGTTTGTTGGTCTTACAGATGATTTCCATACAGAGACAATGGGTATTTCTGACTGTGGCCCAGACGACAGGAATCAAATTGCTCTTGAGCACAAACAGTGTTGAGTGCGGGCAGTGGGTTAGTTACGGTCTGCCGCCGCATGTTAGTCATTCTGACAGCTTGCTGGCAGGCGGCGGGAGAAGAGGGGCACCTTTCTGGCGATCCTCTCCACCACCACTCTGGCGACGGGTGTAATGGGGCCCCCTTCAGGGTCATAGAAGGGGCTCTGGGGGTGGTCCAGGCTGGTGAGGGGCCGGATCTTCTCCTGGGGCACCGTGGGCTTGTTGGGGGACTGGAACAGCCATGAAGAGGGGGTGAGGGGCCAACTCCATCACCAGGGACCCCAGCGGGGGATCATATGCTAGGAGCTTCACAGATTCATTTCAATATGCATAATTCATGGCATGTGTGATGTCGCCTTTACGGACGACTTATGTAATTCTTCCCTCCTGGCTTCTCTCTGTATCACCTTCTACTCTCTGCTGCTGGAACAGCTTCCATGCAGAAAAACATAATTAAAGAGACATTAACTACGATTATCACAACAGAATTTCACAGTCGTTTAGTTAACGTGGCTTTAATCGCTGGAATAAAAAAAAAAACATTGGTATTTAAAGCACAGCATCCTGTGAATGCATCTACAACTAGTCTATAACGAGAGTCATTATAAAACTTAATGAAAATGACCATGCTTATGAAAGCCTTTTAATTGCTAGGTTTAAGGTAAAAGCTCATTAAACTCATAAAAATGCTGTGTGTGTGTGCGCGCGCGCGTGTTATTCCATAACAGTAAAGCACAGAACTATATAACATAAATAACCTTTTAATCTTGGTTTACGACTTTTTTTGCAACACCTTTTAAGCAAAGTTATACTGAACTGAGCAACAGCTGTTATTGATATTGGGCGTCTCATTTGGTTCACGCGTGGTTAGCCTGGAAGCCTTCATTTGACTTCAGAAACAATTAGACGTGCCATTTACTTGCTTTGCTTACGTTTCACCTGCACAACACCAGAGCTGTTATTTCTACGCACAAGCTGCCTGTTTGCTGTCTGAGTGAGGATGCTCAGTGATGAAATGGCACGGAATATTGCTCCAAGGTAAAGACACTGTTCCTCAGTCACTCAACACACTTTTCACCCATAGCACTTCAAAGAGAACCTCGCAGACGAGAACCATGCCACACATCACTGCAAATCCTCCATTAATGTGCAAAATCCATCCATCCATTTTCCATAACTGCTTATCTGGTGGAGGATCCTGGAAGATCCTGAAGCTGGGGCTCTATTATGTGGACGTGGCATTTCAGGCCAGTAGATGGCATTGTCCTGTAAGAAGTCCTTCATCAGTGGATGCTGAGGCCTCTTAGAACCACGGCAGTAGAGAAATGACAGGAGAATTGACATCAGGCAGTGAGCAGAGGACAGGCCAGGCCGGGGACCTGGTGCACTCACCTCGTAGGTGACGCCGCTGTCGGTGCCGGCATCCCAGGGAATCATATCCTGTACCACCCTCTGCACCCAACCACACTCCTTGGTGCAAAGGTCCTCAGCAGACAGACCCACGTTCCAGTCCGGACTCGGGCCGAGCATCGTCAGGAAGGACATGAGGTGCCGGGAACGGTCCACAGAGAACTCAGCTGAGGGGGCGGCCCGCCTGCATGGGGGAGAGGAGGGGGGCACACGGTGTGAGCACTTCAGGAAGAATGTGTACAGAGTCTGGAGGGTGTCTGCCTTGGGACGCGGGCAGACAGGCACTCAAACAAAAGGGATCCACAGCAATAACCTTCAGGCTTCTATTTTCACAGTCCCTCCCCGGCAGCAGAAGCGGGGTGTTCACAGGCCACATGGACCCTGGCATTCATGGAGCAGACACAGGGCTTTCATAGGCCACGTGGTCCCCGGCATTCACAGGGCTGACACGGGGCATTCACAGGCCACATGGACCCTGGCAGGCAGACGCGGGGCGTTCACAGGCCATATGGACCCTGGCATTCATGGTGCAGACACAGGGCTTTCATAGGCCACGTGGTCCCCGGCATTCACAGGGCTGACACGGGGCATTCACAGGCCACATGGACCCTGGCAGGCAGACGCGGGGCGTTCACAGGCCGTATGGACCCTGGCATTCATGGTGCAGACACAGGGCTTTCATAGGCCACGTGGTCCCCGGCATTCACAGGGCTGACACGGGGCATTCACAGGCCACATGGACCCTGGCAGGCAGACGCGGGGCGTTCACAGGCCGTATGGACCCTGGCATTCATGGAGCAGACACAGGGCTTTCATAGGCCATGTGGTCCCTGGCATTCACAGGGCTGACACGGGGCATTCACAGGCCACATGGACCCTGGCAGGCAGACGCGGGGCGTTCACAGGCCGTATGGACCCTGGCATTCATGGTGCAGACACAGGGCTTTCATAGGCCACGTGGTCCCCGGCATTCACAGGGCTCACACAGGGCTTTCACAGGCCTCACGGACCCTAGCATTCACAGGGTAGACATGGGGCCTTCACAGGCCACATGGTCCATGGTGTACTAACAGGGAGACTGACCACGCTGAGGAAAAACATGGGAGGCAGGATGGTGCCCAGTAACAAACCAGCAGGACCCCAGGTCAGGTGGCAGACCGCTAATGCTGAACAGCAGGAGACTGAAGTGCATGTGGACTTATCCATAAGGCTTCAAGTGCAGCTGACAACACAAACTATGTAAAAACCACACTGCTTTCACAACTGAGAAGTCTCATTGCAGAGTTCAGGGACTGAAGGAAGATTACAGCCATTTTGACAGCTGATCATGTGCGATCCTCACATTATCCAATCAAACCGAAATGATAACAGAGAACAGACTGTGATTGGAGTGCAGTGGCCAGCCAGGGCTGTTTTTCTCTGGGACATTTCAAGCATGAGATCACGCTGGTGCACAAACCATGACGAAAGCTTCCAGTGTCCCAAGCATCAATTCAGTTTTCTGGCAGCCTGATGTGATTCAATACTCAACTCAGCTGGGACTAATTATAACAAAACAGAGTTACTGTAACAAAAGAGAAAGTATACATTTTGTTGGCAGGCCACATTGTCATTGCATTCCCAGTCCAAATTGGAAACACATTTCTTTACCACAAATAGACCAATTCCATAAGCATAGTAACAACATATTTTAGGAAGATGCTTGTTATCAGAGTAACTTGCGCTGGTAATTTTACAACAGTCCTGCATGGCCTGAGTCCTTGTGGAGACACAGCAGTGCTTTTTGTTCCATTAATATTTTTTCAATGATATGAAAGCAGACGGTACAGCTATTCTGGCTTTTCACACACCCATCATAGCACAGGGTGAAGAAGATAGCATGAGAGTGTGCAGCCACCATCAGGCAAAACTGCACCAGAGACAATGTGATGTCACAGTGGCAACTTTGAAATGTAACAGCACAAAAAGCGACACCGTACACAGTGACAGCTTTGGGAATTACAGCACAAACACTGTCAGCACAGCCAGTGACAGCTTTGATAGTAAGAGCACAGTCAGTGATAGCACAGTCAGTGACAGCCTTGGTAGTAACAGCACGGTCAGTGACAGCATAGACAATGACAGCTTTGGGAGTGACTGCACAGACAGTTACAGCACAGACATTGACAGCTTTGGGAATGATAGCACGGACAGACAGTGACAACACAGACAGTGCCAGCTTTGGGAGTGATTGCACAGGCAGTGGCAGCACAGTCAGTGACAGCTTTGGGAGTAACTGCACAGGCAGAGATAGCATAATCAGTAATAGCTTTGGGAGTGATAGCACAGACAGTTAGAGTTTTGGGATGACAGCACAGGCAGCAATAGCACTGTTAGTGACAGATTTGGGAGTGACAGCATGGACAGTGACAGGCTTGGGAGTGACTGCACAGATAGAAACATCACAGGCAGTAACAGCTTTGGGAGTGATAGCACAGGCAGTGACAATTTTGGGATGACAGCACAGGCAGAGACTGCATAGTCAGTGACAGTTTTGAGAGTGATAGCACAGACAGTAACATCACTGTTAGTGACAGATTTGGGAGTGACAGCACGGACTGTGCCAGCTTTGGGAGTGATTGCACAGTCAGTGATAGCACATATATTGACAGCTTTAGGAGGAGTGACAGCACAGTCAGTGACAGCTTTGAGAGTGACTGCACAGTCAGTGACAGCACAGATATTGACAGCTTTAGGAGGAGTGACAGCACAGCCAGTGACAGCTTTGAGAGTGACTGCACAGACAGTGACAGCACAGATATTGATAGCTTTAGGAGGAGTGACAGCACAGCCAGTGACAGCTTTGAGAGTGACTGCACAGACAGTGACAGCACAGATATTGACAGCTTTAGGAGTGACAGCACAGTCAGTGACAGCTTTGAGAGTGACTGCACAGACAGTGACAGCACAGATATTGACAGCTTTGGGAGTGACAGCACAGTCAGAGACAGGTTTGGGAGTGACTACATTGACAGAAACAGCACAGGCAGTGACAGCTTTGGGAGTGACAGCAGACCAAAGAATTGTAGTTAAGAAAAGCACAGGCAATAGCTTCCTGAGAAAAACAGCAGTCCATCATGCTGTGAAGCTAAGCCTGTTAGCCTTAGTGTAAGCTTAGCAAAAATGGCTAAAAGGCGATCTTTTGGGGCCACATCAAAGACTCTTTAGTTGACTTTACTCAGTAATTCTTCTGTTACCTTTTAAATGACTTTCACATCCAGAGAGCATATCTTCCAGTTGTATAAAACTGCTATTTACGTAACTTACATAAAACATCAACTTCTACGCCCATGTAGTTCAGGGTTTCATGTTTACTAGAATATATATTTTAATAAACAATCATTTACATCTACTGATGTGCAATGTAAAGGCCATGATGGATTACACACACCTAGCTGTCAACTGGGTGCACCGCTGTCATGCTGAGCTGCTGTGCCGTATATGCTGCTGTCATGCTGAGCTGTGTGCCTTCACGTTGACACTATTTAGCGGACAAGGAGGGCAGAAACACAGCGGCCGTGTTCAGCACTGTACTGTGTCCACGGTAACACACCACACTGTGTGATGGCATGCTCTAACACCGCTGCTACACACTGCCTCCCTAGGCAACCCCTCGGGTGACCATCATAATTAGGCCGTCTGGTTTGGCAGCCAGACAGGCAATCCTGTCTGACTTCCTATAAACACATATCGGGGGAAACTAACGCCACACAAATTCCCTATAATTCACAACCCTGATTTCACAGTGGGATTAGCAGGTTATTACTACCCACTCTCTGACAAAGCTGTGTGGCTGTTTTTGGCCTGTTAGTTACAATGAACAACTATTCTAATTAATTTCAAGCCTTTGACTTGTTTTACATTAATTTCCTCTTCAGAGATGCCACTTCTGTATTGTTGAGGTTCCAACGTAGAGGACAAATCAACTAAACGAGTGTCTGATCCCAATGACAACCTCTGCTAATCAACTGACTCTCACAGCACCATACGGATTATAGACGTTTACATAGCCGGATAAAGATTAAGCTACAGTGACCCAGAACAGGACCAGACAGGGTCCAGGGCTTGGCCAGAACACAAGGCATTAACCCCAACCCTAACCGTAACCCCAAACCCTAAACCTTTGGGCTCTATTTAAGGGCAACTCCATTTACCCATGCAGGAGCAGGGGGAGAAGAAGGAGGACCAGGAAGAGGAGAAGGAATCTCTTGCCAAGTGTCAAAACAGCAGTAGATTTCCCCTTGGATAAAAATGTATTTCCAGTTGTTTTATTCCTAATTATGGAAGGAGTGAATGCTGGTAGCAGAATCTGCCTGAAGTCAAAGCCCTTCATGACAATGAGCCAGGCGTGAAGCATACTTCCCTGGAGGAAGCACAAGAACATCTGAGGAAGACTGCTTCCCAGGCGCACTGATGCCTGGCTTGATTTTGTCCAGTTAATATATATTAAACTTCCAAAGCAGGAGGCTGAATTTACTGCGTCTTGGAAAAGTGCTGTAGTTACTCGGAAAGCAGAGGTGGAGGCATATATGTAAACTTCCCATTCTAAGGACACTCCACGGCGTCTTACGTGGGTCCATTTCGGCACAATAAATCTGTACTGCAGCACAGCCGTGTTGGTGAAAGATGGACCAGAGATTTAAGAGCGAGAGAGAGAAAGAGAGAGCGGGAGGGCTGTTTACACGCTGGTAAACAGACCCAGAGGGAACATTAAGAAGACGGCCATCACATAGTGCCGAAAGCTGCGATCCTACACGCAGATGCAAACACGCCTTGAACTATTTAAACAGGCGGTGGTTCAGAAAGTGCCCATGACCTAAACCAAAGCGATGGACAGACTCAATAGGGCTGATCCCTTCATCTGAAGGTCTATGGAGATTTAAGGCATCTTTAAGGAGGCCCACATCTGTGAGAACTCAGCGATCCGCAGGGAGGATAATGCCAGGGACACACATGTGACTCTCAGCTACACCTCGTTCTTATGGCACCACTGGAATTAGCCAGCTAGAAGTGTGTATGAGACCATTTTTCGAGCACTTTTTACAGTGGCTCTTTCAAAGCTGCCTTATTTAGGAAAGAGAGCTAAGCCTTATTTGAAATCCTGCTGTTAAAGTAGGTCAAAGTGATGTCTTTATACACAGGAGCTGGAGGGGGGTCATTAACCTCATTTGCAAACCCCCCCCCCCCCACCCCCCACCCCTGAAAGATCAGAGACATCACTCATCGAAATAGAAGCCAGCGCTGCTCAAACAAAACAGCTGATGAATAACGAGCAGCATCATTAACGACAAAGAGCAGCGGCTCCTGGGGTCACGCAGGTGCTGGTGTCACTATGACCCTCCTTCTGCCGGCAGAGCGAAGGCCTGTCGAGGTTTGAAGATACAGACCAGCCTGTTGTGGGGCGCAGCTGTATGCTGGCAGACCTCTCGCACAGACACGATCAGTGCCGTCAGATGTTTGCAGATGCAGGAAAAGGAGCCGATCCTACCGGTGACTGAACGAGTGCTAATTACATGTGGCCTTTTCACTTTGGGCAGTCACTCTTGTTCCCTTTGGCACTTTGGACACAGCGTTCCAGCAGGCTTTACATGCTTTTAATGTTTCATTGTTAACAAATTATGTTCAGCAACAAGAAACGCAGATCATCTGTGTAGCACTCAAGAAGATCCCTCAGTATCTCAGTACTTAGGCATTTCTCCATTTTACAGTGTTAACATGCAGTTTGGCAGCCATAGACAGGGAGGCCTGTGTCCAGTCACCAGTCACCAGGGAGATTCCCAGCTGGCCAATCAGAAGAGGGTGTGGGAGCTGAACACAAACCTTTCCCCTCCTGCTGGTATCAATATTGTGCTGATTAGCAAAGATCTGTCTCAACTCTCCCAGCTCCCCTTTGTACCAGTAATGGTAAGGAGCAAGGGGGGACAGAGCCCCCCAAGAGCCACGGCTTGCAGAACACGCTGTTAGGGCCATTTTCAATAGGGTTGCCAGCCTCTCTGGTGCCGTTCTGATGGGGTGGCAGGCAGAAGCAATCACTGGCAGATTAGGATGGACTTTGGTCGCAGCTACTTACACATTGAGGGGCTGCCAGGCTGGCCACTGCGCCTTCGCTTTGATGACAGTTAGAACCTCGTCACCCTGCAGAGGAGAAGCGGGGCGGGGGAGGGGGGGGATAACAAAACGCAGCCATTAGGAGGAGAAGCGTGTCACTGATCCGAGGAAGAGACTTGAGAAGCTTGAGCAATTACCACATTTCACTCTGAAAGAAGAGGAGATACTTCTGCTGACCAGGGCTTGTTCAGAGGGACAGGGGGACGGTGTGGTGGTGGTGGGGGGTGGGGGGGGGGGGTAGGGGCAGCGGACTGTGCACTGACAGGTTAGCGCTTCAGGATATCTGCACAGATATTTCAGCATCAGTCCGAAGCTGCTCCTGCTGCTCTGTCTAACGGAAGCTCTGTGATAGTAGCCATGCATCTAAAGAACAGCTAGCTTATTCAGCACATTTAATTACAGCAACATCACAGCAAATCCTTAATCTTAATTGCTAAATATTGTCTTTGCCTCAATTTGTGTGTGTGATCTCTGGCATTGCTTGAATGCAGCAATTAAATCGAGGTGCATACCTGGATATGACAGCAAGCGTGTCTTGCGCACTGATTAAGGCACGCTGTCGGTATGTTAATGGGTAAACGTTTACACGAGAGCACTGCCAACATGCTCCATGCATACATTTCAGACGAATATCACTCAGATATGCAGCAGGCTCTTCCTGTATATAACCAGGAAAATACTATATTCAGAAAGGTAAGAAATGTTTCACATAACAGTCCAAAATGGCTGCTCTAGACCTCCGGGCTGGAACCTGGGGCAGGCCCCTGTAGGTCCTCCAATGACCCTGATCTACTCAGATTTTCCTGGTGCTGTTTTTAAGGGACTCAAAACCGTGACTGTGACAGAATATTCAGAGGGTGACCTTCAGCCCAAAAACTTCTGACAACACTGGATGCATTTGCATTGTGGGATACCCCAGGCTTCAGGTACGTCACACTACATACATTCCTGTGCTGAATTTGCACCCCCTTCATTTGCTGGCCCATGTGATGGATGTTTTCGGTATGAAAGTAGCACATGCTAAAGAGCATAGGCGTATCCCATTGACACAGCAGCCAGTCAGTGACCAGGAGGCCACTGGGGTCACCGGGAATGACCAGGAGGTCATTGTGTCCACAGGGCAATGTCATTGCATGGAATCACTCTACTACCGCAGGCTGGTGTTTCCTCCCACATTTCCGGACACCTGTGAAACAGCGCGAGTTTGTCTGCGTCTGCTTTGGACTTGCCCGTCGCCAGAATGATAAGGTCATTTATCGCTACCTCATGTAACTTTGTGTCTCTCCGTTAAAGGTTAGCTGCAGCTCATCCACAGGAAGCTGCTGTGTGACACACCAGCAAAGTGTCACACCGGCCCAAATTCATCACCAGCTGTGTAGCAGAAGTGTTCTTCAGTTACAGCCAGATGGCTATACTCATCTCTGTACTCACTTCTATACTCACCTCTGTACTCACTTCTATACTCACCTCTGTACTCACTTCTATACACACCTATGTTCTCACTTTTATACTCATCTCTGTACTCTCTTCTATACTCATCTCTGTACTCACTTCTATACTCATCTCTGTACTCACTTCTATACACACCTATGTTCTCACTTCTATACTCATCTCTGTAGTCACTTCTATACTCATCTCTGTAGTCACTTCTATACTCATCTCTGTACTCACTTCAATACACACCTATGTTCTCACTTTTATACTCATCTCTGTACTCACTTCTATACACACATATGTTCTCACTTTTATACTCATCTCTGTACTCACTTTTATACTCATCTCTGTACTCACTTCTATACACACCTATGTTCTCACTTTATACTCATCTCTGTACTCACTTCTATACACACCTATGTTCTCACTTCTATACTCATCTCTGTACTCACTTCTATACACCTATGTTCTGACTTCTATACTCACTTCTGTACTCACTTCTATACACACATATGTTCTCACTTCTATACTCATCTCTGTACTCACTTCTATACTCATCTCTGTACTCATTTCTATACACACCTATGTTCTCACTTCTATACTCACCTCTGTACTCACTTCTATACACACATATGTTCTCACTTCTATACTCACCTCTGTACTCACTTCTATACACACATATGTTCTCACTTCTATACTCACCTCTGTACTCACTTCTATACACACCTATGTTCTCACTTCTATACTCACCTCTGTACTCACTTCTATACACACCTATGTTCTCACTTCTATACTCATCTCTGTACTCACTTCTATACACCTATGTTCTGACTTCTATACTCACTTCTGTACTCACTTCTATACACACATATGTTCTCACTTCTATACTCATCTCTGTACTCACTTCTATACTCATCTCTGTACTCATTTCTATACACACCTATGTTCTCACTTCTATACTCACCTCTGTACTCACTTCTATACACACATATGTTCTCACTTCTATACTCACCTCTGTACTCACTTCTATACACACATATGTTCTCACTTCTATACTCACCTCTGTACTCACTTCTATACACACCTATGTTCTCACTTCTATACTCACCTCTGTACTCACTTCTATACACACCTATGTTCTCACTTCTATACTCATCACCACATTTGCCAGCTCCAACTGACACAACAACATCCTTCCTACCCATATATGTTAAACAGGACATGTTTTCCTCTCGCAAGAAGGTCGGCATGATCTCATTCTTACAAGGTATAAATGCCAGTTGCCAAATCAGGGAACAGGGCTGTTTGTGGGGGTGGGGGGCATCTCTGGGATTTTACATACATGCAGCATAGAGGCGATTTACTGCTCGCTCATTGCCAGGATCTTGGTGCCAGATTGAGGAAGAGGATGTAATCAATAGGCCTGCAAAAAGGAAGGTCTGCACAGCACGTGGTCCATTCAGAGTAACGGGGGTGATCACTGGATGCCCCCCCAAGCAGATGGACCCCAGAGCCGCTTTCAAATCACTTATGGAGGCAGATTGGATTTATACAGCTGACCTGAATCCAGTGCTAGGCATTGTATTCTGATGTATTCCTGCATGGTGCTTAGCCATCTGAAATTCCATTAATGTAATTGAGTCAGATGCAATTTGCGCCTGTAAGACTGCTTCTCACAGATACCGTCTCGCACAAATACTGCAGAAACATACTCGCTGGTCATTTAACACGGGAAAAAATAAATGGACCAAAATGGACCCAGATAACACTGCTTAAGAAGCAAAGCTGATTTTTGAGCTCTAATGGCCTATTGAAACAAAACATTCATATAAGGTTATGGAATATTAAGTTGGTTCTTTTTTGATGAGAAACAGTTCATGATTAGATCTGGTCCAAGCTGAAAGGTAACAGCTGACAAACCATTTAGTCTTTGTGCTAACTGGTCACATGATCAGCACAGGAGCTGTGATAGGACATGATCTTCTGCATAGAAGGGATGTACACTTTTTGACTGACGGGATGCACATTCTGTGTCAACACAATGAACAAAGATAAAAAGCTGCAATACAATGCGATACAGTCAGTGCGGCTCCAAATAGACAAGCAAGTGCTACCTGCAGGGGGGGGGCGACATTTTCTTTTGTAATGCTGAAAATCGAAGTACAGTCAGGATGTCGAGTCATTCGCATCTTTGCAGATTCAGATACTCCAACCTGGCATGTGTGCTAAATTATTCACGATACAAATAATTCTCTGCATTCCCTCTTCCATTAAAGCCAGCTTTTCATGCACAGCTCTGATGCTCTTTGTCACTTTTTTTAATGACCTCAAGCAGGTTTCAGCCAGACACTGACAAAAAGACAGAGCCATTACTCCTATTAAAACACAGGTAATGGGTCTGCCCACTTTATTTCAGGGACTAACAAACAGAAAACTTCAGAACAAATTCAAGTTAAATTGAGTCGTACTGCAGCCAGGAGGGACTGATTATCCCTGCCTTTTGTTCCTATTCTGGATATTTCATGGAAATGGCAGCTAACTGCAGCTGCTCTGTGCTGGATAACAGGCCCTGTCTTAGTGATGGAGGATCTTCTGCCCTGTAAAAGCTGATGAAGGTTTAACCCTGCAGCTCCTGCTGGCACCATCGGATTCCCCGCATTGTGTAAGTCACCAGTGATTCATGCCTGCATTCAGCCTTCTGGACATCAGGCTGCTTTTCTGGCTGCTGCAGCAGACATGCATCTTTGCCTGTATCAGTGGCATAAACAAATGCTCAGTAGGACCCCCCCCCCCCAAACTGTCCCTGGACACCCACATGTGCGACGGTATCGTGTTTCTCGCTGTACACAGAATGTGGTGGCCTTCTGTCCTTGATGCCCCCACCAACTGCTTCCATTTTACTTTTGAGAAGAAGCTCTTTTCACACACCCACACTGTCAGACACTCCACCCCCCCCCCCCCAGGGCCCCTCCATCCACATTCCGTATTCCACGCTGATAACTGATCAGCCTTCACAGAGATGTCAGCCAGGGCACGTGCTCCCCTGGCAAATGCTAAGGATGGCTAAGCAGGCTGCGAGGACCCGCTGCCCACAGAGAGTGTCACCCCCAGGGCTCCTGCATCCATGCTCTATTTACCACAATAATAACTGATCAGTCTTCACAGAAATGTCAGCACTCCCTCTGGCAAATGCTAAGGATGCCTAAGCAGACTGCAAGGACCCCTCCCCATATTCCCCCAAACCACACACACTGTGCCACCCACTCGGGACCCATCCAACTGTGCTCCGTATTCCACATTGATAACTGATTAGCCTTCACATAAACATCAGCACTCCCCCCTGGCAAATGCTAGGGATGCCTAAATAGACTGCGAGGACCCCCCCCCCCCCAACCCCCCACCCCCCGCCCCCGCCCCCGCCCACAGCCAGTTCCCACCCACCCAGTTCCTGCGGCACGCTCGCTCCCGTGCCAAACAATAATCACATTATGTTTGTCAGGGGATCTGCTTTGAAAGGGGGAAATATTGTCTTGAAGACAGAACTTAATAATGGCGAATGAAAGCAGAGCCTCTGGGTGATTCGCGTAATGAAACAACAGAGCTGTCACTTTGCATCGGAGCGCTTTGATGAAGTGGAATGCCAGCTGATACTGATCCTAGCTCTGTGTTAACTCTACGGCAGCCGCTTCACCGTCATCTTCAGATTGCATCTCCAGCATTAAGGCCCTCAGCAGTGACGCATATAAAGAGCAGTAATGGTGCATATATGTGAGTCTGTTCTGCAGAGCAACACAGGGGCGTCACCCCTGCGACTGCAGATCTTTGCTGGAGGTTGCATCTTCCCCCTCTGTTCCAAGTCACGACTCCAAAGATGTGCTGCTTGGTGCCTGTAAACTGCCACTATTGTGTGGGTGAATGTCCCCTGCAACTGACCTACCTCCAGCGCCCCCTGCTGACGGGACAGGCCCCAGACTCACCATACTCATAGAAAATACATTTGTATGTATGTACAGGACAGCAGCTTTTTGAAGAAAAATCTGTAACATTATATTGGCTGATAGCATTGTAAACATACAGTGTGTACGGTGGTAATGATGAACAAGCTCCATCCTTATCCGAAGTCATTAGAACAAAGGATTTAATGATAAATTATTAACACTACATTTTCAGCAAAGCAGATTTGTCTCTGGTGAGTTTTTAGAAACAGCTCACACAGACCCTGCCACACAGATACGGAACCTACTCTGAATATGGGAGAACGAGGCTTAGCACACTGCTGACTGTGGCCTTGAACTGTTCACTAAGCCCTCAGTGATCCAGCGTGGCAGGGAAGCAAATTCTTGATTGCTCCACATCTTTCTCGTCCTTCAGAATATCGGCAGTCTGGAAGGTGGGGCTGGATCATCCGGAAGCCTCCGGAGCCCCAGCAGGAGGGCCTACCGGAGCCCCCGCTCCCAGCACAGTGCTGCCCCCTACGTTTCCTGAAGGCCAGGACATATCTACTCTCACATCTAAGCCCCTGTAGATATTAGAGGTTTTGAAATGCACCCTTTTAATTAGAAACAGTGGGGAATTTGTCCCCTGGCAGGCTGCTCTCACAACTGCATCCATATACTGTTTTTATATATCTACTGTGGCATGGTTTTAATAACTAAAAGGGAATTTTGATGGGAAGGACTTAAGAGAAAATGCTCTTAATTGGTCACGCTTCCTGGAAAATGATTCCATAGCCTTAGCCTCCGCTATTTCAGTCATGCTACCTTGTTTTCAGCTCCCTAATTCATAATCCCGTATTAGGGCGACTGGAGCTGGGCTGATTTCATGGCAATTAAAATGATGGATATTCCAGCAAATCCATATTCAACTTGACGGTATTATAACGTGATGTTACAGGCATCATTTCATTTAGGCAGTTCCACTGGTGGCCTGCAGAGGGCTTCTGCCCTCTCTCCTGCTCTCCACAAGTCAGGAGCTCAGATTTTATTCTTAATGTGCAGTCTGTATAAACCTGTACTGAACCTTATTGCCTGGTGTTAGCCTGCATTAGCCTTTACTAGCTTGTATTAGCCTGTTTTAGCCAGGATTAGCCTGTATTACTCTGCAGTAGCTTGTTAGGTTCCCTTCATTTGAAGAAATTCCGTTTTTTCACCGGCCAGGAGAGTTTTTAGCATGATGAGGGCTGGGCCACCAGCTGATAATATGCCCTGTGGTTGCTGAGATGGAGGAAGGAGCCTTCATACCGATGAACAAACGCATATCCTTCAATTTACTGAAGAAGGATTGAGCTTGTTGAATGAAACAGCCCAGTGGCCAGATTCTAGCAAGCTGCTAGCCTGTGGAACAGCCTTTGTTCCACACATTCAGCATCAGGAAGAGCAAAGGAGAAATCAGCACCATCTGGGATGCTGCGTATCTGGCTTTGGGAGACAAACTGCTCATTAGCGTTTCAAGGAAGGAAATCGAGGTAATTTGCAGGGTGCTTCGCTGTCTGTGTATACGTGTGTGTGTGTGTGTGTGTGATGTGGAGCACTAGATGTGTGACTTTAAAGAAAACACTTCACATATATTACCTAAGAAGCAGAGTCAGATGCGGGAAACATTCTGACTGAAAACAAAAACTCTTACAATGCTGTTTATACAGTTTGCAGCAGACAAACAGAATCATAAAGAATGTGGAAAGTGCGTCATGTGACCTGTGCTTTTGCTATACGAATTACCGAATTCAATCCAGTGCTTTCTGTGGGAGGAAAAAGATGAAACATACGGCTTGTGGCATTTTGGGCGCTGGGTAGTTAACTGCAAGCTGTTTTTCATAATAATAAAGCCAGAGGCTGGAAAAAGCATGTATTATAACTGCAATGGTTCACCACGCCTATGCACACAGATGGTCTTTGCACATGTTAAACGGGATTGATAAAGAGACAGGATGTGCAAAATGCTTCATTCTCGCATGCAGTTTCCACTGCTCACTGGCTTCATACATGCACAATGGATAACACAATACTTCATTCTTGGAAAACACGTCAAATATTCAGAGCATGAAAATGATAAACAGGAACAGACACAACATAACAAATCAACAGTATAATCCGGAGTCAAAGACTGATTTCACAGCCAAACGAAAATGCATCCATCCATTTTCTACACCGTGTGTCCTACACTGGGCCACAGGGCTCTGGAGCCAATCCCAGGAGCTACGGGGCCAACCCAACATGCAACACGCTCTTGTAAATCTATTGTACAAGCTTGTGTTCATTATAATGATTCAGTGTGACATACTGTCTTTTCACACTATCATCCTCTATTAGCACAGAAGCTGCAGCTCAAGAGAATCTCTACAGATTCCACAGCCAACGTAAATCAACAATTTCCCACGGGATAAAGTTCTATCGTATCGCATCGTATCAGATCATCATACGAGTGTAACATGAGCAGTAGAGATCAGCAGCGTCGCTTTTAATCGACATAATGATAAAACGAGCTACAGATCATTAGCTCAGTGTGGTGAATCGCAGGCTCTCCGTCCACTGCGGCATAGCACAGAATGCCGCTTCTCATCATTTGTTCGCTTGGCACCTAATGAATACATTAGATTAGATTTTACATCTCTGGAATAAGCGCATTAAACATTGCTGTTTTGTATATATTTGTTGTGTGAGATTATGATATTTATTAGAATGCAATTCAAATTGTACTTTTAAAGACATATTTCAAAACAATAATATTAGAATCAACATTACATCAACTGCTTATTCTAGGATTCACCTGAAAAATGTTAAAAAGATGTCAGACGTTGTGTTATGTAATCAGTGGAATGCAGACTGCCAGCCAGAGGGTTAAAAACATCGGCGAAGCCCCCCAGGACCCTCATCTGTGCCGCCTCTGTTTCTTGTGTAATGTTCCAGATGGTCATTTCAAAGGTCTCCATCTTGTCAGGATAATAGTGATTTATACTGTTACTCCAGCAATTTTTTTCTCTAATACTTTTTTACTTTGCCACACCCGACGATCATAGTCGAAAAAAAATATATACAATATTTTTTGGAATGTAATATAAATATTTCGAAGACTTTAATCCTTAACAGTTTATGTGTGTATCAGAAGGCCAGCTGGGAGCGTATTTAAAAGCTACTGTTACCAAAACCTTCAGAACCGTAAAACAAACATAACTAAATGACCTTCTAGATGATTCTGCATGGTTATTACTGTGTTCATCGTGAAGGTACTGTACCTTTACTCATTTCATTCTTTATTTGTTCTTTTTTTCTCAATCTCGTCAGCCGGCATTTCTCTGCCTCCTCGGTTTTGCAAAGTAACGACGAGGGGTTACTTGGCAACAAAGAGCCGTGGTAATGGCATGCAGAGATTGTTATGGAATAATGCGTTCCACTGACACTGACAAAAAGCAGCACGGAGACTTCTGCTGAATACACCTTCAAATAAAGATTGTTCCCTGGCCATTCCATCCCTCACCAGAGCTCTCATACATCCAATAAATTCCAATTAAGGCAATGTGTCTCAGAAACGCTTCTCAGTGCTAAGTTTTTAAAAACAACAGTGACAGACCAGTTGGAAACTTCTTTTTTAACATCCTATATACAGCAAATCGACTGTGATAGAGTCCTAGGATGGGGTCCACTGGATGAATATTCACCCTGTTCTACATGATGGCGATTCTGAAAGGTACATACAGTAGGTGCTCCATGTGACAGGCAGCGACAGCGTGTTTTCCTCCAAGTGTGACCATTTGCCGAGGCCATCATGTTGTTCTTTTCAGCGCTGTACATTTTTATGCACGTTGTTATTCTGAAATTCTGTCTTTAGATTCTTTAGTAAAATCAAAAAAAATCAATTACCTCATTATAGATCTCATACTGGCAGAATGACACATATGTTCCGCTGCGTAATATATGGCCAAAACAATTACCTCAGAACAGCCAAATCACACACTGTTGAACAATGTTGGCTTTTTATTGAAATTTGAATGTCTAATTTTATGTCTTTTTACACAAAAGCATGTGTTTTACAAGAAGTCGAAAGAACGACTGCAGAGCAAACGGCTCGCGGCACGGAGAGGCCCACAGCCGAAGAGCAGCAGCGCAGCCTGAAGCTGCAGGAGGTCAGGGAGGCGATACTCTGGCTGAGGAGCTCACAAGCAGGACTCAATTACAAATACCATTAGAGACCAATTACACCATACACCAACTACAAAACACACACTGTCAGGAGTCACCTTCCTACAAGCTGCCAGGTAATTCCACTTGCTATTTCTTGAACTCTATGAAAGCAGCGTCGATTATTTAATCTTAAAATCTTCTCTTAAAACACTAAACTCCACTTACATGTGCTGGGACCAAGTTCAGAACTAAGACATTGGCCTTGAAAAGACACATTTCCTGCCTTTTCAAATACAGACAACAACATGAAATTTCATAATCATTATACTTCTATTACAGACAATGACAATAATGACTTAATTTATTACAAGAAAAACAGTAATTGTGTGGTTTGAGTAAAACAACATTTCCAGTAACTGAAAATCACACAAATCCCTTGGTGTAACAAGAAGTTTTTGCTGACTGAGACAGGTACCTGTTGGGTATGCAGAAATTAGCAGGAGAACATTGTAAAATGAATTTGTGGAAGCATTTCTTTACACAGCATGTAGTTGGAGTATGGAATAGTCTTCCTGCTAGTGTAACACAAGCTAAAACCCTGGGCTCCTTTAAATCAGAGCTAGATAAGATTTGAACAACTCTGAGCTATTAGTTAAGTTCTCCCCAAACGAGCTTGATGGGCCAAATGGCCTCCTCTCGTTTGTAAATTTCTTATGTTCTTATGTTCCAGTATTGAGGCAAATGCATGACCGTGCTGTTTACACTGGGTAACAAATTGTTTTTTTTCTGCCTCCAAAATACCAAAGTAATGTCCCTAAAGGAGTTTTTACTGCTGAATTCAAATCTGACATTTTCTTTCTAGCACAGTTTTTGAGAAAAACGGAAATGAAATTTTGTATAGTCAATCTATAAGTAGTAACGCATTTTCCCCGGCTTACACGTCTGGAAACTGCACAACAATTCTTCTTTAAAGGTTTGCTTCCTGGAAAGTCTTTGCTGATTGAGACAGATACCTGTTGGGTACAATATGCACAAATATAATTCTGGTTTTGCCGCATCATGTACTGTAGGAACTCTGAGGAATAGACAGATAACTCTTTACCAGCAATAACATACGTCGTATTTAATCGCGTTTATGTTTCTCATATGCTATTAAATTCTGTTCTCACCATATCATCGGTACAGCAAACGACATTATCTTTCGAGTGCCTCTGAGACAGGGTCTCAGACAGATGCTATACAGTGATCCCCCGCCTATCGCAGAAGATGCATATGATATATGGATGAAACACATATGATATGTGGATGTCGGGCTAAGGATATGAGAAGCATAATAATAATAATAATAATTATAATATGCATATATATGCACACATATCTCTCTGTATACGTAATGGAATATGTGTAAGTAAAAACATATATAGCTCATATTCTTTTCATCCTTCTTGATGTATCATACCGTCGACTCATTCAAGCCATAATGTCGAGCGACGTCCGCGTAACGTTCCTTCCCGAAGCATGTCCAGGAGGTTTACCTTCTCCTGAAGGGTCAAGGTGTTCCTCTGGCGCTTAGGCTCACTACTACCAGAAGGCTCAGAAGATGCAGGACGCCTGGGAGCCACCGTAGGGCTTAAAACACAACGAAAACAGTCGGACCACAAGCAAGGTACTGTACGCGATACGCAGAGAACTGTGACGCGTTGGGGGAAAATCCCCAATACAGCGGGGGCGCGATACAGGAACCGCGATATAGTGGGGATCACTGTATTCTGAAACAATACATACACACTCTCAGTTATATATTAACCCATTGAGCAGCATCTGAGTATGCAAGCTACTTTTATAGCCTGCTGAGGCAGTGTCCAGGCATGCCTAGGCTGCAAACTTCCACAGAATAGCTTCCAACCTGGCCTGATTCCATTTTCAGACTGTACATAACATTGTTGATAGGTCTCTTACAGAAATGAAAATTTTTGGACACAAATATGAGAAAAATACACGAGAAAACTGAAGATTCCGATGAAACGGTACATGATGGGCAAATTTGGATGTGATTTTCGTGATCAGAAGCCAAAAATCAATAAGGAACACCCAACAGTTTACAAGAAGTAAAAACTTGGTTTTTGGAACCTGTGATTTGCGAGACCTGCTTGTCGGTCTTAAATCCTTGCTAGTCTGGCATTTAAATGCGATGTACAGCTCATTATGCTTCGCTAATCATGGGACAGTGACACAAGAGTACGCTGTCACTAGCAAGAAATTAACAATGTTTCCCTTTGGGAAAAAATCTGTGGATGATTATAAATGACATTCAGTAACATAATGGGTGTAAATTATGATCTGAAAGTGTCCCAGAATGCACATGCAAAGTCATGCGATATGTCACTATCAAACGTCTGTCTTTAATCTGAAGTTTCTCAATGGGCTCAGCAAGCATATGTTGACCTGAATTAAATAGCAGGGATGTCACATTTTATCCATAATGGAATAAAGATCGCTCTGCATATGATGATAATCTGCAATATGTATTAAACAGGGGTGATGCATAACCAAGCGCATGCAGAGATGCGTGTGAAGTATAGCTACCGTATTGACTTAAATATCTACATTAACCCATGCTAATATATTCCCCTGAGATATGAACTTGAGGTAGTTGGTTATTTAAAGGGAATTTGTTCGATAAATAGCTAGATTGATTTCCTGCCGTTTTGTAGCCTGTGAGCTCACCTGATGATTTAATATATCTTTCGGAAAACACTGCAGTGTTCTGCCTAAACAAACTGACCCAGACCAGATACAAGCAGTGCCATTTTTGCCAGGAACCCGGCAAATCTGGTGAAGTTGTGTCCACTGGCAGTGTGCTAAGAGGCCAGCGCACAGAGCCCCGTGGATTCGAGAGCAGGCGATGGTGGCGCCCCTTAACACGCCCCCCTGTCTGTACTCTGTTTAACCTTGTTAAACATATGTGCACCATCTGGTCACTTAATGATCCCCCGCTAACCCACCCATGACAGGTGTGTTCCTCTGCATCTCACTTAGCGCGTCGTCCCAAATGAAAGAGGAAGGATATATACGAAACATGAAAAATACCAACATGGTTTTCTATCATGATTTCTGTTTTTCCATAAACAAATAATCTATAATGTTAAGTAACACTAAGAAATCAAGCTGTGTTTGACGACTGAATTTGTTACCTAAACCCCAACCTCAACACACAAGCGTATATTTTCCCATAATTGGCATCTCTGCATTAATGAGCACAGATTTAAACCAATTAGATTTGGCAATGAAATATGAGTGATTGCAGACGGAGCGGCACTGCACGGGAGCATGGTGCGCAATCTCCCGACTGCTCTCCGTAATGAGCTGGAGGCTCCAGTCTGGGGCCCACTGCGAGCACACTGTTCATGTACTGCGATAATTCTGTGCTCAGCAGAAATTTTTAATTTCTTTTTCGCATCAAGCAATTAGCCAACGAATGAACGGGAAGAGCTGCACTGCCAGACCAGAAGCCATGCGCAAGAAACTCGGAGCGGCAAAAGTGTCAGTCATTTGTGCCGCAAATTCTAACCCAATGGCTGGGGGTGGGGGAACGGGGAGGGAACGGAAGGAGCCGGAAGGAAAGTATGATAATGAACCTGACCTTTAAGTGATCTGTCTGTCAACAGCTGATGCTTCATAATTGGTTTCTGACCCCTTCTTTGTCAGGATAACCTGACACTGACCCAGTGAGCAGGGCCACTGGAGAAAGGTCCAGGCCGGAAGTACGAGCTCAGCCGTGGCTGTACAGACTCAAACTTAAAGGTTAAAGTGAGAAAAATTGGATAGACAGAATCACTGCAATAAGGGAAAATAACAGAAATGTGTTTTGACTACACTGGAAAGGTCCAGGCAAGCAGGAGGCTAGTAAAGCTCTAAAAAAGGGTTGGAGGTTTTCTTCTCTGTCATCCTCGTGATAGAGAAATAGAGGAGAAAAACCCTAGCTGTGTGTGAGAAGATGCCTAAATGAGAATGAGAGGAACCCTAGCTGTGTGTGAGAAGAACCCTAGGTGAGTATGAGAGGAACCCTAGCTGTGTGTGAGAAGATGCCTGGGTGAGTATGAGAGGAACCCCAGCTGTGTGTGAGAAGATCCCTAGGTGAGTATGAGAGGAACCCTAGCTGTGTGTGAGAAGATCCCTAAGTGAGTATGAGAGGAACCCTAGCTGTGTGTGAGAAGATGCCTGGGTGAGTATGAGAGGAACCCTAGCTGTGTGTGAGAAGATCCCTAGGTGAGTATGAGAGGAACCCCAGCTGTGTGTGAGAAGATCCCTAGGTGAGTATGAGAGGAACCCTAGCTGTGTGTGAGAAGATCCCTAGGTGAGTATGAGAGGAACCCTAGCTGTGTGTGAGAAGATGCCTAGGTGAGTATGAGAGGAACCCTAGCTGTGTGTGAGAAGATCCCTAGGTGAGTATGAGAGGAACCCTAGCTGTGTGTGAGAAGATCCCTAGGTGAGTATGAGAGGAACCCTAGCTGTGTGTGAGAAGATCCCTAGGTGAGTATGAGAGGAACCCTAGCTGTGTGTGAGAAGATCCCTAGGTGAGTATGACAGGAACCCTAGCTGTGTGTGAGAAGATCCCTAGGTGAGTATGAGAGGAACCCTAGCTGTGTGTGAGAAGATGCCTGGGTGAGTATGACAGGAACCCTAGCTGTGTGTGAGAAGATGCCTGGGTAAGTATGAGAGGAACCCCAGCTGTGTGTGAGAAGATGCCTGGGTGAGTATGAGAGGAACCCTAGCTGTGTGTGAGAAGATCCCTAGGTGAGTATGAGAGGAACCCTAGCTGTGTGTGAGAAGATGCCTGGGTGAGTATGAGAGGAACCCTAGCTGTGTGTGAGAAGATGCCTGGGTGAGTATGAGAGGAACCCTAGCTGTGCAGGAGAGGCAGAAACATCTAGCTCACTTATCAACAATTATGTCTTAAATAAAATATAAGCATTGCAGGTCTATTTTCATAATTTTACGGTGAAGAAAGTGGTTTCTATGCCAGGTTCAGAATTGGACAAGATCCCTATGAGCCCTACAAATCATTTACAGCTCAAATTCCATGGAGCCTTACAGAACATCATGGAGCCCTACACATCATTCACAGCTAGAATTCCATGGAGCCCAACAGAACATTTACAGCTAAAATTCAATGGAGCCCTACAGAACCCTATGGCACCCTACAGATCATTTGCAGCTAGAACCCTATGCAGCTCTACACAACATTTACATCTCAAAACCTATGGAGTCCAACAGAACATCTACAGCTAGAACCCTATGAAGACTTACAGAACATCTACAGCTAGAACCCTATGGAGCTCTACAGATCATTTACACCCTCCATCATCCAGCTGCAATTATCTTTTCTTGTCCTAATGGGAACCTTGTATCTGCCTAACAGAGAGTGACATCAAAGATAACGCAGCTGAGCGGCTAAAAAGAAGCAGCACAAGCCCCCCCCCCCGCCCCCCCGTCCATCGAAACATATTTCATCCACAGATTGCCTTAAATGATCATGCCCTGTTTTCTTTTGCGCCTTCATTAGCGTTCAGCTGAACACCTTGCCAAACCAAACCCAATTAATACAAAGACGGCTGTTTAATTGCTTGCTGGCCCAACATAAACATAAACACAACACTGTTAAAAAGGCCAGTGGAAAAGGGTCACTTGCTGACCTGTCCTGTCATGGTTGGGGGAGACCAGGATGAAACCTTTTCTGCTTCCAGCTTTAGCTGCCTTTTATTTGAGCTTTTTACCTAGTTAGTCGATTGTCTCCCCAAATAACCCCAAAAGGAAAGATGCTGTTTTGGGAAGGGCAAGGCCCTCAGTTGCTTAAAACGCGTTTCCATGTTTTCCCCAGAAGCACAGGGATCCGCTCTCTGCTCAGCCGCTCTAAGCACATCAGCTTGAAATCTATTTTTGTTGCATTATTATACATGCAGAAGTGCACAAAAGCTAGAGCATCAAACCATAACACAGCCGATAAATATGCTAGGTATTTCCTGCTTCGTTACACAAGAAGCTCAGTTAAGGATTTATTGGTAAAGTCAGATTCCTGCTCTTGTCAGGCTGTACTGTTCCTTATTTCCTAATATTCCTGCTGACTTTGCATGTTCTTTAATTTACGTCGCATCCACGCCATCAACTAAACTCAAAGCTAAATGTGATTATTGCACTCTAGAGAAAATAACTGTAGAAAGAGAAATATTTCAGAGAGCAAGACTGTTCCCAGTAATGGAAATTCTGCGATGATCGGCCTTCTAACGGCGCGTCAGTATGCGCACAGGGGTCCGAACATCTCAGTTTCTCACAGCCCACAAGATGTAAACACACAGTCCGGCTTCGCTGTTACCGTGCGTGTGAGCGACACAGACAATGCGAAAATAAACAGGGGAGACATCGTCATAGCGAGCTCTGCCAGAAATCAGCTTGAGGGCCAAACTTTGCCAAAGCACTTCCACATCCTTTACAGTCTGTACCGTGAGACTGTGTTTGGCAATAACTACACCGTACTCCTGCTCATCGCTTGAGCAAGAGCATCTCTTGAAACGTATCTGCTACTGGCATCGATGAGTCATTAACCCCTGTTAACACACAACCTCTGTTAACCCCTGTTAACACACAACCTCTGTTAACCCCTGTTAACACACGCCTGTCTGGAGACAGTATACACACTGCTTCAGGATGGCTTCCATACCATTGCCATGGAATCAACACGCCAGCAGATCCGCCTTTATTTTAAAGGCCACTGGCCTCTTCTTCCCTCTTGGCAAATGAAATGTTAGTGATTATTTCAACTACCACAGCGTGTCGAGTGATTTACTGTGTACTGTGATGTCACTACATGCCAGACAGGTGTGACGTTGCATCTTGCCATCCTTGACATTCCGAAGCAGTTTATTAAAATAAATGCCTAACTTCCCAAAGCATTTATATTAATCACTTTACAGGCCGCATGATACATATTCATTATTTTAATCTCATTATGAACGTAATCCCTTTGCACGCAATCACTGCCTGGCCCAGACAGCTAATCAAATCATTAGTCTCTGTCTCCCACATGGTCATTTTTCACTGTCAGACTGAAAAAAACAAGCCATGAAATTGCAGTACACTGGGTTCCTGATGTAAATTTTTTTTAATGGTTCTTACTGGTGTGTGTGTGTGGGGGGGGGGGGAGAGATGGGGGTTTATCTAATGACTGTAAGTTTGGGAGCGAGGCCACGTGGGAGAAATTCCTACTGATAGCTCATCAGGTATTGTGTGTGGTGGAATATAGAACGTTCTGCATATCTCATTACTAAAATAGCCACTTTTCCCATAATACTCTGCTTCAGAAGACATTGGGCAGTAGAGACAATCAGCACGAAATGAAACCAGCGCTGCTGATTGCATTAAGTCTCCAGTACCTTTAAGAAATGTGAAGATTAGAGGATGGGAACAGCAGTGGTATGATACAATAACCAGGCCTGTCCCTAGGCTTCATTCTGTAAGGAGAGCAGGAGAGCAGCATACAGAGAGAGAGCAGCAGGCAGGGTCACTGTAATTCCACCAAGAACTGGCAGCTAAAAATGTAAGGACCACGCAAGGGGTTATAGCTTCATCCCAAAACCACACCCCCCCGGCCCCACACCCATAATAATGCCCCAGAAGTGAACAGGGGCAGCTCTCTGCATGTGACCTGACTGTCTGAAATAACTACAGACAGGTTGCTCTGTTACTGCCTGAAATCCAGGGGCAGCTGCTGAAAGTCAACTGTGGTCTCTAAGGGGTCTCACCTCCTACACGAGGCCATGTGAGCATTAATGCGGGTCTATGGTTCAGCCGGACCGAGCCTGTGCTAGATATTTCAGTCTGGACATCGCATGGGTCCCCTAGTCTGAGTGAATTTCAATGGCAATCAAAGACATTCACAATATGAGCCAAATGTATGTTTTTACACCTGATATTCTTCTGTTTCATTGTGCTGAAAAGGGAACTCAACACCTATGGACCCCCCCCCCCCCCACCCCTGTATCAAAGAGGTGACCAATGTTTATATGCTTCCCTCTGCCATTTGCCAGAAATATGAACGTTACTTGAGATGACTGATAAATTGGCCCATTTCCATGACGCAGTCGCCCACATTAGCTTCCCGGTCCACCTCCGGACACAGCCCGGTCATTTGGGGTTTGTAATTACACTGTATCACCGCTGGTCCATTTTCTATTCACTGTAGCCAGGCTTCATGTTTTTAGAGGATTGTAGCTTGATTTCACTTGAATGCGTTCATATGACTACCAATCAAGGTTATACACTATATTCATATTATAATTTATACATTTATATTTGACCCATTGCTACATATTAATTTAGGGTAATATATAAATGTAAGTGCCAGGTGAGTGTCAGGCCCCCCAAGGACCGGGGACCTAAACTCCTCCAGCTGTTTGCTCTGCATCAGTCATTATGGTGGCAAAGAGACCCTCAACTCACATTTCGGATTATGTATTCTGTTCTTTTCCATTGTGTTCCCAGCAATCACAGAGACACAGGCCCCTTTCACTTCCCAAATTACATGCATCGGTTTGGTTTACAGATCAGGTTCTTCTTAGTGGCCTCTATGCAGTGATTAGTTAACAAGGGTCGTGATTATGATGCATCCTTTTTACAGCTGCAAAAATAAGACTTTGATAAATACATCGGTGAGGAAAATGTATAATATGATTATTATCAGGAATTGCAGTTTTACAGTTACAACTGTGGAGGAGATCACGCTGTCCAGCTTGTCCTAAAAACATGTTCAGCCTATTTTCATCTTACACCATTACACTGTCATCGGGTGATATTGCTAAAAAGTTTGTACAGCAAACATGGTACATTGCACAGTAAATGTAATGTAAATCTGTAATATGGTTTCCTGGGATTTTCATAGTTTTTCCTGGTGAGTTAAATGTAATAATAGGCAGGGTGTTCCTGCTATTTGCAAGGCCAGCTGCCTTTTCTGCCAAAACATGTTTCTTTGGGGTGCTACTCAAACTGGACAGTAACATCTTCTACCAAGAGTAGAAGTTGTCTTGCACAGGAAGTAACTGGAGAAACCTCTGAACCAGAGTAAGCATCTGTCTCTTTTTGCTCTTTTTGTAATCAAAGCATACTCAACAATTCATGATTTTTCTTTTCTGCTAGCCTGTCAAAGAAACTATTAATAGACAGTGGAATTGCAGAGGGAGCCAGTTCACTGCTAGCTGCACATAGCCTTTAGGTGTTCATTACATTTCCATTGACATTTCCTTCCTACAGGAAAAGCAATTCTTCAGATGTGTGCACCATGGTTCATAAATCTTGCAGAAAAATGACGTGGGTTTCATGCTGACAAACAAGGCTTTTCATTTCAAAGGAATAATGGCAAAATACTTCTAGTTGGATTCTAAGCCAAACACACCCAGAGAGTTGAAATACTGGACCAGGTACACAAGAGAACACTTCAAGTAGAACAGTACAGATGATCATCATGGTGGTCACAATGACAAAAGGGGAGTGGTTCTCGACAGTGAACAGACATCATAAACAGTGTTGTGTTGACCCAATTTGGGAAACCCTGTCTTCTCAGATGTTTTGTTCTAGCTGAACCTTGTAATGCAGAGATGCTTTTAGCACAAGACAGGTTCTGTTGACAAATGGCCATCTGAGAACCTTGGTACTCACCCAACACCCCTGCCACAAACTAGCACACACTCACATCATTCAGTCAGTATAGTATTAGTCCTTCATTGAGCCATAAAGCTAAAATTCCTGAAGAGCTACACAGACAAAGGTCCTTTGAGTCAATGTCATTTGCCCCTAATTAGCAATTTTTATATTTTGCCTTTGATGCACACTAAAAGCAAACAAGGATAACAATAAAAGTTATGGTGGTAATGCCCAGGAAAACAAGGCCTATGCGTGGCTAATATTGCCTTTGCTCAGAAGATACTGAAAGCGCATCCCAGAATGGACTTTATTTATGTTTTGAAGAGAAAATTCCGCTGCCACGTGCTGTGAAGTCACTCACTCCATCGGCATATCAAAGCGTCAACAGAAACGCTGCATTAAGAGCCTCTCCAGCAGGCATTGCGCCTTGATCTAAAACCAAATCCCACTACAAAGGGAGCTATCAGATGCTTTGAACACCAGACAGAAGGATTTCTCCCACAGACTGAGTCATCTCAGCAAATATTTCAATCGACCAGTAACAGTGTCTGCTTGGGAGAGGGTCTTCTGTATGTTCAAGGTGGATTGAGCAGAACTTCACTCACAGTGACTCCACTACTGATTCCTCATCCAAATTTCCAGGCACAGCCTTCAGTGTTCAGCATTAAAAACTTGAAGTCAGTGCCAAGTGGCCAGTCAGGGTAATTATAATTTGAAGACTCTTCTGGGGGAATTGGCCGCTTTCTGCAAAGCTGAAATAACAAGATCCCATTTGTACACAAAACATACTAAATGCAAGTTTAGCCATCTCCAGAGGAGGGGGGCATTCTGGCTCATTCAGCACTTGTCCATTAGAGGAGCAGCTCAGTAAAATAAGTCCAACAGGTTTGTGCATGCTACCATTTCAGGAACAAATATATGCGTATAAACATGCTAAGGCTCCGGCTCCAGCTTTGTTGCTACCATAGAAGCAGTTATGTGTACAAACCAACACTGCTTCTCCTGAAGACACCAATCACCCTTCGCAGTTGTAAAAAAATGCCTCCTTTGCATGTTAGAAAAACTATTAGCATATGAAATAACGTCCCAGTCAATGATTTACTTTCCACCTTATTGGCCCAATCAGGTAAGCTCTCTGTATTTGTTAGGGTCTCTTCTGCTGCCAGTACCTGGACACAGATCCAACTGGCCCAATCAGGTGAACTCTATGTATCAGTCAGGGTCTCCCCTGCTGCCAGTGCCCCGCCGTTGAATCATCTGGCCCAATCAGGTGTGTTCTCTCTATCTGTCACGGTCCACCCTACTACTGGTGCCCAGCTGCTGATCTGTCCGACCCAATCAGGTGATCTTTCTGTATCTGTCAGGGTCTGCCCTGCTGCTGGTGCCTGGTCGCTGATTCATCTAGTCCAATCATGTGGGATTTCTGTATCTGTCAGGGCCCACCCCACTTTCGGTGCACGGCCGCTGGTCTGTTCTCCTAGATTTGCTTACATTTGCATTTGCCTACAGGTGGGGCTACTTCACCCACATAATGTCAATCTGACTCCATAGGTACTGGGCCATCTGTTCAAGCGGAGGAGGAGACGGACTAGCAACCCGCCTATCCTGTTCCTGTTCTGGAGGGTCCTTAAGAGAGATGCTGCTCGGGGGGACTGCTGAGTAAGACTCATTAAGTCTGTGAGCCTGTCACACACCTGCTATAGCACACATGAATCTGGAGAGAGATGGATGGGAAGCCGAGCACACTGGGATAAAGAGGAGAGAGATGGACGGGAAGCCGAGCACACTGGGAAAAAGAGGAGAGAGATGGACGGGAAGCCGAGCACACTGGGATAAAGAGGAGAGAGATGGACGGGAAGCCGAGCACACTGGGAAAAAGAGGAGAGAGATGGACGGGAAGCCGAGCACACTGGGATAAAGAGGAGAGAGATGGACGGGAAGCCGAGCACACTGGGAAAAAGAGGAGAGAGATGGACGGGAAGCCGAGCACACTGGGAAAAAGAGGAGAGAGATGGACGGGAAGCCGAGCACTGGGAAAAAGAGGAGAGAGATGGACGGGAAGCCGAGCCCACTGGGATAAAGAGGGGAGAGATGGACGGGAAGCCGAGCACACTGGGATAAAGAGGAGAGAGATGGACGGGAAGCCGAGCACACTGGGAAAAAGAGGAGAGAGATGGACGGGAAGCCGAGCACACTGGGATAAAGAGGAGAGAGATGGACGGGAAGCCGAGCACACTGGGATAAAGAGGAGAGAGATGGACGGGAAGCCGAGCACACTGGGATAAAGAGGAGAGAGATGGACGGGAGGCCGAGCACACTGGGATAAAGAGGAGAGAGATGGACGGGAAGCCGAGCACACTGGGAAAAAGAGGAGAGAGATGGACGGGAGGCCGAGCACACTGGGAAAAAGAGGAGAGAGATGGACGGGAAGCCGAGCACACTGGGAAAAAGAGGAGAGAGATGGACGGGAGGCCGAGCACACTGGGAAAAAGAGGAGAGTGATGGACGGGAAGCCGAGCACACTGGGAAAAAGAGGAGAGAGATGGACGGGAGGCCGAGCACACTGGGAAAAAGAGGAGAGAGATGGACGGGAAGCCGAGCACACTGGGAAAAAGAGGAGAGTGATGGACGGGAGGCCGAGCACACTGGGATAAAGAGGAGAGAGATGGACGGGAAGCCGAGCACACTGGGATAAAGAGGAGAGACAGACAGGAAACTGAGCACACAGGGATAAAGACAGAAAACACAGCCATTATCAAAGAAGGAACTGATTATTCATGGGGTGCCAGTGCATCATGGGCTCATACTGAAGAAACATCTTTTCCAGTCTCCCTTGGTGTTTAAATGTCTGCTATGAATGACTGTCAAGGCACACAACGGATTAATGTCCATTCTCCAATATTGGACTGGGACTTCATAGCTTAGGTGCTTTTCTCAAAACACTCAAGACAAACTGCCAGTGAAACTGGGGTCTGCTTTCAGGATGTCGGCTGTAAAACAGAGTGCAGTACCCAAATGTACAATAAAACACTCAACACTGGCTGCTCAGTCCACCCATTACATGCACAGAAGAATCAATATAATAGCACTTAAATTTATGTGTGTGCTCCGCAGGGCAGCAACTGGCAGAGTCTCTAACAGCTTCTTTATGATCAGGAATAAAACGTGTCAGAAGGAAAAGCAGCTGACATCCACCCCCCCCCCCTTTACTGATAGTGCCAACCAGCACCAGACCAAGACATGCAAATGACGGTGCACATCGTTCCCTGCAAATGAAGCCTGATTTTTTTCACCATACGGTGGGGGAATCAGTCACGCCGTGTGAATAGGTACACAAATATATCAGGCGTGCTGTTCCTTCTATAGTTCCTGACAGCTCATTAAAAGGCAATCAACATCTGACAGTGAAATAATGACCTGTGTCATGGTTGGATTTGCAGACTAATGATGCACGGATGTCACCTCAAACACAAGGCTGGTGATCACCTGATATGTCAAGTTATGATGTCAAAGGAACATAATGACACGTGTATTTTCCTTTTTCCCATCATGTCAGAAGCCTGATGAGATCATTCTTGATGAGAAGCCACATCTTCTTCTGGTCATTCTGTGGTTACTTGCTGTTGGGTGGCCACAGTTTGAAAAATACAGTCAATACCCAAAATGACGACTGCTCTTGCATTGCATATAAAGTGTGTGGAAGAATAATGATCCCACATGATAATTTGATAGTTATAGATAAACTCCACAATTTAGTTGCTTCTCAAGATAAACAATGTACGACTGACATGAAAGATGAATAACTATAATAATTTCTGGTATAATATAAAACAGGCCTGTAAGCATAATAAAGGAACAGACAGAGACTCGTGAGGATAAATAAAATCTTCATAATGCATAATGAAAGAATATTTATTTTAATGAAAAGCAAAACTAATTTGCTAGAAACCCCCAAAAGAACATGCCAATGTATAATTTGCCCCAAGTCTCATCTATTATGAATTTGTATTTTCTGAATGTACAATTATAACGAGATAACCGGACTTTTGGTGCACGGTGCTGAGTCGGCGATTCTGGACAAACAGTGACGTCAAGGAAGAAATTAAATTATGGGGGTGTGGATTACTAGGTTAGGTCTCTGAGCCTGTGATCACACCCCCCCCCCCCCCCCCCCGACCCCCCGAAAAATGCTCGAGGGGCACTGGATAAATGGCCTAACCCTGAGCTTAGACCTCACTTGTATATGTGTGCTTCAAAGAAGAGCATGGTGGGATATGCGAATTGAAGCATTTCAATGTACCTGTACTTGTATAAATAGCAAACGGAGCATCATTTTAAGAGCAGCCATCCTCTGACCGCGTGTGAACACGATGTGACAGTGCTAGGGCTGGCAGATCCAGCCCAGCTATATGCACATTACAGTCAAGCAGCCCTTCAGAGGCGAGCTCTCATTTACATAGAGAAACATGCCAGGCACCAGCCTTTATTGGGAACAGATTTATAAAAGATGCCTCATGAATAAAAGAGAGGGAAGCAGCGGTGAGCATCACACGGCTTTATTGTTTTGACGACGTCAGCGATGCCGCGGTTCTCACTGAATGCGGGTCCGGAGCCTGTAAACGCTGGGAGGAGGCAGCATCCCCTGACACGTTAACCTGCAATTTATGGAGCAAAAGATGGTGCGGGAGTCCGTTCAGGTCAAAGGAGAAGGACGTATCATTTATGGCCAGAAATGACTCTGAGCCCTACATGCGAACATCCAACTGCATGCCTAAGATTTAAAATTCCAGGTAATGCTTCTCCTATATTCCTCTGGAAAACACCTTGTGCTACGCAATGGCATTTCCGACCACAGGCTCATAAACATACAGGCTTCAGGATCTGTAATCACTGCGTACCGGCATGTTACAGTAGACAGAGCAGAATAGGAATAAAGGACAAATCCATCGCAGGAAACATGCAAAGAGGAGCCAAGGCCAGCCAGTGAATTCAGCTCCACTGGAGCCGGCCACACAAACTGACTCGGATGCAGCTCCATAAATGGAGGAAAAAGCGCAGTGCTGACAGCGAGGGGGTGTGTCAGCGGGAGAGGGTGTCCGGCAGCCGCGAGACTGACCCACCCTGTGAAAAATGGCTCTATTCAGACTCGCAAACTGTAAACGGGAAAAATGGGGAAATAAATATGTAACCAAGTCACATGGCAGTAGGCAGCACAGCTTTACCGGAATGATCGTTCGTCACCTTCGAACCCTGTCTATTCCTGAGTGCCAAGGAGCAGCTCCTGGCTTCATAGATCGTTTATTAAATCAGTTTAGCCACCTGTCCAATTTGCCCATTCAAATATGTAGTTTTTACCATCAATTTCCTCTGGCACTGTCACTGGGTGGATAGAAACTAGTAAGTAAGAAAGTAAACTTTTTTTCTGGAAGCACTTTAAAAACAACCTTTGTTGTGCTGTACCAAGTTTAAAAAATAAAACAAAATAAAATAGAATGCAGAAACACACATAAAACAAGGAATATCCTACATGAAAGATTTCAAAAAGTAATTTAATTTATTTAGCAGCTGCTCTTGCCCAAAGCAGTGTAGGAAAAGCTCTGGGTCAAAGAGCAGAGCAACCCAGCATCCAGCATCCCTGCAGCAGCTGGAGGTAAGTGCCTTGGTCAGGGCCCCACAGGGGCCGGCCGTGGGATTTAAATCAACAACCTTCCATACAGATGCTCAGATCCCTACCCTACCGAATGACACACCATCCTTATGGAAAACAACAGCGAAACTTCAGCTAATGTCCTCCCATGACAGCTAATAAAAGTAAGGGAGAAATATAAGAGAGTTTATTTTATTACTGCAATTCAGCCCCAATAAAAATATGCAGGTAAAGATGAAGGATGGGCTCCGTGGATATTTCTGAGCAGCTTCAGAGTGGTGTCACTTTTGGGGCAGGTTTGGCAGCTGCTTTGAACTTGATGACCTTTCCCTACTTTCACGATGGTGCCAGGAATGTCTGAGTGAGGGAAGGACAATCGTGGACAGGGATCCAAGAAGTCTGTGCTTTGGTTCAAGATGCAAGATGAAGGAACACAGTCACCTCAGGGAAAATGTCAGTCTAAGGCAGCAACTGAGTACATTCCATGAAAACCTTCATAGAGACAGATAAGACTGCTAGTGTATGGGGTATTAGTTCCTAATTACACCAAAGAAGTGCAAAGAGCCCAGGCTATGTCCTGTTGAGCAGGGAGCATCATGATCATGGTCAGATGAGGCATCTTCAAGTCAAACACAAGCTACAGGAAGCTGCGAGCTGCATTCTCTATTTCCCACATGCCAAAGAGCTGGTTAAGGGGCGGCTGTATTTCTAAGGTGTGGCCCCTCCAGCTGGTTGCTGATAAACGGAAGGTCATTTAAAACTATCACCTTCATCCTGTGGGGAGCATCTCAATTCCAAATGGGAGCAGAATCGCCAAGGATGGCAATGCGTCCATCCACGACGTATGATCGGTCACCAGCCACGGCCATTCTGATTAGCAGATATCAACCCAGACAGCAGCAGTGAGCAAAGATTCCTGAGAACTTCCTGTAACTGGCAGCATTTTCCACTAAATAAATGGCTAAATAAATGCCAATGTAAACATTAACAGAACAGAAGTGTTCTTTCTGTGCTCCTGACTACTGTAGATCATATTCATGACACCTCTGATTAGCACTGAAGCTGTGCCGGAGGTTCTAATGGAGGTGCTGATGAAGGTTCTAATTGAGGTTCTCATGGTGGTCCAGATGGAGGTTCTCAAGGAGGTTCTGATGCCACTCGGGATGCTGCTTTTTGCATGTTACCTCCCACTGTAGCAAGAGCTTTCATTCTAAATGACTTCTATATTTCAGTGTCACATAACTGTATTCGGTGCAGCCCTTCACATGTAAGGAATTCTGTTGCAAATGCAAACAAAACAGGACCTTCTGTTTCAGCAGAGCTGATTTGATAGTCTGCTGTAATTCCCAGAATCCCTTGGGCAGAGCAGGACATAGAAGAATGAGGCTGTGCTCACAGTTTCAGTGCTTTGTCATTAGGACAGATTTCAGTGGTTGGACTTCAGCTTGAAGACAATGAGATCTGCTGTGTCTGATGTGTTATGCGGCAATGCCCACAGAGGCGAGGCAAATCAGTGTAACACTTGCTGAAGCCAGCGGCCATTTTAAGTGAATTTTATTCTGAGACTCTTTTTGAGGAGACAGGGCTGCACCTGAGAATCTGCCAAGGAATTCACACCCATTGACATTTGAGGACGAGAAGACAGCCCTGCAGAGGGCAGCACTGAGCATCTTTTTTCCTCCTCTTCATACGATTTCAATCCATCTTGCTTTGAGTTTAGGCCCGCAAGCATGTTTTTGTGCTCAATATGTCAGGCACTGTCACCTGGACATGCTGCTTTCAGATGGAATGGACTTTGTTTCTTGCTTTTCTGTGGAAACATGTGACCTCACAGGCACAAATTACCTGTCAGCTGGAGTATTTCTGCTGTGTATCTGGGGTGGTGGTGGTGGGGGGGGGGGTACGGAATTGGGGGACAGCCCACCACACAAGCTAAATCGCCATGATCACGTGGGGCTTCCTGTTCCTGCAATGTCTACATCTTGAACTACAGCCAAAAATCAATGAATTCTGAAGATGCATATATGCAACCGAGAGTTTAATGTGGATTTTTCAGGACTCAAATGATTGATCCAGAGAGGACATTCCGGAAAGACAATCCAGAATGAACTGAAATAGAGAAAGTACTCCAGAAAGAACTGATATACAGTGGACACTTTACAGCGAACTGATGCAGAGAGGACACTCCAGAGAGGACTACCACAGAGAGGACTACCACAGAGAGGACACTCCACAAAGAACTGATCCAGAGAGGATTCTTCTGGCTGCTTACAGGAAACCATGTGCTCACTCTCTCTATGTGTTGAGGACAATCACTGTTACTAACTGCGATTCATGGAAAGAATACTGACTTCTCCACATTTAGATATTTAAATTTCATCATGTGTATCTATTCTCCCCAAAGTATCTTTTATGGCAGGGAACCTAGCAGGACGTATTTTACAGCATTTGTAAGTCAAAGCTATATTCATTTCTAATATGATTTTAAATATTTCCAGCCATTAAAGGGCTTGACATTTCCATATTTCCATTACATGTCCACTGCCATGCAGTGCTGGAGGCTCCTGATTTCATTCATAGTAACTGGAAATATCGGACTTTCTGCCAGACATTCTGCACTGACCTTGGAAAGTATCAACCCTGAGATTATTCACCAGCAGTATTAAAGTTTCTAGGTTCAAAAATGGCTGCAAGTTCCCAAGCACTGTAATTTCCTACAGACTGTTTCTAAATGCAAAGCAACAAGCTCCAAAACTGGGGATATAATCACACAACAAACAAGAGAGATTTCAGAAGAAACAAAAAAGATTTGATATGTTGTTGCTAAAATCATCACAGTGTGCCATAAAAAGCCTATTACCTTCCATAATCAGCATTCTGGAGTTTATCCAACCTATAGGACGTCTATACAAAGTCTACACCCTCATTCAGATGTTACAATGTTGTGGATTAACAGACATACTAAAGCAGAGATTGGTAAAACACAACCAGGAAAAAACTGGATGCTTTTGTTGATGGAAAATGCTTCTTTTGATGGAAGCAGTTTTGCCTGAAACTTCACCCATAACTGCACCCACACAGGCCTACAGTGAAGCCGCAGACGTTACATCCTGCAGACTCACAAGTGTACGAGCTCTGCCCTTTCCCTCACTTATTCATTTTGTATGGATAATAGTCAGGGTGACAATACATGGGGCAACTTTTTGAGCAATGCCGGTGGGCAATGATGCTGAGCAGTGTTGCTCGGGAACTTTCCCATTGATATCGGACCACAAATTTCACAGTGGTCAACTGTGCATCATCCAGATCCATATGAGCTGCCCCTTGTCTCCTTGCCTGGTAGTTGCCCAGCAACATTGCTCAAATAGTTGCCCTGAGCTCTGTTAAATAATAGCCCAGACCACTGGCAAAGTGAGCCTTCACCCTAAACTCCAAAAGCACAGACTTTCACAGCACTGTGTTGGCACCCATTTGCACAGGTCAGTTCTATTCACAGCTCGCTGTATGCAATTAACTACACTGAAACACATTAACTAACATTAAGATGTTTTGCACTTATATGTTACTCATGGGAGTTTTACTTACACAAAATGTTCTGAGGGCAGAACAAAATTGTTTGCAGAGGAGGTGGGTCCAAGCAACTAGAGGAGGAGGGACTAAGACATCTGATTGGTTGGTCCCACCTTCTCTAATTCATAAGTGCACCTATATTTATTTTAAAGAAACAATGAAAATTAGACGTTAACCAATGTATACAATCTGATTGGTTATTTCTCTGAACCAATAATTTTTCTTTCTGCCCTCTGAACATTTTTTTATGTAAGCAGAACTGCCACGAGCGTATATGTTACATTTATTTCCAAAATGTACCTCATTTTGAGGCTGCACATTACAATGTTGGCCACGCCAATTTTAATTGGGGGTTATCAGGCCAGTGGAGGGATGCATTTCCTCCAGCCGCCACTGTTGCTCTGCTGAAGTGTGCTTCTCTGCCCTGGCTACCGCAGAGGCGGCCTGGGAAACAAAAGTGGCATTAAGCTTGTTTTTAAACACTGAAACATCTCGGCACAGCTTCCAAAGCTGACTTGACAGGCAACCAAAAAGCTGCCAGTTAGTTGAAATTAAACAATTGTCCCGAGGAAACTAGTGGAACACATTATCAAACAATCCAGCGGCTGGCTGATTCCTGGCGGAACAAAGGGCCAAACGAGCCGGAGATTTGTAGGGACTTGGGGGGGGAGGGGAGTCTGGTGGAGGCTTTCCAAAGTCCCCATAGCTTAGGACTGCCTGTAACAGGAATTACAAAATATTTCCCCTTGTCATCTTGCTGTTCCCGCCCCCCCCCCCAGCTGCCCTGCTTTCCCCTGGGAACTGATGAGAATTGCAGGTGGGGAGAGAGATGCTGGTTCTCGCTGCAGCCGCCAGTTTATAGCTGCTGGGATTCCTGGCCCCTCAGCCACTGAATCTTGGGTGCATGTTACATAGATAAGGTAAATACTATTTTATGTTAGAAATAATCTTCTCTGCAAGGTTGCAGATTTGCTTTGTGGCCAGAACAGTGGTATACAGTAGTAGGATGAACAAAAAATTACAGAAATGAACGTGCTTTTTGGTGATTCAGACGTACAGCCAGGTCAAGGTAAAAGCTTCAACGCACATAATGATAATTATGACTATGACGCATGAAAGGCCAGGAGGATTTGCTTACTTGGAGCTTGTATGGAGGCCATGCATAGCGGACAGTAGCGTGTTATGATGAACGTACAGCATAACAGGGCAACGAAGCCACCTTAGATGACTCCTCAAAATGTCTGGTTCTCATTTATCATGTGCTGGAGATGTGGAACCTGAAAGTGACAACTTTAAACAAATGATATGATCGATCAGACGTCCCCGAAGACAGACATGAGGACATTTTCTTCTTATGACTGCTGTCATCCGCTTCTACAACATAGTGCTTTGCTGTTCTGTTTTACCCAAAGGTTTCCTACTGCTGAAGTATGCAGTCGAATTTACTCTTAAACCAAAACACAAAGCTCCAAGAAAGCCTGTATTTTGCAATTAGAAACAATTAGATTTTGCCATTTTGCAAGGTTTGCTGCTCAGTCTTTTGCGCGCGACCTCACACATTTACTTTCTTGACTTTTTGGTGGTACCAAAAATAAAGATACTATCTTCCTAATTACACACCGGAACTTATCAAGGCTGCCTGAATAAAAGTCGTGTTTTCACAAAATGCCTATAAGGCTATGAGAAAAATTCTGAAGCATATTTGTCTTTTGTAACATAGCTCATCTTGATCTTATTTTGATACCAGTTGATAAGTAAATATCTAGCATGCAAACCTTTGCAAAAATCCTCTCCAAATGGCGCATGGAGCATAAACATTCACAGGCATAGTTCTTCAGGAATGGTGTTGACTTTACACCATACAGTATATAACATGCAAACAAGTAACATATAGTCTATATATAAAGCCAAGAGTGAAATGCTGGAAACTAAACACTATGAATCCATATGAATTGAGTAAATGTGCTGTACGGCTAATTTTAGTATTTTAAATCATTAATATTATTAATGTTGTATGTATTTTTGTCTTTTTTCCTTTTTTCTTTATATATAAGAGAAAATGAATAAATTTAAAATGACTTTTAAGACCCAGACCAGCAGAACCAAAAGATCATGCTGAGTCGTCTAATGTAGTATTTCCTCACATCCCACAATAGGTCCATATTATTGCTCCCTCCCAGTTCCAGGGAGCAAAACCATGGACTGGCTGTGGGTCCCCGAGGACCGAATTGGGAAGTACTGGTCTATATGGAGAACATTCTCTATTTTTCCACAAGGCACATTTTACATCAAATCCTAATGGTTCCTCAAGTAATTCACTTCTGGCAACTAACATGTTCTGCATCGAATCAGTGAGGTGTTACTTTCGTCAAGTGTTACAGAGTTTTATTGGGAAAGGCCTGCAATGACACTTTACCGGATGGCAATTTCATTGTTAAAAAAAGCACTTGGCCTACAGGAAAGCCTGTGATTGATATTGCTCTTAATGCCTTTTTTATTATTGTGTTTTTCCACTGTGTACAGAAGCAGCGCTGCTTAATTTGGGGTGATGGAGTGTGGCCGTGCTCTGCAGAGTACACCGGCTGCTCTCCTATAAGCTTCATATGAGACTGATGCCTCTGGCCTTTACATCTTTGTCACACAGAGCCTGGAAACATTTCTCTCCTCCCACCGTCATGTTCTCTAATGCATTTCCATTTTGGCAGCCTGCTAATCCCTCCCCCTGCCTGCCGACCCCAGCACACTGAGCTGTGAATGTCCATACCCCTCTTTGTTAATATACTCTGATATTACTGGTGACAAAGGGATGAAGGGAACAGGGAAGATGTCGAGTTAAGCTTTAACAATGGCAAAATTGAGCTATTTTGATAAAATTTCTGGGGTTAGATAATGAGAGGAACTGGAGACAGGCTGGTCCAGAGCAACGTCTAACTCATCCAAAGGAGGGGGGAGTGTGATCCACTGGCCGGATGCTCGCACAGTGAACGGACACTGTTCATTAAATGCATCTGTGCAGCCCATGTGTAGGCTACATATCCTCCCGCATCGTGGGGCCAACGTCATGGGGGGGGGGCTTATGTGTACATTGCATTCTGTTATTTTGACATTGTGGGGGGCATTTTTTCCGCACCCATAAGGGGAAACTCAATTTTATAAAAGTCAGTGACTGCTATGAAAAAAACTAAAAATGCAAAAACTCTTGTATTTTGCTTGGTTACTTATGGTTAGGGCAGGGTGGGGGTTAAGGTTGTCATAGTTAGCGTTAGCATTTTTCCCATAGAAGTGAATGAGCGGGCCCCATAAGGATAGGTATACCCTACATGTGCGTGTGTGTATGTGCATGTGCTCTGTAATGGACTGAAATCCCAGCTGAGGTGCAGTTCAGCTGTAGGCCCTGTGCTGCCTGACGCCGGCACCAGGCCCCCCAAGACTCTGTCCCACATAAAAGCTTGGAAGTTGGATGGATAAGTCACAGGTCATGCATTTCCGCGTACATGATCATGTAGAGGCCATGAAGCGTGTCGCGGTGCGTCAGAAGGTACTCAGCAGACCATGTTACTGTGGGCTCCGACATGCCGAGCCTCATCTTCTCCAAACATCTGTACTCTCAGTGACCTCCAAAGCTCAACAGCTCCCGCCTCACACCCTGCTTTGACAGGCCTCATCACAGCACACGACGTAACAAAGATGCAAAATCAAACAGTGATTAGAACATAACACCTATTACTACCCATTAGTAGCTATATCTGTATAACTGAAAGCAAGGCTTTAAATACAGCGAATTATCATTACAAATATATATAAATAATGTCATATTTTTCAAGAAAATTATTTCTGAATGGATTCCAAGCACAGGTGTTTTGGAAAGTGGAAAAAGCAAAGGCAAAAATGCACAGATATAACTCACATCTATTGTAGGAAAAATTCCTCTTATGCTAGCTGTCTTTTTAATTGCCCCTAATTGGGCTGAAAAATAAAATTGTTTAAGCAAATAAGAACCAGTTAAGGCAATACTAAGGGCTCAGAACACATCTGAAATTAGATCCCTCCTTCCCTTTCCGACCATCTGTGCTCCTCTGACCATAGAAATCCACTAGCAGACTAATCCCAGCTCTGCACGATCAGAAGCACCTCTATCTCGCCAGTTACTTTGCCCAGTTCCAGCGAGTCTCAGAACAACCACAGATCCATTGTTAGTCAGCTCCGTGCTGAAACAACAGTGACATACAGTGACACTCTCCCTGCTGTTTGTAAGACCTGTTAAGAGGAGCTTAATCTTCTCTGCAACTTAGCAGCAGTTTCAAGAGACGGTAATACAGCAGACTATCTGCTGGTGAGGCATGGATTTAACCAACCATGACCACCTTTATTCACTGATTGCATCCAGGTACCATCGAATGAAATCATAAACAATCATGTTTACTCCCAGATTCTCATGTAATTTATGTAAAATAATGTCCCCACTTTCCCACAATCTGAGGCCGCTGCTGCAGAAGCATTATGATTTATTTAACGCTGATAAACACTCGAAGCCTTGTAATTAGTGGTGCAGAAATCTTCTAGTCTTTGCTGTTCATTAAAGAACTATTGCATTAATTACGCAAGATGCACAGTGACATGTGGCTCATTTCATGAAGGTGTTTAGCTGGAGGTTGTATGTTTTAGGACTGAAGCAGTATCTTAATTATTCGAAGCTGCCTATGTGGGATTTTCTTCAGCCACTACTTCCAATACCGACCTAAATACCATCTGCCAAGCATAGCATTGTCTTGAAGTACAGGGACAGCACATTACCTAACAATAACACAGCACATAAGTCTATTAATAAACTCACTCCCCAGAAGTGTGTAGGCTTGAAGGTTGGTTTCAAAGGTGACCTGAAAGGCTCCAACCTCCAAAAAACAATCCAATACTCTGTAATGCTCATGGGCCACAGCTAGAGGTTTCGGTGGTCTGTGTCATAATCTATTGACGTTTTACTGCTGTACTATGCACCACAGCAGGGAATTTTCACATTTTTATTTGTTTCTCTGCTCATGGCTTTTCAAAAAGACAAGCATGAAAGACCTTTAAGCTAAGCCAAGCTCTTTTGATGGCTTTTTAAATTGATTAATTACTCCAAGGCTGCCTGTTTAATTCCTCCCAGGTCAAGCTATTAAAAACCACTTTAAGGCCGAAAAAGGGGTGGTACAGACATCCTATCCGCTGCTTCTGCAATGGCTTACATCTCATACGCATCCTAATAATTCACCATCCTGGCTGCAGTAAGCAAAAGCTCTAGGCACAGGTGGAGATTCTTCCTCATGCTCTTGTATTCTAGCCCACACTTACCCAGTGGAGCAGATGCATAATCCACACTGACAAGCTCGAGGTTCAATGAGAGCCCCCTATCAGCCTTTGGGGCCAATGAAAGCCTCTCTAAGGGACTTGGGAGCCAACAGGAGCTTCCCCGACAGGCTCTGGGGGCCAATGAGAGCCTATGACAGGCTCGGGGACCAATGACAGCCTCCCTAACAGACTCCAGAGCCAATGAGAGCCTCCCCAATAGACTCCATGGCCAATGAGAACCTTCCCGACAGGCTGTGGGGCCAATGTGAGCCTCCACAACAGGCTGCGGGGCCAATCTGAGCCTCTCTGACAGGCTCCAGGGTCAATGAGAGCTCTGACAGGTTATAGGCCACAGCAGCAAAGGCTCACAGTTGGTTGGCTGATTGATATTCATGGCATTTCCCAGAGTCCAGCTCACAGGGCAGGCATTTGATTCCAATCAACACTGAATGACACTGTTTAAACACATTTGTTCCATAAGTGCTACAGCCTGACGTGATAAGATGCAATCATACTCACTCTCCACGCTAGAAAGCTCACGTCCATTTTTAGCGAGAGAAATCATTTTATTTTCAACTAGACCTACTCACTGAACTTCACCCACGTTGAAGAGTGGGAACAGTGTATGATGTCTCCCTAGTGCAACAATATTACATTCATTCTTGCAGCATCTTTGCACATTTAGCAGCTAGGGTAGGTCCATCGCTAATACTTTGAAGGCTTCTTTTTTTGAAGGCTAATCAGGGCGACGCACGACAACACAATGAGGTGATGGTGTGGGGAGCATTGCGGAGCAGATGGTACTGTGTGGTTTTTAATGAAGTTCTCAAATACATTAATGATGCTGCTGTCTGCCTCTGCATGTCAGAGCCAGAATTAAGGCTTCAGAAACATCAGAGGCCAATCAATATACATGCTGTCATCACGTCTTATGCTATTGCGTTAAATGACAGGCAAACAGCTACAATGCGGCCTGCCAGCAGAGACAGATTCTGGTTCTGTAAGAGCTGCTTTAAAAACCGGGGGGGGGGGGGGGGGGGGGGGGTTGGTTGCGGGGAGTTACTGTCTGCTGGAGCATTTGCCTTCTTCCTTTTGTCATTCTTGGTGAAAGAGCTTAAAACTCTCAATGATCCAGACTGTCAGGATGGCATCAGGAGGGGAAGAATGCAATGTTTGTTGCTAAAAAGTCACCCAGGCTGAGGCTTGATTTGCGGGGAACCAGCAGAAGAGAAAAGGCGCACTTTGCCGTGGGAGACAAACCACTTAAAAGAAGCTGAGCATCCCTGAGCCCGCAGATGTTTGACATCAAAAGGAGCCTCTCCAGTGAGAGAACGAAGCGGTGAGCACAGATCTGAGGTCTCTGTGGTTCAGTCGGTAACTAGAGTCTCACTGGGCAGGGTGACCACAGGCAGGTGTCACCACAAAGTGACCATGTGCAAACGGTGAACCCGGACGTCGTGCCAGGACATGCAGGGCACATGGTAAGGGGAACCCTGCATGGTGGGGGGGGGCGGGGTGGGCAGTTCATCCATCCCTACTGAGTAAAATTATATCCTTAAATTTAAAATGGAAACATCATTTAGATTAACACTGCATAGCTTTTTTTCTGTAAAATATTTGTGCAGGATGATTTTCCCTCACTGCTAACTCTGGTCATGGCCTTTGTTGTATGACAAAACCTTTGGGATATTGACTGCACCCAAATAAAAAGTGACGCACAGTGTTAGAGCAAATGGAGATTTCAGCATCAGCCGGAAGACTCTGTGAATTTGCTGCGCGTCTTCATGCAGGCGAGCGAGCGCTGCAGACAGCCTTTCAGGACATTTCTCATTAAGTTCATACTGTGCCCTTTGTTAGCTATCCAAACATACAAATTACCAGGCAAAGCGAGTAGCACTGCAGACGAATACCACACTGAGGTTCTTCATTATCAGAGTAATACTGGCCAAAGTAAGTGAAGTGTAAAGTATAATATATCACCAGGAGGCAGGAAGCAAGAAAGCGAGCCTTTGAAATGTTTGCAGAAACAAAACAAAATTGCTTCACTTAGAGAGCCAGACACAGCTCAGCCCAACCAAGGGTATCTGAATCTCTGCTATCACAACAGAGTTATCCATGTTCTTCATGGGCTGAGGTCTCTTCTGGACTTGGTTAAGAACTTCCCTTAAAGTAAGAGAAGCTGAGTTCTAGGTCTCCCTAGGGCAGTGTTTCCCAACCCAGTCTTCGGGGACCCCGGACAGTACATGTTTTTGCTTCCTCTCAGCTCCTAGCACATAGACCAGGTTTTCATTGTTCCTGATTGGCAGGGAGCTGGGAGGGAGCAAAAACGTGGACTGTCCATGGTTCCTGAGGACTGGGCTGGGAAACACTGCCCTAGGGACAGATCAGCCCTCCTGACCTCTTTATAAACAACCTTATGTTAAAGAGTAAAGTCTTGTGGACCATGCATTCCAGTATTGTAATCTAAATATGGTAAATAAGTGATATAGGTTCTTTGGGGGGGGGGGGGGGGTTATTTTGGACTATGAGGTGGGACTGAGCAATGCGTTAAAAGAGACTACATTTTTATGATTTGGTCACCTATTTGGACTTCCTCTGGTATTTCACATGTGGCCCCTGTCCCACTGGGTGTTTATTCTTACACGGGGCCCCCGATTTGGGCATCCTGTAGTATTTCACATGTGGCCCCTGTCCCATTGGGTGTTTATTCTTACAGGGGGCCCCCGATTTGGGCATCCTGTAGTATTTCACATGTGGCCCCTGTCCCACTGGGTGTTTTTCTTGCGGGATCCCCGATATGTGCTTCCTGCCGCCTCTCATACAAGGCTCCTATCCCACTGCCCTAGAGAATGAATTTATTGTGGTTCCACTTTGCGTCATGATCAACTTTTATCTGCTACCTTTCTGCTGTACATCGGTTCTCTCAGCGTCAAACTGTTCCAATCCAGTTCCATGGAGATGTAGTGGAATTACAGGGATGTTATGTTACAAACTAAAGACAAGAACTTCAGCCTGCAAGTTCACAGAGCAGCTGACAGAGGGCGCAGCGGAGCTCTGGGGTGGAGGCATTAGTCAGGCCAAATGGTGAGTTCTTTATTGCTTGAAAAAACTGTTAAACTGCAGCATTTACTCACATTTTAATGTAATACCCTGATTTTGATATTTTGCACATCACGTTAAAACTCAAACTTGAATTAAATGATGTAATCGTGAAAATCACCCACCCTCTACTTTGACGGAATAATTCTCAGCACAGAACTAATAATGTCAGAACACTTCTTTTCAAATGGGAGAAATCAAATGAAACTTTAATAGAGGTCTTCAAAAAGTATGGGAACAGTGAGAATAAAAAAGACCTCTTTTCTTCTCTGTCCAGAAAGTTTTAGCTTTAGTCAAAATGTTTCAGCGGGTAATTAAGTTAATGACTCCTTCCTTCTTCACACAGGCTTCAGGGTCATTACAGCCACATACTAAATACAAAATGGCCCATTTGGTATATCTCACAATGGCTATAATCCCAAACCACAGCATTCCCTTCAGCATGTTCCTCTATATTTTGCCAAATCTGGTTTACCTGCTTTATAATTTGTCACTTTATATCAGGCAATGGTGTCACACTTATGCAATTGGTGCCACATGTTGCAGCTTCTGCATTCGGTATGTAAAACATGGCACCTGAAGTCAACCATACTGCTGCCATCTCCCCTGTGAATGCTCATGTTACAGTAGCTCTGGTAGCTTCCATTTTGCTCTTGGCAGAGGTTTTCTGTCTCAGTGGTGGTAAAGTACTTAATAATTGACGCTACCGTTGTGGGATATTACAGTTTTAGTGGATTCAATCGGAGCCAAAGCCCGTTTTTCTCAGTCTTTCCAGGGCACTCTGACTTCGCAGCACGATGATAAACATGGCTGCCACTCCTGCCTTCTCTATCTGCACCCAGAGAGACATAACACATTCCAAGGCCATCACTTTCTTACAGATACTTCCACTCAGCTCTGAAACATCAAGATGTTCCTGTGTCGTCTGTGCTGGATATTATTTAAGGAAGTAAAATAATAATAATAGTTTCATAATTATTTCAATAAAATAATCCAGCTATTGTCAAGTGAGACTGTCAATAACAGCACATCATTTACTGTATAGTGGCATAATACTGGATAGTATTAATGAGTTTTGATGTGTTTGAGAATAAACCCTTCATATGGTTAAATGACCTTTTAAAGATATTCTACAAATCAGCAGAGAGGAAAAGTCTGAACAGCGATATTGGAAATGTTTTCATGGTACCTGCAGTTGGTGGTACGTTGTTCATGAATCAGCTCTCCCCTGCCCTGTAGAAAGGCCTCTTTGTGTCTTTAAAAAAATCACGGAGCGTCTTCAGGCAGCCCTTGAATCCATACTGCTCTCTTCACCTTTACGTGGATTTAGCCAAGGTCAGACTCAGAATTACCCGGAATGGGAGGTTGCAAACAGGCAGGGCTTCGGATGGGAGGTAACAAGTTGAGGGCATCTGAATGTCTGTTATAACAGCTGACTGAGGGCGTCTGAATCTCTGCTATCATGGCAGAGCAAGGGCATCAAAATCTCTGTTATCACAGCAGACTGATGGCATCTGAATCTCTGTTACCAAAGCAGACCGAAGGTGTTTGATTCTCTGCTATTATGGCAGAGCAAGGGCATCTGAATCTCTGTAATCACCGCAAACTGAGGGCATCTGAATGTCTGTTATAACAGCTGACTGAGGGCGTCTGAATCTCTGCTATCATGGCAGAGCAAGGGCATCAAAATCTCTGTTATCACAGCAGACGAAGGGCATCTGAATCTCTGATATCACAGTAGACAGAGGGCAGCTGAATCTCTGATATCACAGTAGACAGAGGGCAGCTGAATCTCTGTTACCACAGTCGCCTGAGGGCATCTGAATCTCTGTAATCACCGCAGACTGAGGGCAGCTGAATCTCTGTTACCACAACAGATTGAAGACTTCTGAAACTCTGTGTATCATAGCAGAAGGCTAAGAGCACTCTATGAAAGCACCGGATAACCCAACAACTCAATTAACAGTGAAAGAAAGAACTGGTTATCACGCACACCCTGGCCGCATGCATCTCCCGTGCACACCCACCGTACACCCATCGCACACCCACTGCACACACGCTTCCCGCACACATCTCCTAGACACGACTCAACCCAATCTCCCGCACACACACCTCCCACACATGTCTCTATTGCACATGGGCCGCACACGCTTCAAGCACATGCCTTCTGCACACATGCCTTCTGCACACACACCCCTGCACACTCAATCTACTGCTTTATTTCCAGTGAGGTAATCAGGGCTCTTATTGATCTGATAGTAACGAAGCAAATCAGGCACTGCAATTTCATCACTGGCATGACGTCACCTCACGATTTCATTAGAGAAGCTGAGAGAACAATAACTACCTCTGGTTACCACCGCAGTGCAGTGTGAGGTGATCATTTCTCTCTCATTTCTAACAGGTGTTATTTTATCAGACCACACGTCCAACACGAAGAGTTTCCAAGCTGCTAACTTGAACCTCAGAAAGCTACCCTAAACCCTCTTCGTCTGAAAACCATGCACTGGATTTAAAAATGCTTGCTCTCTGCAGGAAACAGGGAAGTGAGCCTTTTTACAGAGGTCACTGGAATAAATCATGGCTTCATTTGTGAACAACTGAGTCAGTGTGCCATTTGGAAAGGCGGCAGGTGCCCAGCTTCTGAGAAACGTGTAAGGAGACCATGATCACACTTGGCCCAAAAGCACGTTTGCGCTGCATATGATAGCGCAGAGACACAACTGAGTCACACAACAACTGGCTCATTTAAACACATAAGCTACCAACTATTTTCTGAAGCCACTTGTCCTATTCAGGGTCGTTGAAAGGGTGTGGAGCCTACAGGCGCAAGGCAGGGAACAACCCAGGACGGGGCTCCAACCCAACGCAGGCCACTCTCACACACCATTCACAACTATGGACAATTTGGCAACTCCAATTAACCTTGGCATGTTTTTGGACTGTGGAGGTAAACAGAAGTAGGAGGAAACCTCACAGCGACATGGGGAGAACATGCAGACTCACAGAGCCACAGCAGAGACGACCGTAGTCCTAGAGGTTTGAGATTACACTGCTAACTACTGCACTGCCCAACGGAACAACCAACACACCACACACATCATTCTGCTCCCCATTAGCAGTGATCATGAAGTACTAAGTGCTGAACATCTGCATGAATGAGCGGACAGGCTGACTCTGGGAGGACAAACAGGTGACAGTCACACCCTGAAGGAGCGCAGGAGAGAATGACAGGGTGAGAGAGTAAATCCTTACAAAGTCATAGAGAGGGTTACGAAAGAAAACGGGGACTATGAGTAAATGTGCTATAACCAAAGACAGTATGAGTGCATCTGACTAACAGGTAGCCATAATGACGGAGGATGAACATGAGGCATGTCAGCCATGTGCTCCGAGACTCTGACGCCACGTCACAGGCGCGAGAGGGAAGGTTCTATGTGTGATACTACTGGGCCTTTTAGCATAGCAGCAGGGCCAGGGTGACCCTGGCAGCACAGGGTAGGTTTGCATAGGGCAGGCCTTCACAGGACAGGGCAGGACAGGCCAGACCTTCACAGGACAGGGCAGGACAGGCCAGGCCTTCACAGGACAGGGCAGGACAGGCCAGGCCTTCACAGGACAGGGCAGGACAGGCCAGGCCTTCACAGGGCACGTGTTCACATGGCCACACGAAGACAGCTTCACCTAACCACAGGTCTCTGTATGGCTGGAAGAGGGAAATGGAGACACACACACACATACACACACATACAGACCTGTACTCATACACGCGCACACACACACACACACACACACACACACACACACACACACACACACACACACACACACACACACAGACCTGTACTCATGCACACACACAGAGACACACACATACTTGTACTTTTGTCTTTGTGGGGACCATCTATTCATTTCTATGGGCAAAACCCTAATCTCAAAAACAATGACTTTAACCACTACCCAGTCCTAACCATTATAATAAGTATCCAAACAACATACAAGGACCAAGTGTCTCCACAATGTAATGTATACCTGGACCACACACACACACACACACACAGCCTGCAGGTGCAATTCAAAACCTCTAAGCCCAGGTGTGAGGCAGTGGTGCTACCCACGTTGCTGCTGTCTGACATTCATATTTGCCGTTAATATTCTGGCTGACCACAAAGGTGACGCCACGTCGCAGGACGGGACTGCCCGTGGGCTGAAACATGTCTCGATTAACAGCTGTTGCTTGTAGCACTGTGGGAAACACAAACAGACACTTGCATAACATAGCCCTCTGGCACCACCTTCCCTGACCTCTGTGACACTGCCGCACTTAAGACCTCTGCGCTCTGTGGTCTGCCTGGACTGTCTCTCCTGCACTCTGCATACCGATGACCTCCTGCTTGTCTGTCAACCTGAACTGTGTCTCCTGGACTCTGCACATCGATCACCTCCTGCTTGTGTCTACCTGGACTGTGTCTCCTGCACTCTGCACACCGATCACCTCCTGCTTGTGTCTACCTGGACTGTGTCTCCTGCACTCTGCACACCGATGGCCTCCTGCTTGTGTCTGCCTCGTCTGCGCCTCTTTGCCACTTTGCACATTGTCATGCCCTCCCATTCAAACACAGAAACACAGAACATTAAATTGCAGCAGAGCTGAGATGAGCCGATACTGACTAATGTGTCTAATTAAGATGCCAGAAGCCCCTCCATTAACTGATCAGCCTTTGACACACACATTCTACTAAATCAAGGCTGGGGCACCAAAGGAACAACCCAAAAGAAATCATGAAGATTAGTTTTAAAAGAAAACAGATAACCAGGCCTAAGTTTTTATGGCCATCATGGGTCTGTCTGACATTCCTTGCTTTTTCCTGGTGAAATACTCGTACCTCTGAAAGGTGCATGTAAGTCTGACAGTGATAAACAGTCACACACTCATACGCAGCTCATTATCACTGACGGGTCATCTTCGAAATCTTACCTTCTGGCGAATCTCCTCCTCCATCTTGACGGGAGAGCCCAATTCGGCCACCTGTTTGACCCCCTCGCTGGCGTAGCCCCCGTACTCCCAAAGCACATAATTCTTCGAGTGGGATGCCCCGATTATGGCTGACCAATGGTTGGCACGTCCTGTAAACATGAGGACACAGCATGGATACCTGATCTTGGTCGTCTTGTACTCTCTGAGTGACACATCATAACAGCATGACTGGAGCTCCTGGAGAATCTACAGGACACGTAGCTCTAAATACTGCCTGAACTAAGTGTGGCCAAGGTGATGTCTGTTTATCTTTTAATGCTGCAGACATCAATTGAGAATAGCCCACACCATGTATTGTTGTTGAATATTGGAGTTAATCCCAACAAAGCAGAAATACCTACCAAACTGTGTTTACATCAACACCACTACTTTGGATAACTGGGTACAAAGCTGGGTACAATGTAGCTCTCATTTTTGAAGGTCATAAAATACTTGTTTTTCTCGCAAGTTACTCTGGAATAATTATGTATAAATATGCTAAGAATGCTATAAGAACAAGCCTAGGAAATAAATACCAAGGAAATACAGTGAGTATGAAAGACTTAATATTTAGCATGAGGAAGAGACAAAAACTTTCACATTTGCACTCCTTGGAAAATGTAAACCTTGTTTTATTTATTTTTAAAGAATTAATAGAGAACACAGTACATTTTAGTCTGCTTTACATATTCCTGAAAGAATCTCAATTTGTATTTATATATACATATCCATCCATCGATTTTCCAAACCGCTTATCCTACTGGGTCACGGGGGGTCCGGAGCCTATCCCGGAAGCAATGGGCACGAGGGAGGGAACAACCCAGGATGGGGGGCCAGTCCATCGCAGGGCACACTCACACACCATTCACTCACACATGCACACCTACGGGCAATTTAGGAAGTCCAATCAGCCTCAGCATGTTTTTGGACTGTGGGGGGAAACCGGAGTACCCGGAGGAAACCCCACAATGAAATGGGGAGAACATGCAAACTCCACACACATGTAACCCAGACGGAGACTCGAACCTGGGACCCAGAGGTGTGAGGCAACAGTGCTAACCACTGCACCACCATGCCACCCCCTAAATGGAAATCTGAGAAGGGAAATGGATTCATAGCTCTCTTTGTCGCCCCACCCCAATAAACAAGGCGGGTTATGGCAAAGAATTCCTGTATTTGTATCTGGGGCGAGCACTCTCTCCTTAGAGCCCATTGGGTGGTTGACTGTGGCCTGTGGAATAACCCACTCATTAGCTTCTGTGTAATGCTGCCTGACATCGTGCTCATCCAGAGCACCCTAAATATGCTCTGAAGGTAACATGTTTGGTGAGCACACAGCCAGATGGTCTGTGATTATGAAGCCTGGTGGATTTACTGCCAAAAGCAGAGGTGGCTTATAGAAAAGAAATGGACACTCATGACGGACACCCCTGCACCTAAAGGCCCAATGGCATGGTCCAAGCCAGCGTGCTGCTGCTATTTCACCATCCACATAATCATGAACTGCTGTGCAGTGATCGTGCTGCTGAATCCATGTGTTAATATGTCTCACGGACTATCATTTGTCATGATGGTGACCTCAGGGAGCCAGATCGCCAAGACCCTGGGACTGGTGCCGCGATTCACGCAGCACTGGACTGCAATGATGCCCGCGGCTGCTAGCACAGCCCCAGAGCACATCTCCCATTTAAAAGGACTCACTCCGGAGTGCCAGAGGTCCGACTGCATGCCGCTGCCTGCGGACTGACAACTAAACCCAATCTTGAACTTACCCCATGACTTGTTTTCCGGGGCCTGGGTGGGGCTTTTCCCCACCCACTCCTGCCTGTATCGTTGGGTTGAGGATTTTGCTTTTCTCCTGCCTCACCAGACACCAGGCACCCCCCCTCCCCAGCCCCACCCAGCCACCCATTGACACTCTCTCTCTCCTCCATTATCTCAGTCCAGGAAATGCTGCTACCACATGAGGATACCATCGCCATTGGACACCTGCTCCCTTGCAAGTTTTTTTTTTATGCCGACGCTCTGAAAAAAAACGTTCTGTTTTTTGGTTCCATTTTTGTTCCCCTCTGGCTTGCCGTAGTTTCGCATTTTTAAAGAATCGTGCCTCTTTGAGACCTCAACCCAACTCTCTGTCCAGGTCTTTGTACGAACGCCTTGCAACACAATACATTAAATAGTAATAAAAGCCTTTTTTATTTGCCAAAGAAATAGGTTTTGAGTGCCTACAAAAATCCCAGATTACCTTTTTCCAACCTGCTGCAAAATGGGAGCAAAACCAAAAGTGTATTTATATTTTTGTTCACTACATATATTTGGGAACCTCATTCACATTCCTGGTACAATTCCACAGACAAATCTTGACTACATTCATCTCACCCAGCTTTGGGAAGATAAATGCCCCGAAAGCCAGCACAAGCTGCCTGTACACTAAAGTACCCTTGCATCAACAAGCAATGATAAAAGCCATTGATATTAGCCACAGAGTGCTGGCAGGCTAATTCCCTCCACCCCATGTAATCTTATACAGCCAAATAACAGGTCCTTCTCCAGATGTTGCTGGCCTGGAAACGCTGGTGTCCTGTCCTGTAAAGTCTTCGGGGAACAGCCTGCCTTGACCAGCTGCCACCTCCATAAAGATTCCGTGCTCTTCCGTTTGACCTGCATTTCACTGTAAAATGCATCCCTCCCATGAACAGCTCCATCAGCCAACATGGGTTCAAATGTAGACACCCACCAAGAAACAACTCTATAGCACTTTGCAATTTCTTCATAGAAATGAATGTATAAAATGCATCAGTATAAATATAACTGATTTCAGCTTATTTGTGTTTCTCCTCTGATCCGTTCTCTTCTGACCCTCAGTAGAACATCAGAAACTGCACCCAATGCAAAAACCTTTTGTGTGGGAGAGAGTTCCCCTTTTCACCTAAGCGTGGTCTTTGAAGGAGATCAAATCTAACGATGGGAGTGCATCTCGTACCCAAAGGAGAAGGAGATACAACCACGATAACCAGCCTGCTTTTTGTGCTGTACAAAATCTCCCTTTGATACAGCTACTTTAATCTTGGAAATTATGCCATGAAAATGCCCACTGCTATTATGCATAATAGCAAATAAATTTGCCAGTCAAATGATGAAATGTTGTTTCCATCTGTGCAAAATCCATAGCTCTACTTATGAGACGGAAAGCAACGACGCAGACATTCAGGCGTTCTAAGAAATCGATGCACTGTCTTCCCTTTGAAAACAAAACAAATGTAATGCATATGAGAGCAGTAACAAGATGCTTTCCAGTGCACTGTGCTACCACAACACCTCAGCATTCCATTTTCCTTTTCAATTTACAGCGTGACAAACCATATGCACGTCTTCACAGGAATGCTTACCGCACACAATGTAAAGCCAATCCCTCTATATCCAGCAGGCCTGCATTGAGGCTCAGCCCTGTTGTACCAGCGCTGATCACCCGCTTCCAGTTTTTCAGTATTAGTGTAGACCTCCTATCAAGTCCTAATTGTGTAATTTGAGCCAATGATACTTTGCTGTGTGGGTTTACAGCTGAAGTCTCCATGGAGGGGCAGCTTTGCAACTAGTCATGTGCAGGTCATCACCGTCCCAACAAAGCCTATTTAGCAGGCCCATGGCGCCGAGTGACGGCCAGTAGATGGCAGCACAGGGGCCGACTGGCCATTGCTGTACATATGCACACCGCAGAGAGTCGCTCATGACCACAATACGTTCCACTTCTGCGTCCATGTGGACCCCAGGAACACAGGATGCTACCACAACACATCACAATCTAAAATCCCCTGGGGAGGGGTCATTAAGGCCAATTCCATGCTTTTTAAAAAACCTTCAATCCTCCATCAATGAATGCAACATCCTGCCTTCCAGGGCTGAATGGAGCAACGACCAGCTGAAACCAAACTGGACAAGTGTGATTATGAGTAGATGATGATTACATGCTAGTAGGGGAAATCAGGAGATTTTCCACCAATTAACTATGAATTTCATAGATTCAAAGCTAAATAATTACTCCTGCTGCACAATGTTCTGTGGAGAGGACTAAATGACACAATCACAAAGGTAATAATGAAATCCTGAACACGCCGATGACTCCGCCGACGGTGGTGAGTTACAGCCACGTCCAGCGTCAGTGACGTCATACGGAGGGAACGGCCCAGGATGGGGTGCCAGCCCATAGCAGAGAACCAATATAATATAATTAAGCAATAATATACGAGAAGGAATGTGGTTGTACTCCAATATATCACGGCTGTGAATCAGTCGTAGGCATCAAGCCGCAGGCCGTGATATATTGGAGTGCAACCACACAACATCGAGTATGTTATTGCTTTTATATAACTGTTCATTGAGTAGCATTTATAAGGCAACAGTAATAAGATACAACACTTTGTTTATTTACTTAAACATTTACAGGCCTCTGCAAAGAAACATAGTTCCTGTAACGTCAGAGAAAGTGGGACGGGCTATCGCTCCAAACCTTCCGCATACCCGGAAAATTCAGCCTGTAACCGATATCATGTTGTCTTAATATCACTGGTGCCAGCAGTGAAACAACTAGCCAGCTTATTAGCGAATAACTTTGCATTGTTAATTAATACCAGGCCACGGGTCTAATAAATAAATGACTGTGGCGCTCGAGTGGCGAAGAGGTCATAAGGCGGACAGCAAAGTGCAGTTTCTAGCAGACTCATGTTGCGTTAAAAGGACAACAGCAAAACAACATGTGAGTAAAGAATAAACTGACTCACAGACATGGAGCCTTTAAGGAGACAAAAGTGGATACTGGCAATAGAGCGTGAGGAGTCATACTCTGAAAAGTTTTTCAGTTCGACCCCTTATAAAAACTTAAAATCCAAAACAGATCAAAACAAATCCAACAAAACGGAATATATATGAACCAACACTTTACTCAAACTTCGCCTACATTAATTTTGAAACAGGTGGAAACGCAGACAGGTTCACAAAAGGCACCAAGCAAGAACCAGCCCAGCACCGGCTCTGTGTTGGTGGAGATGAGACATATGTAACGGTCTTTAGATACATCTGTAAAGCGCAGTGATACAGCTGGTATCAAATGTCCAAGTGCGATTATACTCTGATAACCGTACTCATGCAATTGTCACACTGCAAGGACCACAATAGTTTGCTGGGTTGAGACCATCAATAAGTGCTGAAACATTTTTATTCAGTCACAAGAAACTAAACTTAGCAAGTTTTGCAATTTTAATGATGGCTCCTTTTCAGCGTTATCTAGTTGAAAAAAAAATCAGTGTAAAATTTGTTGCTTTTGCAGCATCTCTGCATGCACACTCTGAGACAGTCATGATCGTTCTCGTCTTTGCCAAGTGATTCAGTCACAAACTGCGTGGCGTGTTCGTGAAATTAAACAATAATAAGCCAAGCAGGGAAAAGTGAACAAGAACCGCTCACGAAAAAATATTCGTCTTTCTCTGTATGGAAATATTTTATATTTCATGGAGTCGATACTGAGCAAGTGATTTGTCAGCACAGCTTTGTATCTGCTGACAAGGCTCACAGCAACACCGTCAATTTATTTCACAAACTCTTGGCAAATAAGTTCTATTTGGCTGTACCGTATAGTTAGTTTTCTACTCTTAAATATCGCAAAAACTTCAAATGTCACAATGTGAACTTTCTCCAGTATCGTTCAGCCATAACACACACAATATGTTTTAAAAAATAATATGGTTATTATGTACCGTATTATGTAAGATGATGTGGCTAAGTGACAGGACTAACCTTTGTTTTAGCAGCAATTATTTTGACATACAGGAATCGTAGAAAGTAAATTAGGCTAAAGGCTAAATGTCATATAGCTAATCATGCATTACTGGGTGAGTCCGTCAAACTTGTCTTCTTTTAAGATGTATTTGCATTGCAGATACTTAAGTTCTGCTTTGCAATATTGACGGACGACTGTATTTTTATTCGCTGTTAATGTGAAGTGCTTCCGCACAATTGATGCTTTTGCTCTTTATCTTACACAAATGATGCTTTAGGTCTTTATTTAGACTCTCATCCTCTGTGCACTTTCCACCATTTTGGAAAGAAACAATAAAGGAAACTTTTTATGGATTTTTATGCTGCAAAATGGGGGAGTGGTCATGATGGGGGGGGGCATTGAGGGAGCAGGTGGGGGTTTGAGGAAGGGGTTCCATGATGAGGGGGGGCATGAGAGGAGGTTCTAGATGGGGGGGCATGAGGAGGGTCATCTAGAGGGGTGTCATGATGGGGGTGGGGCATTAGGAGGGTGGCCATGATGGGGGGGCATGAGGAGGGGGTGCCATGACGTGGAAAGCCATGAGGAGGGGGGTCATGATGGGAAGGGGGGGCATTAGGAGGGTGGCCATGATGGGGGGGAGGGCATTGAGGGAGCAGGTGGGGGTTTGGGGGGGGGGGGGGGGGAATAGGGGCTATGACGACTATACCCTTAAGGCTTCTGGGTCTGTCTCTCAGTTTGGTTTTTCCCAGTACTGTCCTCCAATCGTTATTGATCACAGTGGGGATGCAGCTCTTCAGCACTAATACCCGGGATTAATCTACACTCGTTAAATCAGTTTCAAGGTTATGTGCATAGCAGGCAGGACGAGGATGTTACTCACGGGGGTAGTCCTTGGGGTGTATCTTCTCGGACCAGTTCCCGTAGAATGTCAGCCTGTACTTGGCCGTGCCGCAGGCGCAGCACTCCAGGATGGGCTTTTCCGTCGCCTCGCCAAGGAGCGACTCTGCAAAGTGACACAACGGCGCCCGGTGAGTGGGCGGGCAGGCGGGCGGGAGAGGATGCTCACTCTGCAGGCAGTGTGGATATTAACGGGCAAACGGTGGCCCAGATGACGGAATTCGTCAGGCTTTGAAATCTCGTGGAGTCGCCCTTTGGCAGCTCCTCCTGTAATTACGTGTTTAAACTGGATTGAAACTAAGCGTCGATTCTGAGTCTGGGGTTTGTCTCCGTTCTGCTGTGGTAATGAGCGGCGTACCTTTCTCACACATCCTCTTTGTGAGAGAACCTTCATCCTGGAAGTAGATTATCCTCTTCTGCACAATGCTGGCCCTGTAAAGCAGGAATCGGAGCTCAGGAAACAATCAAAGGTCACCACTGCAAGGAGATCTCGAGCACCATCTTGCTTGGGAGCCGTCAATGAGGCCACAGACAGAAAGGCATGATGGAGAAATGGTGTGAACCACATCAGCTAATCAGCTCCCATAACATCGCCTTTGTTATTTTATAAGCCATGTGTAAGCACTGGAGTCTGCAGTGATTGCAAATTTCAGCATTATTAAAGTCCATCAGACTAAACAGTAACAAAGTCATTTGCAGTGCCATTAAGTCTTTACAGTGTGACCTTCTGAGAGGAAAAGCACGATTACACACAGATATCTCTGCATGTCCCCTGACAGGGACCATGCAGTCCATAGATCGTCATGCTGTCAGATTTCTAGCTGTCTGCATGTGCAAAGCAACGCGTTTGTGGAGAGGGGTGGCAGCCCGGCTCTTTGGATGGGGGTGCTGTCATATGACCAGGCCCGATCATGCTAATTGGCTCCTCCGTCCATCAGGCTTTACCATGATCTTCAATTGTGGTGATGCGCATGTATTTTTGGGTTCCTGTTATTGAACACAAATTGAAAGCATATGGGAAAACAACATAAATAAAAATATGGAATAAATGCGCAGCCTCCACCAGGCCAGAAAGATCATCTGTAAGTCTGTGCTCAACCTGACTCAATTAAAAAAAAAAAATCAATTCCTCCTTACGCTACTTCTATTAAAGAAATACAGCTTAAAATAAAACACAGCTCTTACACACCAGTCGAATCAAGCAATCTAAATCTAAATCTGTAAACGAGTGCCTCCTATCACACCCTCGCACTGAAAGGAAGTGGCCGGCCAGCTTCTCGAACACACGTGGGGACCGCAGCCAGTCACGCCACCATTAACAGGCAGATGGCGTCTCCCGCCCTCCACGCCAGACAATTAACATCACAGGGCCCACATACGTACGTAATAGCAATGGGTCCCTCAGCAACACGCGACAATTCACTGCAGTAAGAGCTAGACCCATTTTCCTGTTGAGATTCGGAGATAACAGCAACCCATTTCCAGCACAGAAAACAGTCTGCTGGTGAAGTGTGTAAATGGCAGCTCTCACTTCTGCAGGGGGCGCCGGCATGGGCGAGCCGTTCTGTGCACGCTGCAGCACGGCAGAGAGCCTCTCCAGCAGTCCATGTCCATCGGCACCAGCAGACATCTCTGCCATATTGCTGTTCTCACAGTTCTGCATATGGTGTTTGTTTCATCAATTGTGTTTCACTTGCCTTTTTGGAACTCAAGCACCGTAAAATTCAGACAGAATTTTCTGCCAAGTACAATACATGAAATGTGTGTTAGCCAAGTCGATTTACAGTTGCACTGGAACTCCTTTGTGTAATCATCAAATCAGAGTCACATGCCATTCAGTGCCTCCACGTCTCTTGGGAAGCAAACTGTGTACATATTCTCATATTCCTATTAAATCCGCTAATTGACATGTTTAAACTGGCCAAAGAGTATGTTTATCTGAAAGTGTGCATGTTTCTGTGTACACGCATAGTTGTGTGTGCATATGTGTGTTTATGTGTGTGTGTGTGTGTGTGCATCCTTTTCGGGTGCATCTCTGCTCTGCCCAAACCCCTGAGCAGCCTAAGCATCTTGCCTAAGCAAGATGAACGGATGCATGTATATTAAAGATGTATTTAAAAACTGAAAGCCATGGATGATGGACGATACGTTTTCTATAAACATAATTACATTGCTGAGGGCAGACAGCTTTGTTCTTCAATGTGACACACTTTGTAAAAGTAAAACGTCGAAAGCTACAGTGGTTCCACTGACCCGGAATTATCACTTGAGGATAACCATTCAGAGCTGCTCATGAATCTGTACAGTAGCCTGGGCCCTGGGGGTCCAGTGAGAATGGGCACCATGGAGAGGGCCTCCGGGGAGGAAACCGGAGCCGGCGGCCGCGGGCAGCACACCGGAACATGCCGGACTCCCGAGGGCCGTGCTGACATGGTACCACTGCAGCCGACATATGCAAACCCCAGACCGGAGAGCAGGGGTGCAGGCAGACAGACAGAATGCAGAAGAAGCAGCAATATTGCACTGCAAGACCGAATGCTATTACCAAAGTAGGAAAAGTCGATCTCAAATGCACACATGAATGGTCCATGGTAAAATGCTCAACAGTGTGTGATGTGTACGAGAGTGTGGTTAGATTATGGCCTCCCCACACACACGAGTTTAAGGTGAATTGCTCTCCCCGTATTATGCATGGCATGTATTACCCAGGGTGTGACGCTGCCCTGCCTGATTATGGGAGAGGGATGAGTGCAACAAAATATCTGTCTTCTTAGTGAGCAATAAAGTAACTGGCAGATACAGAACTGCACAAAGGTCGTAGGCTGTCAAAGGAAATGTTTAAAGTGTGCATATGCTCAAAAAATCTTCACATTAGTATATATGCAAATGAACAGTAACAGAATAAAAATCTGTGTTCCCAGTGATATCTTGTTGGATGACTAGAACACCCATGGTATGGCAGTATATTCCCTGCTAACAATTTTTAATTTTAGCAATGTTTACCAAAGATTGATTATGGAATGGAAACATTCCAAGTGTCCAGTTTTCCCAGGGTTCCTAAAACGCTATACCACTGCTACAACTGCAACTAATAATGCAGCCAGTTGAACGGCACAGCAGAGCAGTGAATTACACTGTTATTGAGTTGGGGCCAGTCCAGGATGCATTCATCAATTCCAATCCAAATCACGAATTGGATCTGAAGTTGGAATGAAAATTTTTCTGAAATTCCAGTTCTGTTCCGCATAGTTTTTTTTCTAGTCCGACCTCCTGTTCCATTTCCTGATTTGGTTTGGAATTGATGAATACATTCCGGAAAGGTCCCAACCCTGCTGTTGTGTTTGCACCTCAAAGGTCATGGGTTCAAGGTTGCGCAGCATGTTTACTGTATAAAAATTCAGCACTATTATAAAACAATATTTTATTATAAAAAATATCTTACTACATTAATTGTGTTAAAAGGATGCCCAGGTGTGAGAGTTATGGTGTTAAAATGTAAATTGTGGAAATAACGTTCCATTAATGTTAATTAACAGGAAGGACGTTATCTGCCAGCTTTGAGAAGCTTTGAGCTGGTATTACATGGTTACTGCAAATACTGGATTGACTTTAGGAGAGGTTTTGAAATGGCTAAACTAGCACTAGCACTGTCATGGTTTTACACTGATGTGAAGATCTTTTAATCTTATTTTTTTGCACAGTGGTGTGTTTTGTTTTGTGTGGTAGTTGTGACAACTGTGGGGCAGAGTCAGCAGCATCTCCCTTGCAGGTGAGCAGATACGAGTGACTCTGAAAGGTCTCACCAACCGCTGCAGCGGCAGATCTTTAATTGTTCATGATTTAATCCAATCGCACCTCAGTTTCACATTTCTTAGCACAGGGTAGCCTACAGGCACTTCAGGCAGTCAGTCGTGCTGATGGTTACTTAACATCCAATCTAAATCCTATCAACGAGGCATTATTACGGCCACACTCACTTCTGTGCCTTGGTGTTTAATGCCTGCTATTTAAAATGAGTCTGTGTGTGTGTGTGTGTGTGTGTGTGCATATACAACAGGTGCGCAATTTTTTAATCAGTTTTGTTGTTGCCTAATAAAGACCGGTCATTCAAAACATCTCCATATGTATAAAGAATTAGGTGAATTGTATTCGTTGTTGGAATTTACAGAGGAACTTTACCTTGGAGATCTTAGGGAAACAGCACATTAAACGCTAATTAGTCACCATCACAAGCGTGGAGCTGCGTCCCCTAGGAACGCCGCATGACGCGTGAAGTGCCCATACCAGAGAGATGGTCATGGTCTTCATTTAACAGAATATCCTGCTTAAATGGTATTATTTCTCATAGTAAAATGCCTGGGGTGATGCAGTGTCTATCTATTATAATTCAGGTAGATGATGTGTCTTCACGGAGTTCCCTACCATAGCTAAGGGGGCTTAATGTTTGTAATATAGCATTTATAAAGCCATTCAGCCTCACTTCATGTTGCTCTCCTTCGCAAGCTGAATAATAAAAGAGAACAGTGCACATATAAATGCTCGTTTGTATTAATTACAGTCCTGTTACGTTTTTCACATGGGAAGCATAATTTGAATAGCTATAAAACTGCTTCAAGTCCTATGGAGCCCTCAAGCTAGTGTGTGATTCTGTGTGCTGTACATAACGCTAGAAATCCTAGGAGAAGTCAGTCTACTATACTGCTTTGGTTCTCGCGACTGGTCCATGCTAACCTCTATGAGATAATAGCCCTAATCACACCAAGGATAATCCTGATGTCGTTCTGATTTCCCTGACGGACCACATCAGGAAGAACAAGTCGCGTGAGGCATTTTCAAGCAAACCAGCTCCGTCGGCCAGGTCTCCTCAGTGGCTTTTATAAGGAGCACTGTGATGGGTCTCTCTCTGTCATCCGGTTCCATGCAATCAAGTGCCATCCTGAAAATGGACTCGCTCTGCTCCAGTGGCACCATCTAACAGCAATTTAATTGAGTCCCTCAACTTTACGTTGCAAACTCTGGTGCCCCCCCCACCTCCATTCTCTTGATCTCCTCCCTTTTCTCTCCTCCATTTACCCTCTGCGCTCTCCTGCCGGGGGAGAGCATCCTAAAGTGTACGATGCCAGCGGCACAGAGGCGGAGCACAGCGATTCATGTCTGGCAATCTAGGAACGAAGGCCCACGGAGCAGCATAAGATTCTGGGTTGAGGAACTGGACACTGCTGTGATGCCGAAGAAGTGGAGGAAGAGGCGGGAAGCTCCGTTTCTCTGGATAGCTGTCACTCGATTTGACGAGCACAAAGAAAGTGCGTTACTGTGTTACCATATATGCATTTATGATCTGAAATGGCCAGTGTGAGGCGCTGATGTCTGAATTAAGGTATGTAGTAATGCAGTCGTAGCAATGACATGCAAGACCCGACCTCTGCATCCATAGGTGATGGGCACCATATCCGAGCATGAGCCCGTGGGCATCAATGGCCCCAATTAGGCCCGTTGGCCCTAGGCCACCACAGACACTGAGGGCTCAGCTGGCCCCAAGGGCCCCACCAACACCAAGGGCCAAGTTGAGATAATGAACTCCATAAGATGATAGCCCTAATCACACCAAGGAAGATCTCTGATATCCCTGACAGACCCCAATGTTCTCCCCCACTGATATCGAGGGTCCTCTTGGCCCCGAGGACCGCACCAACACTGAGGCCCTGCTGGCTGGCCCTTAGGACCCCGCCAACACCCAGGGGGCCGACAGCTGGCCCCTAGGACCCCATCGATCCCTAGGACCCCAGTGATTCCAAAGTCCCCTCCAGCACCAATGGCCCCAATCAGCTGGCCCCTAGGACTGCGGCAGCCCTGAGAACCTTGCCTGCACTGAAGGGCCCCGCCAGCTGGCCCCAAGGGCCCTGCCAGGGCGAGATGGTGAGCACAGATCCTGCAGCATTGAAATACCAGCTTTGGTTAAGAACTGTTCCCAACTTCCTGCAAACTGCCTGTCCAGTCACGCCTGGCTTTGGACTGCATCAGAAACACTGCCCATGGCAGACATATTACACTATATTTAATGTTACTATTACTATGTCACTCACCTCAGGACAAGAACTGTCCCTTTAATGGCTTAGTGGGGTAAGTAAAGGGTCACACCTCCCTCCCTCATCGCTATCTCCCCTTTCCAGCTGGATGTCAGACTAATGTCTTCCGCACCATTTTCCATCTCCTGGGAAAACAAACAGAAACAATACTCACTTGAGGATGACACAGCCACTGCCAGCGGGGGGCGCCGTCCAGAACACTTGTATTCTCGTCCTTCTCCTCGGGGTGCTCTCTGTCACAGCGGGCGGACAGTTTGTCATGAACTGAGTGTCCTCTTCATCTATGATCTGAAAGAATTAAGACAAATCGACAGCTACATTTTGCCATTTCGGTGAAATAAATTCAAACATGTATCACTTCACTTCAATATGTTAATTGTGAGCGCAGTGAAACTGTTTGAATATTTACAGTGTTTACACAGTGTGTGATATTTACGGTCACGCGCACACACTTCAATATAATTACAGGCGTGATTCAGGAACTGAACCAAAAACCGACAGCTTTACGTCTCAGCTGACAACATTCTATTATAATAAAAAGTGTTGCCACCCAACTATTAACGGAGGCAGAATGCGTGCTGGATTTTAACAAAAACGAAGGTGATCATCGAGCAGCCTAAGCAATGACACATCACGCCACGTTTCAGGCAGAAGATGTTTGTATCAAGAGGGGCCTACAGGGGATGCTGGTAAGCTCCCCATTTCCAGGGAGAAAGGAGCAGCCATTGGAAGCTGTTGCCTGAAATCCCAGCATCCCTTGGGCTTCTAAAGGCGCACTGGACGCCGCCCCATTGCCAGCATACATCCTCCATAATCGTTCCTGTGTTTTCCTCAGGGGACAGCTTGCTGTAAACCGCGCAGTGGATCATTCGCAAGCGTTTATGTGAGATCTGCTGTGTTTTTCTGCATTGTTTTCCCATTTATCTTTACACCGTATGAGGAAGAGCAGGCCCTGTGTCAGGGATGAAACCTACATCTGTCCCTGCTATTTCCCTCTAATGCCCCTGCAGCCATGTGAGCTCCTTGCGAGAGCAGAACGACGGCAAGCTTCCCGACGTCCGAAGCCCTGCTGCCGCGTCAAACGTGCCCTGGCACGAGCGAACACAGGAACTGCTGATCGCTCCTACTGCAGCTCTGCCAGGCGATGGACTCTGTCCTTTTTTTCAGAAACGTTGCACTGATGCAGCATATACTTCTAACTGTTCTAGACATGATAAAAACACGTGTTTCATTTTTCAGCTCTGCATTCCGAGTGAAGTATAAATTGGATATAAACTGGAGTCAAGTCCACCATGGAATCCACTGCTCAATCTCAGGCTCAACGTGCAGCAGCGCAAACGTCATACAGCAGCAGTCCGGGTTCCCAAGGCGTCTAATAATAGCTTCTGGATTTTTCACATGTCCAGTCCTCCTCTCCTCCATGACAGTGCCATGGGAGCACAGCGGCATCCAGCTGTGATGAACAGCAGCTTGCAGGAGCAGCGCTAGCCGGACTCTAACACTGCTATCCAGGCTACGGAAATAGAAGGTGTGTCTCCGTGCCTAGATGTACAAAGGAGAGAATACTTTAGCAGTGCACTCCCCAGGCCGCTGTCGCCTCCGAGTTTCTGTGGCAATGTGTTCATGCTGTTCCCAAAGTCCTGTCCATAGAATGCTGCAAGCCAATCCAGTGGGGATGTTTTCTTTATGTATTCTGAATCGCTTAACGTGCGTGAATAACCAAGGGTTCAGAAAAAGTACACCAAGAGACATCGAGAGGCAAAGAAAATTTGTTGCAGCCACGAGACTTTCCCAGCAGACCTGCAAGAAAGAAAAAAAAACTGTACTTCATCTATTCCTCTGCCAAAGGTATTTCTCTGCCTAGCAGCACTGGGCTATACCTTGGGGGAAGCCTCACTGCCAGTTATCCACCCTGGGAGCATGACTCGGGAGTACTGGAGCGGACCCAGGAGCCTCGATTGGCGGAGGCTTGGGGGACCTGCTGAGTACCCCATGTGGAACGCGGCGTGTCTGAGCGAGGCCTGCAGGACAGAGGACGTCTTCCGCAATCCCACACTCCCAGCCCACACTTCAGGAGTCAGCATCTGAGAGACAAGAGGCCTCCTCTGCTGTCGGCTAAACACGACCTGGCAGCAGTGACCTGTCGGTGTCACTGCCTGTGGACTGGGCTCCAACTTGATGAGCCGTCTGCCTCTGTTATAGGGAGGAGACTGAAGCCAGCAACACCCCAACTACACAGGCGAAGCCGTGGGGCACAGACCAGTCACAGACCGCAAAGGAAGAAAGAACAGCCGCTCCCATTTTTCTACAACACCAATGCATCCACTAAAATGAAGCCCTCAAGCTGAGAGCAGCACTCAGAACTGCTTAAGGTGCAGGCTTCCTACAGAATAATAATAATAATAAAAATAATGACGCTGGGTGAGGTGGTGCTTCACATGACCTGCTTCACAAAGAGTTTTCTTCTTTTGCCAAGCGTGCAGTGCATCCGCATACAGCAACACACTGCGGCGGGGGGGGGGGCCGTGGCGGGGGGGCCGTGGCGGGGTTTCCCTTCTTCACCCCTGACATTTAATTTGGTCTGTCATGAAGCGGCGAGTCACTCCGAGATGGGCGCCCAAGCCTGCTGCTAAATATCAACAACTCGCTTCAGCAGGAAAATACAGAATGTCAGTGGATTGAACTCCAGCATAGGAAGCTGATGAGAGCCAGGAAATAGCCAAGAGAATAAAGATAACCATCTTCTATATCATGGAAGAGAGGCAGCTATGGAAAACGGCGACAATCCCGTTCTCACTTCCTGTGGTCACTTGATTAGAATTCCTGTGGTCAGCTGATGGAGCTGCACTAGGCAGATAATAAAAATGACTGACATCATCATTCGCTATCAGGTGTCCCATCTAAACTGATTATGACTTGCTGCACTTGCCCTTTTCCAAAGACTCGAAAAAATGCTTCAGTAAATTAAACCACTGAATTCACTTTGATGTGTAAACCCACAGATAAGTAAGAGTAATGCTGTTAAATATAGTTCAGTATGTTCCTAGGTTGCACGTGCATTTACATAACTGTTACAGGGTTACAATACATCTCTGTTGCAAAGTTTGAACATAATTAGACAAAGAGATTGTCTAGATTTTTTGTTGTGGATAAGAGCATAATTCTGATCTAATTTTTGATGGGTTTATTAGTGCCTGAGTCTACAACATACTTTTTAATTAACTCCCATGTAATTCTGAAGTCAGCTATTGATCTTTGAAAGGGCTGCACAGGGCTCCTTTGTGTACAGAAATTGGTTTCTGTGTATTATTTTTCATTTGCATTAGCGATAACCCCCACAGAGTTGTGCTACGTGAATTATTTAAGCTCAACTGCACCGTTCCTACAAGTCCTCATAAATGCTATGCTTTCGTAAAATAAAGCCGGCAGAAAATCATTAGGATGTCATTTTGCCGGCCTCAGCGAAAGGTAAAAACTTTCAAATGTGAAAGAGCGTAAGGTTTAGAGGTTGTCTGTTAATAGAATCACTGGGCTTTAGCACGGCGCAATAATTTGTGGAGTCAGACACAGGTTAACAGCCAGGCCGCCACCGTAGCAGATTTGCCGAGAGAGCTTCTCTGAGGTGACATCAGCCACACAGCAGCTTGCCCTGGGAAGCAGACCTCATCCACTTTTCACTTGTCTCAACCCGAAGACAGTCAGCAGCACCTGGAAACTATTATTCTGTGTAACTGGCGGAATGGTGCTACACACCATGGAATCTCTATGAGGGATTCTATCATCTTCATGTAAAGAATAAGGTGCCTCATAATTCACGCATATAAAAAACAACTAATCAACCCATTAAAGATCAACATGTTTGGGTGAGAGGTGCATGTAGCTTCAGTGATAGTGTTAATATTCCACATTTTATAGCAAAATGAGAGTCAGTGCACTTGTTTTGGCTCAGACTGATTCGCGCCTTTATGTCTCCAGAGGAAGAGGCAGAAAAAGTGGTGATGTAGCAGATTTGTAAATGCTTATAAATGGGGCTTTGGTGCCAGACAGGGAGCCTGTCAGTTAGGAGTGTGAAAGAGGAGTCAGAGTTTCCTACTCATCTATCGGTATATAGGCCATTCAAAATAAAAATATTATGTGTATTTTAAAACGCAAGCATATTTATAAATATCACTTTATGCACTGTATCTCCTTAAAAATGAAGAATGGACCGTCAAGATGGTTTGAAGGTTCCTCGTGTAAAAGTATGAGCCCTTCAGCACAGCCATGACGGATTTCTCTGGATGAATTTCTCGAGTGTCTCCGAAACGCTGCAGTTCACTTTCTGAATCAGCTGAAGCCAAGTCTAACCAGCACCGGGCCATCCGGAACCGAGGATGGGAAGCGGCGTGACCATGCCGGACCCGTCAGCAGTGGGATTAAGAGATGGAGCTCATCTGCGAGCGGGGAGGTTCAGCGGAAGAGGACGCAGGGTTACAGCTTGTGAAGATGTTTCTCCATTCACCCCTTGGCGGGGGGTTGGGGGCAGAGGGATGGGGCGGGGGAGGCAGGGCAGTGAAGGAGTCCCTTGCAGCAGCGCAGATAGTGTTATTGTAAACAGTGGCAGGTGGAAATGTATGCCCGCCGGCCGACATGAGAATTACGGCATCACCGCTGACGTCCTTGGCCCAGTCGCCACCGACATGCCCTCTAGGTACCTACATGACCGCCAAAGGGGTCAGGAGTGACCGGTGATGATCCAAAGACCACAGATGATGATAAAAACGGCTTCAGTAAGTGAAGATCATGCGAGGAGCCTGAAGATGTTATCCTTCTGTGTGGAACCGCACTGAGTACAATTCCAGTTCATATTACTACAGCATTGTCCATTTATGCTTTATTTCCTGAGTCTTACCTGAAAATTACCAGCGTAATCTTCATCTTTGTCACCATCCTTTCCCTCCTTCAAAGCGATGAGTGTAAAGCCTCGAAAATAGGAAGGGCTGGACGCGTACAGAGTCACTGAAAATAGACAATGGACAATGTCAGACATACAGCGTCGTTTGGTTTTAATTTTATTGCGCAATGTTATCCTGAATACAGAATGTGAGCATATTTACTGGATGATTGTATTTGCTCAATCCGTACTGTAAGATATGTTACAATAATTGAAAACAAATCAAAACGGCAGTTACTGCAGATCAGGAGAGTGAGGTATAGTGATAGCCCGTGATATGAGGAACAGGACGCAAATCTGAATGCTTAGTCTGAGAAAACAGGCTTTAACTTAGATATTCCAGAAAAATAAATTATATACAACCAAAACTTTGATCAGCAGGGACAGCTGAGAAGTATACCTTTCGGGTTAACGGCAATCTAATAAATTATTCATATTTTCCATTGAAAAACCATAAGAAAGCTGGATTATGGTAAAATTCGGGCCATTCGCAGTAACTGTATAATTAATAAAAGGTTTTTAAACAGTGATTATCGTGAGCTCCGTATGAAGCTCACACCATGAGCCGGTGCTTGTGAACTCGCCTGCATAATTTACGGACATAACAGCGACATTCAAAACAAACACTATTAAAGGTTTTCCTGTTGGAACTGCGGCCCCTATCTGGTGAAGATGCTTTCATCTTAATTGCTGAATTTCATTATAAACCTTATTGACAAATATTAGAACGCGGAAAAAAATGCCTGTAATTAAACTATTAAGATTATTATCGTTATTATTGTTAATGATGATGTTGAAGCTGTTTTTTTATTATTACTGTTGTGCCACCATTTAATCATTAGTAGGGCTTAATTAAAATTCTGGATTAAAAATACCGAATAATTCCTGTTAATAAACAAAGGTAAGGAAGCTTTAAATAATACTGGGGCTATTTAGAAATTGCATTGCTAAGGACATACGTTCTTTGGCTGTTCATTTTTTCACCAAAAGACATTACTAGTTTGTGTTACGGTCAGAAATGCGACGTATAAAGTTCATTTCTTTATTTAATGAGCATGAAGAACATGCTTATTGTTTTTTTCTGCACTGATAATATTTTTTAGCTTGGCAAAGATTAACGCAAACCGGTTTAGGTCGACGTAAATAAGTTTTACCCGTAATGCCCCGGCAGCCTCCAAACTGACATGTGTATTTCAGTTAAGATTGCGGCATACCACCTCGCAGTGAAGCATTAAAGCACATGGCAAAAGTTTCACATGCTGCCAAGCTGGAAGCTACCGAAATGCTGCGACATTTTGTACTGTATGTTTCCCACACTTCATACACTCTAACCTAATCTAACAATGACATCATGGTCTGGGTAAGCGATAACACGACCCCAGGTACGTCCATAATAAATGCCGTATCAAATGAATAAGCGGTATTATGACATACCTCTGTAAGTGCTCCCAGGCTGGTAATTTTCGGGGTCCCCCTCCACTCTGAGCCGAAACTCATTATAGCCCTCTCTCCTGGTGCCTTGAGCCCTTAAGATCCTGCTGCAATATCCGTCGGATTTGGCCGTTTTATCTGCACCTTCCTCGGAATAAGCGAAGACATTGCATGCAAAAGTGGAGATGAGACACTGCAGCAGCAGTACGTGCGGCTGTATTCCCATCCTGGGCAATGTATATCGGCAGATCTATCCAGGCAGACAATGCGAGAGAAAGAGAAAACAGACGAACGGACCAGGGAAATCCTTCCCACAACTCCAGAAATTGACCAAACTTGTCAATTTCTCGGAGCGCCCTCCCTTTTCTTGTGAAAAGACGGTCTCGTCTACCGAGAACATAAAGCCATGCGGATGTGAGACCCAGCACTCCCAGCCCGGAGGATCGCACGGCTCTGATGATGTTTACTTAACAGAGCAATTCACAGGGAAAGATAGGGGAGGGAAACGCCGTTGTCTGTCTCCCAGACATCTAGGCAGGGGCTGAACTACTGGCTGAAATGTGCCAACAGACTTTAACAAAGCGAGGACATTCCCACCAGGAGCTGCCGTGATTGTCGAGCCTTGCTTTAGGCTCAGATGTTTGCACAGCCCTGATTCCTAACAGTTGCTCAGAGAAACATACGGATCTTGGTTAATAATACTATGGATCTTGGTTAATAGGCTAATGCTGTTGATCTCATTTAATAATACCACAGACCTTGGTTAACAATACTCTTTAACTAGGTTAATAATACTACCAGTCTTAGTTAATAATACTATGGATCTCGGTTAATAATACTGCTTCAGATCTTTATTAACAATAGTCCGGATCTTGGCTAATTATAACACCCTTGTTGACCCTGGTTAATAATGCTATGGATTTTGGTTAATAATACTACGGACTTCGTTTATTAAAACGTGCAGGTCGCTTTACTGTTCGCCACTTACTGCTCCGTTTTCATTTATGACTAGGATATGCTCACTAATTCGGTATATTTCAATACTTCGCTAGAAATCGTCTAGTTCGGTTAATATACGAAACACTCAATAAACGCTGACAGTCATATACGCTAACTAGCAATATTTTCAGTAAGATCCCACGTTTGTGTGCGAATTAACTTTCCTTGTCTGCTTTTGAGCCCTAGTACTCTCTCATACAACGATATAGGAGTTGCGAAGTGTGAGCTATACTGTATCTTCGTAGACTTCTTTAAAATGAACCATTCTAAACGTTGTACTACATAATCATTTACACAAACCGGTATAATTTAGTGTCCAGTTAAGTTTTCTCGTGGTTTTAAACAGCCGACATCTATCAGCCTCTGCTTGTTCCTCCACCAACAACGGATACTAATTACGATGCCTATAGATACTGAGGCAGCTTTCAGGGTGTCCAAGAGACCAGCCTGGGCTTATTACGGAACCAATCGACGGAGCACGCGAATCAATACATAAATAATAATAATAATAATAATAATAATAATAATAAATAATAATGAGAAGAAGATAATAATAATAACAATAACAAGTAAGTCTACATCTTCCGTTTGACTCGCATACATAAAGTAAGCTCATTTTCAATTAAATTGATGAAATCGTATTTAGATTGTTTAGAAACGCCTTGGTTAACCTTTCAACTTAAAATGCATGCAATATTTAAATATAAGTGCGGTTTTAAAATTTGACAGCCAGCCATTTCCTCGAAGAGCAGTCGCTCGCTGGCAATAATTAAGCATGTAATTCAGCTCATCTTATTTTGCGTGACTAAAGCTAATTAGTCGGTTTATTTTTGTCTTATACTTTATTTTACCTTTGCCATTTAAGGGATTTATTTTCCCTTCAATGTAATTTTAGATATTGTAAGCCTATTCAAGCCTTGTTAAATTAACGGTCTGTGAAATAACGAAACATTAATTACCCATCGGTATGAAGGCGCAAATATTAGGTTTTGTCCTTAAAACATAGTAAATAACTTGAAGCATAATGTTGCTTTTATGTGGCAGTTTTGTTTACCTGAAGGGCCACGTTAGATTTAACCGTGAAAAGAAACTGATGTGATTTTCTGCGTGTGGTTGCTGATGACTGTCCCAGTAGGAGGGTGGATTTGGTCAGGCATCCCACTTACGTAAGCGTTTTGCCACCTTATGCTTATTAACGGGAACACATTGTTCATCTGGACATGCGTTTCCCCTGCTTTCCCTCATTGGCAACATCACAGTAATTTAACACAACAACATCTCTTCATTTTCCATACAGCTTGTCCTGTACAGGGTCACGGTGACCTCATCCATACCTACACTTCCATTACCTTAATGTTGAAAGGTTTTGTAAAGTAGTCTATTATTGCTAGATGTAATTCATTGCTCTGGTTTCTCTGTTGTAGGGGGTTTCATTTAGGGATATTTATCATTTGCAAAAATGACTAAAATCGCACTTCTGATTCATGATCAGGACTGGTTTCAATTGGACAGTTTTGGAAATACAGACCACTAAGAGGTAGATTCACCATGAATTACGTTTTTTTTTTTGCCTTCTGCTGACATTTCCAGGTTTCTGCCTTGGTTATTTTGCCAGCTACACCACGAAGCCCGGTTGTGTCAGCTCAGCAGGTGGGATCTTTCATTCTGACACTCACATCAATGGTCCATTCCCAGAATGCATCTCTCTCTCTCTCTCTCTCTCTCTCTCTCTCTCTCACACACACACACACACACACACACATAAATGGCCCATGTATTAATATCTTTATATGAATTCTCCATTCATTCCTATGAGAATAACCCTAATCCCAACAATGACAACCTCAACCCCTACCCAGCCCTAATCTTACCTATAAGTAATCAAACAAAATACAAGACTTTTGGCATTTTTAGTTTTTTGATTGCAGTCACATATTTTTTTTTAGAATTGAATTTCCCCTTGTGGAGACTGAAAAAATGTTCCCACAAGGTAAAAAAGTATCCAGTTTTAATCACATTGTGGGGAAATCTGGTCCCCACAATGTAATAATTACAGACACATCCACAGAAGCAGACACAGTATTTGTTACTGGAGCGCCTGGTGATCTTTCGCAGTCTTTTTCCCATCTGTCGTCATTTCAGCCTGCCTGAGTGATCCCCAGCATCTGCCTGCACTGGGTCATGACGGCATGTGACACTACACTTTCCTGGCAGTCAAACACATCCCTTCTGCAAACTGCTGGGTCTTCTTTAATTCTTCCACTGCCTGAAATACTTTTTAGGTTATAAACATTCAGAAAAATATTTTAAGTAACAATTATACCTTATAGCAAAAACAGACATTTAACGTTTCTCATTTCGCTGTTCTAATAGTTTGTTATAAAGTAACAGGTGCTTGCTTGAAAGGAAACAGGTACATGAAAGTAAATTAAGTGCAATTGCTCGTGAACATAAAAGGACCATATAAAGTTGAACATGTATGAATCTTATTATGAAATGTAATGGATACAATCCAAGGCTGGACCAGGATTAAAATTCGGCCCTGGATTTAAGGGTCCCCTACGGCTTCATGGTAAATTTTGCTGACCTGGGGGGTCCCCATGATAAGGTTTGCCAAGCTACACATTTCACTGGCCCACAAACCCATCAGCCCACCAGGAAAATGCCTGATATACCAGATGGCCAGGAAACAGCTGTAATACTAGTAGTTTTTATGACATGATGAAAATGTCTTTTCCTTACATACACTAACAAGAAATGCTTTCTTAAGATTTTTATAGAACCTAATTTTTAGCGATATATAGAGTCTCCACTACATAATTGTAGATTTGGGAAACGGGGTACCTGACACGATGTCGTGTGAAGCCCCTGGTCCCACTAATACACAGGAAAGAGCCAAGAACAAATCGATAAACGCTGAAGTGTTGCTGTAATCTCACGTATTATTACCTCTGCATCCGATCTGCGGCATAGCGCTTCTGCCGTGACTTTGGGCACATATTTCCAATTTATTTCTGGCTGCACATGAATAAATACACAGGCAATGAGGAGGGGAGGATGAGCACAGAGAGCTGGTGCCCCTGACAGGAGAGGATGAGGGTGAGAGTGCTGGAGAAGAAGGGCAGTTCGGCTGGGTTCGCGGCAACCCGCTCGCCTCTCTGCTCAGCCGTTCCTGCTGCTTGTTGCTTCCCAGATCATTCTTTCTGTTTTTCATATTAAGTTTTTTTTTCTCCATGAATGGTGCTACCGACGTCCTTCCGCTTTGTTAGTGATGCCTCATGTGAGCATTGCTGTTCATTTTCACAGTGTCATTTCATAACACGAGGGGTGGGGATTATAAAAGGATAATGCTGAAACAACTGCCAATGACTTTTACGTTGTTCACGTTCTTTGTTAATCTTCAAGGAATTTCCCAGAATTAAGCTTCATTTTTTGTCACACTTACTTAAATCCCTGGCCCAGAAGCGTAAAGCCAAAAAATGCACATAAAATGCAATTTATTACTTAATGAGGTTGTGTTTACAATTTTAGCTTATGAGTTTCACATGTAGGAAGAGTTTGTTGCAGTTGTTACTGTAGAAATGAGACCTATTTTATTACTAAAAGCACTAAGACAGTAAGAATGACATGAACACTGCTGGGTATCTCACGGATGGTCTGGGAGCCAGACTGTGATTTAGTGGGAACTGGGACCGTTTGGCAGCTGCACACAGGAAATGGGCATCTCAGACTGGAAGTGGTTATATTCTACCAGCCATGACGTGTTTTGAAGGAACACATCTGGCATCCTGCTGTTTCGCAACAAGCAAAAATATCTCTGATCTAGATGTCGACTTGGTAGGTTACTGCAAATAACATGGAGTTACTGACTGTACTGTACTTTGAAGTGGCAATTGCTACCTCTTTGCTCAGAATTATGGCCGGACTTAGTTTGCCCTTTCTAGGTTTGTGAGGAAGCGATCATACAGCCTTAAAACTCAGCAAATCTGAATGTATGCTTTAATGCTTAAGGAACTGTTGTAAAGTGTATGGTGGTCAGTTCTGATTGACCAAGGAGATCAGAATCACGGTATGACAGCTTTATCAGGCTTAATGTGTAGGCTATCCACAGAGTATTATGTTGCATTGTAAAAATAATTATAAAAAAATAGACATTTAGAGTTTTTTTGTCACATCTAACAGCCAGTGTCTAAGTCTGTATAGCATATGTGAAGTCAACTATTTAGGGACTTTCCAGCATTTTCATATACACACAGTTACACCATCATGTGTGTTTCAGTTTTTGTGCTTTTTTTTAAAGTGCTATGTGGAAAGAGATACATCTGTGAAGGATTGGGGGGGGGTATGGAAGTCTGGTGGAGAGGAAGAGAGGGGGAGTGTGGAAGTCTGGTGGAGGGGAAGAGAGGGGGAGTGTGGAAGTCTGGTGGAGAGGAAGAGAGGGGGAGTGTGGAAGCCTGGTGGAGAGGAAGAGAGGGGGAGTTTAGAAGTCTGGTGGAGAGGAAGTTCCTCTTTAGAGGAACACGGCTCTGTCATGGGAGTGCTGTGAGGGACCGGTATTGTCCTCCATTCTGCTGTGCCCCATTCTGCTGTCCTCTGTCCTGCTGTCTTCCATGCTGCTGTCCTCTATGCTGCTGTCTTCCATGCTGCTGTCCACTATGCTGCTGTCTTCCATGCTGCTGTCCCCCGTTCTGCTGTCCTGCTGTCCCCCATGTTGCTATCCTCTATTATGCTGTCCTCTGTCCAGCTGTCCCCCATGCTGCTGTCCCCAACATTGCTGCCCCCATGCTGTTGTCCCCAACACTGCTGTCCCCCATGCTGCTGTCCCCAACACTGCTGTCCCCTATGCTGATGTTCCCAACACTGCTGTCCCCCATGCTGCTGTCCCCAACATTGCTGCCCCCATGCTGTTGTCCCCAACACTGCTGTCCCCCATGCTGCTGTCCCCAACATTGCTGCCCCCATGCTGTTGTCCCCAACACTGCTGTCCCCCATGCTACTGTCCCCAACATTGCTGCCCCCATGCTGCTGTCCCCAACACTGCTGTCCCCCACACTGCTGTCCCCCATGCTACTGTCTCCAACACTACTGTCCTCCATACTGCTGTCCCCCACACTGCTGTCCCCCATGCTACTGTCCCCAACACTGCTGTCCTCCATACTGCTGTCCCCAACACTGCAGTCCCCCCGCTGCTGTCCTCCATACTGCTGTCCCCCATGCTGCTGTCCCCCATGCTGCTGTCCCCAACACTGCTGTCCTCCATACTGCTGTCCCCCATGCTGCTGTCCCCAACACTGCTGTCCCCCCGCTGCTGTCCTCCATACTGCTGTCCCCCATGCTGCTGTCCCCAACACTGCTGTCCCCCCGCTGCTGTCCTCCATACTGCTGTCCCCCATGCTGCTGTCCCCAACACTGCTGTCCTCCATACTGCTGTCCCCAACACTGCTGTCCCCTATGCTGATGTTCCCAACACTGCTGTCCTCCATACTGCTGTCCCCAACACTGCTGTCCCCTATGCTGATGTTCCCAACACTGCTGTCCTCCATACTGCTGTCCCCAACACTGCTGTCCTCCATACTGCTGTCCCCCACACTGCTGTCCCCAACACTGCTGTCCTCCATACTGCTGTCCCCCATGCTGCTGTCCCCAACACTGCTGTCCCCCATGCTGCTGTCCCCCATTCTGTTAATGATGTTAATAAGGTCCGGGATGTGCATGATACTCACAATGTTCATCATTTTCAGCTTATGCATGATGTTCATTGTGTTCATGATGTTCTGAATGTGCATGATGTTCTGGATGCGCATGATCTTTACAGTGTTAATTATTACCTCATGCCAACTTTCTTGTCTCATTCACGGCACTAACTGCTGTACCATGTTGTTGTACATGTGAGTGTCCTTAACCACTATGGTAAAACTCTTCTTAATCTCACTCCCTCCAGCTTCCCTTTTCTTTGTTTCCACCTAATTAAAAGCCCACATTTGACTTTCCTTTGCATTCATTATATGAAGACATTTGACATTTTTGATATATAGACCCAGATTTGATGCATTCATCCATGGATTTCTCACAGCTGTTTGTTTTCATTTTCATGTCTGCTTTTGTTTTCAGTTCCATTATCATATATTTCCCTTTCGCTTCTTCTTTTCTGTTTTGATATTTCATTCGTTTTCTCAAGAAAGCATGATGGGTAAGCCTGCCCCTGTATTCGTCTATCACTGTTTCCTACAGTTCACTGTGTTCTGGTGAATAAATACAAATGCAAGCTCTAACCACAAAGGTGTTCAGAAGTAATTATTCAGCAGACAGCATTAGTGTTTCCCTTCCCTGGCCTGAGACACTGTTTTAGCTGCAGCTTATAAACTCGATCACACTTTTGTGTAATGCGTTCTGACACCGATTTAAACTCTCTGAATCTGGATTCCCCCCCTCAGTGTTTTACAGACACAATCTAAGCCAATTATTGTCAGCTTCTGTAGATAGATCTAATTTACATGGGTGTCAGCAGTACAGAGGGGCGCTCGATGTCTTTCCCTCAGATTAAGCTGTTATGTTTAAGGAAAACACTTGAAAGCAACACTTTACTTGAGGGGGCACAAGGAACTTAGTAACTCACTTACTACTGAAGTACAAATCATGAGCAAATATAGTAACTACATGAAATACATGAACTGTTATGACTGATTAATGATGAACAAACATGGGATCAGTACGCAATGAACACTTGCTTTCTGGTTAATATATACATTAAGTAACGGGGTACTACTACATTATTTGTGCCCCGCAAGTAAAGTGTTACCTACTAACATAAATTCTCAGCACAAAGCCTACGTTCAATGATAAAAATCCGATTTCTCTATTGACTAATGACATACAGATTTCTCACTGCGGTAATTGAATTTTGTTTTGTTTTATAATCACAGAGTGACTCTGAGCTATGAAGACATTACGTAAACATCTCTGAAGATAACGTAACACATCATGGACCAAGGAGGCTCCGTGAAGGTGATGTAAGAGCATGCTGAGCAAGTGGGAGGCCTCATTCCTGAAGACCCTCCGATGGGTCTGAAGCCACGGTCTGGAGGGTCCCCTACAATGTTCAGGCTATCCACATCCTTCATCCCAGCAACAAGGAACAGAATACAATGACCATTAAGGATCTCGCGTATCTCAGCGGAACAAGGCTGCATCCCTCATGCATGGCCATGAACCCTAAGCCAGCACCCTCCTGGTGGAAAAGTGTGGAGCAGAACATCTAGCGTGAGTGATCATCATAGCTGATGTGCTGCTGACTTCCTGCTTCCTTTGGACCTCCTGATGATGGACGTCTGTTTAAGTTCTGCTCGTCACACTTCTTAAATTAAATAAACCCAAGGCCTGTTTATACTAACCCATACCATGTTTCATTCTTTCTTAAATGCAAACACAGCGTGCAAAGAGCCTGCAGATGCCGTTTTAACAGAAGATGCAATGCTTATTTGGGGCTATTTTTGCAAAAATGCACACACATCCTTCCTTGTTTTTATAAGTTTGCATTTTTGTTTCTCTAAGAGCTCTGAATACACTCAGTTGAAATGCAGTGTTTTTTCTGCAACTGAGGATGATTGAGTTGAAGTTGCATTTTCTCTCATAAAAGCAGTGGTGAAAAGGTATTCATGGATTCCGGGTTGTTTTTACGAAATGTATTTAAAAAGCAGCACCGTTCTGTCATCTTTGCAGATTCAGTCATCCACACCACAGTGGAAAGACTCCAGAAATAATACTGCTTGAGGAAATGTGAGGTTGGAGCTCTGTCCGTGAGCCATTAGGCGTGATGCTTCACAGTGTCGAGTCTGCCATTTGCCAGATGGCTCAAGGGAGAAGAAAGTGAGAAGTTTTTTTTTTTTTTTTTCGTTTCAAGGGAGTCTGAGAAAGTCAGAACACATTGGAGAAATCTTTTGAGACACTGACTGCTAAGTCCCTCTGCTGATGTCGTCTCTCTCAACCTGCATGCATAGAAACAAATACATAGAAGTAAACACTGATCTTTGCCCTAAACCAATTTAAAAGAGTAGTAGATGCAGTAATCTTCTGGTAAGGTATTTTTCTAATTGACCCTGGTGTTGTATAAATAAATATGTAGACCCAATTTTAACACGCCAGTTCCGACAGTCCACACATGTGTTTAAAAAGAAAAACTGCAAAATTACACACGCAGCTTTTAACTTTCAAATATTCGATTGATTTTTTTGAAGTGCTTTGAGTTATCATTCTGACTACTGGTGTAGTACTGTATGGCAATAGCAGCCTGTCTGCCCTGCACTGTGATGGATCAATGGCTTTCTACTGAACGTTAGCTTTAAATGTAGCTGTAAGTAGAGCCTTTTTCTAGTATAAAACTCCAATATAACACAAGTTTTATGATAGAATTCCCAAAGTGCAGTTTTATATTTTCCAGATTCTTCATGGCTGACTGAGCTCTCTTCCTGAAAAGATGCCTTTTGATACTTAGAACCCAGCCACTGCTTGCATTCTACTTTCTCACATTTTGAGGACGAGAATCTGTTCCTTCACTACTGATACTTTAATAGCCACCACATCATCATATTTGCATAAGTATCTGAAGCAGAGTGTGCTACTGGGGCGTCTTTGCCTTTACAGGAGGGAAATTTACAAAGATCACAAAACATAACACAGCATGTAAGATCTTTCCAGGCAGCTACATTTCTGCTCGTTGGCTGACCTTTGTTATACGCTCAAAATGTAAACTTTGAACATGTTCATATTTCCCTTCTAATTATAAGCCAGCACTGTCATCAGAATTCTTTGGGTATCTCACTTCATTGACACAAATAAAAGTCCACAGATATCTGCCAAGTTGACAGAATGAGGCCGTAACACATGAGAGGAGAGAATATGATGTATATAAAGATATTTTAATATGCAAGTACGGCACAGACTGCAGGCATAATTCAGGGGTGAGTAAGAGGCATTTAATGGTGCACAAACAGTCCTTCTAGCTGGTATTAAAGTGTCCAGTGTTGTGCAGAGGGATAGAAACAACTTTGGGCATTACTATTACCAAAGTAAGCTGCATGGTACGCAATAATAGAACAGAATTTGTAAACCATGCAAAATCTACGCCGAGTTGGGTATTCCTGTTGGTTAGTTTGTTTGTTTGTTTATAGCAGAACTGTGTATTTATTATTTAGAAATTTTCAAAGCCGCCAAATTATTCTATAGTGTTATTCTATAGAATGCTTGAAGCAAAACTCAGTCAGCCTCAGAGAAACACACATAACAATCTAAGCTGCCATCAGCTTTGAGAGCAGCTCAAACTCTGCTGTGCAGCGTCTAGCCGCTAAGAGGCCTGTCCAGACTCGGGCCCAGATGCACCTCACTGCCTGACCTCTCGCCCGCCGTTGGGGGACCTAGGGCAGCATTCAGCATTGTTATCATCTGCAGGTAGCCCTTGACAGGGGGGAGGGGGGCTGGCAGTTTACATTAAAAGCTAAGCAGCCCGAGCAAGTCTTCTGTGATGAGGAACTCGCCAGGCCATGGCCTGCTAGTGCTGTTCTGTCAGCTTTGCTCTGTCACCATTCCTGGATGTATGGTAGAAAGTGGGAAGAAGCCAGAACATTTGGGAAGGCCAGAAGATGGTATGTAGGGCTGGGGCTGTGGGGGCTCAGCATCATGCCTGCTCTTGGGAACGGGGGCCTGAAACAGGAAGCACAGACCCCATGAAGCACAGATTCCCCAAAGCACAGACCCCCTGAAGCACAGATCGCATAAACCACAGATCCCCAAAAGCACAGACTCCCTGAAGCACAGACCCCTTGAAGCACAGAATCTGCTAGGCACAGACCTCCTCGAAGCACAGACCCCCTGAAGCACAGATCCCATAAAGCACAGACCCCCCAAAGCACAGATCCCCCTCACACAGACCCCCCCTAAGCACAGACCCCCTGAAGCACAGATCCCCCCCCACACACAGACCCCCCCCCCCAAAGCACAGTCCCCTGAAGCATAGACCCCCCCAAAGCACAGACTGAGTGTGCATCATCCTCCCATCCTTTGAGACCTGGTCACACTCCATACAGTTCCTTTTCTTACCCATAGCAGTCTATAAAGGCTTTTTAATATTCCTACTCTATCATTAGCTAATAGCTGTTCATTTGATAGCTTCCTGGCTGCTCCTCTTTGTTTTACAGGGAGAGTTTCAATCCTCTGAGAGAGCAGAACACCTTTGGGGGGAATTCACTATTAAATAAGAGTAATGAGAAATATGCATGGATGATTACTGAATCGCAGAAGATTTTTAATGGGTATTTTTCAGGGGAAAGCAAAGAATACCGCACTGAGTTAAGTCCACAGCTGATATTTGTTTTAAGTCACCTAGAGGAAGATGGATTGAAGAGATTATTGTCTTTTGTTACTAAACTCAAGCAGGTCCCTCGATGATGTCACTGAGTACACATCTATCTGCTCCCGTTGTACAGGGATTCTCTTCCCAGCATCATTGTCGGCATTAATATTTCTCCATAAAAAAAGCTGAACAGTACACACAGAATCCCTTGTAATGGAAGAACTTTCAGCTGCTATGTTCGGATGGTCCAGGGTTCTGCTGGGCCCACTCCACCATCTGATGGGCCTGTGACCCTCTTTGTCTTTTTCTTTTTAAAAAAACCAAACTATGTTTGCTGTTTGGGTGTCTCTGGGATCAATCACGTGGCAACTTAAGACCTGGGGTTGCCACTCATTTCCTAAACAAAGATAGCCAGCACAGTAGTAGAAAGAAATGATGCCACCATTGGGGAACAGGATAACGGTGCTACAGACTTATCAAAGTGTGCTACTTGTAATCTATGTGATGGTTTTATTTCAAATTTAAAATGAAGTTTGGAACAAAATAAGGGTATTGAACAACTTTAAACCTTTACACAGTACTGTAATAAGATTCTGTGATTTATACCATCACGTCCAACTTAAATTGTAGGGATCCCCCTCGGCAACCTATTAAATATGCTGAACCCTCAGTAACCCCTCCTTCCCACCGCACCTGTATATCAAGTGTACTGCCATGATATCTCCATTATTACGCAGTGTGACCTCATAATTAACTCCCATGACCTCTCACCTAAGCACCACTGAACATGCCTGAGAATCCACTGTGTGACATGCTACATGCTCTGAGGACCATAGCTGTGTACTGTGTGGTTCCTTCTTGGTGATCTGAGCACATCATTTCGGTCCCTGGTGACTCTCTGACCTTGATCCTTGTAGACTATTCTACTGAATCTTGTCCTCCAGCTCATGCTGTATCTCCTGTGAGTGTTGTAGACCATGCTGCTGACTCTTTTTCTCCGGTTCCAAGCCATTCTCAGGCCTTGATCATTGTAGACCATGCTGAGTGCTGACTCTCTTCCTCTGGTCCCTGGTGACTCATTAACCTTCATTGTTGTGGACTGCAGAGCTGACTCTCTTCCTTCTGACCCTGGTGACTCTTTGGCCTTGATTGTTGTAGACCTCACTGCCGACCCTCTTCCTCCAGCCCCTGGTGACTCTTTGGCCTTGATTGTTGTAGACCTCACTGCCAACCCTCTTCCTCCAGCCCCTGGTCACTCTATGGCAGGAGTCTCCAACTCCGGTCCTGGAGAGCTACTATCCAGTCAGTTTTGTATCCTACCTGGCTTCTGATGAACCACAGCTTTTCTCAGGTAAATACCAGGAGCAGGTGCGGCTCATCAGAAGCCAGGTAGGATAGAAAACCTACTGGAGAGTAGCTCTCCAGGACCGGAGTTGGAGACCTCTGCTCTATGGCCTTGATTGTTGTAGACCTCACTGCTGACTCTCTTCCTCTGGCCCCTGGTGTTTCTCTGGTGCTGATCGTTGAACGCTGTGCTACTGACTCTCTTCCTCTGGCCCCTGGTGAATATCAGGCCTTGATCGTTGTAGACCATGCTGAGTGCTGACCCTCTTCCTCTGGGACCTCTCTGCCCTTCGTTGTAGACTAAGGGTGGGGAACCTGTTCCATGGAGGACTGGGGTGGGTGCGGGTTTTTTTATATGATATCTCTCAGTCACCCAGTAATAAAACAGTGGTTCTCAACCCCAGTCCTGGGGACCCACTGCTATTGGTTGATTGACAGGCCATCCCAAAAACCTGTACCCACACTGGCCCTACATGGAACAGGTCCCCTACCTCTGTTGTAGTCCGTACTGCTGACTCTCTTCTCCTGGCCCCTAGTGAATCTCTGGACTTGATTGTTATAGATTTTGCTCCTGACTCTCTTCCTCTGGCCCCTGGCAACTCTCTGACCTTGACCGCTGAAGACCACGCTACTGACCCCCTTCCTCCAGTGGTCTACAACAATCAAGGCCAGAGAGTCTGCACTTACCAAGCACATTACATACCAGAGGGGGGGCGGGTGATGATTAATGTTTACATTGCTGGGTGCTAATGTGCAGGGCTAGTGGGGGGAGTCTTTATGAAAAGGAGCCAACTGAGGCCAATAAAGGCCATATGTGAGACACCCCCCCCCCAGTTCTTTTCCATTAAGACGAAGCAGGACCCAGCAGCGCGATGCCAGCAGAGCAGCTTGCCATGCCAGCGCTGCCGCAATCAGCACTTCTGCACTTGATTCATTTCCTTATCAGGTGGGTCGGTGGAACGATTCTGAGATTTCTCAGCCAGCCTACGTAAGCCTCAAGGGAGCCCAAACGCTGGCTCACCCAGAACTGTATATCCTAAACCGCCCCACAAATCCCATCTGCAGGCTGCCCTCTACATAACTCTCACCTCCCTATTGATCTGTCAGATCAGAACATCCTCCTTCCTGATAAAAGTCGGGACTCTCCAGTTTTACACTTTACTGCCTCTTTCAGACACTGCAGTAAGCAGCAGTAGCTGTAAAATTTCAGTTTCAAAAATCAATACGTTGCCAAATTATATATTTTGAGCATATATATTATAATTAGAAAACTAGTTATTATTTTCCCAAAGGCAAAACCATGACAAATTGCCAATTGCATTTAATCACTGCAGGACAATATTTAACTTAAGTTTACAGCAGCGATAAAGTTTTCTTTTTGTAATTTATTCAGTGTCTCTGGGCAAAGTCAGCTGTCTCTTATGCTTCAGAAAACTACAACCTCTACAGGAACAACAGCCTATGCATACAAACATGCACATGCATACATATGTATGCATAACATGAGAAAATGTGTGTATGACTATGAGTGTAAGAATGCAAACCTGCACATGCACATGTCAGCATTTATGTGTATGCGTGTGAGAATGCATGTATGCGTGTATACAGTACATGTATGAATCTATTGCTGCATCCCATTTGAACTATCCATCCATCCATTTTCCAAACCACTTACCCTACTGGGTCGCGGGGGGCCCAGAGCCTATCCCGGAAGCAATGGGCACGAGGCAGGGAACAACCCAGGATGGGGGGCCAGCCCATCGCAGGGCACACTCACACACCATTCACTCTCACATGCACACCTACAGGCAATTTAGCAACTCCAATTAGCCTCAGCATGTTTTTTTTGGACTGTGGGGGGAAACCGGAGTACCCGGAGGAAACCCCATGATGACACAGGAAGAACATGCAAACTCCACACACACGTGACCTTGGCGGAGCCTCGAACCCGTGTACCAGAGGTGTGAGGCAACAGTGCTAACCACTGCATTTGAACTAGGAAGTTAGAATTTCCTAGTTCCTAGTCGGAATTTTCAACTGGTATACCCCCTGAAATCGGAATTCATTTAAACTGGGGTACCTTATATCCTGCTTTTTGGAACAGGTCCCTGGTATTGCTAAATGACTTTCCGACTTGTACTGGAATGCAGTTAACTGTAGTGTGACATTCCCAGCTCTGACCTCTGAGGTAAGTGGAAAACAGCATATATGTCGGCAATTTATTGTACAATCGCTTAGCTCTGCCTCCTGTCGCCATCTTGGTGCACTTGTAAGTTGTAGTAATGGAGTACTCTGCGTACATGAATCAGTTACTGCCAGATGCAAGCAAAAGATATAAAGGGAAAACTGCGTGACCTGACTGAAGCAAACGAAAGCGACTATAAGCCTGGAGACATATATTTCGTAATTTCTGGCTGGGTACAAGAACTGAAGAGGAAAAACTGTGGACAAAATCTTTGTTTGTATTCATGGGTAAACACAAGTGTAAACATATCGTATTATTCTTCATTTATTATTGTATTTTATCGTTATCTTGATTTCATTATGTAACAGTAACATTAAGCCATTACTTTGATCTGTGTTTTAATGTTAACGTTATAGTGCTGTGTCTGTTTTCATCATTATTACAGCAAATTTCGTTTGATCGCACATAAGTAAATGTGTTTTAAAGGTAAACTGCAGATCAATTTATTTGCTGTTTTGTTGTTATAACTACTTATTTGGTCAATCACTCCCAGAGAGCCTTCATTATTCCCATAAGTACCTGCATGATTGCTTGCCAAAAAAATGGAGAAGTTCACACAATTGTGCGTACTGTTTACATATACACATTGTTTGCTCTTTTAGCATTTTGCCGAAGCTACACAAACTTATGTGCCCTGAATATATTTATTACATGCAATATTTTCTGTTCCACTCCCTTTTCATCTCTTGTTGCACTGTCTTGTTCTTATTGCACTTTGTCCTGTTTGCACATTTTTTTGATGCATGTGAATAAAGTGACTGATTTAAGCAAGAACAAAAGTCATTATTTGCTTTGTCAGTACTTGCTGCTTTACTGTATGGTTCAAATTCCAGAAAATTCTCATTCAAATGGAACAACAAACTGATAGATTTGTTAAGGGACAGCATCTTGTTGGTCTTTTGTCTACTTGAGCCTCTATGTCTTCCTTGGTTACATTCAGCATTGCAGAAGGTACAGTACCATAAATGATTCCATTACTAACAAATCATGCAGCATCAGATCAGCCTGGCATCCACCCCTGTTTCAGGATCCTCCGGAGTGGAGATGACATCGTTGTTAAAGTACTTTGATTTGTCAGTGGAATCTGTGTGGCTTTCATTTGATAGAAGGGACTGTTTGAGCATTAGTTTGTATTTGCTTTCCTCTCTTAATGCCTGTGATGATGACAGCCTGCTGTGTCCTATGTTCACTGTTGCTGCCCAGTTATTGTTGTCTCTTTCATAAATAGTGGCTTGTCTGGCTAACGTGAAAGGATTAGATTGGCCTTTAGGATCTGTTTCCGCTTCAAATTACTACAATCAAACAGTAATTTTAACCTCTCATAAATTTTGTAGCATATATATGTTACATATGCATATATATGTATGTGCATGTGTGTCTGTATGTACATGCATGACCCTATATATGTATATGCATGACAGTATGCATGCATGTGCAAGTGCTTAGCACCAGTATATATCTGTGTGCAAGTGAAGTATTCAATTTTGCCCTAAATAGCTTCTCATAACTTCAATACATTGGCAGTTTTTTTACAGTCAGAAGTTTCTGTGCTTTTGGCAAATTTATAGCCTTTACATTATAATAGGAGGTGGATGAGCTACATGTGCTAATAGGGGAGAACACAGAGCTTCTCGGCAATAATGGGCGTAATCGCTTAAAATGTGGCCAGCTGGCTGGGCCCTCCCAGGCAGGGTTTGTGTTCTTGCCAGAGGGTCCACAGAGGGCCCTTACTTCGTGCCAGGGGCCCGTCTTACCAACTATCTGTGTGGGGGCCAGGCTGCATTGTGTTGCCAGTGTAGAATGGATGTCGTCTGCCTCCAGGGGCCTTGATAACATCTGCTGAGTACAAGGCAGTACAGTATGATGTCTGTTTTATACATGATTGTTAATTCAGGGTAATTTAATGCCAAAATGATATAAAATCATTAACACACACACACTGTGGCGGTCTGAAAGGTTTAATAATGGATCTGTGAAAGTTTGCTGGGGCCTGTAATATCCCCGGGCCACTCTATGGTCTCCAGGCCACATTCTAAGATCCCTGGGACACTCTGCAGTGCCCTGCAGAGGAACCACAAATACGTACATGTGCAGTAAAGCCAGCGACTTTCACATTTACACACAATCACAAGCAGTACAGGACCGTGGGAGCAGGGCTCCAGACTTTTTCATTGAACTTGTATTTGCATGGTTGTACATTTAAATCCTGGAAAAACCTGGAATGATGAGTCTACTTTGGAAATTGCTTTTGTAAGCTGTATTGGCTCTGCACTGTATTAACAGTGCACTGTATTAGCTGTGCGCTGTATTTACAGTGCATCGTATTAGCAGTGCTCTGTATTAACAGTGCACTGTATTAGCTGTACACTGTGTTACATGTTGGCTGTGACAGTCTGCACCACATGGGGTGCTACAGTGCACTCCTTCATTTTCCTGTTTGCTATGGTTTTATTTTTGACTATTTTGAGATACGAAAAAAACCCACAAAAGACAAAACAGCAGTGATTTTCTCATTGATTACAGGCAGAGCCTCACTGTGGTTTGCTGGGGAGGAGATGCAGTGATTTGAGGTCAGACCATGCCAACGCTAAGCTGCTACCTTACTCAGTAACCCTTCCTAAAACCTCCTGTTTATCCACGTGGTTAATCTTCATTGATTAATGTACCAGATGTGAGTAATCGCTTCTCTCTTTAAAAAACAAAAAGGAAAGTTTCCAATCTCTTTTGAAGCAACAGTATCTAGCATATTAAAAATCTCATTTATGTAAGTATTTTTTGCTGACGATCCAGTGAGCTAAAGCACGTCATTCTTCTGCCGAATCTTCTTAACCACAGATTGAGATAATTATGATAGAGAGCATAATTCACCAAAGACCTGAAATACAAAAAAAAACTAATATACTCCACTACGCTGCTCCACAGAGAACATTCAGATTATGAATCTGTTTTTCTTGTGATAATGGAATAATTTTCTCTGTATCTCAAGAAATGAAAATTGTTTTATCGTGATAATGGAATGATTATAAGGATAAATATATAGCCTAATATTTATGTTTTGCACTCCAGCAATCTGTATCTGAAATGAAATAATGGCTCTGATATCAAATGTTAACTTTAATTATTCAATGTAAATTTAACTGATGGTATAGAAACTACAATCCTTAAAAAAAACGTAGCCTATGTCACGAGAAAACAACGTTTGATTTCTCTTGATCAAGAAAATTGAACAGCTACGATGACATCTCATGAAAATTATTCCGTTATCATGAGGAAACAGTACAAAAAAAAAATTTCATGGCCTTTTTCAGCTTACATAATTTCCATAAGTAGATGGTGTCATGGCAGAATCGCAACCGGGTCTAACAGAAACTTAGAAAAGTTCCCGTTTGTGATGCTCGCTGTCTATTGAATAGGGACTGAGTGTGATGCCCGGCTCGTCCGCTCCTCATGTGTGCCACGCCCCCTGATTACCCACGTGTGCCTCCCTGATCGTTTCCAGCTTTGTCCGATTACTTTAATCAGTCTTGTCTTATTTAAGTCCTAGTCTTGCTTGTCTCCCTTGTCTGTCATTGTGGTTAGCTATGGTTTGATGTGGTGTGGTATGGTGAAGTGTTTCTTGTTCCCTGTTCCTGAATAAACCCCCAGTTTTCCCTGATTTCGCCGTGCCTTGCCTGTTCCTGACCCGCCGACCCGCACGATCGCACTGCTGCCTGTTACGGTCGTGACACTGAGGAGTCTGGTTTCCATTTTACCTAAAATGTTCACTGAAATCTCCAGGGTTGGGTTCCAGTATAGATGATATCTGATAGGAGGAACAAACAAAACCATTAAAAGCTAGATCTTTCACATGACGTGTGCAAGGAGATTACAGGAGATCAAAAATAGGGAAATGAAATGCAAGCTGAACAGCAGGAGTTAATGCTATAAAAAGAACATTCCCTATATCACAGATATTACTGAGCTGAGCGGAAAAAACTGAAGAGAGAAATTATGTCTATCCATCAGTGGATATGAGCCATGAAAACATGAAAAAAATTAATCTTGGTCTGCAAGACAAGTTTCCACTACTAGTTCCTGTCTGGTGTTGCAACCGTTCTCAAAAACCTCATAACTTGCTCACAGATCCAGAACTCTGCTGCGTGATTGCAAACAAGGTCTCAGATTTGCATAATTCCCCAACTTGGGAAGACCATTCACCAGTGTTTGCATCACAGCATCTCTGACATGTGGATGATGGACTTAGAAATGAAGAAGACCTTGCTTGCAGTATGCAGTGAATGACTTCCAGCTAGCTGCTGAACACGAACTCAAGGACAGGAGCAGTGAGAGCTGTATATGCCAGCAGAGTCTGTTCTAGCCTTGCTGGGGATTAAACATGTCGGACTGCTATGGTGCAGAGGTGCAAAGCCCCTCTCACATGCCTCAGCGCTCACTACACGAAGCATCTGCCCGTTCTTTAGCCGTCCTGTCTTTATCGTTTACCCTTGCGCAAGTAAAACAGAAAGACGTGTGCTGTCTCGTTATTCCTGGGTCCTAAAAGTGGAAGTGTGTGAGTAGTAAGCTGCGGCGCTTCCTCACACAGGAGATTGTAGGAGTGAAAGCTACGGCGCTTTCTCCAACATAACTAGATTGTAGGAGTGAAAGCTACGGCGCTTTCTCCAACATAACTAGATTGTAGGAGTGAAAGCTACGGCGCTTTCTCCAACATAACTAGATTGTAGGAGTGAAAGCTATGGCGTTTTCTCCTAACAGCATCTCACCACAATTCGCCCAGCTGCTTGGGACAGCCAATGTCTGCCACGTAAAGAGTAATTATTTTATTAATCATCACCCCGCTGATTTTACTGAACTCAGCTGCACTATTTTGGTCATATTCTGAAAGGTGAGGTTGCAGAAAAGTAACTTGGTAGCAAGTTGGAAGTCAATCAAAGAAAATTATGGAAAAGTACAAGAAAAACCAGAATGGTTACTGGCAGTTAGAAGAGAAAAGTTACCTTACGCTCTTCCATTCTTGCAGGGGATGAAAGAGTTTGACACCTTTAATTGTCATTGGAGACCCTTGAGTTAGTGTTTCATGGGGAAGCTGATGTACTGTAGGGAAAGGGTGAGGAAACTCTGATACTTGGTTCATTTCAGAACCAAGTCAGTTAATTTTTTAATTGACTCACAGCCTTAATATAAACAAATTAAAGCGATACAATCTTAAAGCTTGTAAGATATCTAGCTTTGTTTATATTTTTAGTTAATGGTACTTTTTACGGCCCTCCAAAACAGCCGACCCAAATTGCTTACAGTCTGAGGGCCTCATAAATCTGGGGTAATTGTTTAAAAATGGCCTAGATTTCCTCCTCTGTGCTCTGGAACCTCGTTACCATGGTACACCAGCAGGTTACTCTGCTCTCTAATAGCGCCGTAGTGGCTGCTGATTAAACCTTGCTATGGCAGTATGCTAGCAGGTTGCTCTGCTATTGGATAGCGGCATAGTAGCCACTGATTAAACCTCACTATGGCGGTCCGCTAGCAGATTACTCTGATCTCTGATAGCACAGTAGCAGCCGCTGATTAAACCTCGCTAGCGTGGTGTGCTAGCAGGTTACTCTGCTATCAGATATCACTGCAGCGGCCGTTGATTATACCTCACTATAGCAGGATGCTAGCAGGATACTTAGCTGTCTGAAAGCACAGTAGCAGCTGCTGATTAAACCTCACTAGCGTGGTATGCTAGCAGGTTACTCTGCTATCAGATATCACCGTAGCAGCTGCTGATTAAACCTCACTATGGAAGTATGCTAGCAGGTTACTTAGCTGTCTGATAGCACAATAGCAGCTGCTGATTAAACGGTTAACACAAGGAGTCTTATTCTACTAACTGGCACCTAATTCGCTTCTGTGTTATGACCATGCTGCCCTGCACATGGTCCTGATTCGCGGCTTCACCGTGCACAGTGAGTAATTACTGAAACAGCACACACAGGCAGACCAGATTCGACAAGGGCAGTAAGCAGTAAATCTGCCTCCCCCCAAAAAATACTCTCCCAGTTGCTTCAAGCAGATGAAATGTAAACAATAAGAAAATTACATACTTCTATAAACTGTTGATAAGGAACACTGCTTAATAAATAAACACCAGCCTATCACATCACAGAAATCAATCATGTGGTAGTCTTTTAAAAACGCACAACTTACGTACATTAAACATATAGCAAGGTTGATTGTGTTAGTGTAGCACGCCATATGCTACTGTTTCGCAATATCATGGAAAAAATAAGCATTCTCTAAGAAGAAACTTAAAGTGTCAAAGAAGAAAATGACAGCTTAGCATCCACAACATATTTTTAAAGGTTAACACGTCGGTGGTGTGGCGGTATTTTGGCAATTTAAAGACAGACACGCAACAGACTGGTGCAGTGTATAGTAAACTGCTGAAAACATCTGCCAACTAAAACTGGAAATACTGCAAACTTATTTCACCACCATCCAGTAGAACATACAGAAGCGCCTGCAGTCACAAACACCAGCAATGTAAAACCCGTCTCTGAGAACGAACGGTGAGGCAGTCAGAGAAAAAACCCTGCAACAAACTCTTCTGTCAGAGTTTTGTAGCGTTACGCCCTACGACAAAATATTTATTTTTGTATGTTTTGTTTATTAAAACTAGAGTTCAGGTTGTAGTCCGTTCAAATTGTGGTAATTTTTCATGTTCTGAATCCAAAGGGAATAGCAAAAACGATGTAATTATCGATGTAATTATCAATATCGACTGATATGAAAAAAAAAGATAATGATTAAAGGTTTTGCCATATCTCCCAGCCCTAGATTACAGACAACACTGAGATTCACCTCTTTCAGCAGAATGCCAATAAGCAGCATCAATTTTGTGACATCAATTCTTTAAGGTACACATTTCAAATTAGAATAGTCAAAAAAAACAAACAGGGATTCATTTGGAAAGAAAAGAGCATATACCAATTACACAAAGAAAACATGCAATGTCTGTAATCAATATCCAATTTGAGAAGAAATAACACTCAAGAAAAATAAATGAATTAGTTTGCAAAGTGGTGGCTTTAACTGGTGACAAATTCAGCGTTTAGATTAAACAGACCGAACGTCTTCACATTGGGTAAATGACAGAAAGTTCAGATGACCAATTACTTACTTTGTACAAGGCTTGAGGTGCGCAGTTACTCAGGGAAGTTACAGCAGAGTGAAAAGAAGCGACAGTGCCCATGTTATCTTGAGAATCTCCACGTCCTGCTCCAGCGATGCTGAAGAGGTCACTGTTTTAGAATCAGAACTTTTTTAGTGATGGATAATACTAGTTTAATACTATCCAGCTGCAGGTGACCTGTGCTAATCAATCAATTCTATATGAGTGTGTGCGTTTGTGTGTTTATATACAGTAAAACCTCGGATTGCGAGCATAATTCGTTCCGGAAACATGTTTGTAATCCAAAGCACTCGTATATCAAAGCGAATTTTACCATTAGACATAATGGAAACTCAGATGATTCATTCCAAAACCTAAAATATTCATATAAAATGATTAATAAAAAATATAAAGGAAAAATGTGCACTTTACCTTTGAAAACAATCGTGGATGGTGTGAGGGAGACGAGAGAGATGAGAAGAGGAGGGTTATTTTGTAGGATGACTTTCACTATAACTAATGGAATCACTGCTTTCTGTTGGCTCACTGGAATCTTTTTCTTTTTGTGCGACTTTAACAAGGAACCTATCCAATGACAGTTGCTATTGTTTCCTTTCCAATTTTGCGGAAATGTGGACATTGCATTGTCATTAAACGGATTCATCGCTCGAACTGCTACACCCTTATTCAGGTGGTACTTTTCTGCTAAATTTTGACTATACGAGTGAGGCTCGCCGACTGAGATCAAGCATAGGGAACTATTACCCACAAAACACTCACAATCCAAATTACTCGCAATCCGAGGTTTTACTGTATTAGGGATGTAACGATACATTCAATTTACGATTAAATACGATTCATGATTCTGAGTTCATGATACAATTTTCTCACAGTTTTTTAACAGAATGAGCTGCAGACAAATTTATTCAAAAAGATTCCTTTATTTATCTTTCTAAACTATGCAAAACATGTCCTCTTCTTAACAGTGTAAGTGAAATAAACAGTGAAATTGAATAAAATACTGTTTAAAAAAAAATCTCGAATCAAAATAAATTTTAAAAAGTCTTCAAATAAATGAACGGTAACCCTTTACATTAACTGTGTCATACCCGGCTCGTACGATCCTCGTGTGTGCCACGCCCCCCTGATTATCCACGTGTGCTTCCCTGATCCTACCTAGCTGTGTCCAATTATTTTCAATCAGTCCGGTCTATTTGAGCAGGGACGGATTACGGACCGAGCCAGCGGGGCCGCTGCCCAGGGGTCCTTGAGGTGCAGGGGGCCCGTGGGGCCCCTAGCCCAAAACAATTTGCAACGCTTATCAACAATGTATTTTTGTTTGTCTATTTTAGAGGGCCTACATTCTTTGATCCTCTGCCTACAAGGGCCCCTGACCCTATAGGGAGGGCGTTTGGTTGCCAAGGGCCCTTGAATTGTGGTGGTTGTGGTGGTGGTGGGGCCCTCGCGAACGTTTTGCCCAGGGGCCCACACAACCCATAATCCGTCCCTGTATTTGAGTCCATGTCTTACCAGAGTTCAGTGTCTGTCATTGATGTTTGTCGATGCCCGTGTTCTGTTCTGCCCTTGCCTCGATTAAATCCTCGTTTACCCCGAAGTCTGCCTGCCTGCCTGTCTGTTCCTTGCTCGCTCTCCTGCCTGAGCGATCACCCGTTTCACCGGCGATCGTCACAAACTGCACCTTCATAATGCTTTTATATTGCATTCATAAAATGTTCAGTACACCTTCATAATCCCCATCTATTGTGGAAGTTATGTTCCAGACCCATCAGCGATAGGTGAAAATCCGCGATATAGAAAGACCATACAAATTAACATTTTTTTAAATAATTTAAGCCTTAAAATACCCCTCCCACATGCTTTAAACACATGGAAACTTATTAAAACACACTTTGTAAACACATATGATATGTGGATGTTGGGCTAAGAACATGAGTAACATAATAATAATAAAATGTACATGCACACACACACACACATCGCAGAGAACTGTGATGCGTCAGGGAAAAATCCGCGATATAGCAGGGACCACTGTACTTATTTTTGACTAAGCCAGGGCAGGATCAGCCGGCAGCTTTGCTCATTCGCGATTCATCTGCAGTCTGGATATGGAGGAGTGAACATTTCCTGCTCTGACTGCAGCTGGGTGGGGCTGCTGCTCGAAGACTGTACACCTGTGACTGGTTTGGCACAGGAGAGAAGCCCACGGCAGCACCAACTGCTCGGTGAGAAAAGTAAGAACAATACGTGATTTCATGTCAGAGTCTCCAAAAGTCTCCAGTAACAGCAGAAAAAGTCGCTAGATTTGTCGCTGGTTGCTTTTTAAAAAAAGAGTCGCTAGAGGGGTCTAAAAATTCGCTAAATATAGCGACAAGTTGGCAACATTGTTGTAATTACCGGAAAGCTAAAATGCTGCCACACCAGTGGTTGTTGATCGAGGGGGTGTGTCCTCAATTTCAAATTCGCTCGCCATCTCGCATTCGGTCAAAACCAAAAACTAACGTACGATGTCGACATTGAATACGCAGTGACATCTGACATGGAACTGACGTCGTGAAATCAAATGTGTTACACCAGTAATACTACATCAGTTTTTCTGTAAAGTACTGTGAAGTACCGTACTCCTAAAGTAGTGATTCATTTTCCACATCAGCCAATTTAAATCGTCATACATTTATATATATATTTGCTCGGGGTTGTAGGTTGTGGTTGCAGGTTCTACAGTCCTTACACTATATGAGTTATGTGCGTGACATGGATGTGTCATGGTGTCCCCAGTGTCACCCATTGTAGCCAATTTGTAAATGGAGGAAAAAGCACTCAACTCTTTCCCAGGGACGACACCAACCCAGTGGTTTAGATATGTTGATGAGACCTGGGTAAAGATCATGATTCAAGAGGTACAGGCCTTTACAGACCACATTAACTCAGTGGACACCAACATACAATTTACCAGGGAAGACGCCAAAGATTTTTCGTGGATTGTGCGGTGATCTTTGGGGCTGAGGGAAAGCTGGAAATATAAATCCACATAAAACCCACCCACACCGACCAGTATCTTTTGTTTGACTCAAATCACCCACTACAACACAAACTAGGAGTTATCAGGACTTTATACCACAGAGCAGAGAACATTCCCATTTCCACAGAAGCTTAGAAAAAGAAAAACAGGCATCTGAAGACATCATTCAGGACGTGTGGATACCCCGAATGGGCCTTTAACAAAGCAGGACCCTATTTTGGAAAAAGGACAACGGAACAGTCATAGTCGCAGGACCAACGAAAGGGCTTGGTTATCCCATACCTTTCTGGTGTGTCCGAAAAGCTAAAAAGGATTTTTGGGAAACATCACATACCCATCCGTTTCAAACCCACCAATACATTGAGACAAAGATTCATCCACCATAAAGATCGAATACCAAAACAGAAGAAAAGCAACATAGTGTATGCCGTTCAATGCAGCGAAGTGTGCCCTGAACTTTACATTGGAGAGACCAAACAACGGTTACATAGGCGTTTGGCCCAGCACAGAAGGAGCAACACCTCCGGGCCAGAATCAGCTGTGTACCTCCATTTGAAAGATAAGGGACACTCTTTTGAGGAAATGAACGTTCAGATACTGGATAGAGAAGCCAAGTGGTTCGAGAGAGGGGTCAGGGAAGCCTTCCATGTGCAAAACAAACAACCCTTCACTCAACAAGGTGGAGGCATTAGGCACAACCTGTCTCCAATTTATCCTGCGGCCCTCTCATCCTTTCCCAAAAGAAAAATCATTCCTAGGAAAAACCAGACCCAATTCACACCTCCACCCGGTGGACCACCCTTAACGACTCACTCAGTAGGAGGGACTGCTAAGGTGTGACAGTTACATCAACCCACAAGTCCCCCTCCCGGTTTTGTTTCACTCAACAAGCCTACTGAGAGCAGGTTTGAAGTGAAACTATCCGAGAGGATAAATACCATATGTGGACACATACAAACTCCCTCAGACTGAAGAAGCTGCTTGGATGAGCAATAAAATGTTTCTACCTTTCAAGAGAGAAGTCCAGTGGCTATGACTCAACCACCAGACATACATGAATTATGCTATGCCCTTGGGTATGATGGTCCTGCCATGAATGACCGTTTTCTGAAGCTCACGACAGAGCTTTGGGACAGAGAGGAGTCCTGCTGGTTTTTGACACCGTACTTTTGGGGTGTTCAGCAATTATCCCACATCTGTTCCTGTCGATGAGTCTTGCCCAGTGTTCTTGACCACTGATGCAGCTAGCCTGCATTTTCCTATTGTTTTTAAGACTTTCCCTCATAAAAAATGGTAAGATTTGTCCATTTGAGAGAGTGATACAGCAGCATTTTGATCAGTGACGCTTTGGCCTTTGCCCCATGGGCTCCCATGTGTCAGTGCTGAGCGCCTGACTCCTTTTATATCTGGCACATGTGTCTATGCACGTGTGGGCAACAGTGCGACAGGTGCTCTGAGCACGTCCTGCAGAATCAAAGCACATCTTCAGTCCCTAGAGGAGCATGTGTCTCAGATGCTTCTGAAAGATGTAGATTCATCAGACAAGCCTTGTTAGTGTCAAATAGCGTTTGCCTGGTTCCCGCTTGACTTAACCAGCTCGCTGGGTGGGGCAGGGTGGGGTGTAGCAGGGGTGGGGAGACAGTTGACAGCTCAGAAGGACTAACTGCTGAGGAGGCAAAGCCAAACCTGCCAGCCATGCATCAGATGAGTGGAACCTTCAACTGCCAATTCGCCACAATCATGGAGAAATTACCCAGAATTCTCAGCAAGCTTCCAAAAAACAATGTGGCCCAACACTAACTTAGCTTACTTAGCTAAGTAAGAAAAAAAAAACATGCTGGCAGATCTTGCAGTATGTACTCTGACCAGCAACATCTCATTCATTGTCATCATTTATTATGTTAAACCTCTTGAAATAAAAAAATAATCCTTTCTTCTGGGTTCAAAGTTTTTGTTTTGAAAAACAGCACTTTTGAAAACTAATAAATTAGTCTTCAGGCCAGGAAAAGAATGGATTCTTTGGGACGTGACTTTTTAGGCCTGGTCTTGCATTGCAATCGTTCAAGGATCAATGTTCAAGGCAGTTTCAAAATGACTGCAGAGAAAATAACCCAGAGAGCTGGGCTGACACCAGTCACACCAGGGCTGCCACTTTCAATCTGAAGAAAGACCTGTAAGGGGACAACTAGAGAAACAGGGGACAGAGCAGTATTTTCAGTATGGAATGATTCTGCAAATACCAGATAATTCTGAAAAACGCGGGATGATTCTGTAAAACACAGGACGATTCTGTAAATTATGGAATGATTCTGTAAATTATGGAATGATTCTGTAAATTATGGAATGATTCCCTAATATACAGGGCAATTCCACAAAATACAGGATGATTTCATAAAACATGGAATGATTCCATGAATGATGATTTCTTAAAAAAACAGGACAGTTTTGTAAAATATGGGATTATTGATTCCTTAAAATACAGGATGATTTAGTAAAATATGGGATGATTCTGTAAAATATGAGACAGTGGCAACTTTTGTCATTGATAGGCATAGCCGTCATGTTCCCAGGGGCCTGATGGGTATGTGGGAGTACCATGGGGGACCCCAAAGTCCAGGGTTGAAGCTTAATACCAGTGCAGCCAGTGTTGTCCTGAATGTATGCACACACTGAACGTAGCCTGGCTAATAGATGTGGGCATTGTGGTGAGACACGGATGAGCAGCAGCAGCAGCCTGTGTTTGTCATTCATGTGTCTGTGTTTCATCATCTCAGGAAGAGTTAATCAGTCAAAACCATTTATTCATGCAGCCATTAAGCTCACCTGTTTACAGCCATATTCATAATCAGATTCTCATTCTAAGCAAATGATTCACATATGAGAACAAAATGGAGGTGACCTAAAATAGAAAAGTCTTACTGCATCATGGCACAGTCTTTCTTCCGTTTTGCTTTTCGTCTGAGACGGTAGTAATGTGTGATGCACAGATCTACGGTAACGCTACGCTGAGTGACTGGAGGTTGGCCACCAAGGGCTCCACTAATCACAGTCATTGCCACATTTCCTTCTGTGCACCGAGGTGGATCTGGCAGGCAGCCATCCTCCTGATGAGAGTGCCCGCTTTGCCGAAATCAGGGGCCTGAGGCCTCATCGGAGCCCCCATCCCCTGCCGAGACACACACATACACACAAAGTTGGTCTTCCTATCTAAATGGGGACCGTCCATTCATTTCTATGGGAAAATCCCTAATCCCAATCACGACACCCGTAACCCCTACCCAGCCCTAACCTTAACCATAAGTACAGTAACCCAACAAAATACAAGATTTTAGCATTTTTACTTTTTTGATTGCATTCACAGATCTTTGTGGGAACCTGAAAAATGGTCCCAATGACATCAAAAAAACATTTTTTATTATATTGTGGGGGACATTTGGTCTCCACAAAGTAATATAAACCTAATCCACACACACACACCTCCACGGCTCATTCCCTTGATCCAAGCCTGTGATCAGCATCACTCCCCACTGCGAGGGAGCAGAAAAAAACAGAGACATCCACAAAAACAAGATGTAGAGACATCACAACTAATCCATATTTCAGCATTACTCTTACACCCCCAGCTACCATTACCTAAACTTCAAAGTCAACTCACTCTACACTTTGACTGCTGTTTCTGCACCTGTTGCTGCAAATGGAACAGATGCAGACCTTGATGTTATAAGTTAGGATTGTGTTTGGTCAGCTGGTATGCTTTGGCTGAGAACACCATTAAGGTTAGGCTTACTAAATTAATGGTCTCCAAGTCTGCCCAAGTTGCCTCCCAGCCTGGTCCACATTTCTGCTCAGAAACTGAGACAGAAAAGACTGGCAGAATCAGTCACTGCTTGTCACCGTCTTCAGCCATATTGCATTGTAGCACAGCTGGAAGTTTATATATCTCAGGAGGTTATTGAAGTATGACTCTAAAGGAATTAAAATGTCAACAAGCAAAGACAGGAAGGGAGGCTGGTAGCCTCCCTTCATACTGACAGGTACCTACATGAATTTATGCAAAATGTATGAAATTAAACACATGCTTTGTATTGGTATCGGTAGCAGTCTTCATCACCAATGAGAAGAGAAGGTTCATAAATGTCTCAATGATCTGGAGAGAAAGAATAACAATGGGGGGGGGGGGCTTGTTGACCTTTGTCTGATTTATCTCATTGACATAAGCCTATCCAACAACTAATGTTATGCAACGTATGTCATTTAAAAACACCACGGAAAGTTCCAGGCTTTACAAATACAGGTAACAAAAAATATATAACACATGACAAATGACAAAAACAACTCAAAGCAAAGGCTTCTTAATGGCACCAGAGACAGGCTGAGATCCTTGGGAAAGCCTCCAAAAACAAGCAGGATAGTGAAGGTCTAGGAGGGCCGAGAACATATTGAATGACGCAACAGCAAAGTGACAGAATAAAAACATATCAGTCCCTATAATGAGAAAGAGAGGCCAAAGTCATCATTAAAACTCTCAGGAATGGTAATTAATTCTGTCTACGCTCAGAAGTTGAAGACAGACACCATAGCAACCTCTAAAATGCTAGCCAACCATTTTTGAAACATCTGGGTCACAGACACTGTCTTTGTAGGTAAGTTCTAAGGTCTTACAGCAAATATTCCCAAGAAAGTCCATCTCAGAATGGTGTCAGTTGGCAAGTACTCACCCTATTATCTTCCAGATCAAGGTCTTTTGAAGAATTTTGCATACCAGAATGGAAAGAACCATTGACAGGTTAAGACAGGTGCAAGCAGGATTCTGTAAAGAAGCAACTTTTTGTACTGAATATATCAGAAATTGGTGCTTCAGAATTAAATGGAACCTTTTCTCAGTATTTTGTGCATTTTAGTAAAACACATGAGAGTGTTTCTCAAACGGCTGCCAAGAATGATGGTATATCGTTAAACAATCACAATCAGTCACAGATTCATGGAGAACATACTTTCAGTATGTCTGTGTCAAACATGATTAAGGCGTGACTGAAAAGTTGAGCTTGTCCTCTCCATCACACCATAAACCATGACCAATAGCACATTTGACCAAGCCAGGGATATCAGGTGGAAACTAGTGGAAGACCCAGGCTTCACTGATGACCTTCTGCTGTCCCATCCATCAATCACTCCCACCTACAAGGAGAAACTGACAGGCTCGATATCTGTGACTGACAAAGAGGTCTTAACAGCTAATCTGATCTGCAATAATGTCACTCAGCACGGACAAGTCCTAAGCGGACTGGCCAGATGACTTAAATGCCAGTTTTGTGGACTTTGACCCCCTTCCAGCTTCCTATCTATAGGTCCAAGCAGTAGACCCACACTAACTGCAGGGTCAAATCCATCCTGCTGTATCAGGTCATCCAGAAAGACCAAAGGTTCACAGCAGATGATTAGGAGAATTTAATATGTTGTTTGTCAAAATTATAATTCCAACAACAACTAACTACAACAGAACAGAATTCACACACAGGAGATGGAAATCACTATCGAAAGAAAATCAGCCAAGATGATGAAAGCTAATCAATTTTTTGCTTTTTTAAAAAAAATGTAAATGGAATTGATATCTATCTGCATTCTCATTTACTGTTAATTTGTTGTTTTTTGACAGAATCCTGGTTATTACAATGAATACTAACTCGGTGACTATCAGACTTATAAGATTCCAATTAATAGTTTAAGTAAGCATTATGCTTTTGAATATATGCATATTTAAAAAGTAATTACTGCATGCATTTATTCAATGAATCAAAGTAAAAATGATAAAGCAAAATTGCAGTGAATAAATTATGGATCCCTTTTCTAAAATATACAAGGTGAAATGTGCAAATTTAATACTCAGGTTCAGTCGAGTACTTTCACTCGACAAACTGCGGACGCACATCTTTACAAGTCTGAGCATTTTCTGGCCATTAAGTGTCCAGCGTTATACAAAAGCTACACCTGAGTTCGAGAGACACTCTTTACTCCATTCACTTCTTATTCCCTGGTCTTTTTTATGGCAGTGAGGAGAACTTTGCTGTTACAGCTCAAATTTAAGGTCACATTCAGAGAGGTTCAGCTGGGAGCTGGGTTGTAAGATGGCGCCGGTGAGGTAGGCTGCCGTCACGACTGCTCCGACCACCTTTTCTTGTTTGTGTTTTTTTAAGTTAGTTTTCAGTGTTTTAAAATCGGCAAAATCACCACCATTGAGTACATTAGGTATGATAGAGACACTCTTGTTTCTATTGGTATACAATGTACTCACAATTCGACGTTTTTAACTCTGGATCCGAGCTGGCCGTGTGAGATCTTGAGGGAGAACAAAGGACGCGATGCAAAGCGGCGGCCCCGAGGGAAACGAGCCGGCGTCAGGAACAGGCTGAGAGCCCGTGCACACCGCACACCTCTGCCTAGCATCCTGCTCACCAATGTCCAGTCACTGGAAAACAAGCTCGACGACCTCAGGGCCAGGATAAAGTTCCAGAGAGACATTCGGGACTGCAACCTCCTCTGCTTCACGGAGACATGGCTGAACCCAGCGGTGCCGGACCACGCCATACAACCGGCCGAGTTCTTCTCGGTGCACCGCATGGACAGGACGCAAGACTCGGGGAAGTCAAGGGGAGGTGGTGTGTGTCTGATGGTAAACAACAGCTGGTGCAGCAGCGCGAGCGTTATTCCTCTTTCACGCTCCTGCACACCAAATCTGGAACTACTGTCCATCATGTGTCGTCCCTTTTATCTTCCACGGGAGTTCACATCGGTCATAATCAGTGCCGTTTATATTCCACCACAAGCGGACACGGACACGGCCTTGTGCGAGCTGCATGAGGCGCTCACACAGCACCAGACACAGCACCGGGACGCTGCGCTCATTGTGGCGGGGGACTTTAATAGGGCCAACCTCAAACGCGCAGCGCCGAACTTTTATCAGCACATCACCCGCCCCACCAGGGGCGAAAGGACACTGGACCATTGTTATACAACGGTCAAAGATGGTTACAAGGCGCAGCCTCGTCCAGCATTTGGAAAATCCGATCACGCCGCCATCTTCCTCATGCCAAAATACAAACAAAGGCTGAAACAGGAAGTTCCGGCTCAGAGGGAGGTCGCGCGCTGGACGGACCAATCGGTGGCCGTGTTACAGGATGCACTTGACGACGCAGACTGGGACATGTTCAGAAACAGCTCCGAGGATGTCAGCGTGTTTACGGAAGCGGTTGTGGGATTCATTGGGAAGCTAGCGGACGATATCGTGGAGAAACAGACTATCAGAACGTTTCCCAACTAGAAACCGTGGGTGGATAAAACCATCCGTGACGCCCTGAGATCTCGCACCGCCGCCTACAACATGGGACTTGCGTCGGGGGACATGGAACCATACAAGGCTGCGTCATACAACGTCCGGAAGGCGGTGAAAGAGGCGAAGCAGCGCTACGGGAGGAAACTAGAGTCACAGCTTCAACAGCGCGACTCTAGGAGCCTGTGGCAGGGACTAAGGACAATCACGGATTATAAAGCACCAACAACCGGTATGATGAACGCGGACGCGACTCTGGCAGACGAGCTCAACACCTTCTATGCTCGCTTCGAGGCTTAAGCTAATGTTAACGGCGCTAATGCTAGCGGCGCTACCGGCTGCAGACAGGAAGACACTGCCAGCACCGGAAACGCGCTCATCATCACCGAGCACGACGTGAGGAGAGCCTTCAAGAAAGTGGACACCAGGAAGGCAGCAGGACCAGACGGCATCTCAGGCCGTATTCTCAGAGCCTGCGCAGACCAGCTAGCACCTGTGTTCACTGAGGTATTCAACATCTCTTTATCTCAGTCGGTGATCCCCACGTGCTTCAAAGAGTCCATCATTGTTCCTGTTCCAAAGAAACCACATCCTGCTTCCCTCAACGACTACCGCCCTGTAGCCCTCACCTCAGTAGTGATGAAGTGCTTTGAACGCCTGGTCAGAGACTTCATCATTTCTTCATTACCCGACACACTGGACCCACTACAGTTTGCATACCGTCCAAACCGTTCCACAGACGACGCAATCTCAAATCTCCTCCACACATCCCTCACTCACCTGGACACTAGGAAAGGGAATTATGTGAAAATGCTCTTCATCGACTACAGCTCTGCATTTAACACCATAATTCCCTCCACACTCACCACCAAGCTGGAGCACTTGGGACTCAGCTCATCCATGTGTCAGTGGATCTCCAACTTTCTAACTGGCAGACCACAGGCAGTAAGGATGGGCGGTCATGTCTCAGCCCCCCTCACTCTCAGCACTGGAGCCCCCCAGGGTTGTGTTCTGAGCCCCCTCCTGTACTCTCTATACACCTACGACTGCGTGGCCACTACCAACTCCACCAGCATCATCAAGTTTGCTGACGACACTGTCGTGGTCGGCCTGATCACGAACAACGATGAGACGGCCTACCTAGAGGAGATTGGAAATCTGGAGAACTGGTGCCAGAGGAACAATCTCCTCCTGAACGTCAGCAAGACAAAGGAGCTGATAGTGGACTTCAGTACAAAGCAGGAGAGGAACTACCAGACCCCCGTCATCAACAGGAGCCCAGTGGAGAGAGTGGACAGCTTCAGATACCTCGGTGTTCACATCACGCAGGACCTGTCATGGTCCTGCCACATCAACACCGTGGTGAAAAAGGCCCGGCAGCGTCTGTACCACCTCAGACGTTTGAAAGACTTCAGACTGCCCTCCAAGGTGCTCAGGAATTTCTACTCCTGCACCATAGAGAGCATCCTGACGGGAAACATCACGACCTGGTTCGGGAACAGCACAGTGCAGGACAGGCGAGCTATACAGAGGGTGGTGCGTTCAGCTGAGCGCATCATCCGCACCAAGCTCCCTGACCTGCACTCAATCTACACCAAGCGGTGCTGGACCAAGGCCAGGAAGATTGCAAAGGACCTCAGCCATCCCAACAATAGACTGTTCCATCTGTTGCGGTCAGGGAAGCGCTTCCGCTCCCTGAAGGCTAACACAGAGAGACTGAGGAGGAGCTTCTACCCGCAGGCGATAAGGTCTCTCAACAACACACAAACACAGAACTAATACAACCTGCTAACGCCAATGGACACTATGGACACTCTCATGCACATCTACACTCACATCTGAACTCACATGGTCATGTTTACATCTGGACCCTTGCACAAAGTCACTTTAATAAGGCATCTTAAGGCACTTTTTTCATGCATACTTGCACACCATACTTCCTCCACCTAATTTCAATGTGAAAGAATTTCTATTTTGTACAGCATATTTCTATTTTTATTTCTATTATGTACAGTACACTTCTATTTCTACTTCTATTTTATGTAAAGAATTCTCTTTTAGGTCACTGGCGGTCGTGTAAGCATTTCACTTCATATCGTACTGTGTACGACTGTGTATGTGACAAATAAAATTTGAATTTGAATTTGAATTTGAGCTTCGGGATGTAAACACGGACACAGCAGAAGCTGTGTACTTAGTACTTACAACTCACTCACTACTTACTACTTGGATAAGTGTGTTTAAAATTACATGTCTGCAAAACGCAGTTTTATGTTTGTGACTGTGCACCTGAATTGCTTCTCATACCCAGCAGGATAAATAACTAGAATGATACATACCTCATCAGTATTACACTTAGACTGGGCATTACGGTGTGAAGCGTGTTTTTTAAACCAAACATAAGTGCTGTTTAAAGACACAGCAGGCACCTGGACCAGTGGACCTGGCTCTGCAAGACCAGAGCTACAAGGATTTCAGTCAGCTGTATCATTATTAACATGTCCTTCCACCCATTTGTTACTGGAGGCAGTTTAATGTTGTAGATCCGACTGTTATCATGCCCAAAAAACATGCAGCTCCTTTCAGCTGAAAATGACGGCAAACAAAATGCAGGTTCTTGTACAAATGTTGTGAAAGAGATACAGCAAGAGATACAGCAAGTGATACAGCAAGTGATACAGCAAGAGATACAGCAAGAGATACAGCAAGTGATACAGCAAGTGATACAGCAAGAGATACAGCAAGAGAAACAGCAAGAGATACAGCAAGAGATACAGCAAGTGATACAGCAAGAGATACAGCAAGAGATACAGCAAGAGAAACAGCAAGAGATACAGCAAGAGAAACAGCAAGAGATACAGCAAGAGATACAGCAAGTGATACAGCAAGTGATCCAGCAAGAGATACAGCAAGAGATACAGCAAGAGATACAGCAAGTGATACAACAAGAGATACAGCAAGAGATACAGCAAGTGATACAGCAAGTGATACAGCAAGAGAAACAGCAAGAGAAACAGCAAGAGATACAGCAAGAGATACAGCAAGAGAAACAGCAAGAGATACAGCAAGAGATACAGCAAGTGATACAGCAAGAGATACAGCAAGAGATACAGCAAGGACTAATGCATGATTGGCCTTTGAAAAAAACAGTATTCTCAATTTGGGGGTCAAAGCGAAGTTCGTTTATAAAGAAATTAGTAGCTGTGGAAGAAGGGATTGCGGCATAATTATTTATAATAATTATTTCTTTCATTTTTTTCTTTTTGAAAACACAAATTGTACCATGATTGCTCATGGCTGCCCAGCTACATAAATAGTATTACACAGATTGATATTTTGTATATTTTTTACGTCTGTTGTTCTGTTCAAACAAAAATACAGTACAATACAAAATGAAAGTGACACAAAGTAATATGAAGCTACAATTGCACAATAATATAAAATTAGGAGTGAAAAGCTTTCTGCAGAATGACTTACCTCTTCATAAGTTTAACCACACTGAAAGGACACCCTTGCAAATAGTGAGTGATGATTAGCTGGCTCAATATCATTTAGCTATTTTGTAATGTTTGTTGTGTGAGACCGGTGAATTGATATTCTTTTGCATTCAACCATATTGTTTTAAAGACTGATATTCAACCACAAAAATATTAACCAAAAGCATGAATTCAAATGAAAGAAGATGTTTGTCCATGTTGACCATGGTAGCTGAGAAATAACTACACTACACAGAAAAAAACAACTGCAACCAAATGGAATAAGAGAATATATAATGTAAAAAATCTTAATACAGCAGTAGGCTGCCAAGCATCCATTCAGTGAACAGGCCATACTGACACACTGACTGACTTGTACATGTGACCAGTAACTGCACATTCTGACCCAGCAACAGACCCTAATTTGAAAACTTTGTCCGCAATACCTCCTACATTATGGTGGAAATGAGACATTGATCTTATGAATTGGCTTCAACGGCCATGGAGATTGCGCTCAATTTGCGCAGCGCAGGCTTTGGTGAGGCATGTGCTCGGCTGGCAGGGCTGCATGATGATCATCAGTTGCACACTGTGATGCACCTTTTCCCCCAGCTGAAGCCTTGCCTCATTAAAATGTGAGCCGCTCTTCCGTCGAATGCTAAACATGCTACGTATGAGCGTGTGTCCCCATGGCCGACACTAAACAGCCTTTTCTCACAGTTTGGAGGGTGGAATAGACCAATTCTTAAAGTACGATTCATCATGGGCTACAGCAACTTCATTTTTCATTGATTTTTTTTTAAGAAGTCTTTTCATTCACGTTGCAATTGTAACCTTTTCACGGCAGATACCTGCTCTTCTTCTTCCTCTTAATTTTTCCACGCTTCTTTGTTTTATCCGACAGACACTAGATGAGGAAAGACACCTTAAGGAATTTATAAAGCTGGGATATACTCAGGGTCATTAAACTGTCTCGGAGCAGAAGTCGACGTATGTGAGATACACTGGAAGGAGACAGCGAATAAAAATTTCTGGAATATTTAAAAAGCCTGAGATAGACACTGTTTAGAGACATGTTCAATATTTGGGCCCGATTTAGCTAAAAACATGTTACTGGACATTTGCAGCCCAATTTGTGTGGTGTGTAAGTGAAACAAGGCTCACTTTTCAGTGGTGTTGCCTGCTTCTCCCACATGATATTGTCATTAGGCATCAAGTGCCGACTCATAGACAGTTAAACTATGCCAAGTTAGCAATGCAGGATGTTGTTGTTTGATAATCACAGGCACTGATTTACATTTAATTGGGTCTTTGTCTCCCTGGTTGCAATTCATATAGAAGATTGCTGGCATGAACATTTTACAACAACACTACTCAGCTGCATGAACAAGCTCACTGATCACTTTGAAGGTCCTGTTGGAGTGCCTGCGCTTCTCTGTCAATAGTGGTCTCATTTAAATACTGTTAAAATGGACTTAGTCAAGAACAATCAGACCCTTTGCACAGTTCAAACATTTTTCATTAGCATTACACAGATCAGAGTCACTCTGTACACACTCATTTTACTAACACCAGTGGTCTCCAACATTTTTTACAGTGATAGCTGCTGTCAGGGTAGTTATAGTAGGTAATACCAATCAGGACACCAAATCAGGAGACTTGAGGATGTTGCAAAGGACTAAGAATGACATGCAAAAAATCCTTTGACACAATAACCCAAACAACTTACACCATAATGCAACTATATTTAAACAGTGAGGCTTAAACTCAATTAGACTAAAAACTGATGTGTCAGTCATAGAATGATACACTTTTACAGTAGCCTTTTGTGGGTCATTCATTTAATTCTTCATTCAGATGATCACAAGGGCATCTCTGAAGACAGGAGATACATACACTTTGTTAATGAAATGATACAAAGCAAATGTCCGTCCATACAAACCAATGAAAAAGCGTCATCTTGTCACATGATAGCTAGCCACTTGTCTTAGTCACAGATTTTTATCAACATCTTTCCACTCATTTCTTATCACGCCTTTTGTCCTCATTTGCAGTTGGTAATCAGGTAGTCAGTGTGCCGTAAGGAATGAAGCGACAGCCAGATTCACTGACCTTGTGATTAGCAATACATATGCTATTGACTTTTCCTGTACGTCTCCCTAAACATTAATTGCAATAATGGTTACAACTGTTGATCTCATTTTAATTTTGATAAATGACATTCTATTAGCCTTGCAACCCTGCATAGGACAGGCAGGAATAGAAAATGGATGGATGGATGGATGGATACTGTGTTTGTGAGCATTGGTTGGTTTTTATGCCTTTATTCTCATAGGGAGAAATGAATATATTTCCATAACAAAATTATGTCTTGGTCTGCTACAGGGATGACCCTCTGTACGATGCATCAGTCTTATTTGACGCGCTGTGCTCAGGTTGCCTGCAAAAAAGCAGCTCAGCATTTTGTGTTAACAGTTTTACAAGCTTAAGAATCTGTCAATGCCCATGTAAAGAGTGACACTTTGCAAAAGAGGGCAGTTCAAATACTGCAGCATCGCGTACTGTGTGTTGGGGCCTCCTTGCTACTCGACCTATGTCACACTGCACATGTGTAATGTCGTGGTTTATTAGTAATTAGTCTATCGTCTCAATGGTGTGACACAGACACAACCATAATTTATCTTTGATGAAAAGAAAGGATTTGCACAATTACAATGAATTGGACTTTATTTTTATTAAAATGCCTGGATGACTAAATGTTTCGCATTTTATATTTAAGAAGCCCTGAATGTATGAAGGGTGTTTTGCGACAATAGTCAATAAATAAGTACTGTAAGTCATTTAAATGATTATTTCAATTATCTGCCTAAGTCACCCATCACCTCAGTGGTCAAGCTTTAAACAAAACATCTGATTGGTTACATTGCAAATAAGTCACAACAGATCGATCTTGCATAGTTGATTGAATTCTCATTTATAATTGCATTTTGTCTGTTCCATCTTGGGGCTGTATTACAGAAACGTCCAAACTTGGAGATCCTGTCATAACTGTTTGGTAACTATAGTAACTAGGGTTAGGATTTGATTTAGGGAAAAAGCCATTACAAATGAACAGTGGCTAAGTTCCTAATCTAACTTAAGACAGGAAAGTGTATTACATAGACTTCCTGTTTGCTAGCACACAATCAGTGATATGTAATAAACATTTCCTGTAACCTTGCATCACTTTAATTACTTCCGTTTCTATTATAATTGAAGTGATAACAGTACACAATAAAGAAATTGTATGTATTGTGTGTGCCTATTTATTGGACTAACTGTAGAATATTGTGGCTTTTACCCGCAGCTCTCTTCTGTTTCCTCAAAGTAAGTGCATGTCACGTAACTCACAGCAACACACAGTGTCAGTTACACTCCCACCAAATTACTCTTGATTAGAATCAAATTCTAAAAAAAATGAATATACGGTACTGTTCACTCTACAGCTAATAAATGGAGAGTCAGAGAACATCTCAGAGAACATGTGGTACATCATATTGATATGATTAGTAACAACTTGTTAACTGTCAAATCAAAATTAATTCATGAGGTATATCTCAACTGAATGTTACAATAAATTGAAAATGCTGATCACATTATGTAGGGGCTCGATAATATCCTTACTGTAATGGGAAACTTAGAAAAAAGATTGGTCCTTTTAGCCATGGTGTACAAGGATGACATCTTCTGAAAAGGATGTTGAACAATGGATAAAGGAGTTCACCTCTTATTCCTAAGTTCCGTCCTCCTATCTGTATTGTAGCTTTTCTCACAAGCCCTTCATCATCTTTACATACGTCAATAACCTTCGCAAGCTTCCATTCGTTGTGAGGAACCTCTTCTTTCTTGACCATCACATTGTCACCGCCTTGAACATTCCGTCTGCCATTGCTGTCTAAGGATAGTGTTATTTAAATATTCCCTTCTCCATCTATCTCAGAATCATTGAGACAGATATTGCACTCGTTTCCACCTTTTTTATGCAAACATACCCTCCCTTACAAATTTGCCTGAAGGGGGCTGGATAACAGAAGGTTTCATACCGAGCAGGTGATTGGGTGTTTATGACTCTGGACCTGTGTCATCAATGGTATTGTCAACAGTAAGTAGATGACTATTTATAATTGCCATGGCTTCATAGAACAATGTCCTTAAAGAAGCATCATCCAATCTCTTAGAGCTCTGTGCAAAGCTTGACCCTAGAACGCGACTCACTATTCTAATTTGCCACTGCCAAACAATTCCCATTTGACCTGAGTCACGTTCATCCATATTAATTTCTTGATCTAACAAAATTTGATCCCTGATATGATTTGATTTATTTAACAGGTCCTCAGATGACTGAAATACAGTAAGACATTGATAAAACCATAGGTCTTCATGACTTCTAACATCTCTATATGAATTGCTATAGAGCACAGACATGTGAATAGGAGACCATGCCATTTTTGTTCCTTACAACCCTTGTGTAATGTCAAAAGAGCCAAAGCTCTTTTGTGTATGTGAATGGTGGTGAGGGATCAACTTAGTCTTTGCCTATGTGTTGAGGTTTTCTGTGGTGATGGTCAAGAATTAGGCAAGTGACAAAAGCATCTCTTGGAAGAATAACTGAGTATCTCACAAAATCATCCACCCAGTCTAAGTATACTTTCATGGAGAACCGGGTCAAGCTGATAGTTTCTGATAGTTACAAGGTAGCTTTCCAGATTTCTGGAGCATGTGCTGTTCCTCTTTGAAGGCATCTTGCTATGCAAATTTAATATAGCGACCCTCCTTCTTTCTTCCACATTTAAGGGTTTTGCTTTGTTAATCCTCCAAGTTAGTCATTGTATTCATGCAGTGGCATTTATAGCTGTTGTCCATTTTGAGAACCATGTCAGTTGCTCTGAAAAAATTGACCTGCTTTGTATCATTGGTTTTCAGCACTTTGACAGCCTTGACCTCAGGATCTCCTACTGACAGTTCTGCAGTTTTTGGATTCTAACTACTTCTCTCTCCCATAGGAATCTGGGTCTTGTGAAGCAGTTTGAAATGATTAGCTCTGCTACTTGGAGGCAAAAAACTGAGGCCAAGACTATTCCAAAATATCCAGGTGTGAAACATCTCGGAATCTGAATCTGTTGCAGGTTTCTTAAATCATTCACCCAGTTCTCCCACCTTGGTTTCACTTCACAGGATAATGGTTCATCCCAGCCTATGTCCTTTTGGCATATATCTTATAGCATCCTCTTTCACAGTAGGACAAATCGGGCCAAGAATTCTAGTGGAAGACAGAAACCACAGTTGAGAGAATTCCACGTTGTGCGGCAGATTTTTCATCAACTGAGACCTATGTCACTCCCAGCACTTTCTGTACTGGAAGATCATTAGTATTGTTATTTGTGTCCTTGACCTCAGTGGCACGTTCAGTGGTGCAGATAGACTCAAAGGAGCCACACGTTTCCTTTAGCACAAAAAGCTTCTTCCACAAGATTGATTTCCTTATCAATGGATTCTGGGCTTATGAGACCATCACCTACACTACATAGAAATGCTTTCAGATGAAGCTAGCTGCTAAAGAGTACTCTCCTTCATTCAGTCTAGCAAGATTCTTCATGCCATAGCTGGCACAACCTGGAGATGATGCCGCTCTGAAAAGGTGAACCTTCATACGATATTCCCTGAGATTTGAATCTGTGTCTCCTTTAACCCACCACTAGAACCACATGTAACCTCTACGGTATCTCGCTAATAAGAAACCTGTGAAACATTTTTTCCACAAGACACATGAATACAACTGCGCGTTTACAGAATCAACAAAGCATTTTGTTTGCAAGGTCAGGTCTTGTTAGTCTTGTTAGCAAATGGTCATCCAAGGTAGTACCTTCATACTTTGCACAGCAGTCAAAAACTACCCTGACCGTTCCTGGCTTTCTAGAGTGATAAACAACTTGACATGGAATAGTATATGTGCTCCAACTCTGGGTCCTTGCCTGCTATTTCTGCATTGCTATCTACAAAGACACCCTTCATGAATCTCACACAGTCATCCTTGAACTAGAGGTCTCTGTCCAGATTCCTTTTAAGGTGTTTCATCTGAATTAAGGTGAGTCTTTTATTGTCTGGGAAGTGGATAAATACTTTGAAAGGGAGGGGCATCTCCAGATGGCCACACTCATTCTGTTGGACACTTCTCTTCTAGATCTGAAGGAACTGAATATCTTCTTGAGTTGCAGTCTTTTCTCCTGGGTTTATGTCAGCAAAATCAGACTCAAGTGCTCTAATAACAGTGGCTGGTGTTATAGGTGGAAGCTGTCTGACAGATATATGATAGTACAGGATAGTCACATCCTTAGAATTCATGCATTATGGTTCACTGCTTCAACAGTGCTCCAGCCTAGGTCAGTATTAATGGCAAAAGGCTCATAGTCACCTCTTATGTACCTATCAGGGTGCTAATGCTCTGCAGAAGTGATAACCAATCAGAAACCCTTCCCTGCAATTCAGTCCCTTCCCATCATTGTAGATACCCTGAGTCTTACTGGTCCTACCTTCAATTTCTCACAAACCTACTGATCAACAAATGTGTTACTACTCTGAGTCTCCAGTAAGCCATATGCCAATGTCTCTTTTCCAGGCGTGTTAGATAATGAGATGAATACTGGAACTATCACTGATGTGTTCCCACATCCATTTACATAGCAGGATAGTGAGGATGTACCTGCTTCAGCTTCACCTTGTGAAGGAGGTTTGTCTGCTGCAGGATGATCCTCATGCAAAGGGGCTGCTTTTTTGCATATGCCACACGTGGTATTTTTCTTACAATCCTTGGAGATCAGTCCCTTCCTCAGGCATGCAAAATATAGGTTATTGTCCTGAATTGTCCTGATCTTTTCTCCTCCACATCTTTTCCATTTGCTTTCAACATTGATATATGCAATTGTTGTCTTCACAAAACAAACATCCGACTGGTTTGGGATTATGTGCAGGTGCATTTCACTTCTTTGGTTTATTGGACTCTTTTAATGTGATTTCTTCAGTGTTGGATTTGGCAGCAGTATTTGATGGATTGATCTCATAAGTGACAAACAGTATACCTTTTGCATGCTAAATCCCTCTGAATTACTTTTCTTTAGAGGGCTTTAATGCATGCAAGGATGATACTGAATGCACACTATTAGTGCTTCCTTTGAGAAAAATTCAGCATGCTCTCTAAAACTGGGGTAGTCTTGATCCAACTCTTCTGTGACATAATGATTCCACCTTCATGTCACCCAATCCAGGAGTTTGACCAGCATCTTCTGACTCTGTTTAGAGTTGTTTAGTACCTGAAGACCATTGAAATGGGGCATAGCATTGGTACATGCATGCAGGATATCACTAAATTCCCTTGGTTTAACATTTATGGAATGCATTTATATAGCGCTTTTCTACTCTTCCAAGTACTCAAAGCGTTTTACATTTCATGCCTCACATTCACCCATTCACACACCGGCGGCAGAGGCTGCCATGCAAGGCGCCAACCAGCACACTGGGAGCAATTTGGGGTTCAGTGTCTTGCTCAAGCACACTTTTATGGGGTCAGGAGGAACCAGGGCTCGAACCTGCAACCCTCTGGTTGCCGAATAACAGCACTACCTCCTGCGCCCCCATCTTCCCCCAATCTGTCACGCCCACAGGGCGGGACGTGGCAACCGCAGGGAACGCCGCTAATTGCTTCCGCTTCTTAAGCTGATCACTAACATCTGACATTGTGAAGTATTGTTGCCCATTGTGATGTGCCATTGTGATGTGCCATTGTGATGTGCCATTGAGCGTTTCTCTGTTCATTGTCTTCCCTGTTATCCCTACCTCCTGTTAGCCCGTTTGTTCTGCCTGCCTGCCCGTTCCCACCTGCCCTGCCTGCCTACCTTCTCCTACGACCCCGACCCATCTCCACTGCTCATCCTCCCCTCTCGTCGTCTTGTCCTGTGCCTGCTCGTGGGACTGACCCTTCTGGCTTTCGTCCCCCTGCATTCGACCCGACTATGATTTTGGCTTGTGGACTTGGCTTTGGTTGTTCCCAGTTACAGAAGTAAAATACCTGTCTCCTGCACTACGGGGTCTGCCTCTTGTTTGCTCTCCTGGCATCACATTAACATGGCCACCGGTTAAACTTCTATCTGAATGCATGCTGTACTATGAAGGAGTGGCTATATCTGGAATTCAGCTTATCCCATGCTTGTTGGTAGGCCTCTTCATCATTCCAGTAAAAAAAAGCTGCCTTCCAATACTGATCTCACCACCCCAACAATGTATTTTTGCAGGTAGAATAGCCTCTCTGCAGGATTTGAACATTGTCTCCATGTAAAAGCCTTGAAGCTTGTGCTCCATTCTATGACTACAGAAGGCTCTGGAACCGGAAGTCAAGAGAGGGCTACTGACTCATGTAGGGTCTGCACCCAAGACACTTCATTCTTTGAAACTTTTCCTTTCTGAGGTTCTCTGCAAATACTGATAGGAGGGGAGATTAATACGTCACTGTGGGCAGGGCTACGTTTTACTTTTTTTTTCCTTAGACTCCTCAGCATATAGTCTGAACTTGCCTTCAGATGATCGGCAGGTCCATCTGATTTTCAAGTTGTGAAAACTGTGCTTAAGTCTCAGCCTCCTTTGCAGCCAGTTGTGCAGCTGTGTCTGATCTCTTAGCTGAGATATTTGGTGGCTCTGAGGGAGTGGCTGCATCCAGTGGCTCTGAGGGAGTGGCTGCATCCAGTGGCTCTGAGGGAGTGGCTGCATCCAGTGGCTCTGAGGGAGTGGCTGCATCCAGTGGCTCTGGAAACTGTGGAGCCATATATGGTTGCGGCACAGTCCCTGTCAAACAGCATGCCTAGTTTTGTTTACAGCACGCCATGCTGCAAGCGTGAATGAAGGTGACGATCCACTGGCGTCTCCGTGACAAAAGGGGTTATTAACAATAAACAGAACAGGCTGGGAAAGGCACAGAATAAAAGAACCACGAGGGGTCAAAGACATACCAGAAAAATAAGGAACAAACTAAAAGAACCACAAAGTAACAAAACACTGGGAGCAGGACTAAGAAGGCAAACTACAACAACCACACGCAGTAACAGGAGTACACAACATGAACTATGACAGACTAACATGGAAGACAGAGGTAAGCACTTGGGAGGGTGTAATTTCGAGTCGTCATATAGGGATGGCATGGTAGCACTGTGGTTAGCACTGGGACCAGGGTTTGAGTCTCCACTGTGGTTCTATGTGTGTGAAGCTTGCATGTTCTCTCTGTGTCATCAAAGGGTTTCCTCCAGCTGCTCCAATTCCCCCCCGCCACAATACAAAAACCTCATGAGGTTAATTGGAGTTACCAAATTGCCCGTAGGTGTCCATGTGTGTGAATGGTTCTATGGACTCTTCGCAACCCGAATAGGACAAGAGGTTTCAGAAATGGGTAGATGTTGCCGTATAGTTTTCATCTCAGGTTCAAGCTTCTCAACAGCACCCATTAAGTGGTTAAGTCACTCTCAGAACACTCAGGCTTTAGTCTTTCATGAGAATCCCATGAGTTTTCCATTTGTTGTACAGTAACTTGAACTTCCTTTCTTTTTAGAACTGCTTCTTGCTGCAGCTCTAGCATCTTTGGTGTTAAGTGTCTCTCATGGCAACTTTTTTACTCCATGTTCCCTCGGAACGGTTTCAGGAGATAATTCAGGGCCGCAAGCTGAAACTGTAGCCCACGTAGAAAGGTTGTAGCATGAGAGGGGCATGACTTTGACTTCAACTACAGCAGTTACAAAATGAGTCCACGCTTCATACTGCTGTTCGCAAGTATTTATTCTTCTGTAAGTTTATCTTGGAACATTGTGAAAGTGAAAGATTTAAGTAAAAAGGCAAAAAATAAAGCAAGTTTTAATAATACAAAGGTTAAAATAAATATTTTGTGTCAGGATCGGTCACTGTCCTTTGTCTGTTCCCTGTTTGGCCAGCAGGTGTCGCTGGCCATCCCATATCCTTAGCTCCTAATGCGTTCTGTTGTTCCCTGGGCCGTCGCCTGCTTAATCGGCTGGGTGGGTGGCTGTGTCATCCAGGCTTCCCTTTTGTTGTTGGTTTGACTATGTTTAAAATGTATGTTTCTTTGTGCATTCTTGGTTAATTATGTATGTGTGTTACAGTCCCTTGTTTTTGCTCCGTTACTCCCTGTTTGTAGTAATGTTCAGTTACCCTTATTATCTACTCTCCCCTGGTGTTTGACCATTAATGTGTTGATTGCCCTCACCTGTGCTTGTATTCCTAGGGCTCATTACTATACCCATTTCTTGTTGATTCTCATCATGTATGTAGTTAAGTGTTTGCCCTTGCTTCAGTCTGAAGTTGGTCATTAAGAGCTTTCACCCTGAAGTTCTGGAACCTGCCCTCTGGTTACAAGTTCCTGTCTCGACCAGGGACTTCTGAAGCTTCTGGCCATTTTCATGCGTCGCTTTCACACCGCACAACAGAACTGGAACCGTCACACTAAATAAGCAGGGGAGACGCAAAAAGCTCTTAGGTTACACTTCACACATAATTTCAAACTACACCATCACTCCAAAACAATGGAGAATTAACAAGCTGTTTTGTTAAGTTTTCTGTTACTTACTGGGGGAGGAGTGATTGCTATCAAATCAAGACACAGCCTTTTACTTATATTTTATTCATGTGATCCACAGCATGCTTATATTTCTTTATTAAATATGGCTGGCAGATTGATTTTTCAGTTTCACAAAATAAAAAAAACAATGTGATGTATTCTGCTAATGAGAAGTTTAGGCAATATTACAATACAATACAGAAATATGGAGACACAAGGGAAAAAATTATTTTTCTGAGCTAATTGTACATCTTTTCCTCGCACTTTCAAGTTAGCGGCAGTGTTTGTGGTCAACCAGTAAGCATGTTATGTACCTACTTTGGGTTCTGGAACTGCAAGGAATTATAATCGAGTTCCTGTGGTGTGAACATGACAAAAGTTCCTGATTCTGGAAAAAGGTTATGGTTCCTGAAAAAGTTCCTGTAGTGTGCCTATTGTGGTGGCTCCTGTGTTTGCTCCAGTTTAGATGTAAGTGCTGTGTTCATTTCTGTGTTACTCCATGATTTAGTTCTTGCTTTCTATCTGCCTGTGTTTAGACTGCTCATTGTGTCTTTCAAGTTGTTGTTTTGTCCAATCTTAGTAATAAAACCCATGTTTTAAACCCTTACTAATAAAAAACATGTATTGTCCATTTGCCCAGCATTCCCCTCCATAACAATTTAGTATCTCTCACATAAACTCAAAAACACACACTGACGAAAAAATGCACATTGATAGATAGGTAGAAAAAATGAGACGGAGTGGTGACTTATCAAAAAAAACAGAACAACACAAAACAGAAATAAAGCAAAAAAGGGACCACTGGTGTTAACATGGAGTACCAGCACCAATGACTGTCCGAGGAAATGAACAAAGGCAGGCACTTAAATACATAGAGAAACAAGGACAAACAAGGGGCAGGTGTGGTCCATAATGAAATCAACCAATCAATAACGGTACAGGACAACAGGCAACAAGTGGAATAAATTACAAGCACAGGAACTAGGGAACACTGACAAACGCTGAGAACGCTAGGAAAAGCTAGAAACATAAATGCAAACAGAATTAAACCAGGCATGAGCTGGGTAAAACCTAAACAGGAACACAAAGATAAACAATAACAGACACTAAGGAAACAGAAACCAAATGATATTAAAAACAGGAGACTGGCCTCCAGCCAACCTCAAACTAGAGGGTTTTAGTCCCTGAGCCACATGCTCAACCCACTACGCAGCTACACAGCAGCCTGGAGAGCCGGGAGACACACTAGGAGCTGAAGGACTATAAGGCAGAGATGAGACAAACAGGATGACCAGCGACACCTGCTGGCCAAAGGGTAAAAGACACATTGAACAGGGTTAGAAGTTCTTTTCTAGCAAGTTAAATCACTAACTGCAAACACACAACATGCTAGCACACAATGTAATAAATTAGGGCTGGGACTTCAACACATTAATTTTGATTAATTAATTATGGAAAAAATAACTAATTTAAAAAATTAACGCATTTTATTCGCATTCGTCCTTGCTAATGTGAGTGCGCATGCAGTTTTTATCTTGACGGATAGCTAACAGGCTCCTCCAATAAACATACGGAAAGCAAATATTGCAGTTTGAGATGTTTATTAAAAGAGGCACTGTGAAACTGAACACATAATACATATTTCAGAACTCAAAAAATACACAATAAATACTTTGCACTTAGAAGTGGTTAAATGAACTAGCGACTAGCAGGATGCTAATATTACATTGTAAATCCCATTGGTGCGCTAGCGCGATTAGCACTTCAGTGTTTATATTACCTTTTTCACAGATCGAACCACTTAACAGCTTATCAGGTAAGTATTTAAGGTAAGTAATTATACCATTTTAGATGGGAGACATAGCACTTTATCTTGAACTGTTGCTCTGTTTATTTTTGGCCAGGGATACTTGAGGGAGTTCTTGACTGAAACGGGTTTGTTTGGTTTTTCTGGTTTTTATCACGATGTTTGAAAAATGGGAGCAGCTGTCAGTCAGTACTTTGGCATTTTTGGTCAAAATTTCCAGTGTTCTGAAAACAGTTTGCTCTGTGTTTTCTGCACTCATATATTGGTCTGTGTAGTAGCCTGATGGGAAAATAAACAAGATTTTGAAGTTTAAGCTTATGTATATTGATTCATTCATCAACCAAACTTAAATTTCTTATTTCTCGTGTCAAACATTGAAATGTGATTAAAATGTGATTAATTTTGATTAATTAATTACAAAGCTTCTAATTAATTATATACATTTTTTTAATCGAGTCCCACCCCTATAATAAATATTTGCCAAAATATTACATTGCTTTACTTTTATTTCTTTAAAAATCTAAGTTATAACAGTATACAATAAAGAAATCATATTTCATTTAGCACAGCGCACCTCGGTGATCAGCATTTCAGCACAGTATGCCTCTGCGATTCGAGTTTCAGCAAAGCCCACCTCTGCAATCCACATTTTAGCACAGCTCGCCTATGTGATCAGCCTGCCGTAGCAATCCACACCCGCCTCTGTATGAGCACAGACCATCTCTGTGATCTCTATGATCAGCATTTCAGCACAGCCCACCTTAGTGATCCACGTTTCAGTACAGCCTGCCTCTGCGGTCCACATTTCAGCACAGTCTGCTGCTGCTTTATAACACTCCCCTCCTCACGTGGAGACTTACAGCACATAGTGAGGTGGAGCCACGTGTATTGCAGAAGGTATCTACTGCTCATAACTCCTCCTAAGAAGGGGTGGGCGAGCAGGAGAAGTAGGGTGACTGATCATTAGGATTCCTAACTGCTGTTCTAACCCCAAGTGAACCTGCTGGGGCATTAGGTATTAAGGCCAAGGTTTTGTGTATAGACTGAAATAATCTTGATGCAGAAATGGAGAATCTCCCAGTCTGCTATTAACTTCAGTCTCCCCAGCTTCACCCTTCTCTCCCTCTCTCTCCAGTACTGGTAGATACACAATCCTCGCTACATCATCCAGTCCACTGATGCTTACCATCTCCTCATCCCCCCTTATCCCAACTTCACCACCCTCTTCAGTCACGGAACTTCTGACATAATCATTTCATACGAGAACTAACACCCAGCCCCCATCCAATTAACAATTAAACACCATCCTGGTTTCACACACCTCCATTTGCCCTCAACTATCCTAACATGTTTCATGCTATCATGCGCTGTCTTGACCAGGTTGCGGATACATCCACACGGCCCAGCTTCAGGCCGGGAACAGAGCAGAATCAGACCAGCTTCAAGCCAGCATCAGATCTGCCTTCTGGATGCTGAGGCAGGCAGAGTCACAGCCATGCTTTATTACCACTGCAGGACCATCACTCGGGCTCCCGTCATCTGCAAGAACAGCTTGTCTCTGTTGTCTTCTGGAAGAAGTCTGCCAAAGTTTCTGTCAGTGCTCACGAGATACTGCTCACAAGATACTGTTCATGAGATACTGTTCACGAGATACTGCTCACAAGATACTGGTTTCAAGATACTGCTCATGAGACACTACTCACGAGACACTGTTCACAAGGTACTGTTCATGAGATACTGTTCACGAGATACTGCTCACGAGATACTGTTTTCAAGATATTGCTCATGAGACACTGTTCACAAGATACTGTTCATGAGATACTGCTCACAAGATACTGTTTTCAAGATATTGCTCATGAGACACTACTCACGAGACACTGTTCACAAGGTACTGTTCATGAGATACTGTTCACAAGATACTGCTCACAAGAAACTACTTATTGCATTTAGAAATTGTATGGATGCTCAACTTAAAATGTACACTGTAGGATATGGTGGTTTGTTAATATAAAACTGCATTTTTCTTTTGCTGAGTAATGTAACAGTTAATTCTTCCTTAGATCTGCTTTGCCTAATTTTGGCACATGTGGAAGGGACTCTGGGTCATAATGGACTGCATGACCATACCCCCCATCTGCAGCAGTGGTGACTCCCTTCCAGATGTGCTGACTGCAGGTTTTGACTCCCTGAATGACATGCCTGTGAGGAATAACATCCCTCCTCTTGAAGAACAGGTACCGTGTTTGTCCACAGCTGACGTGAGAAGAATTCTGCTGAGAATATACTCACAAACTGCTGCAGGACCAGACAACATACAGAGCCGTGTGCTTAGGGAATGTGCAAACCATCTGGCAGATGTGTGCAAAGACATCTTTAACATTTCCCTGAACCAGGCAGTCATCCCTACCCATACCGAAGGAATCCACTGTCTTCTGTCTCAATGGCTACTGCCCTGTAGCAGTCATGCCTGTCATCATGAAGTGTTTCGAAAGGCCAGTCATGCAGCACCTAAAAGCTGGACTTCCTACATCACATGACCCCTTCCAACTGATACACAAGCTGGACTGAGTGCATATGCCTACACATGACTAAATTATAGGAGCATTTCATTTTAATTTTTATTTTTTGACATGGCAATGCTTCTTCATTTAGAGCTTCACCGTTTCAGAGGCAGGCATTGTTTTCTTATCTGTAGTGGGAGAAAGGGCTAAATAAAATCAAAAAGGCACAGAAAATCCAAATATAACAGTCATATATTATTTATGCGCATGATTCTTATTCATTATTCCTAACATCATCTCTTTCACTTCCAACTCATTTGTTCATATTTTCTGCCACCAGAAGATGACTGGAGTTAATCACAGTTTCAAAAAGTTTCCAAAACCAGAAGGAGACTGATATTAACCGTGGCATCCATAATATCAAAGTGTCTGCCTTTACACATGAGTCTACTCTTACAAGATCTTACCTTTTTGCTATGACCGCCACTGAATAACAAAATAAATAATCAGGCACAAGCTCTGGCTCTCATGAATAATTCAGTCATCTTCCCACGTTGAGGAGGAGGGAGAGGGAGATAGAGCCCAGCTTACATGTATGGCAAATGGACAGCCTGTGACCAACAGCACCTTAAAACGGTATCCATGGAGACGCTGGCCCCTCCCACAAGGCCCTGTGCCAGTCATAATCACAAATGTAGGAAACCAATGAGTGAAAAGCAAGCCAGCACCCCGCCTGCTGGAGACCAGACTCCACCTTCCACACCCTCACTTCCTGATACAGTAGGATTTGTTTGTCACCAAGTGTTTATTATTAAGCGACTTTTTTTTTTACTCTGTGAATCATAAACTTCCTTCTGGTGCAGGTGACCCTCAGTGTGTTGCATCCACCCCCGTTTCCTTAGATGCCGTGTAAATTAAGGATCATTTTATTGAATGATAATGCTGGGTATTTGAGAGAGATTCAGGGAGAGGAACCATCGCGCCCTTCAGAGTCCAGGCAGCAGTGACGCTGCCATATGCTGAGGTTCCCAGAATTTGAGAAATCGCATACAAATCATAAAAGTGACACAACTTATTCATCAGAAGCAGTGTGAGAAAGGACATTTTACACAGATTTACTTTATTGCAAAAAATCTGCTGAGTTAAATGAAGGACTATACATGCTACAGATTAGATAGATAGATAGATAGATAGATAGATAGATAGATAGATAGATAGATAGATAGATAGATAGATAGATAGATAGATAGATAGATAGATAGATAGATAGATAGATAGATAGATAGGAGTGATGGGTATTTATCACGTTGTGGGGACATTTGGTCCCCATAAGGTAAGGTACATCTGGACCACACAGACACACAAATACTGTTTTGTCAGCCAGACTGATACACGATCGTAATTTTAAACATTACAAAAAAACATTATTAAAAAAAAAAAAAACCAAAATCAAGTCACAGCATTTTGAAACAAATTAAGAATGTGCTCTGTATAAAAAAAAATCTGTCAGCTGACTATATTACATTTTAGACTGACAGGACACAGTTTGGGCATGTGACCAGCTCTGCATTATTTATATAGACCAATAATGATGCAGCTTCCATGGTTTAAGCTGGGAAACATTCTGAATTCACCTCCTCGCAGTTTCTACCTGGCATTCCAGTTGATTAAGAACTAGTACAGTATTTCCTGCATAATAAAACCCTCAGGGATGAGAATCAGTCTGTGGTGATATTATTGTGATGCCACATCCAGCTGGGGAGACTGACCCCTGCAGGGAGAGGCGGGGACTGCTGCCTCACACATACTGAGCACTGTGCTCTGTGCAGTGTTTACAGTCCCACATTTGGCCACAGTGATAAACACGGCAACACCACGTGTAGGTGACAAGAATGAGGACAGGGCCCTCGGCCTGAGCTCCCGGCAGGACAGACAGGAAATGATGACCTCAAAGCGTATCACTGCAGAGTCTAAGACAAACTTAATTATTGCTGCTAATTAGAGCAGTCTACAGTATAGAACAAGTCTTGTGCAGGTAATTAGGCTATTCTGATTAAGATCATGTCAGAATTTGTGCTTTGTTTTGCCTTGATGAGTTTTGTAAGAAAATATTATTATAAGATTAATTTGAAGTATATTCTTTAAAGCAACACAACATGATAAAATTGTTTTTCTTTGGATTTTTACATAAAGAGAAATGAAAATGAATGAACTGGGGAGTGTTTGTTTGTCTGTAACATCTTACAGGACGCTTTATTGAATTTTTCAGAATTTTGGTAGCACCTTCGCATCATATATTTGTTGCTCCCGTCCAGGTTGATGCTGGAGGTCAGGGTCAGGGTTATACATGTTTTGTACTGAGGCGACAGTAGATTGTGTCTCACTGACAAATGGATTGCTGGTGACTGCATAGCAACTTCAGCCTGATTATGTACGATGCAAATTTAAATGAAAGCATTACTTACAGTACAGTGTATGTTATTGCACATGACATCTTAATAAGTGCTATAATCAGTGCAATTATTCAGAAAATGAAACTGTCAGTGAGAGCCTGGCAACATTTGTTTTAGTGATTTTGTCAAAGAGGAGACAGCCGCTCTTCCAGCATGTGCCTCGCTGCATAAATGCAAATCGCAAATGTCCCTTTCCAGCAGTGTAACCAACCTCCCGCCCATCAATCATGTTCCTGAACCACGTCTCTCATTTATTGTATCTCTTCGCCCAAAAATGTGATTTTCTTTTTTGGAAGCATGTTGTGTAAATGTGGTTGTTTCGTATCATCACAGCTAGCTGTTAGGGAGGCAGAAGCCAGTGGCGTTTTCTACTATCCCGATTCTTCTTTAACGGACAATAATCGAAGTGACACATACTGACAGTCATCATGTCCCACATCTGTGACCACATCTTATTTGCTTCCAGCATCATGTTTACCCCAACCAGAACCATGTGGTATGTGCAGGTAAACACAAACATTTCATTATTAATACAATTTAATGATCCATGCCCTGACCGACTGAGAAAAACGCGTTTTATATGGACAAAAATATGTGGGAATTTAATGAGGTAATCCAGGAAATGGTTTTCATGTTGATGATGGAAGTGAAATGGAGGCTTGTGGATGAGTCCTATTCATAGCAGCACCTGTTTCCTCTCGGCCTGCTTGTGGCATTCTGTCTGCTAGACTAATGACACATAAAATTAGACTGTCCTGACCTTAGCAGCGAAAGGCACCAGAACGTCCTGAAACGTTGCCGGACCCTGAAGAAGCGCAGTACTTGCAGATGTCTGATTTCTAATTTCAGAGACTGGGATGGGGGATGGAGGGTGGGTCAGCCTCGGGCTCAGGTTAAGCTACGCTGGGCTGGGGGTTAAATGCTGAGCATGATGCCCTGTAGAGCCACCAAGTCTCTTTGAAACAGGCCAAAAGATGCTGCTGATGCACCAGGGCTCTGCAGCTATTGTTTAAAGTCATTAGCAGATACATCCTTAGCAGATCAAGGCCGCTTCTCGTTGTATGTAAGTGATGATAAGACTTAACGCTAATCACTCACCACAAGGCGATTGCTCCGGCCTGCTCTCTCCACTGTGACACCGTGCCAGGGAATTGTGTTGCTGCTGTTTCAATCACTTCAAGCATTTCTGGAAAATCAAGCAGGTGGGGGGGGGGGCTGCCCAGAGTCTGCCCAGAGCCCACTCAGCATGCTTATGGAGTCTATAACAAGAGTTAAATTCTGCCCTCTCCAGCGGTGGGCGACCCATTCCTGAACTGAGAGCAATTTATCAGAATTTGAGCAGGGGGGCCACAGGCGTTTATGGGAGTCTGTGTGGCGAATGCAGAATGAGGCTGGACCCACTTTGCTGTCCCGTGAATCGCTGAGCTGTCTGCCGCCTCACTGACTCTTGCTCCACGTTGCTCGCCTCCATGCGCGTTTCCTCCTCCCCCCACTCCTCTAATGCGGCGCAGCGGTGGCACAGCACCGCCGTGTCATCTGCATCCTGCTGGCCACCAGCAGCAGATTTCTGTGCAATTAGAGTTTCTCATTCTGCGTAACAGCTGTTGTACATGAGGTAAATTACAGCTTAGAGCATGATAACTGCCCCCCCCCCCACTTTGCTGAAACCTGCACATAATGGGGCATGTGGATGGCAGGGCCTATACAGTGTAGAGGAGTGGAGAGCGAGGCCTTCATAGCATGGGGATGTGGAAGGCGAGCCTGGCATAGTATAGAGATGTGGAGGACAGAGTCTGCATAGCATAGAGATGTGGAGAGATGTGCAGGGCATATAATGCATAATGCAAGGAATAATGAAACAAACCAGGAGGGGGATTCCTTCAAGAGAAATTAACACACCAATGCAAAGACCCCTCCTACCCACAAAAAGCAATTCTTTTGAACCAAGCAGAATTTCATATAAAAAACACAAAATAAATTGTACCAAAAGTATGCATTCATTTCTTCATAATGTTTTCAGAGGGTCATGTAATTATACCAAAAGTTTAAAGCCTCCATGTGATTAAACTCCCTCTTACCTAAAACCAGCAGGGGGTTGCTATGGTAATCATACTAACCTTTGTCACTGTATAAAGAAGTGAAATTATGCTCCAGTTCCTCACAGTCGCGTCATGAATATTCTCGGCTCTCAGTCTTTCCGATCAAGCTCATGCTAGTGTTTCAAATGAATCCTTTCTTGGTGGACTTTTGGTAGACAAAGTGCAACAATTCTGTATAACGTCTCTGCTCTCATAAAAAGTGTATTTATATTTTCTAGTCGTATAACTAACTAAAGATTTATGTAAATCATCATGCGAGCAAAGCGTACGGCGGGCTGATGGAGCCCTTCTGTGGGTGACAAGCATGGACAGTGACAAACCCAGGAGATGTTTCACACAAGCCAGCAACCTTCTGGCGATTTGGTCCTCATTCCACAGAGAGAGGAGATTTAAAATGACTCTCTACTGACATGGATCATTACAGTTATCTCTTACATGCTAATCAATATAGTTGTAGCATGTCAACATTAGCATAGATTTTATTGCAAGAGTAGAATAGCCGACAGGGTCGTGGGGGGCAGGTCGTGGGAGGTGCTACCACAACACAAACCCAATTTCCTTTCAGTAAGCACAATTATGTAACAATACTGTAGTATACTGAATGCTTAATTTCAGACACATACAAGGCACTGACCTGTTACTCCACCATGTCTTGCACTGATGTAAGTTACTGAAACAGCAACTTGAAGAATTCAGAGAGCAGACTGGCCAGCAGCTGTCTGGGGGCTCAGCATCCCCATTAAGGCTGCAGTCACCTCTGACACCGACTCCAGTGGGGCATCAACTTGTGGCAGGAAGGTGTGGACCCTGGGGAATTTATTTTAAAACGAGTTTCCAAACTCAAAATAAGAAGTATGCTGTTGCCAGAGATGTAAATTTAAATCGAATGAATTTCTATGTTCAAACCAGTATTGATGCGGCATAGCTGCATATGAAGAGACACCTCCATTAAAACAAGGGAAACGCACAATGATGTTCAAAGTGCTGGCACTTTGCCTGGGTTGATCTGGGGTCAGTGTGTGACCCCATCCCTCCAACCTATGCCAAAAATGGTGCTGCTGCTGTGTGTCGAGCCTGGAGGTGGGCAGGGCCTCATTTGTGGGGTAGTGGCTGTCTGCCTAGTGGTGGGCGGGGCCTCATTTGCAGAGCAGTGACTGTCTGCCTAGTGGTGGGCGGGGCCTCATTTGCAGAGCAGTGACTGTCTGCCTAGTGGTGGGCGGGGCCTCATTTGCAGAGCAGTGACTGTCTGCCTAGTGGTGGGCGGGGCCTCATTTGCAGAGCAGTGACTGTCTGCCTAGTGGTGGGCGGGGCCTCATTTGCAGAGCAGTGGCTGTCTCCCTAGTGGTGGGCGGGGCCTCATTTGCAGAGCAGTGACTGTCTGCCTAGTGGTGGGCGGGGCCTCATTTGCAGAGCAGTGACTGTCTGCCTAGTGGTGGGCGGGGCCTCATTTGCAGAGCAGTGACTGTCTGCCTAGTGGTGGGTGGGGCCTCATTTGCAGAGCAGTGGCTGTCTCCCTAGTGGTGGGCGGGGCCTCATTTGCAGCGCAGTGGCTGTCTCCCTAGTGGTGGGCGGGGCCTCATTTGCAGAGCAGTGGCTGTCTGCCTAGTGGTGGGCGGGGCCTCATTTGCAGAGCAGTGACTGTCTGCCTAGTGGTGGGCGGGGCCTCATTTGCAGAGCAGTGACTGTCTGCCTAGTGGTGGGCGGGGCCTCATTTGCAGAGCAGTGACTGTCTGCCTAGTGGTGGGTGGGGCCTCATTTGCAGAGCAGTGGCTGTCTCCCTAGTGGTGGGCGGGGCCTCATTTGCAGCGCAGTGGCTGTCTCCCTAGTGGTGGGCGGGGCCTCATTTGCAGAGCAGTGGCTGTCTGCCTAGTGGTGGGCGGGGCCTCATTTGCAGAGCAGTGACTGTCTGCCTAGTGGTGGGCGGGGCCTCATTTGCAGTGCAGTGACTGTCTGCCTAGTGGTGGGCGGGGCCTCATTTGCAGAGCAGTGACTGTCTGCCTAGTGGTGGGCGGGGCCTCATTTGCAGAGCAGTGACTGTCTGCCTAGTGGTGGGCGGGGCCTCATTTGCAGAGCAGTGGCTGTCTCCCTAGTGGTGGGCGGGGCCTCATTTGCAGAGCAGTTGCTGTCTGTCTGGCGGTGCGCAGGAACTCGTTTGCAGAACAGTTGCTGTAGCATGTGCTAGCATAGCATGAGCGGCATGTGGGTGGGGCAGGGTAGTTCCACAGATGGCTGTGACAGGCTCCATAGATTAGGGCCGATAAAATAAAACGGCAGGCAGATGCACCTGATCCTGACCTAAAGTCTCGCACCCATCTGCAGGACAGCGCTCCCACTAATGAGCATAATGTAGTATGAAGGGCTAGTCAACAGTACGCCAAAGGACTGGCTCAGCAGTATGTTCCAGCCAGCAGAACCCATCTAGCCTCTCACCTGCACCATGACAGCTATCAAAACCCAGGCCTCAGATGAAAGACAGAGGAAGAGCTCAGGCACAGAGAGCCCTAAATGTGACTCTCTGTGCTTTCATCTGTTGAGCGATCATTTAATGATTCTTCTGGCCAGCAGGATTCTGTCCTGGTAAAGTGAGGATCTCAGTCTGACAACCAGAACAGCTACAAGCGAAGCAGCCTTAAGGTGGTCTGTGCTGCCACAGTATCGCTTTTGGAAAATCTGCAAAGACTGACTTCCGAAAATCGGGTAGAAACCAATAAAGAAGTGAAATGTGCTCCGCAGTGCGTGACTTTCCTTAAGCTGGCTGTAAATTCCCCCATATGTCATTCCCAGAAAGGGCTCAGTTCACGTAATCTGCCTTGCGAGGGATGCATATGAAAGCTACAGTGATTTTTTAAAAATGTTTCACCTCACTGTTTATCATCAATACATCAGTCTAAATGGCAAGACATGCTCGCCATGCAGTGCTGTCACATGAAAATGCAGCATTAATCATAATGCATTTTATATATATATATATATATGCTACTTATTTTAGGTTTTGTGTCTAATGTGGGAGGAATGCATAGAGCTGACACAAAAATACAAAATTTAAAAAATCACAACAGTTACTAAATGCAAAAACATGGGGCTTTAAATGTGTTTTGATATTTATTGTGGAGGTGTATAGTACAGGTTGTGCCCCAGGTTCGGTGGCTGATAAGGGACACATTTTCCTCTCATCTGACTGTTACAACAGATTATAGGGATTTGGTATACTGTAGCTACATGGACCCCTACTGACACAACCCCCCCCCCCCTTCACTTTCACAACTCACCACTAAACTAGCATGTTCATACTTTATAGTGAGGCTGTAAAATCTTCGTGTTTAGGATCCTTTGTGTAAGATCCTATCTGTAAGATCCCATCTGTAAGATCCTATCTGTAAGATCCCATCCGTAAGATCCCATCTGTAAGATCCCGCGTTTCCATCCCAGCCCGTCCTAGACAGCTTCCCTCTTCCTTGCTTTTTCAGCCTGACATACAGATTGATCCTGCGATCCATCCTCGTCCTCCCACCGCTGCTGCTTTTTCTACTACCTTGTACAGGAAGTGAGACAGTATAAGATATTAATTATCAGGCTGATATGTCACCATTACATGAGCTCCTGCTTCATTAGCTCTAGTTGATTAATCGTTAACACTGTTAAACACAAATGGCAAGAGGCTGCTGAAAATGCAGCCTCAGAAAGCACACTGCACACTGGCTAACACTGGCACTGTCACGGCGATCAGGAGTCTGTCCCTGAGGCTGCATCACATCCTCAATGGGATGCCAGGTCAGCACAGGGCATAAACACACTCACACTTTTGCTCATACACTATATGCAATTCAGAGTCCAATTTGCCTGACTGAACTGCTGGAGGTAGGCAATGCACCCAGTAGGAACCCTCACAGCATAGTCCCCCATCTTGAGGTGAGAGACACCCCCGGTGGTGGGTCCTGTAAGGTGAATTTAATGGCTCTGAACAAACAGGGGCTGTAATGACATCCAAAGCACACTGTATGAAACTATCTGCAATATCAGAGAGAGCTCAGTGCTGCCCTCCCAAAGATGTGATTTTAATGCTTCTATCTTGCATACCTGACTGCCTTGAACACTTTAAACCCAATTTCCGGGAAACTTTCCCAAGCCAGTTTAACTGACATTAATTTCCTTGGAGGAGGACACAAGGAGGGAAGCTGATTCCAGATTGACTCCCAGATGGAGAGAAAATTAAAGAAATGGAAAAAAAAAAGTCAAATGAGCTTCTCACTTCAGCTCCAGATGACGAATTGTGCCGCTGATTTCCGGCTAGCAAAGCAGACACACGGGCAGGTTTCATCTTCCGGGAGGGAGCCACTGCACCTTCTCACACGGATGGAGATGTCAGATACACCAGGACAGCCAGAGAGACAGGCCGTATGGAGGATGATATGAGAGCAGCAGAGTGGCGTGCTGGAAAGCAAAAGGCATGTCTCTAGTGACAAGGTATTCCTGCGTCTGGCTCTGGCCTCCTTTCCTGTCACGCTATCCGTGGCCAATTCATGAGTCGGCGGCGCGCCCCTTTGCCGGGAAAATGCCACGTGCTGCTGGTGGACTTCACAAAGGAGCTTCGTCTCAGTGGAGCGACATTAAAGCAGAAGAGGATTGGGACTATTTGCCGACGGCATGATGTACAAAGCAGGAGGAAAATGGCTGCATATCCACAGCCCTGCTGGAGCATGTGGCCAAACCCAATAACGGTCTACGGCCCCTGCAGGGAAACGTAGGACATGCGTACATAGCCTGCATGCCTCCCAAGAGGGCAAAAAACAGATGAATAAGGCCTAATAGCCTTAAGAGTGCATTGAAGTGAATCTGCAGCCATCGGGTCGTGTTCTTTATGTATGTAAGATATCTGTGCCAGAGAGAACGCGGCATTTATGGCCCCAGGATGTATAAGCCTCCAGTCCTGTGTAAAGGTCATGACAAGCCTTTATCAGCACTACTCACTATACCCACAAAAGTCACTTCCATCTGCAAAACACTCCGAATCTGATGACACCTGGTGAATTTTTACACGTTTTAAACAGAAAAATGGACGCATAGTGAAATAATGAGAATAGTGGAGAACCAAAGACATCCATCCACTTTATCTGGTGGAGATGTTGGGTATGACCCCCACTAATGCATATGTGTTACTGATGCTGGAGTCTGAACTCTAAGGGGCTGATCGGGGGGGGGGGGGGGGGGGGCAAATTATCGCTTTTCATTTCAGGGTGGATAGAGGGGCAGCTGCAATCCATGAACATGCATGTGATGAGGAGTTTTTATGCATCACACTGAGGCAATTCATGTGGAAACAGAGCGATGCTGGCAAAATATAATCATGCTTTCCTAAGCCACACGGTAAGCTAACCATGCAATCCTGAATCACACAGCATAAAAATGCCATCCTGAGCCACGCAGCATGCTAAACATGACATCCATGCTATTCTGAACCGTGCAGCATGCTAACCATGCTAACAATGCTATCCTGAACCACAGAGTTCGCTAACCATGATATCCTGCATCATGCAGCATGCTTAGCAAACTATCCTGATCCATGCAGCACGCTAAACATGACAACCATGCTATCCTGAGTGATGTAGCATTCTACCCATGTTGTCCTGAACCATGCAAAATGCTAAGTATACTATCCTGCTAACCATTCTACCCGAAATCACACAGAATGCTAATCATGCTAAGCATGCTATCCTGAGCCACACTCAGGATAGCATATTTTATATGTTAACCTACGGTGGGTAGATAATGCATTTAATAACGCACTTTTACTGGAAGAATCGGTATATGCCTGCATGATACCTTCTACTTTCCAAAATGCCTCCAGCTAATTTCACTGGCTTATCAGGATGTTCCAAAAGAAATTATATGATCATTTTGGGTAGAAACTGCATCTATGTTTACGACTGCTTGTAAATCAACATACTAGATGATGACTTTTTTTTGGATTTTTCTACAGCAGAAAGAATGCAAGAAGAAGATTGGAATTCATGACCAAATAGAATAATTCACTAAACCAGTTCAAATGTAGTATTTCAACAAATGTATCATTCAAGTCATTCAAGCTGCAGTGCTATGAACTAGGCATGGTTACGCGGAACCCAGCTACAGTGTCTAACAAAAGGCCATTTCTCTAGCCTGCCACTACAGTAATTGCATGTCATTGAGGCAACATCCATTTAACAAATTCATTTTCTGATGCTCTTCGCAGCACCGAAGGGTAAACACTAGGGTGGGAAATTAAAAGTTCTATAATTAATTTGTCCCTCTTTCACCAGTGTTCTTGGAAGAAATCAATACACTCTTATGCTGCTTCTCCCCAGTGCTCTAACAATTGCAATTTAAAACACCCCCTTCAATCACACACAATTTCAAAGAGGAAAAACCAAATCTTACTCAGGCTGCAAATGGCAGTTTTCAGTTCAGGTGAGCAAAAAAGCCTCGAAGGATCCCTGTAAATGCAAGGGGGCAGACGGCTGATCCCAGCTGCTTCAGCCACAGCTGAAGCCAGGCCAGCAGTAGTCAGACAGATGGAGTATTAACAAGATTTACAGTGCTTAGGGGTTAAATAATGAAGCTGGGCACCTGATGATGCCGGCCTGCTTCAATGTGAGGGAGACATCCCCCTCCTCATCCGCCATGACTTGGGGGGGGGATCACCCTGCCACCCCCAGATATTACCACCTCAGATTCAAATCTGTATGCTAATGAGATTCTTATTGCCACATTATTTCATCCACACTTCTCAATATCCAGGAGAAGTTTTTATATATTGCAAATGTTTGTTGTATGCTTATGCAAGGCAGAAATATGACTGTATTTTGTATCCTGTCTGTTTTTTGTGATAATTATAATTTTTCTTGCTGCTGTACATTAGCAGGGAGAGTTTGGCTCCTAAGGGATTAAATCCCATCATGGTACTTTGCTTTGACAGGATGAAACCTCTCCAAAAAGACGGCATGGTATTCCAGCCTATTAGTCCGTGAGTCGTTTGAGAACACACTGAAAAGAACACGCGCCAAAAAAGATGCTGATTCAGCGAATCAGAGCACTTGGGTATTAGTTTCATTCCCATAAATATTCCCAGGATGCCGAGTGCTCATTTCAGGAGCGTAGTTACAGCCCAGGCCTCTGTACTTACCCTGCTGCTGTCAGGCTGTGATGGGGGGGGGCTGACTGGATCCCCCCAGGGAATTGCTAAGGGGACTGACTGAGTTCTCAGCGAGCCCGCAGACGGACAGAGCTCCTGCTGCCTTCCCTCAGCCATGCCTGCTGTTTCAGCAGTTGTACAATGTTGCAAATTGATGGCCATTTTGGGCTGAGATGCAACATCCCAAAGTGAACTTTCTCTGCCACAGGGGAAGGGGACACCAGCCGGGCTGGGCATGGAGGGCTCGAACTGATCTGAGCTGAGCTGAGCAGCCTAGCCGCCTAGTGGTGGGGGAGAGAGCACAGCTGCAGTCTATACTGTATTTACACTGGTAAAACCCAAACCCCCCTCATAATCTGCAGGTTGATTACATGTGATAATTCTAATCACCAAATAATGGGTGTTTCAGACTGCTAATCGATTCTGTCCTGGCCTTGGCTTCTGCCATGCGGATCCTGCCAAAACATGCAATTGGGGCCTTAAGAGGAAGCCATGCTACTCTCAGACACACAGACACAGTGCTGTTTCACTGGAGGGGACGGCATGGGCGCGGCCATCCACAGGCACACAGCATTTATGGAGAAGATGTGTGTCTTTTACTTTGATACTACAGCTGATAGTACCAATCGTGCGGTATGATCCTGCCACATCCCAGCGGCACATTGTGGTAACCACCCATCTACATGTCTTGGTTCCTGCCTGTCTAGTTGCTTGGACCCGCCTCCTTTACAATCTGATTGGATATCTCCCTGGACTAATCATTCTTCATTCTTTCCTCAGAACATTTTTGTGTAAGTAAAATTCCCACGAGCCCCCTCTAGGGTCCACATTAGTTACATGACTGGCGACACACTGTGGTCCCCACCCCTCTGTATATAACATATTTTGAAATGAAGAATATATAATCAAAACATACTTTAAATTACAGGACAATCCACAGTGCCGTGCCCCCGGCATACTTACTGATATCGCAGGTTTGGTCTCATCAGGCACACTAGCCTAACTCTGACTTACAGCAGAGAGATAAATAATTCATCTTTAGTGGAACCTTAGGGAGGATTTCAGATGATTTAATTGCACATTTTGCTCCTAATACCGTTTCTCATGCACATTCTCCGATTGTGGAGCTGCCCCGTACCCTGACTGCCCTGTTAATGGGTGTCCGGCTGGGGGTCCACCTTTGACCCTCACAGGGACACAGCTATAGGGACGGCACCAATTTTTTTAATAAGCCGCAGAGTTAAAAGCAGGTCAATGGGGATAACTCAGTCTTTACCTGTGGTCTTTATAAATCCCATCCAACCTGGACACATAACCCTACCCCTCCCTGCTTCTCCAACCTAGACACACCCCCCAACTCCAGCCTGGACACATCTCTCTAACCCTACCCCTATGATGTCTCGATCACTACTGCGGATGTACTGATGTAAGTGAACATTCTCCGGCCACTTTGAGGCTCGAATGACATTTCTGTAAAAAAAAAAAAAAAAAAAAAAAAAAAAAAACAGAGATAGAGCTAACAGTGACATGGCTGACAAAATGTCAAGACAGCTGTCGTACTGCCAGAATCCCATCCTTGATTAACTTATAAATTACTGGTAGCACAATAATACTGCATTTAGTTTTGTCCACATTATGTCACAAAACACCCCAAGCATTCACTTCCATCCGATCATGAACAGATGACATGAACGCACAGAGCATTGTACCTGTTGTCCTTTATGACCATTGCTGTATCATTTCAATCATCAGATTAAAAATAACATGCTGTCTCATATGAATCCAGCCTTCGCTTGTGGTATTATCTGTTACATATGGATAGAGGAGCCCTGGAGAGAGGCAGCAGAAGCACAGGCGAGCTCTTTAAAGGGCCGATGTCTTTCATGTCGGACGGCTGTTTTCCTGAGCTCCTGGATTCTACCATTTGGGCTTCCTGCTTTAGTGACCCTTTGTCTCCTCTGGGCTCTCTGGCATATCCACAGAATGCCAACACAAAACATCGCTAATCAATCCCACCGACAGCACCAGGGTAGCGTGGATATAGCAGGGACCCCGAAAAAGAAAGGGCAGGGGGGCTACAGGGCCTGTCAGTGCTGGGCAGAGATGGGGGGGGGGTGCAAGGGATCAAAAATTCAGTCGCCCCTTGAGACTTGACATTCATGGTTTCGGTTATTCACACAGAGGCCGTGAGCAATTAAACGGGGATATTTCTGGAGTTCGCTGAAAGATCGCAGAAACTCACAGACGACACGTAAGCCAAAAATGATACTGAAAATGCTTTGGACGCCATAAAATCATATACTGCATAAATATTACTGACACATAATATTTGTAGTGCAAGTTCATATTATGTTTTTAATATTGATTAAAGTCTTGACATGTGAAGTGTACAGTTTGTGTAGAAATTGGTAATAAACAGACTTTTATGTTGTTCTTCAGGCAGGCAGTGCTTTGGGTGAGGTTATTGTTTACACATTTTCACATTGGGGGGCCTTCCTCCCTTAACCCTCGTGAATGTGTGTACTGAGATGTGGCAAGGAAAGGCAGAGGACCAGACAAACACCTTCAAAGTCACATGGCATGTTGAGAGGGGGCCCATCTCACCTGTGCTGTGGCCTCTGTTTGGGCCCCGCCTAGGAAGGCCTCTTCGTCGCAGATCGCCAGGCCTCCTTAGGGGGGCTGTGTTAAGCTCCTCCTGCTGCTCGTGGCAACATTGGACTTGACCCCAGGGCTGTATGGCGTTTTCCAGGTCGAGGAAGGCCGCATGATGACAGTTTGCTCCCCAGCTGACGACTCGCATTCATTGGCACGACTCACTTTTTTAAAGAGGCAATGCTGATTTTCCCCAAGCACAGTACCAGGGTAAATTCACTTCTCTGTACTATCCGGACGTCCTGTGTCTGAAGGTTGAGCAAGCACAGTACCAGGGTAAATTCACTTCTCTGTACTATCCGGACATCTGGTGTCTGATAGCGAGCGAGCACAGTTCCTGGGTAAATTCACTTCTCTGTACTATCCGGACGTCCTGTGTCTGATTTTGAGCGAGCACAGTACCAGGGTAAATTCACTTCTCTATACTATCCGGACATCTTGTGTCTGATAGTGAGCGAGCACAGTACCAGGGTAAATTCACTTCTCTGTACTATCCAGACGTCCTGTGTCTGATTTTGAGCGAACACAGTACCAGGGTAAATTCACTTCTCTGTACTATCCGGACGTCTGGTGTCTGATAGTGAGCGAGCACAGTACCAGGGTAAATTCACTTCTCTATACTATCCAGACGTCCTGTGTCTGAAGGTTGAGCAAGCACAGTACCAGGGTAAATTCACTTCTCTGTACTATCCGGACGTCTGGTGTCTGATAGTGAGCGAGCACAGTACCAGGGTAAATTCACTTCTCTGTACTATCCGGACGTCCTGTGTCTGAAGGTTGAGCGAGCACAGTACCAGGGTAAATTCACTTCTCTATACTATCCGGACGTCCTGTGTCTGATAGTGAGCGAGCACAGTACCAGGGTAAATTCACTTCTCTGTACTATCCGGACGTCCTGTGTCTGATACTGAGCGAGCACAGTACCAGGGTAAATTCACTTCTGTGTACTATCCGGACGTCTTGTGTCTGATGATGAGTGAGCACAGTATCAGGGTAAATTATCTTCTCTGTACTATCCAGATGTCCTGTGTCTGATGATGAGTGAGCACAGTATCAGGGTAAATGTACTTCTCTAGAGATTGTAGATGAGAGTAAATTAGGTTAAACACCCATCTTTCTGCATTCGCACGGCCACCTTGTGGAGGCTCCCCTGAAGGGTTCACTCCTCTTGTCCGTTTGCCCCTGAGGGACCTGGTCGTGGATGCAGAACAGTCTGGCATGAGTCACTTCTGGGTGAAATTAGCTCTCTTTTCAGAATTCCAAACTTCCTCACCTCGGCCTCATTACCGTCTGGCCGACAAAGTCGCTGCGATGGGAATATTAATGACGGCCTCAATCTGCAAAGTCAAAGCGGCCCCCATCTTCGGTTACCCTCTCCCCCACACCTCCCCCAAACATGGGGACTATGTCCTTCCAGCCAGGGGTGCCTGTCTTTCCCCCAGCCTAGTAGAGTTAAAATCTCACTCAACAACCTCCCAAACGTTTTACATTACCCTAATTTCTCTTCTTATCTCGCAGCTACATCTACCTCAAATGCATTTTATTTTTTATCTGTGTTCCATAAACAGCTTGTCCCAGGAATGAGGGGATGTCCTAAACAGGATGCCAGTCCAACACTAGGCACAAGCCGGGGGACACCCTGGACTGGATGCCAGTCCATCACTGGGCACAAGCTGGGGGACCCCCTGGACTGCATGCCAGAACATCACTGGGCACAAGCTGGGGGACACCCTGGACAGGATGCCAGTCCATCACTGGGCACAAGTTGGGGGACACCCTGGACTGGATGCCAGTCCATCACTGGGCACAAGCTGGGGGACACCCTGGACTGACCGCCAGTCCATCACTGGGCACAAGCTGGGGGACGCCCTGGACACGATGCCAGTCCATCACTGGGCACAAGCTGGGGGACACCCTAGACTGGATGCCAGTCCATCACTGGGCACAAGCTGGGGGACCCCCTGGACACGATGCCAGTCCATCACTGGGCACAAGCTGGGGGACACCCTGGACTGGATGCCAGTCCATCACTGGGCACAGGCTGGGGAACACCCTGGACTGGATGCCAGTCCATCACTGGGCACAGGCTGGGGGACACCCTAGACTGGATGCCAGTCCATCACTGGGCACAGGCTGGGGGACACCCTGGACTGGATTCCAGTCCATCACTGGGCACACACATACACACAGGTTTGTATTCGTATCTTTATGGGGACCATCCATTCATTTCTATGGGAAAAACCAAAATCCCAATCATGACACCTTTAACCTCTACCCATCCCTAACCTTAACCATAAGTAACCAACTGAAATACAAGACTTTTGTCATTTTTACTTTATTGCTTGCATTCACAAATAGATTTTATAAAACTGAGGTTATCCAAATGGGGACCTCAAAAGATGTCCCCAAAAAGTAGGGAAATTTCAGGTTTTACTACACTTTGGGGACAATTTGGTCCTCAAATGTGATCTATGCAAACCCACAGACACAGACATACACACACACATTCATACACATACACTTTCATTGTCCATCTTCATTTATTTCCATCTACAGATACTATACTCTTAACCTCTATTGTAATTTCTTTTTTGTAGTCTCATTTGATTCCCTTCTTTATATGATTTGCTCTTTCTTAGTATTGCATATTTCCTTTCAGGCACAATTCTGGAAGCAGGTGAAAGGCATTTCACTACACATGTGTGCAGTGATTATGCTCGTGAAACCTGAAACAGTGACATATAATGAGCAATTTACAGACACCATTTCATCTACCTGTGTGTGTTGGATTGTGGGAAAAAAAACTGGATTCCCAGTGGGAGGATCCCAGAGCACGACAGCAGGGCACGGTGATGCCCACATGATATTCACTGAGCCACCCTGCCCTGAATGAGGTGCATGGAAAGGGGGGGGGGGGGAGGGTGCTCACAGTATGTTTACAGTGTATGATGCACTGTGTCTCTTAAAACAGGAAGTGCTTCTTCACTAAGAAAGAGAGGTCCTCGTTGGCTGACTGGGGTAGGGGGTAGCTCACAGTATGTTTACTGTGTGTGATGCATTGTGTGTCCTAAAGCATGAAGTGATTCTTCACTAAGAGAGTGAGGTCTTCATGGGTTGACTGCGGTGGCAGGGACCTCACAGTATGTTTACCGTGTGTAATGCACTGTGTGTCCTAAAGCATAAAGTGATGCTTCACTAATAAAACAAGGTCCTCCTGCGTTGGCCGGGGGGGGATCACAGCGTGTTTAATATGTAGAAAACACTATGTGTTCTACAGCGTGAAGTGCTTTTTCAATATGAGAGTGAGGTCCTCCTGGGCTGGCCAGAGGGGCTCACAGCATATTTGATAGGTAGAAAACACTGTGTGTGTTACAACGTGAAGTGTTTCTTCACTAATAGAGGCTCGCATTGTGTTTCCTAAAGCATGAAGCACTTCTTCACTTATTCACTAAGAAAGACAGGTCCTCATGGGCTGACCGGGAGACTGGGAGGGGGCACACAGTGTGCTTCCTGTGTGTGACACACTGTGTGTCATAAAGTGTGAAGCGCTTCTTCACTAACAGAGAGATGGGCTCGCATCGCTACACTGGAGAATCATACTTCAATTTCTGCCTTTTGATGAAAAAACATCATAAAAAATACATAAAGCGCATGAAAAAAGCAGCACGGCTACTCTATGCCTCCTTCCTGAATCAATAAAGGAACCATTTTCAGCTGCTCGCCAAGCCTGCAGCAAAGCCGCTCTCTCCTCATATCGAGCTGGATTCATAAAACGTCGGCAGGAGTGAGAATGTAATCAGAAGAGAGCTGCACTCTGCAGCCGAGTGCTGTAAGTGCAGCCGCTCGCATGAACTGTGAGTTACATGCTGGGATCAATACTTTAATACAGCGAGGCATCCGACATGAATAATACAGTAATGTGTCGAGCTCGGAGACCGGAAAATCTGATCTGTAAGTGTAATTTAACTACCTTTACTGGGCATGACCTTGGAGAACATAGCTAATATAACCCTAATTTTAAAGGTTTTCCTCTGAATAGTAATGCAACAAATCCCAAGTATTGTGTCATAAGCTCAAGGTAATATTTGAGTATCCTTTGATAAATTTGAGTATTCTTGCATGTTCAACAAAGAAACTTAACCTGAAATACCATGTTAATTTATATGTATCAGTGAAATCATTGCAGGGAATTTAAAAAGAAAATACAGAAGCTTCAACATTTGAAAGCTCTGGGTTGAAATCTTTCTGCAACAGGCCTGCATGTAATAAACCAGCATAATTACAGTGTGTTACAATGGCAAACAGTACTTCCTTTTAATGCGAAACAAATAAACATGTTGTGAATGATATGTTAAAGGATAGGGCAAAGAAGTCCAACCTTTTACAGTGAGAGCTGGGGGGGGGTTGTCCCTATGGTCACAGTCCACATGTTGCCAACCACTGTCCTAAGCTATGGATACCCGAATAACTGGTAGAGCCAATAACCTGTCACATGGGTACCTGGCAGAGCCAATCGCAGCTCACTTGGATACCAGGCAGACCCAATTGCTAATCACCTGGATACCTGGCAGAGCCAATCACCTTACCTGGATGTGAGCAAACTCACAGTCATCGACAGCGTCTAGTACAGTGTCTAATGGGTTTATGGGGTTATGGTGTTAACTGAATCCTTAACTGAGCTCTGGTTTCCAAATGCGAAGAAACCCAGCAAAATCGCTTTCTCTGGAACATACTGGACATTTAATTGCCTGAATTTATATATACATATGAATGAATATCAGGAAACCCATCAGGATCTCCTCACTCACATATAAGACCAAGTGCATGAAGGTAATAGATGTAAATGCGGGTTGAGTGGCTGGTCACATGAGAAGCACGTGTGGGTTTGGGCCGGGGGCTAAGGACGGCTCCGTTAACATCTCGCCCTACGCTCGCCAGCCCCAGCCAGCCTGAAAAGCATGGGCTCGCTGTGTCCTGCTCACTGCGTCTGGCTTGCCTGATCCCTCTATATCTGCACCAGTATGGCATACTGGCAGAGACGGCACGGGGTAGCACTGGTAGCAGCATGAGCAGAGATAGCATTGGTTGGTGGCATGGGCAAAAACAGCAGCAGTGGCAGAGTAATCAGCGGCGGCACAGTGACCATAGCAGGCCCTAAGACTGGAAGACAGCAGTGTTACTGTGGGGATTTTTCCCAGGACTGCAGGCAAATGGAAACGGGAGGGCAGCATTCCAGCTCGATGATTCAGCCGATATCCAAACATCTATTTTAGCTGGTCAGGCTCTTCTGTGAATATTCATCAGGCAAAACTGAAGCATTAGGAGACGAGTCAGGCTCCTTCTCTTTCCAGTTAATGATGCATTCCTGAAATAGGCCTTTACATAAATACACATTCAAAGCACAGATGTGAGGCTCACAGGCTTCCTGCAGTTCAAGGATCAAGCTGGCAGCTCCCCAGAGATTAAAGTCTGCCCAGAAATGACAGGCGTACACGTTATACTGTCGATTTCAGGAAGCTAAAGTGTCAATGAAGAAAAAAAAGATTGTAAAAGTAATAAGATTAACACCCCAAAAGTAAACTTGAGTGATTAAAAGGATCTGGCAAACACAGCCGTTCAGTCCTGCTTCAGGACACGACATTTCCCTCGTAAAACAGGAATTACCTTGTGCAAATGTCTGCAAACTCACAGATCCTTTATGAAAAATAAGCAAACTATGTTATCAAAATAAAGGGAAATATAAGGACATATTCATCTATGCTAGGTGAGGTCGCTGATCCCTCTGGCTTTTTCAATATCGTTTGCCACAGCTGTGTGTGTTTAATCGCCATGGCAACGCGTCTGCACCATCCTGGCCTGCATCAGTGTGGTCTATCAGTGCAGCTGTAATAACGCAGGGGCCTTGGAAACACAGCACATACGCCTGTCAGGGCATTGGGGGCTCAGCGCTTTCCCCCATTATCTCCTCATCACTCTACTACAGTGAGCACCATAAATATTTGGGCAGAGACAAAGATTTTCAGTTTTTAATTCTGTACATCACCACAATAAATTTTAAAAGAAACAAGTCAGATGCAGTTAAAGTGCAGATTTTCAGCTTTAATTCAGTGTGTAGAACAAAAACATTGCATAAAAATGTCGGGAACCAAAGTAATTTTTCTACACAATCCCCTCCTTTCAGGAGCTCATAAGTAATTGGACAAATTACTGCAAATAAAATGTTCAACTCTAATACTTAGCTGAAAACTAAGCTTACAGAGTACATGTTTACATGTGGTTAACTTAGTTGAAACCTCTTTGCAGGAAATGACTGCCTGTAGTCTTGAACACATGACCAGACGCTGGGTTTCCTCCTTTTTAATGCTCTGCTAGGCCTTTACTGCAGCAGCTTTCACTTGCTGTTTATTTGAGGGTCTTTCTCTCTGTAGTTTAGTCTTTAGCAAGGGCACGCCTAAGCAGACAGAGGACACTTATGGAGACGCGCCGCACGAGGAGTCCGTCAGACACACAGAGGATGCTTACGGAGACACGCCGCGCGAGGAGTCCGTCAGACACACAGAGGACGCGTACGGAGACACGCCGCGCGAGGAGTCCGTCAGACACACAGAGGACGCTTACGGAGACACGCCATGCGAGGAGTCCGTCAGACACACAGAGGACGCTTACGGAGACACGCCGCGCGAGGAGTCCGTCAGACACACAGAGGACGCTTACGGAGACACGCCATGCGAGGAGTCGGTCAGACACACAGAGGACGCGTACGGAGACATGCCGTGCGAGGAGTCCGTCAGACACACAGAGGACGCTTACGGAGACACGCCATGCGAGGAGTCGGTCAGACACACAGAGGACGCTTACGGAGACACGCCATGCGAGGAGTTGGTCAGACACACAGAGGACACTTACGGAGATGTTTACATGTGGTTAACCAGGGGAACAAACATTAAGCTAAAAGCCTTCAGCTGCTCTAAATACCCGTTGCTCCTTCTCTGTGGCCCTTAAACCTTTTCATTACACTACTGTAAAAGATAAAAAGCAGAAAGAATCCTGCTGTAAGAACCTGATGGATGAAGAGTCTCAGGCCCCAGGAAGAGTCAGTCTGAGATGATTTCTGTGTACAGTGTTACAGCTGAATCTTACCTGATGAAGTTCAACCCAGCAGACATCCTGTGCCCAGTTACTGTCACCCCCTCTAACTAAGGACTCAAAGGTGTCAGATGTCCCCATTGGCTCCCCTGGTCTTGCAGTGGTATTTCAGGGATAGCTTCAGCTGTTGTAACTTGTGCCCATTCACCTAGAGTACTCTGTTCCCTTAAGACTGACAGTGTATCTTTTCACACTAGAACGTAATTTTTCCATGTTGCACAAAAGTGTAAGAGAGGCACTTATGATTGTAGGTCCACAGTGAGCCTGGAGTATATCCCAGGAAGCACAGGGCACAGATGCCCTGTGTGGACATTGGTCCATCACAAGACAAGACCTCCACCGCCCGTTCCCTGTTACCTCAAGCCACACCCACTGCCCCGCTGTTACTGGAAAAGCCTGCCTACCAAAACGGACACTTAAAAATGGCCTAAAAGCATGCATACCCGACTTCCTGTTTACTTCAGCATACACAGGAAGAGAAAGTGTGTCATTGGGTAAAATATATTTTTAAATGAACACTAATGGGCACTTAAATGCAGAACAGGAACAGGAAAGTTACCAGCTTGCCAGTCAATCGAGAGTAATGCTGCCAACACTAAAGTATGTTCACAAAACATCCGAGTTTCTAACCTGCACTTTGTATAACCCTTTCATATCTGGAAGGGATCTCCAGACTCAGATAAGATTTCTTAGAAACTTCAGTATCTTGATGATTTTGAACTGCTGAGTCATATAGTCCTGACCTTCTGTGGCTGGTGGGGACTGAAGCTAAGAATAAACTTTCTAATTAGCTATTTTTTTGTCCTATAAAATTACCACAGATTGCAAACTGGTGAACCACAGTATTATACACAGCTGAAGGTGGAGCTGAGATCAGTCGCTACTCTCCTGGCATTTTAGGACATGGAGCGGGAGAGTTTTCCAAGCATGCTACAGTATACATCATGCACGTCTCGGTACAGCAGCATGCATTCTAGCAAAATGAAGCCATATTTAAGCATTATAATAAAGCTTAGAAAGTGTATTTACTAATAAGAAAATGTGTCCATGTTGGAAACTGCTTTGGAAAGTGCCAGAATGGAGAGGGGTGGCACCTGGGCACACAGGGCCTTACAGGGGGTAGGACCGTCACTGTACTGTGGAAGCTTGGCCAGGTTCTACCTGCAGGCTTCCGGAAGCCTCCTTGTCCTGAAATCACATGGCTGGTCATCTTAGTGGCATTTATACAGCCTTTTAGGGAACAAAGCTAGAAACACCTTTTTTTCTAATCAATCTAAAGAACAGAAAATAAATACAAGCTAAATGAATATTGACAAGTCTTCAAAAATATTGTGTGCACTTTGTGGTAATGTAGAACATTAAATTTTGGTTTTCTGAGTGTGTTTAACCTCTAAAAACCTTAGACACAATAAATGAAAGACCCAATTGGGTCATCTTTATTAAACCACATCTCAGATAATTTGCTAGATGTGTTTTAATTACAGAAAGGCACGTCACTACCATCATTATCATTCAAGAAACCTTGGAGAGCTCAGCAACAAATACATTTGGCAATGTTCTTTCTACATATAGGGAAAAGCCAAATATCACAAAAAGGAAAAGAGATGATATGCACATTTAAATGGCACCTCTGATCAATCATCTGAAAAAACACTAATGCTGTTTAAGGGGGGGAGCTATCATCTATAAGGTGAAAGGGCTATTATATATAAGGTGAAAGGACTATCATCTATAAGGTGAAAGGGCTATCATCTATAGGGTGAAAGGACTATCATCTATAAGGTGAAAGGACTATCATCTATAAGATGAAAGGGCTATCATATATAAGGTGAAATGCGAGGAATTACAGGTATGATCTAGAGGGGCTAAAGGGGGATGGATTATCTAAAAAGGGAGGAGAGGAGCTAACATCAAAAGGAAGAAAGGGGAGGGACTATCATCTGAGGGAGGAGGGTTTATTATCGAAAAGGCAGAAAGGGGAGGTGCTGGGATCTAAAAGATGAAAAGAGAGGAGCTATTATCTAAACAAGGAGAGGAGAGGAGCTGTCAATTAAAGCTGGATGATTTTTTTATCTAAAAGGCAGAAAGAGGAGGAAGAGGAGGGGCAGTTACTTAAAAGAGGAAAGGGAATGGAGTAAGGGGAGGAGGAGTTATCATCTAAATGAGGAAATGTGGGGAGCTATCATCTAAAAGGGACAAGGGTTGGGGCCATCATCTGCAAATGGGAAGTGGGCAGAGCCATCATCTTGAAATGTGTAGAGCAGACAAATCAAATCCTTCATGTTTCATGGATCATATTCTATAGACTGACTGAATTACGAATCAGTTATATATTACAGGAAATGATAACAGTAGCTTATCCCCTGGTGGCTAATCCACTAAAACCTGGCACCCTCTGATTCTGGTATCGATGTGACTGAGGACCATCAAGTTAGAAGGAGCCTTAATCATAATCAATAGCCTTTAAACAGAGATAAGATGAAACAGATACATGGATGACAGCTTAATTTTACCTGAGATCTTTTTTCAGAAAACTAAGTAGAAATTTACAGCCCATGTGTTACATCCTGCACACCCTACCTGCTCCGCCTGCTACACCTGTTACACATTAGTCTTACCTCTCGTGTGATTCACTCCGGCTGCCTCTTGTTTGTGCCCTCATGAGTCCTTGTAATAAAGTGCTCCACAGTCTTGTGTTCTCCAGTCTAGGCATTGACTGCTATCTTGTTTGTAGCCTGTCTTTGCTTCAGCCTTCTGTGGTCTGGATTTTGATACTGTTAGTTTTTTGTGTTCTCTTTCAGTGGAATAAACATTCTGTTTGCTCCTGCGCCTTCTCCTGGGTCCTTCCCACCTCACGTGACACCATGCACACATTGAGAACCAAATGTATTATATCTACAAGGAAATCTAGCCTTTGTTATATAGTTTTATTCTTCCAAAAAGATTAAAATAGCTGAAGTAGCAAAAAGGCTCCTCTATTTTAAAAATATGTTTCTTTGCAAATTAAGTATTTCAGCTAATCAATACATAGGCCTAGTTAAAAATTAAGATTGTTAAAAGAATGATAATGTGTTTTGTTTCTTTTATTTGATCATTTTGAGACAAAGTTTACTAAATGTCATTAATCAGGCAATAATCAGGTACTTATTTGCTTTTGTATTTGTTAAAAAAACACTAAAAAACTAAGCCTTCAAGCAATATCATTATTTTAACATGATTTGACATAATTCGATGTAATTGGATCTGTGCAACTAACACCTGATTCAATGCTAATTAATTATGATTTTTTTTTCTACATCCAAGCCCAACACATATTCAACTGCTAGGACCAACCTATTAAAACCTGTTATTCTGACCTGAAAACTGCAATTCACTTAGAAGCACTTAGAGGGAAATTTAGCTGAAACTAAATACTGATAATGCTCTCATAATGAATCATTAGTAATATTTTTCCAACATTGATCTTGCTCTTGCAGTGGTCTTTAAATGGTAGTTAGCCATACAATCGAGCAGAACTAGGAGAAATTAAAAGGCTCGCAGGATAGAGTAGATGGGAAAGAGTTAAAAGTGTAAGAGTTTCTGTTCAAGGTAAAGGAGTATCTGAGATGTACTGGCAAGAGAGAGCCAGGAATTTGGTGCTGACCGGTGTGGGGGTGGCCCCCAGTTGTATATTTTGCCACCAACTAGGGGAAAATAGTTTGTTGATCATGATCCATTTCTCCATGAAAGAAATAAATCATCCATTACCCATCTCCAATCAGCCCTGGTAAATCGGTTATATAATGCCAGGGTTTGGAAAGAAAGACCAGCTCTTGTAAGACAGGTACACCGATAAAATTCTAGCACTTGCCAATAGCCAGTCAACGCCTACATAAATATCATGGCGGTCAAGCTGTGGCAGAGGTGTACCTCTTACGGCATGGGGGGGGGGTTCGTATGGGATGCATTTCCAGCTCAGCTCCCAAAGTGTGAGGCTAACATGTCAGAATAGTATGTGCCCAGTCTCTCTCCGCTGTCACGTTTCAGTCAGTGTGATTTGCCCAGGGGTATATATATATATATATATATATATATATATATATATATATATATATATATATATATATATATATATATATATATATATAAAGGATCAAAGCCGTGAGAATTTGCTGTAGGGGGATCTGCAAATCACGCCAATACTGATATATGTCAAGCTCTGTGCTGCACTAACACAGAGTGTTAAGTTTTACGGAGGTCTTAAATGTTATCTGGTATGGGGGGAAAAATTGATCCTGTTTCTTTTTGGTAGAAGCATCGACCTTTACAAACCTTGAAGGATAATGATTTTAGATAAGCGGGAGAGGATTCTGAAAGTTATCACTTACTACAGGCATCTATTGGACATTTAAAATATTAAAGTCTGTGTTGCCTACTTTTCTCCAAGTTTTCCACACATTTGCATGTAGGAGAAAAATGGATGGTTACAGTATCCATCCATCCATCCATCCATTTTCCAAACCGCTTGTCCTACTGGGTCGCGGGGGGTTCGGAGCCTATCCCGGAAACAATGGGCACGAGGCAGGGAACAACCCAGGATGGGGGGCCAGCCCATCACAGGGCACACTCACACACCACTCACTCTCACACGCATACACACACCTACGGGCAATTTAGCAACTCCAAGTAGCCTCAGCATGTTTCTGGACTGTGGGGGGAAACCGGAGTACCCGGAGGAAACCCCACGACGACATGGGGAGAACATGCAAACTCCATGCACATGTGACCCAGGCAGAGACTCAAACAGTATATTACTCTTGTTGTTTTCTTCTCTGGCTTTGAACACAAAAAATGCATGGCAACTGTGCCCATATCAGCTTAAATCATGCTGAGCTGATAGAAATACTTTACAAGCTACAATGGTTTTAAAAACAGACAGGAGGTCAACAAATTAGCAAAGTATCAGTGGGCCTTTTGCAGTTGAGTAGGATTAATTAAACTCCTAGGTCACGTCCAGTCCCAGAATTCAGCCTGATAGCAAGAAACGATGTGATAACAGTCATATCATGTTATTACACTGAATCTGTCAGGCATCATAATGCATTTACAGCAGCAACTGAAAAAGCAGGTGAACAATGTGCCCTAGCAAAGGAACTGCGTGATAAGGGCTTCCTCATCTCCTGTCGCTAGCTCGATTGCCAAAACATGCACACGCTCCTGACTGCAGAAGGCTAGCAGAACACGTCCCCACAGCCTGTTAATGCTCTGCAGCATCACCTGGGCTGCCCTGTGCTCCCACTGTGCTCTCGCTGTTTTGCCTTTCTTAGGTGCGGCTCTTCTGTGAGGACACAGTGTAAAGAAAACATCATTGCGCAGAATACCATTAATTTGCATATGATCACTATGAGATGGGAGTTATACATGTAGACAGTGGCTCTCCTGCAGACTGACAAATCAGTGACACTGATGTTTAGGTGCAAAACTCTCAGACATTAAACCTGTCGACATTAAACATCTGCTCTTACTCAGCTGCAATTAAATCCATGAGCAGTGTGATTTGATAAAGATAATTTTAAGACACTTTAAAACCACACCCACTTAGAGCTCAGAGCTCGCTCTACATGGACAGTCCCAGCCACACCCTCATTACCCTACGGTCCATCTCCTCAGAGCTCGCTCTACATGGACAGTCCCAGCCACACCCTCATTCCCCTACGGTCCATCTCCTCAGCGTTCGCTCTACATGGACAATCCCAGCCTCACCCTCATTCCCCTGCAGTCCATCTCCTCAGAGCTCACTCTACATGGACAATCCCAGCCACACCCTCATTTTCCCACGGTCCATCTCCTCAGAGCTCACTCTACATGGACAATCCCAGCCTCACCCTCATTCCCCTACAGTCCATCTCCTCAGCGTTCGCTCTACATGGACAATCCCAGCCACACCCTCATTTTCCCACGGTCCATCTCCTCAGAGCTCACTCTACATGGACAATCCCAGCCTCACCCTCATTCCCCTACGGTCCATCTCCTCAGCGTTCGCTCTACATGGACAGTCCCAGCCACACCCTCATTCCCCTACGGTCCATCTCCTCAGCGTTCGCTCTACATGGACAGTCCCAGCCACACCCTCATTTTCCCACGGTCCATCTCCTCAGCGTTCGCTCTACATGGACAATCCCAGCCACACCTTCATTTTCCCACGGTCCATCTCCTCAGAGCTCGCTCTACATGGACAGTCCCAGCCTCACCCTCATTTTCCCACGGTCCATCTCCTCAGCGTTCGCTCTACATGGACAATCCCAGCCACACCCTCATTTTCCCACGGTCCATCTCCTCAGAGCTCGCTCTACATGGACAGTCCCAGCCTCACCCTCATTTTCCCACGGTCCATCTCCTCAGAGCTCGCTCTACATGGACAATCCCAGCCTCACCCTCATTCCCCTACAGTCCATCTCCTCAGCGTTCGCTCTACATGGACAGTCCCAGCCTCACCCTCATTCCCCTACAGTCCATCTCCTCAGCGTTCGCTCTACATGGACAATCCCAGCCACACCCTCATTTTCCCACGGTCCATCTCCTCAGCATTCGCTCTACATGGACAATCCCAGCCTCACCCTCATTCCCCTACAGTCCATCTCCTCAGCGTTCGCTCTACATGGACAATCCCAGCCACACCCTCATTTTCCCACGGTCCATCTCCTCAGCGTTCGCTCTACATGGACAATCCCAGCCTCACCCTCATTCCCCTACAGTCCATCTCCTCAGCGTTCGCTCTACATGGACAATCCCAGCCTCACCCTCATTCCCCTACAGTCCATCTCCTCAGCGTTCGCTCTACATGGACAATCCCAGCCATACCCTCATTCCCCTACGGTCCATCTCCTCAGCGTTCGCTCTACATGGACAATCCCAGCCTCACCCTCATTCCCCTACAGTCCATCTCCTCAGCGTTCGCTCTACATGGACAATCCCAGCCACACCCTCATTCCCCTACAGTCCATCTCCTCAGCGTTCGCTCTACATGGACAATCCCAGCCACACCCTCATTTTCCCACAGTCCATCTCCTCAGCGTTTGCTCTACATGGACAATCCCAGCCACACCCTCATTTTCCCACAGTGCATCTCCTCAGCGTTCGCTCTACATGGACAATCCCAGCCTCACCCTCATTCCCCTACAGTCCATCTCCTCAGCGTTCGCTCTACATGGACAATCCCAGCCTCACCCTCATTCCCCTGCAGTCCATCTCCTCAGCGTTCGCTCTACATGGACAATCCCAGCCTCACCCTCATTCCCCTGCAGTCCATCTCCTCAGAGCTCACTCTACATGGACAATCCCAGCCACACCCTCATTTTCCCACGGTCCATCTCCTCAGAGCTCACTCTACATGGACAATCCCAGCCTCACCCTCATTCCCCTGCAGTCCATCTCCTCAGCGTTCGCTCTACATGGACAATCCCAGGCACACCCTCATTTTCCCACAGTCCATCTCCTCAGAGCTCGCTCTACATGGACAATCCCAGCCTCACCCTCATTCCCCTACAGTCCATCTCCTCAGCGTTCGCTCTACATGGACAATCCCAGGCACACCCTCATTCCCCTACAGTCCATCTCCTCAGCGTTCACTCTACATGGACAATCCCAGGCACACCCTCATTTTCCCACGGTCCATCTCCTCAGCGTTCGCTCTACATGGACAATCCCAGCCTCACCGTCATTCCCCCACAGTCCATCACCTCAGAGCTCGCTCTACATGGACAATCTCAGCCTCACCCTCATTCCCCTACAGTCCATCTCCTCAGCGTTCGCTCTACATGGACAATCCCAGCCACACCCTCATTTTCCCACAGTCCATCTCCTCAGCGTTCGCTCTACATGGACAATCCCAGCCACACCCTCATTTTCCCACGGTCCATCTCCTCAGAGCTCACTCTGCATGGAGAATCCCAGCCACACCCTCATTCCCCAACGGTCCATCTCCTCGGAGCTCGCTCTGCATGGACAATCGCAGCAGTGCGCTCGTTTCCAGTACATTCTATTTCCAGCCTGCCTTCTGTTAGCCCTGGGTTCTGTTTCTGAAGTACAAAATAAAATTAGCACCCTTCCTCAAAAAGCAGCGCCTGTCACCTACAGCGGCAGCCTGGTGGGAAGCCCATATAATTACACACAACAATGTGGCTGCATTGCAGCCCTTCTGCTGTCAGGCACAAGGGTGCTTTTCAAGCCAACAGCCTTTCCTTTCATTTTCAGGTCATGTCTCTGTGGGAAGCTGTAAAAGCAGGAGGCTTTGTTTGCGGGTGTGCACATGCATGTTTCTGTATGTGTGAATCCACACACATCCTCTCTTCCTCCTCAGCGACCTCTGTGTTTGATTGATTAGGTCTGTCATAGTATCTTGTGGGTAGGGTAGGTTTTGGATTGGGGGAGCCCTGCATGGGTGATGGATATCAGCCGTATGGGGTTTAAAATGACTTACTGTCGACGTCTATATGGTGTTAACAAAACAAGCTGCCAGGAACTAAGACGGAGGTGTTTCCAGCCAATATGGTGATTCAGTGGCCTGGATATCACATGCCAAAGACAGTCACGTCTCAGAGGAATTTCAAACGCAGACTTCAGCCTAAAAGTTGCTGGTTTGTAAACACGAATTCAATCTGAAATGAAAGTGCACTGAGTCACATAGCTGCAGATTGTCCCATGCTTTCCACCTTGTCTCTCCAGCTTCTCTTAAACATCTTACCTCCGTCTGATACATATGGAAGCTGAATCTTATCTATGGAGCTTGTGGAGAGCCGCAAATCCGCTCAGGGCTCATTGAGTTCCGCCCTTTATTTCTGAAAGAAAAACAAGATTTAAAGATTTCTCCGTCCCTTGCAGTGTTTCTGTGGCGCCTACAGAGTCAATGCAAGGCACAGCGATTATCAATCCACCAGGATGACTAAAGGAGAGCCTCCCACAAAACATGACAAACACATCCCCTGTTTTATCTGCTGCTGAATCGTGTGGCAAAGAACAACTTTCATGTCTGTGACTAAAGACTTTTCAGCAGTTGCCAGTTACACAACATGATGTTTACACAATACAATGGTTAAACACGTTATGCCATCGCACCACTGCACCGTTTATTACTCTTTAAAAAGACATAAGAATTTTGATGATAGTGATCGCACTTTAAGACTTTAAGCATGTGCTTTGCACCGACTCAATCATTCAAGCTGATTTGGCAGACAGGTGAGACCTTTCAGCTATTTAGCATCCTTAAGTGGTTGATTCATTGACAACAGGCTGAGATCTAATTCCGAATGTTCCTTGACCTCTTCAGCTCCCGAGCCTGACTGCCTATCCAGGCTTGCTCAACACCACTAGTATCATGTGCAAATCCAAGTGCTGACACCTACCCTGTGCTAGAGGAAAGTGACCCATAAATCAATTCATTCCACTGTAGACCCAAAGGGTAGTTCTGTTCATAACTATGACTGTGTCTAGTGAGACTGACAGCTGATATCCCACACATACTTGAACATGACAGACACTTCAAAGCTCATGCTGAGTGGCAATGCTGTGGCCTGACTTCCTACTGGTCACCTTCCTGGTTCCCATTGGGTGAGCCAGCTTGCTAATTCACAGTGCATGGGAGCCGTACTCAGTATTAGCTCTGTCTCTCCCATCGCTCATTATGGGATTGGTGCATTTGCATTTCCAGTGAAGTAAGAACAAAATGAATCCAGGGACTCTTAATCGTGGGAACAAGAACAACATTTATAAACAGTAAGCTGCATGCAATCAGACAAACCAAACTAAAACTAAAACAGCCGTCTTTTTCAACTGTGTTTGAGTATTATATGACATCTTGCCTGGAGAATTCTCTAGTGGCTTCCAGCTGAATACAGTGCACAGTGCATGGAGGGGAACCTTTGAGATTTTGACCTCCCCCTTTGAGTCACTCCCTTAGACACACTGCATGACCCAGGGAGGATACTGACATCCTCGTCATTTTGTGAGTCATACTGATCCACATGCAGCCCCCTTATTCAGAGGAGAGATGAGCACAGGACGGAGCCTCACTGCGCCGCACTGCAATGGCACACAGAACCCAGCCGAGGAGACATCTGAACAAACGGCTGAGAGACAGTGACATCTCGCCATGAAGCACCTATCATAGCTTTAACCGCTTACCCTGAACTCCAGGTAAACAGAAGGTGCAAAGCAAAGTAAAGGCAAAATAGATTAGTAAATCTGGTGAAACCCATCAGGAAAAGTAATGGTTTATTCTACGTTTTTGGTACAATGCATCAGATGGCAATCATGGGTGTGCTGTGGTCTATAATCAAAGAGAACCATCAATCAAAGAAAACCTTCCAAGTCCCCAGAAGGACAAGTCACCTTGCATGCATTTTATAGGTAATAAATGGCATACCCCCTGGGTCCGTGGTGGAATTATATGTTTTACAAGTTTTAAAGACAGGAAAAACAAAAGATGACTGATATATGAGCAAGCATTCAATGCACAGGTCCTGCCTCCCGTAATTATACTGTGGAGGCGCAGCACCCTGCAGGAGGCGCTGGTAAACAGGCAGCTCGCGGGTTTATTCCTCGGCCTCCTACGGGATGTCTCACACCCCTGAGTTGTGGTGACAGGAGCCGCTTGTATAACTGACAGAAAGACTGGGGTGGGGTTGAAGCTGAGGCCAACCAGAAAACAGGTGATAGTTTCCGCGTGTTTCGCCAGCAAACTTGCTGATTGTTTGTTTGGAAAAGCTGCCCTCATGTGCCACAGATCTCCCGGCAGATCAGACGTTTTGTCCAACTGTTTAGAGTGACCTGCTTTCAGTGCTTTATCAAAATGTATCTGCAGTACTGTAATTAGCAAACTGATAGCATGACAAAACCCAAGACCGCCCACCTTCCTTTGGTTTAGCTGTACACTGATGTCATTGTGAAAGTATTCATGAAATGCATGTGCAGAAGAATGCAAATCTTAATTATTTCTTAATTAAGAAATAGGAACTTTCACAAATCCAGGCTTTCAAACAGCTTTTTATATGGACATTAGTCTCTATACAACAGCTTACTACGCCTTGAGCCAGACTAATGCTGAAATGGGGAACAGTGACCGTTATAACCAACAGCCAAATGCCTCCATCTCTGCATCGCACTTGCTGTGCTGAGAACCACATGTAAATAGCATCTTAATAAGTATGTCCTTGTATGGGGGGTCTGAGGCCAGTGAGCTGTTCTTTTCAATGCTCCTTTTCATTCTGCAGCCCCCTCAGCTCCAAGATGCCATGCATACCCAATGAGCGGCGTGTCACACTGGGACTATGCAGATTCGGCCTGAGCGTTATGGTCACATGACGTGCCCCTTTCACACTGGCATGAATGAGGTACGAAGTTCTGGGCCAATATTAATGAGCCCCCCCCCGGTGGGAGAGCAAGCGGACACGCCCTCCACCCCCTCCTCTGTAAGGTATTGCACCAATCTGACAGCACCCATTACCACCACCCCCACCTCCCCCCCACCTGCCTCAAAGCCATTGCAAGCGGGAGATGGCTCTGCAAAGGATGTTACATTTGAGCACCAAGCTTCGACATGCATGTACTGCGTGCGCATTCTGCGAGACAGGATGAGACCCCCCCCCAAGATACAGATGCCCCTTTGATAGTGAGCAAATTCAGGTTCTGAAACTCCCCCGTGAGACTTTCAAGCTTCTGTACAACACTCTTAGAATTAAACGATTTGTCAAATGAATTATTCATTCAAATTAAATGTGCACAGCGATAAAGGCATCATAGCTGTAAGTGGAGTTATATTCCTTCACAGTAATATTATTTATTCTTAAGTCAATGTACACTTACATTGCTACACATATGTGAGACCGTGGCTCTTTTTGCCGCAAGTTGGGGTTCGGTTGTTTCATGTTCTCCTGAACAGACGTCTTGACACTTTACAGTGTATCTAAATGACTGTCCCGGATACTATTAGGCAAAGATTATACAAAATCACAACAATTCAGGTAGCCAGGCTACTCTATTGCCTAGAAATGATTATTTCCAAAAATAGGTTATCTAGTGTAATGTCCACACAAAATATCAGTTTGCCAGCTTCATCAGTCCGGAGTGAAACACATTGTATTCATAATATCCATCCATCCACTTTCCAAACCGCTTATCCTTCTGGGTTTTTGGGGGGTCCAGAGCCTATCCCGGAAGCTATGGGCACGAGGCAGGGAACAACCCAGGACAGGGGGCCAGCCCATCACAGTTTATTCATCCATCCATCCATCCATTGTCCAAACTGCTTATCCTTCTGGGTCGCGGGGGGTCCAGAGCCTATCCCGGAAGCTATGGTCACGAGGCAGGGAACAAACCAGGACGGAGGGCCAGCCCATCACAGTTTATTCATAATATCCATTGATTGCCCAATTTTTGTTGTTGCCAAAAAGCAAAACAAAAGAAATCTGGTAACACTTCACTTGAGGGGCCACAAATAATATACAATAAAATCCTGTTATAGTGGACGCGCATATAATGGAAATTTGCTTATAACGGATAAACAATTTGGTCCCCAGGGCCACTTTTACTTGTAGTTTTGTTCGGTTATAACGGACGTGCACATCAGTAGATATTTTCAAAATGGCTGAGAAGTCTGCATACAAAGTGTCGTTCTATAACATTAGATTTAAAATGCAAAATCATTCTTTTAATCGAAACAAAAAAGAAAAAGCAGATATTGTATGTGTTGTGATCCGTGAAAACGGGTGAGGCGAACGGGCAGGAAGCAGGCAGACAGGCGGAATTCGGGGTAAACTAGGGGTTTATTAAAGGGAGTGGGACGGGCTGGACAGAACAGGAGCACGGACATCTACTAACATTAATGACAGACACTGAACTGAGGCAAGATGGGGACTGAAATAGATCAGACAATAGGGTACAGCTGGGTACAATCAGGGAAGCACACGTGGATAATCAGGGGGGCGTGGCACACACCAGGATCGTACGAGCCGGGCATGACAGTATGTGACTATGGTACTGTATAACTAAATCTACAGTCAGTGACATCTGGAAAACTTGATGCGTATATCGCTAAAACCAGCCCAGATTGTTTTTCTTCCAAGTAATTTGTGTACAGTTTACATCTTTTAGTGCAGGGTATTAGAATGCGTTGTCATTTGCTATGCATTTCGTTCACTACATCAGTAGTAAGAAAAGAAGATATGTGTGTTTGTGACATAAAATGTTTTTTGATTAGTTGCAATAGGTGAAATACAGTAAATAAAGTTGGATTACTACCTTTCTGGGGAGTGGCATGAGTAAATGGTGTCCTGTAGTTCTGTTCTGGGCATACAGCAACTCTGGATATAACGGACTTTGGATATACCGGACTGTTTTGCCAGGTCCTTTGAAGTCTGTTAGAAATGGATTTTACTGTACTATTATATTCTTAATTAAGCATGAACTAACTGAATGTATTAATTAACCACAAACTATATTTGCTGATGATTTGTATTTGAGTAGTAACTGAGCTACTGCTAAGTTACAAGGACATCATATTGCTTACTGTGGTCATTTTGGATTGGACTAAAATTTCAATGTAAAATTTATCTTACATTCCAGACAACAAAGCACCAAGTGCAAAACTTGCATTTCCCATGATATGGTATAACTAACATACAAAACTATTTCGTCACCAAACCATAATGTCAAATTGAATTTTTCTGAGAAGTCAGCTAATACAAATCTGCAGATGCACAGAATATTAAAAGCTCACCTCCACCAAAAAAAAACCACTTTTAACAAAGAGTGATAAGCGTATCTAGCCATTTACGCTTGCACACTGAATGCTGGCTCTGACATTTTTGTTAATCCGAGATAGGAATCCTTTAGGGAACTTGCTGGGAATGCTGCATATGCTCAAATAGACCACCAAGGTGCTCTTTGTTGTTAATGTGTTCACTTCCTGAGCACGGCTGTGACGCACATCCCCGGTGAATGGTGTGAGTCCTTCGTTGCTAACTTGTCACCGTGGCAACATGCTCTCCTTTCCCCGAGCACCTTGTGATGTTTCCAGCATTGACAGCAAGAACAGAGATACGAACTGATGCATTTTGCCTGATGAACACAGGATCACAGATTCTTGCAAAGCTAAATGATAGCTTTTAATTACAGCATTAGGAATAATTTGGAGTAAGTGGTTATATCCTTAATTCCATGCTGAGAATCTTTTATGAGATTGAGGAGACAATCTTCTTCTCTGTCTCCCTCATCAAATGAAAACTGTATAAAGACACAGGGGAAGACATCTGGCAAGTAATTAAATTAATAAATGCAATTTTTTCTTTGTTCAGTTAAATATTTTAATGAAATCATTTCATTCTGATTATCAGATCTAACATGATGCTTTCAGCTGCACAATAAATTGAATTTTGGAAATAATCTTGATATTGACATGTGAATCGCAGAAAACAGCATAAGTGTGAGCACTGGCTGATGTCAGGTCCTAAAACTGCATAACAAATGTAAATGGCGGAGAGACATGTCCTCAGAAACAGTCTCCCTGCACCTTTCATAATGTACTTTCTAAGCTCCCCTCCCTTCCCCATCAGAGTTCCCTGACTGGGAGGTTGAATGGGACAAAACGCTAAATCGCCCCTCTGCCCGGCAAAAGGATGCAGCACTGATCCCAGGTCAGCACAGACCCCAAACTGTGATGCAAACAGCTCGTACAGTACGTTGTGTCTTAAGATTCTGAAACTATTCAGCCCTAATGTGTGTCTCACAGATCACCTCTAATCACAAACTGTCAAAACCTCCATACAGTATGCACTTTTTCAAGTGTATAACTGGCTGACCAAAAAAATCGAATTTATATATTCCAAAAAAGTACAGTCAGTACAAAAATCTTAGGCAGTTAAAAAAAATGATGATTAAATGTTTTTCATGTTGGTGTCAAACTATAATATTATGTCTGTCAAAGTATATCAGCGTGAAAACCTCTTCCAAAGTCACCCAGGTATTTGCTGACACCCATGTGTTTTGGTGACTTTACCACTACCCCACCTCTTAGGGCTCATCAATAATTCTGTTGCTTTTTTTAACTAATGTAATTAATTAAGAGAGCTCTGGTAAAATTTAATGAGTACTATCATGGCTGAGGTGCAGCTTCGCAGAAGTTTGGGAACTGAAGTTGTGGAGTTTTAACCACCCAACAAGACATCAATGACCTTTCGGTTTCCTGTTACTTTTTATTGTGTTATTCTTGATTTGCATATGCTGTAATGCTACATTGTGTTTTTTGTTCACAGATCAGTGACTAAAAGCACAAGACTTACTTTCATAGACATATATCTTGGTCATATGGTGCAAATCATGAGTCAGTCTATAGGACTATAATAGAGGTATAAGTCAACGCAAAGTCAAACTCATTCCACACCTAATCAGAAGAGCCTGGATATGCTGAATAACACTGGTTATGTATAAATAAATCTTACATAGTTCTAAGAAGAAAGCATTAGTGATTTATGTAATATTTAAATAATGATAAAAAATGTCATGTTCACCTGAAATTTTGCTTCATATGAACATTTGGTAATGCTTTACGTTAATTGCACTTTCATAATGCATTTATTAAACATTCATATAACATTCAGTGTCCCTTAATAAGCAGCACGTAAATATACCTTAACATTTCAACATACCTTAACAGCTTTCATATACATTAAAAACAAACATTATATGATTATACAATTATAATGTTTGTTATTATCATATAAAATGAATGTTCTATGAATGAATTATACTATTATGAAGATTACGGAACATTTACATTACACACACATTAAATGCATCAGAGTTATGAGAGATCTTTTGAGTTATTTTCCACTTAGTGAATAATGCATGGTCATGTGCTACTATATACGTGATTGGAAGTTGCTTTGAAAATGCAAAGGGGCCGCATCGTTTTTTAGTCCCTTTTTCCGTCTCTCTAGAGCCAGCTTAGAAAAAGCTGACGTAGCCCAATAGAAACCTTCAAACTCAGCACTGACATTTATTTCAAATTTGAATGCATCCCTAGCATTACAGGGGAAGAAGCCAATAGCAGCTACCCTGGTTGGCCCTTCACCTTTTTGCATACTCAAAACGGCCAAAAAGACCTGTACAATATGACACAAAATGATCTCATGGAAGAAACTCTAAGTTCCAGAAGAAGATAACAAAAACAGTCACAAATGAGTATAGAGAAGGACTGAATAGCATAAATGCTGTAATACATTGATCTTTTCAGGCTTCTAATTAATAACAATACCCGGCGACATCAGGCAAGATGACTGTCCCCCCGCTGCAAGCCTGAGGCCTGCCGCTGTGAAGCTGACTGCTCCCCCCACTGCAGGTCCGAGGCCTGACGCTGTGAAACTGACTGCCCCCCCACTGCAGGTCCAAGGCCTGAAGCTGTGAAGCTGACTGCCCCCCCGCTGCAAGCCTGAGGCCTGCCGCTGTGAAGCTGACTGCCCCCCCACTGCAGGTCCGAGGCCTGCTGCTGTGAAACTGACTGCCCCCCTGCTGCAGGTCTGAGGCCTGCCGCTGTGAAACTGACTGCCCCCCCACTGCAGGTCCGAGGCCTGCTGCTGTGAAACTGACTGCCCCCCTGCTGCAGGTCTGAGGCCTGCCGCTGTGAAACTGACTGCCCCCCTGCTGCAGGTCCTAGGCCTGCCGCTGTGAAACTGACTGCTCCCCCACTGCAGGTCCGAGGCCTGCCGCTGTGAAGCTGACTGCTCCCCCCACTGCAGGTCCGAGGCCTGCTGCTGTGAAACTGACTGCCCCCCTGCTGCAGGTCTGAGGCCTGCCGCTGTGAAACTGACTGCCCCCCTGCTGCAGGTCTGAGGCCTGCCACTGTGAAACTGACTGCCCCCCTGCTGCAGGTCCTAGGCCTGCCGCTGTGAAGCTGACTGCTCCCCCCACTGCAGGTCCGAGGCCTGACGCTGTGAAACTGACTGCCCCCCCACTGCAGGTCCAAGGCCTGAAGCTGTGAAGCTGACTGCCCCCCCGCTGCAAGCCTGAGGCCTGCCGCTGTGAAGCTGACTGCCCCCCCACTGCAGGTCCGAGGCCTGCCGCTGTGAAACTGACTGCCCCCCCGCTGCAGGTCCGAGGCCTGCCGCTGTGAAACTGACTGCCCCCCTGCTGCAGGTCTGAGGCCTGCCGCTGTGAAACTGACTGCTCCCCCACTGCAGGTTCGAGGCCTGCCGCTGTGAAATTCACTGCCCCCTCACTGCAGGTCCAAGGCCTGACGCTGTGAAGCTGACTGCCCCCCCCCCCCCCAACTGCAAGATGTAAGCCTGCAGCTCTGAAGCTGGCTGCCCCTCCACCCCCCACTGCAGGAGGGAGGCCTGTCCCCCCACCCCCCCACCACTACAATTTGCAGGCCGTTTCTATGGGCCTAACCCCATTGTTAATCCTATCCATGATGACCTTCATCCTTACCCAGCCCTAACCCTAACATTAAGTAACCAAACAGAATATAAGACTTTTTACATTATTATTATTTTTTTTATTTATTTATTTTTATAAAATTAGGTTATCCTTGTGGAGACTGAAAAGGTAAAAAGTCGTATGTTTTTATCATATTGTGGGGAAATTTGGTCCCCACAATGTAATAATTACAAAAATGTATACACACCCCTATACACACAGACAGCCAAGTCATAACCCTCGTATGTGGAAAACCTGAAATCAAGGAGATATTATTTGCAGGATTGAGGTTGGCAGGGTGAAGGTGTCCTTTATTTAACTGGAGATGAAAGAGCAGGTCTTTATGGACATTGTAGGTGAGCTCTTCATAGCTGGACTGGGCTGCGGAAATTTAAGCTGCCCATTTCTATTACTTTGCAACCTTAATCACATTTAGACCCCAGAACATGAGCTATCAGGCAGAAACCTCAAATGAACCCAGCACCCCCAGCAAGACGCCCAGCCAAGGGGCTGTTGAGTCATAGGCTTTGTGATCAACATTTCCACAGTGCAAGCGGCCAACCCGCACATATCCTCACAGCACAACTAAAGCAAGATGACTCCTGCTGCAGATGAAAGTTTCTAATGCAAAATTCCCCAAAATAACCTAAACCCAAAGTTCTAGGAAACAATCAAAATAGTACAAGGCCAACTATGCATTATCTAGTCAAAAAATAAAAAATAGTGTAGCGCTGATAAATAACTGTGTGGAGAACATACCCCACGTCCTCACTAAGGTTTAACCTCAAGAGCTGACTACATGCCTTGACAGAACTCTACAGTACGGAACAATCTTCAAGTTCCAAATCAAAATACCACTTATTATTCCTAGACGAATAAGCTGAATTTTTCATAAACAAAAGTCACGTGTAAAGCATGAATGTTTCCCTAGATAATTACATTCACTGATCTGCTTTGATTCCTACAATGCACTGAACCAAACAAGACTGATGACTCATGGTTAAACATACAACGATGCCAAAAGGTCAGCTGCTCTCTCTGGGTACCAATGACAACATGTGGCCAGCAGAATCAAAGGAAAAGCCAAGGTAGGACAGGAAGCAAGTCTATACTGCATGTCCATACTCAGTGTTCATACTTAATGTCTGTACTCGGCACCTATATTCAATGTCTATACCTTGCATCTATACTCAACAGTTATACTCAGCTTAAAAATGGAACTTTTGTAAAATTCTCTCCGGAATGAAGATTTTCGGAAACTCCGTTTTCAGTGCCACTATGTAAAGAGGGAAAACTGAGTTTTTGGCTTATAATATCAGATTGTGCACCGTTATCTGCTTTGTCTGACATCAGAATGTGTGCTGTTCTCTGTTATCATTAGCAGTTTTTAGGATGATTCTGACATTCATCGATATTTTCTTATTTGGGATTTGTTTTTAGGTAAGTACAGAATCTATCACACTCAAGAGCACACTGACAGGTTTGTGCAAAATAATTACTTATTGTGTTTTCTTCAATTGTACAGTTGTATAATATTATACGACTTAAATTAGAATAATATTTTGTCATTTATAATATTTTAGAATAACTATTTAATACCTAGTCAACATCTCCCTACCTCCCAAAGTAACTCAGGCTCCTTTCCCACCAGAGAGGTTACAATCCATGTTAATTTTTCATTATTAACAACAGATCCAAAACACAGTGTTCCCAGTGTGTAAAGCAGTAACTTTGTACATGTATGCAAGAGCATAATGCACAATATAAAAAGGCCTAGATCCGAAATCAAGGCAATTTAACAGGCAAAGTGTAACGTACAGAAACCCACTGTTTGTTTTGAAATTGGTAATAAATTGACTTTTTATGCTACTCTCCATGGTAGCAGAATGTTATGGGTTGAGGTCAGGGGTGCCCAAGTATTATTCATGAATTCTCACGTTTGCCGGGATCACCCACTGCATGGCAGCACTGGGGTCCTAATTTGAGGCGGCACATCCAGATTGGTGGTGGAAACGTCCTGTCTCTTCAGCATGATGACCATCTTCCCCTGCTGTCGGGGAAGCTTTGCAAACACCTGTAGTGGCACTCTCTGAGGTATGCAAACTGGAGGTGGGTGTATCTATTATCGGTCTAATCACTCTGATGGCTGCCATACCCAGGGAGTAGCTGTTGCTGTGGCAGATCAGCTCCTCCTGATGGTGTCCAATGTCACTTTTTTTAAACGTGTGTATTATGAGACTCAGATTATGACTCTTGGGGTGTCTTGTCTGTTGTCTTTGTGTATGCTCCAACCACGATGAATGATATTTCAGTGAGAGAGACATTTTATTGCAGCTTCACTCAGTGGCTGATGGGTGTCTAGGAGGAGAAACTCTTCTGTTCATGGGTGACTTCAATGCAACCACTGATGCTAAAAGGGCTGGCTATGAGGACTATGAGGGTGCCTACATTGTGAAAGTGGCCCCATGTTCTCTGAAAAAGGTCAGGGTCTGCAGGTTGCTGGATCTTGATATCAGCACCCAGAGCCATGTTGTTGGACATGGTACTCCAACACTGGTGGTGCAGAGAAGGAGATCAATCACATCCTTGTGGACAGATGCTGGAGGCTCCTATAGAACTACACAGTCTACAGTTTTTGAATTCTGCCCACAGACTTATTGTTGCTACTTGTTGAAGATTCAGCTTAGGTCCAGTAGTCTACCACCTACTTCGAGGATGAGGCTGGTCCTGGCCAGACTCCAAGACCAGGCTGTTGTTTCTAAGGGGTTTGCATTCGGTTTGTGTGAGGAACTTGTGACCCTGAAGGTTACTGAGGGTTTACTGAAGGTTGTGCTAGTGTTGCCATTGCTTCCAGAAGGAAGTGCTTTATTTTTTAGGGCACCCCATATATTATGAAGAACAGTCACAGACCATGGCTTGATGGCAACTCCGGTCTGTAATGGGAACTGAGTAGGACAGCTACAAAGGCACTAAGGGCAGATAAAAAAGAGTTTGAGATAAGGAGGTATTGGACTGCGTCAGCAGATAATGAGACATTTGAGAAATCAATGAGCAAGTTACACACCATTTGCAGTCTAGTGACCCACGTCCTGCGTACAGTGGAATCAAAGCCTAACACGCAACCAAGTTTGTTCCTCATAGAGTCGTAGTCAGGGAAGGTGATGGAATGGTCCTTACAGATGACATTACTGTTGTGACCTGCTGGGTCAGCAACTACTTAAGGCTGATCTTCCAGCTGTGATGTTGGACATATCAGGGTCCATAGTTCTTGGGGCTGATCCTCCTATTAACTATGAACCACCCAATCTCAATGACATTTCACAATGATGAACCAGTTGAGGAAACGGAAGGCTGCAGGGATCTGTGGTATCAATAGCTGAACTTCTCCAGGTTGGTGGTAAGACTTCTTGGTGTTGCAAGCAATCTTTGCTTCCATTTGGAAAATAGGAATCATCCCAATGACAGGAAGGCAGGACTTGCTGTCCTTATTTGGAAAGGGAAGCGTGATTGGCTAGATTACAGCAACTATGGAGGGTAACACCACTCTCAGGGCAGGGTAAAGTCCTTGCTATGGTCATCCGAACAGCATCCATGATCACATGCTTGCCTACCAGCAACAGCAGCAATCTGGCTGTATGCTGTATGTCTACCATTGACTGCATCTTGGCACTGAGGGTTCTCATTGAACACAAACATGAATATTAGCAGTTTTTTTGCAGCCTTTGTTGATTTACATAAAGCATTTGACTCACTTGTTCGAGCTGCCCTGTGGGACAGCATAAGACATTGCGGGATCCTCCCAAGGTTACTGGATGTCATGGCTGGCATGTACACTGTTACTATGAGTGTAGAACCTCTGTGTTCTTCCCCAGTGGATTACTGGGGTTCATCTGAGGTGTCTTCTTGCTCATACTCTGTTCAATGCTTGCGTGGACTGGGTGTTGGGCTGGGTCGTAGGGTCCAGTGGCTGTGGGGCATCTGTTGGTGAGGAAAGATTTACTTGGCTTGACTTTGCTGATGATACTGTGATCTTGGTGGAGTCAATGGAGGGTCTGATTGGGGCTCTTGAGAGACTGAGAGAGGAGTCTGCATGTCTGGGTTTGCAAGTATCCTGGATTAAAGTCAGAATTCAAGTCTTTAATGACCTCTTGGGCACAGCTGTCAGCAGTGTATATATCTGTGGAGAAAGTGTTGTTATGTCCTAAGACATTCTTAATTATTTGGTTGTTGGTATTAAGATGTTGTGCATATGCATGGATGTATCATTTGTGATTGCGTTGTAGGTTGCTTGTGGTGTTCTGTCAGTTCTCTGCTCCCTTCTATTAACAGGCAATGAAGTCAACTAGGGGGCGGAGACTTGCTTGTTAACAAGACCGGTTTTGACTGGCTGAAAGACACTGAGCTGGCTGGCGGCTCCTGTTCCTGAGATAGAAATTCACTCCTCTGTCACTGCAGACTGGTTGTTGGTTAAGGTTATTTTGTTCAGTTTAGAGTAGGATGTGCTGTAAGCTCAATGTTTATTTTATTTTTTGCTTTCTTTGTTGTAAATAGGCCTTTTTGGGAGCTTGGTATGGAGGTGGGTGCCATTTTGTTTGAGTTTGCTTTTCTCCTATTTTTGGTTAGTTAGGGAGTGTTTCTGTTAATTTGCTTCTTTTGTGTTTTGAGGTAATGTAGTTCCACTCCGAATAGTTTTGGCTGATTTGTTATTTTGGCCTCTGCCCCTCCTGAGGTTTATGTTATGCGCCCAAACTTTGTAAATAACTGTCTTGATTAAAAACTTTTGTAGTCTGAGAATTTCTCCCTTTTGTTTGTTTTTATTATGGTGCCCTAACCCCTGGACTGCATAGTATTGCAAGGTGCCGTAAGAGTGTCAACCTTGTTGAAGGGTTCACTCACCTTACAGCAACATTCATGTCTCTGGTGACTCTTCCTGTGAAGTCAGTAGGTGGATTGGCAGAGCATGAGAGGTCATGAGGTCACTGGAAAGGAGTGTGTGCCGCTCCCAATAGCTTTTTAAGAGGATGAAAGTCCAAATCTTTATAATCCTGGTGTTCCTTGTCTTGCCGTATGGTTTCTAGAGGATGTTATCCTGTGACCTGAGTTGAAGACTGGACTTATTTGGTACTGTGTCTCTTCAGAGAATCTTTGGGTATGTAGAAGGAGTAGTTGCTCAGGGAGTCCCAACTGAGGCACATTTCCTGCATTCCGAAGGGGTGTCAGTTACAGCACTATGGCCATGCGGCTTGTAGGATCCTCATTGCTGAAGGCCCTAGTGGCTGGACCAGGTCAAGGGGATGCCCACGTAACACCTGCCTGCAGCAGATAGATGGCCACTTCGGGATGGAGTGACTGGACAGCGTGCTGGCCTGGGAGTTTGCCAACCTGACCTGACTTGTGGAGATCTACTGTCTTTAACCCTTGTGAATGTGAAGGAGTCAATGATGAACTAACATGAACTCAGTATGTAACAAAGATTTAGTTTGCGTTTAATTAATAGATAAGTAAGAGCTTAATGCCATATTATTTGTGCCCCCTCGAGTGAAGTGTTACCATGGTGGTCTTTAGACTTTCTATTTATGCATTCTTGACTTCTCTCCCAACTTCTCATCTTAATTTCTGTTTGTCATTTGGGTATGCACATGACCAGGAACAATTTTTTTGTAAGGGGGCTGCCTTACAATTTCCGTACTCCATATTATTCATTGCTGCCTTTTCCTTTCCTTAAACTCAAAAGTATTATCCCCCCTCATCATCTCCATAGTACATATAGCCATATAAAAATAAAGATTTACTAATGCTTGCAAATCAAATGACAAGACCAGACCCGGGGCGGCATGGTGGTGCAGTGGTTAGCACTGTCGCCTCACACCTCTGGGACCCGGGTTCGAGTCTCCGCCTGGGTCACATGTGTGCGGAGTTTGCATGTTCTCCCCGTGTCGTCGTGGGGTTTCCTCCGGGTACTCCGGTTTCCCCCCACAGTCCAAAAACATGCTGAGGCTAATTGGAGTTGCTGAATTGCCCGTAGGTGTGCATGTGTGAGTGGATGGTGTGTGAGTGTGCCCTGCGATGGGCTGGCCCCCCATCCTGGGTTGTTCCCTGCCTCGTGCCCATTGATTCCGGGATAGGCTCCGGACCCCCCGCGACCCAATAGGATGAGCGGTTTGGAAAATGGATGGATGGAAGACCAGACCCAAACACTAGGAGGCGCTGCAGCAACTTCTGCACCCCTCTTTACATACCCTTACACCCAGCCCTGCAGTCATGCCCTTTTATGGGAACTGGTGGGATGTTTAGCTATGCTGATTAGGAACGACTAGCACACGCTTTCAATTTACGAGGACAAGGGAGATTCATCATTATAAGAATACATTTGCAAACAATTATGCAGTTTAAGATGATATTGGTGAATGAGACCCAATGTCTATACATATCAACTCATATTATATCACCCAGATATGAATTAAGCATGTATGGTTCTCTGAACTAATGTAATATAAGTTAGCGTAATCCTTTGCCATTGTCCCACAGCTGATGAGAATGCTGCACAGAAAACGCCCCCAGGCAAACAGCATGCCAAGCCCATCCCCATCTCACATCCACACGGTGCTCCTTGTTGATGTGTTCACCTGTGACTTGGGGGGGCCTCACCATCTTCACCTGGCCAATCACTGCGCAGCACGGAACTGAGATTTTCTGCACGAGCTCCAGTGGCATTCACTCTCCTTCATGGATGGTGACATGCTCACCAGATGGGCTTCAGAGATAGAGAGCGAGTTCCTCCTGAAGGCTAGAGCTGCACTGGCCATCTGAGAACTGGCTGTATTAAAGAGGAAAGCCTGCATTTCCTGTGGCTTCATAGTGAGCCACTAATAATGTGCATGAATGATGCACCAAAGGTGGCCAGATGCTGCTACCAAACTTAATAAGGTACCTGAATGCATTGGCTTCATGTGTATTTCATGAGAGGTGACAGAGTCATTACTGATATGGGCACAGGCAGAAATGCAGAATTATTCCCACTTTCTGCAAATTTAAATCCTTCCAACTCGTTCAGGAAGGAGCGATTTCGAGATCACAGCCACACAAGTGGAGGTGTGGTGCTAGAGCTTAATTAGTTGACATTATCCATTTCCAGACTAAACCTTGAGGGTACAGCCATTCATACATCATTCATGGCTTTAGGCCCCAGTGGGGACTGACATTGAATGTCACCTTTTGCCCTCTTTCCAGTAATTATACTCCTGGATATACTAAAAATAACATTGAGCCACACACTTACAGTGGGGCAAAAAAGTATTTGGTCAGCCACCGATTGTGCAAGTTCTCCCACTGAAAATGATGGCAGAGGTCAGTAATTTTCATCATAGGTACACTTCAACTGTGAGAGACAGAATGTGAAAAAAAAATCCATGAATTCACATGGTAGGATTTTTAAAGAATTTATTTGTAAATTAGGGTGGAAAATAAGTATTTGGTCAATTCAAACAAGGAAAATCTCTGGCTCTCACAGACCTGTAACGTCTTCTTTAAGAAGCTTTTCTGTCCTCCACTCGTTACCTGTCTTAATGGCACCTGTTCGAACTCATTATCTGTATAAAAGACACCTGTCCACAGCCTCAAACAGTCAGACTCCAAACTCCACTATGGCCAAGACCAAAGAGCTTTCGAAGGACACCAGGAAAAGAATTGTAGACCTGCACCAGACTGGGAAGAGTGAATCTACAATAGGCAAGCAGCTTGGTGTGAAAAAATCAACTGTGGGAGCAATTATCAGAAAATGGAAGACATACAAGACCACTGATAATCTCCCTCGATCTGGGGCTCCACGCAAGATCTCATCCCGTGGGGTCAAAATGATCATGAGAACGGTGAGCAAAAATCCCAGAACCACACGGGGGGACCTGGTGAATGACCTGCAGAGAGCTGGGACCAAAGTAACAAAGGTCACCATCAGTAACACACTACAACGGCAGGGAATCAAATCCTGCAGTGCCAGACGTGTTCCGCTGCTGAAGCCAGTGCATGTCCAGGCCCGTCTGAAGTTTGCCAGAGAGCACATGGATGATACAGCAGAGGATTGGGAGAATGTCATGTGGTCAGATGAAACCAAAGTAGAACTTTTTGGTCTAAACTCAACTCGTCGTGTTTGGAGGAAGAAGAATACTGAGTTGCATCCCAAGAACACCATACCTACTGTGAAGCATGGGGGGGGAAACATCATGCTTTGGGGCTGTTTTTCTGCTAAGGGGACAGGACGACTGATCCGTGTTAAGGAAAGAATGAATGGGGCCATGTATCGTGAGATCTTGAGCCAAAACCTCCTTCCATCAGTGAGAGCTTTGAAGATGAAACGTGGCTGGGTCTTCCAACATGACAATGATCCCAAACATAGTAATAGACCTATAGTAATCGTTTGACCTCTGTTATTGCCAACAAAGGTTATGTTACAAAGTATTGAGTTGAATTTTTGTTATTGACCAAATACTTATTTTCCACCCTAATTTACAAATAAATTCTTTAAAAATCCTACCATGTGAATTCATGGATTTTTTTTTCACATTCTGTCTCTCACAGTTGAAGTGTACCTATGATGAAAATTACTGACCTCTGCCATCATTTTCAGTGGGAGAACTTGCACAATCGGTGGCTGACCAAATACTTTTTTGCCCCACTGTACTTATAAACATATGTTATATATAGGGAGTGGGTAAAGAATAAGACCCAGGTGACCATTTGATATCTGGAAAAATGAGCCTTAGTTTGGTCTAAGGCTCATTTTGATTGCAAATTTTTGATTTGCAATCAAAAATTTTAATAATGGTTTCGCTCAATAATATAATATAATCCACATAATATAAACATATTCCACGTGCAAGCACATAGTCACAAACATACACAGGTTTATAATTATATCTTTGTGGGGGCTCTCCATTCATTTCTATGGGGAAAACTAATCCCAACGTGACGATCTTAACCCCTACCCAGCCCCAATCTCCACCATAAGTAACCAATGTACGAGACTTTTAGCATTTTTAGTTTTTCGATTGCATTCATTGATCTTTGTGGGGACCTGAGAAATGGTCCCCACAACATCAAAATAACAGGCAGTTATCACATTGTGGAGGACATTTGGTCCCCACAATGTAATATAAGAATAAACCACACACACACACACACACACACACACACACAAACACACACACTGCTCTCACCTCTATATATGTGTGGAAACCACCCAGTTACCCCACAGGGGTCAATGAAGTTCTTTTCCATGGTGTATGCTTGGGTGTGGGTATACAGCATGCTCCTCTATTATTTTTTTGTTATTCTTTTATTTTGTTGAATCCTTCAGCATGACCAGGGCCATGTGACACAGTGTAGCCCAGCATAACATGCATCTTACATTCCGGGACACCCCGCTAAACAGATGACACACTTGTCAGAAACCCCCTCCCCACCCTACTTGGGATGTGTCAGGCCTTTGCCAGTGCCGTTTCTCCCCGTGTGACAAGAGTCTCTCACCAGAAGCAAGGAATTCTCCACCTGGTCCCCACAGAGCCGGAGAAGCAGTGACCCTGCTACGGAGGAGGTCTGATGGCAAGATCCACAGTGCTCACTTGAGGACTGGAGTATTTACGAGAGAGGAGAGCCAGAACCTTCCATGGCTTTTCTCTGTGTCACTTGTAATGTGCCCGACTGATATACGGCACTATTAAAGCTGCTGGAGAGGCTTTTTAAAAGTGCTGTTTCTGGGTTCGCGTTTCCTGACACAGAGCTACATCTTGTTTTCCCCATGCTCATTAAAAATCCAGTGTGAGACACATTAGGTGTGAGACATGGGCAACAGTCAGTTGGTTTGTAAACTGAAAACGGGGCACCAGCCAGGGCTTTTCGTCTGGATCTAAAGGGGCTGGTGCAAGTAAGGAGGAAGAGCAAAGCTGTGGAGCAGCAGATGGTCTGATCAATGGGGACGCAGTCTGCATACAGTGGAAGGTCTCAATCGGTGAAAAGTCATCAACAGAAAAAGAGCAAAGCTGAAGGGGCTTTTATTGGTACCATTAAAGCCACCAGAGGGAGCCGGGCAGGTCAATTTTAGGCTAGATTGTTGGACATTTAACATTTAATTAGCATTTGTTTATTTCGAGGTGGGTTTCAAGTTCTTATTAATTCCACAGAATAGCAGAATTCCCACACAGATCTGAATCTTCTGCTACATTCCATTGAGTGCTTATCAAGTTTGTCAATTGTGTGTTGTATTTTGTGTTGTTTTAGTGCAAATAAAAGTCTTTTTATTAAATCAGTTGTTGTCTTGTGGTCATTCAGATACAATAGAAGCCAGCATACTATCCAAAGAACTCCTTCAGATAGATTTTGGTAGTCTGATCAACTACTTTAGTTAAACTGATGGGATCGGGTGATAAGACTGACAGAGACGGAGTAAATTATCAAATTATCACCCCGTACCAACAATTGGTGCTCCGAGTGAGGATATCTGACTGAGTTTCTGTCTTTATTTGAGTGCCATCAGGAAGCAGCTTCAGTCAATTTGTCGTGCTTTCGAAGCAGGGAGGCAGCACAGGATCCATGAGATCGAGTGAACACAGGGTTTATTTGAAAGCAGACAAATCAGGAACATTGCATAAACAAAGGACGGACGTCAATGACCAGACTGGGGAAATATACTCTAACTGTATTTTTTTCAGTTGGGTTACACTCTCCCCCATCAATTGACATGAGTCCCTTCATGGTCTCATGATTCTATGCAAAGTTGGGTTCTATGAATACTATGTATCCTATCAGAATGTTTCACTTCAACGGCATCATCTGCTCCCACATTACACCCATTTATTTGATTAGCCAGACTTAGATTACTGGAGTAAATTTTAGGAAAATTTACAAGTTCAGGTTATTTTGTGATGACAAAACCTGATGATGATGAAGGTTCCTCTCCAAAGTCATCAACATTGGTCTTTGCATCAGGTAAGCAATCAACATGATGATCCTGCTGGAATGTGTGGCCAGGCCAGGTTCACGTTTGTGAACTCCCTCTCAGTAGTACTGGACGGATAATATAAAGGACAGTAAGGCACCTGATCACTTGGCTCTGAACTTTCTTCACTAGCTATCTGAGCAGCAAGTTGCTCTAGGTCTTCGAGGAACTTTCACTGTAAACTCTTGATTATTCACCTCTTCAGTCAGAGTTTGAGTAGGACCCTGATGATTCTCAGGTTCAGCTACATAGACAGGTAAGTCAGTCATCCATTTTAGTGCTTTATACACAGTTGACTCCCTTCTGCTGGTCAAATTGTGCTTTTTGTGCTGCACAATTGCAAGTTCTGAACCAACACGCAGTCTCCTGCATACTGAGGAGTGTTTGATTATACCTCTCAGCTGGGTTTCCTCTGGGATGGTACTGTAAGGGCTTGTCTTTATCTTCTGCATACCAGTGAGAGCACATGGTTCTTTAACTGTGCAAGACTCAAAATCTCTCCTTTGATCACCATGAAGTTTCTCCATAATGAAATTGAAATTGCTCCCAGAGAACTTTAGTAACTTCTAGTTTTTTGTCTTTGCTACTGCATATTTGCTTAAATGGTCTATAATTACAAAGATGTCCTTGGTGTTATCACTGTCTGATTCCAAAGATAAAAAAGGTCCATACAGACCAACTCCATGAGTCTGGTAGTCTGAATGTTCACCAGCTATGCAGATCGTTCTGGCTGGGCTTTCCATTGAATGCATCATCCACAAGATTAGAACTTTTCATTCAATATCACAATACATTTTTGTCCAGTAGAATCTACTTCTCACCAGGTCCAAAGGTTCTAAGTGTCCCATTTCATCAGGCAGACCTGAGGCCTTAGGGATTCTGGAAAAACAAGTTGACTAACCATCTGAGAATCATTGATGCATTTCATATACAGAAGACTATCTGATAGTTGTACAGTAGCTTGAACCATTACTTGGCTATTAACTTAATGAAAGATTGTAAAATTTTTGCTCCATATTGAAGTACGGAATTCATATGCCCTTTGACAGAATTAGTTTGTTGGTATGACTTGAGTTCATCCTGGCTAAAAGCAGGCACTATGACAGTCCCCATGAATCAGAAACAGCTGTAGGATGGAGTGCACAGGGCTCAATGAATACCAGTGGTAAGTCATGCTGTTCGGAAGTAAGCAGGTGTCTGTGGCAAATGGCAGCAATTCCTTCTGAAGGAAAATACATGCCATTGGAAATAGAAGGTAAATGATGGGAAGTGAACTGTTTAATTCGTTCACTCATAGCCTGGCTAATAGTGTCATCAGTTGTTTAAACCTGTGGATGTCTAGAAAGACTGTCTGTGTCTAAATTTTGCTCACAAGCTTGATATTTAATGTGAAAGTAGACAATCTAATTTAGTTGAAGTCAGGAAATAGGTGACGGGGTTGTTATCTGCCACTACAATGAAAGTATTCTTCTCAACGACCTCCCATTTCAAGGCTAGAAACTCACGTTTATGAGCTGGGTACCTAGTTTCACTTTAAGATATCTCTCTACTAACATAAGCAATAACCCATAACTGCCCATTATGTTCTTGACATAATGCAGCCCCCAACCATCAGTGCTTGCATCAGTGTGTAACGCATACGGCAGTTCAGGATTAGGAAATCCAAGAACATCTGAAGCGGTCAGATTTTCTTTGACTTGTTCAAAAGCTTTTCGGCAGGGGGTTGTCCAGTGAGTACCACAGGGCTAGTTTGGATACCAATACTTCTTAGTAGTATGAACTTTGGTTCAACTGCCCTTTTGAACTTTTGGTTCTAATGTGGAGTAACCAGTTGTGAGATCATTCAATGACATAACAATTCTGGAGTAATCTGATAGTAGTACTCTGCAAATCTGAGAAAGGAACTGAGTTCCCTCAGAGGTTTTGCTACTGGCCAGGTCATTGTAGCACTGATTCTTTTGGAGTCAATATGGACGCCTTCTTTTGAAACTACATGTCCCAAGTACTGTACAGGTTTGAAAAAAACATATAATTCAATTTTAACCCATTCTTTGTCAAGTGAGAGATGATGTGTGACAGCCTAGTTTCATGTTCTTCTAAACTGCTAGAAAACACAATCAGATTATCCAAAAACTTAAATACTTCTTTCAGATTAATATCTCCCAAGCATCTCTCCATTAATAGTTGAAATGTCCTTGGGGAATTGGTAATTAAACATACCATATTAAACTCCCAGAAACCAAGAGGGCATACAAAAGCGGTTTTAGGTTTGTCTGCCTCATCCATTTCAATTTGCTAATAGCCTGACTTTAGGTCCATCACAGAGAACCACTATGATACCCAGAGTGCAGAAAAAGTTTCACCCAGATTAGGAAGTGCATAAGCATCTTTAACTGTCAAATTATTCAGTGATCAACCCACCATCAACCCAAAATTGAACATCACCATTCTTCTTCCTAATAATGATGATGGGGGGAAGAAAATGGAGACTCTGACTTGTGGCTTATTTCTGCTTCAAGAAGGGTCTTCAGAAGCTTGCAAAGTGTTCTGTACTCAATAGGCTGTATGGGTTTAAGTCTTTGTTTGAACGACGTTTCATCTTGGAGTTTTATACGATGCCTGACTTTGGTGGCATGCCCATAATGCAAATCATGTTGCGAGAAGACATCAGGAAATATAGTTAGTTTGCAAGAAATAGTTTGTTTCCATGCTTCTGGCAATGGGGAATCACCAAAAAAGAAGGTTAAGTCTGATTTTCCTGCAGGGTCAGCTCTGACAGCAGACAGCACGCAAGAACCAGACCCAACAGGTCCACTGCTCTTCATAGGAGTGAGGGACGCTTTATTCCGAGGAACAATAAGTTGGCCAAAAACACATTTATGAGCATCCGTTATATCATGATTTGTTTCTTTTCTAACCCACAAAAGTGATTGGCTATGTAAGGTGATAACACAAGCATCAGCAAAAATACCTCCAGGTAATGAACCGTTTCCAGGTTGTTTGATCAATGCTGGCATTTTTCCATGATCAACTCCTGAACTTATGCTGGAACAATTTTTTGCTCTTTTCAATCCACAATTGCCAACCAGACCACTGTCATGCTGCTCTTTTTGATGCGCAAGTAATTTTAGATGTTGACTGCAACCATGAGCAAAAGAGTTAGCAAAAAATAGCCTTTTCACAGTGCTGATCATAAACCACATCCAGGGTGTTTGTATTGATTAAACTAGGAAAGCTACTAGTAGATCTAATTTCAGGGGCAGCTAGGGTCAAGGTGCTAACCTCAGGCTTCAAAGGGGCAAGATCTTCAGGAAAAAATATAATGGCCTAAATATACCCTAGAGAAGGGACAGAATGATGTAGCTTCTTCAACTTCCAACAGGTAATCCATAGTTTTTATGGGGAGTTTGGTAGAATGACTGGGATATTGTGATAACTTGGGAACCAGTATCAAGCAACAAGCCCTTTAGGTGACTTCCTAACCCCAGAGGCGCTACTGCAGTTTGGGTTTTTCAATGGTTGAGACTATGGAACCATCCAGTCTCTGTCCCACAACAATGGGGGGCATTGTTTAAATGATACATACCTGATACAGGTGACACATACCTGATCAACTATTTCGTTTATCCCAGGCCCTTTGCTTTCCCTCAACTCTACCATTCTCATCTGCACCAGTGCTGTGTTTGGCTTATTGCTTCACAAGAGTGTGACGATCGCTGGCTGACAAAGCGGCGATCGTGCGGGTTGGCAGGCAGGAACGGGCAGAAAAGTCGAGTTCAGGGCTAACAAGGGGTTTATTCACGGAAGGGATTCGGGGCAGGAAACAGAAGACGCCAACTAACATCAATGACAGACAAACGCATCAGGCAAGACGTGGACTTAAAAAGACAGGACTGGTTGAAAATAATCAGACACAGCTGGGCACGATCGGGAAAGCACACGTGGATAATCAGAGGGCGTGGCACACACGAGGATCGGACGAGCTGGGCGTGACAAACAGGGCCAAGTGACCACAGCTAAATCATATGGAAACATATGACTCTAACACACTATTCTAGACCCAGATGAAAGGGGCAAGAACAAAGGCAGATGAAGTTGAACAACTTATTATTATAATAAGAACATGTCATTAAATTATTACCTTCAACAACAACTGACATAATCGGTACAATAAGAAAATGTTTTTCCCCAAAAGAAAGCATGTGTGGTTTAAATTATTCTCTACCCAGGTAGATTTTATGACAGATAATCAGCAGTTCCAGTTTATCTGAATCCTCTGTCAAGGAGTAGGTGGGCTGATTACCACTCCGTTCCAAAGTTCAGACGATGTGTTCAGGGTCCAGTGCCATGGCAAAGTAGAGGTTGCATGCTCAGAGTTCTCAGGACCAGCCTGCCATCCACATCTGTAGTACATACAGTAAACACTTCAGCAATTCAGCTCTACCGTCACCTCATTCATTTTCTAAACAGTTCAAGATTAAACTGAGTATTGTTATATAAAAAAAAAAACATTTTGCAATTAAGAAAATTGTTATACTGTATCAGCATAAATTTTAATTGGTGCAACAAGCATCCATTGACAGCGGTTTAAAGTTGCTAATAATCCATGTCTATGCACTGCATAAAATACAACAAAATAATTAAATAAAATATACAAAATATTTGTATAACGGTTTCGCAATTTTCACTCTGATTGGTTTTAGACAGGAACACGCAATCCCATTCACACAGCCATCACATTTTAAACCCCAATTAATATAGTTGAATCCACGTAGCGTTCAGCTCACTGGTGTTCAGGCAATTCTTTCACCATCATTAACCATCTGCTTTGCAGAGTGACTTATTCCAGCAAAGTAAATTAAAAGAAAACCACATGAATCAATATCAAACTAAATTTAAATTAAAAATTTTACATTAATCTGCTCCTTTCTCTCAGCATTCATAAAGCAAATATCCTTCCCAATTCCAGCTGATCTCGCTCACATTTTTTCTGTCACTAACACAATGCCGAAAACCGTAAATTTCCAAATAGAAGTAAATAATACACATGAATTTCAAACTGAGCTTACTTAGTGAACTTGCTTGGCTTAATTTCTCTGTGTTTATTTCAGTTGGGTTACATTATCCCACCACTGCAGCTTCTTAGTAGCTTTGTACAGAAAGGGAATTCCAGAAATTCCATTTATACCAGTTTTCTTGTTGAGGGCCAGCTTAGTCTTCATGTTTTGCTCATTAACAAGTCAAAAATCTAATGTGCACCCAAAACATTCTCAGAGGTGAGAATGGCTGGAAAGTTGCCACCTTAGTATGACCAGCAACACACAAGCCAGAGTGGCCATAACTAAGAGAGCTTGGTTAGAATTCACATTCCAGGCGGTGAAGGTCGTACACCCCCTGTACATATCTCAGTTTGACACGGAGCAATTATTCCTCAGACGGGACATACTAGATAGGCTAGCACACTTGATCAATTGTTATCGCAATCACCTTTGGTCTCAGGTCACAAACTAGCTAAGGGAAACATCAGCCCACCTAGCATGTGTGAGATGGTAATGGTCGGTAAAGACCTGCACTCAGCTCACGCTACCAGTGACCATGAATCCTTCATTTCTACCTCGGAGGAAACAGACACCCCCAGTTATCAGAGATGTTCAGGTCAATGGCAGTGGTAATCCCGTGGTCAGAGAAGTCCGTGGTAAGTCAAGGGCTGTTTGAAGCCTTTACCAAGCCCTTAGCTCCCTCATTTGTGTCTAAGAGTTACTGCATTTCACCAGCAGTCTGTGCACTCACTCTCACTATGGGCAAAACAAATTCCTGCACTATCTGAGTGTCAACCCCAAACTACTCCATTTCATCTACATCGGTGCAGACACCCAGGTCTAACATCCTCAACCATGGCACGCCTCGACACTATCATCAAGGTGCTTTGGTCTTTGGCAGATGTAGGGAAGAAATCACTGACTGCTGATCCCGCAGTCAGGTCAAACCATTCCTCAGGTCTGCCAAGTAGCCAGTGAATTTGATGCAGTGATACCCGCAAGGACTGCTGGTGTCCCCCTCCATCTCATAATCTTGAATGAACAGTTCATGAGCCTTCTTCCAGTCTGCCCCCCCCTTCCTACACCTGGACCTAACCTTTGGTGGTATTCCTCTGGGATGGTAAGGGTTTGTCTTTATCTTCTGCATGCCAGTGAGAGGGTAACTCATTCAATTTACCTCCAGGTTCAGAACCTGACTAACTGCATCACCAAGGTGCCTGTCCATATGAATTTAGGGTTTCTTATTAGATGCAGACTTCCACAACTTCCACCATCCCTCTGATAAGGGAGCCACCCAAATCCTGGTCCCTGTTTTTCACCCATCCTGAATGGATGATCGTCTTGCTTCCAGTGCACTAAGGTCATATGATGGCATCTGCTGCATAGATATGAGTCAGAGGAGCTAAATGGTGATTTATCTATGCAGTCACTTCAAAGGAGGGAACTGATAAAGACATGCACAACCCTGCTACCTCAGCAGAAGGGTCTTACATCTGCTTTGAAGCTCAGGTCACAGAGCAACTCCTAAACACAGATGCATTCACCCCAGATGAGCAATGGGACAAGCTCGGGAAGGTGTTCTGTTTTCGTGGGACTCACACGACTATGAAATCACAGACCTCCACATGGTTCATATCCCCACTGACTCAAATGTCCCCTCGACATTCATCTGCCGATACAAGATCCCACTGGCATCTTATGAGTCAATCCAAGACATTCTTGACTCACTCCTAGAGAAGGGGATAATTCAGGAGTGTAATTCCACATATAACTGCCCCTTGTGGACAGTCCTGAAGCCTTCTGGGAAATGATGTCTGACCATAAAATAAAGGCAATTCAATTCAATTCAATTTTATTTGTATAGTGCATTTTCACAAAATGACATTGTCTCAAAGCGCTTTACCTTATCCCCGCCCAAAGCCACCAGTGAACAAGCCAAAGGCAACAGTGGCAAAGAAAATTTTTAAGATTAGAGTCTCAAAGCGGGGGCAGGCAGGTGCTGGTGCTGCTTCTGATGCCAAGATGAACAGCGGTACAGCAGCAAGGCATTCAGGCAAGACGTCACAGGCAACAGGGTAGGCAGAATATCTTTATATTTTGGGGTCCCCAGGCAGCACAGCCCAGACAGGGTAGAGGAAATAAAATGTGCAGTTAGCTAAAGCATGGAAGACTAGAGACAGAGCAAACAGTTAGGTGAGTGCAATCTGTAAGCTCTGGCACATATAGCTATGGGAGCATAAGTAGGAGGGAGAGGCAGGTTGGAACAGAGACATGGGGAGTCCCTGAAATGTCAGCCAATTTCACAAGTGAATGTGAAGCTAAAGCTACAGCATTTACTGTCCAGTTCATCCAAAGCCAATGGCAACAATCCCCACCCAACTCATCTCACACGATAGGTCCCTCTGTTTCGCTGGCCCATCATCTAGACCAAGAACTCCCAAAGGTCAAAACACCCAGATTCTTTTTCATGGTAGATGTTTAATGGTTTTTGGACCCTGAAGGTAGACCTGAATGACCAGTACAAGCTAGCTTTTTCATTTGGGAACCAGCAGTTCCGAAACAGGTGTCCCAGACATTTGAACTCGTCAGCAGAGTTCAACATCTATCTTCATAAGGCCATAGTGAATGCAGCCACATGTGATAACTTAATTTATGTTGATGTCATCCAGATACATAGCCAGACCTGGGAAGTCCACTTGGCTGAAATCCGCCATGTCCTTGGTCAACTTTCAGCTGCCTGTGCAAAACTCTCCCTTACTAATAGAGAGTGTTGCCAGACCCAGGTTGAGTATGTTGGTCTCCTAGTTGGAACTGAGGGCATCCATCCACAGTCCAGTAGGGTCCAAGCCATCTGAGACATCAAGGAACCTGCTACTATACCATAATTTTGCAGCCTTCTGGGCAGTAGCACCTACACTAGGCAGTTTATAGAGGACTATGCAGAGATCACTAGGCCCATCAGACATCTGCTCCGCAAGGACGCAACCTTCCTGTGGGATGTGCCCCAACAGGTAGACTTTGTGTTATTGAGTTGACTCAATCCCTTCCCCGGACACCGCAAAATACGTCTCCACCGCATGAGCTCCAGGATGGAACGAGTGAAGTTCGTTGAAGAATCCATGTCGAAACGGACTTCAGGACGACCTGCCAAAAGAACTGCAGACCCCCCCTCCTTTGTTCTACAGCAGCCATAAATTAAGGCTGTACATCCGGACAGGTTAATTTTAGACTAGGTTGTTGGACATTTAATTGTGCGGTTAATGGTTTGAGTTTATTCCAAGGTGATTGTGTTTTTCGTTTCTCTTATGTTCATTTTCTTTTTTCTCACTCCTCATATTTCCTCTCTCTGCAGCATCCACCATTACACAAACATAAAACATTACATGCGACATGTGGTGGCATTAGGGGAATTCCCACACAAACCTGAATGTCCTGCTGCATTCCATTGTGTGCATATCAGGACCACACATACTCTGCTGCAGCACAAACACACATACAACACACACAGTCATACCCACACCACGTGTTTCACACATTCACATATCATATCTGCCCTTTCCTACCTGCTTCACACACTCATAAAATTTGTCCACTGTTTGTTGTAGTTTATGTTGTTTTAGTGCAAATAAACATGGTCTCATTGTTGTCTTGTGGCCATTCAGATAAGACAGAACCCAGAATTCCATCCAAAGAACACCCCAAAGCCTTCAAATAGATTTTGGTTTTTGTTCAGATCAACTGCTTTAGTTAAACTGATGCGATTTAGTATATGAGCCTGATTGAGACTGATTAAATTACCAAATTATCACCCAGCACCAACCCTCTTTCAAGGCACTTCGCTCCAAATACAGATGTAAAATCAGGAAGAAGGACAGTGTCATATACGGTGGGAAAAAAGATACAAGAACAAGTGGAATAAATGAACCAGAAGGGTTTATTAAACACAAAAGTACAAAAAATGACAGTTGAGCACCAGGACAGGGAGGAAACAGGGGGATCAGGTAGACATAACGGGCAGGACACGACAGACACCTGATTTCTTAGCATATTAACTGAATTCCCTGAATTTCAAATGATATGCAGTATATTTGTTTTTGTACAAAACAACCACATTTTGAGGGGGAACGAGGCCTCAGATCTCCAAAACAAATCTCTCATTTTTGGCACATCAGTGTTCCTGACTGAACAAGTGTGTTTGTGTGAGTAGTGTCATCTATATGTTGTCAGGGTCAGCTCCCAGTCCCAGTCTGTCCTTTTCCCCATTGTCCTGGTCTGTAGTGCTTCCCCTGTTGGGCGCATGGTGCAATGAGCTGAGCGTGTGGCTATCTGTGAACCTCTCTGTGTTGTGTTCGAATCCCACTTCCTCTGTTTTTGTATGTTGTTCCCTAGCGTTTCAGTTGTATCACATTCCTAGTTCCTGTGTCTTGTGATTTGTACTTGGTTTTGGTTTCATGCTTTGTGCTCGTGCTTGTGTCTGTAATTCCCCAGTGTTAGATTCTGTTTTCCCTGTTTCTTGGTTAGTTCTTAGTTTCCCTGTTTAGTTCCTTTGAGTTTATTAGTTTCACCTGTGACCTGTGTATCATACTGATTAATCTCACCTGCTCCTTGTTAGTCTTACCCTTCTGTATTTAAGTCCCTGCCTCTGCTTAGTTCACCAGTGGTTTGTTGTGATTGTTTGGTGTTTTGTTGCTGATCGTCTGGTGTTTTGTTGCTGATCGTCTCGCTACTATGGTTTCTGCTATTTTAGATTCCCTGCCTGTTTACCTGTGTAGTTGGTCACCCTTGTTGCAAGTGGGTCGTCCGCATTTCTGTTCTGACCTGCACTATGCCTCGCCCGGATGCTAAAGCCAGCCGGAACCATGACACATGTAGTATAAGGGCCAGTAAGACACCCGACATCCAGCCCATAATATGGGTCTCAGTCTCCCAGCAGGCATGGGTCCTCTGCTGTGCGGGAAGGGGGGTGTGTTTTAGGGAAGAAGGAGCATAAAAAAAGCGAAATAGCAAGATACTCGACGTGTCTTGGGTAAATTACTCCAAAATTCATCTTTCTGCTCCTATATGAACCATTATTCTGAAGAGGATATAAAAACAAGAAAAGAGACAATTTAGTCTGCTCCTGTCAGGGAAGTCGATCCAGATCCTATAGAAAAGCACAGAAAGTAAAACAGCAAAATGGCGACATTCACAGTTGATATACATTACATAATGGAAAAGGCTGCTGTGGATTGGGGTATTCCTTAATAATACACCAAAGCCCAAAAGCACAAGAGCAGATCTGAACAAGGCTGTGGGCTTGAAGCGCCTCCATGACTCCATGTTTGAATTGAGGCGTCACGCCATCCAAAGCATCCTTCACATTTCATGCCGTCAGCTCCTGCCTCGCTATTAGTGAGCTAACATTACAAGCAGCCGCTCAGTCTGTCGGCTCACCTGTACCGCCTCCTCAAAGCCGCCACAACAAGGGAAGCAGCGGGCGAATACCTGACAGGCCTATGAAGAACATTCCAGAAAACAAAATTTCATTCTGGCACAATCTGTAGAAGGAGGGATGCACAGGCTCACTGATACTGCCCCCAGGTGCAGGGAACCAGGCAGTGAGACTCGCACACAAGCTCTCCGATTTAACATCACTGTAACACAACAAAATTAACAAAAGAAAAGCGAGGGACAAGTTCATCCATAAAATTCACGGCACAGGTGGCGGGGAAATCAATCTTAACAGGAGCCTGAAAGGAGCCAGCTTTCCTAACAGCGACTGGGCCAGAAATTCCATTAGTAAAGGAACACAACAGAAGCTTCTGATTAGAGACAAAGACCCAAAGGGTGGGCAGGGCCAGTTCCCAGATAGTGGCGGTGCACCAAATCTTAGCAAACAGTAATTGCATGCTCCAGCACAGCATGTGTGAATCGCGCTAGTGCATGCTCAGTTGCTGCAGGGTGCCGAAGCACATAGTTTTCTTCCTGTGATGGGGTGGATGCAGCTTTCAGCCACTGTAGATGTTTATTAAAAGGGGGTCTCACTCAGCATGGGGCTTGTTCACTCCAAACCAGTGGATCAATTCTGACATTCCCTTAATTCCTCAAATTACCATGAGCTGAAATTGATTTCCAGAGAATAACAGTAATTTTCTTTTATTAGAGCACAATGTTCTTCCTACTTTTGCTAATTAGCCTGATATGTGGCAAATGAGCCTCTCCTGCCAAACAAACCGGCATCTGCTAATGTTAGGATAAAAATATGTTGTCATGTGATGCCTGTTTGCTCAGATCTGTTAGGGTTAGGGTTATTACCAAAAACTTTCCATGAGGAGCTATTTGCCTCTGCTACAACACCATGTTTTGCATTATAAGTATAAAAATAACACACTACTGCATCATTAAATTAATCGGTTTACCATGGTGTCGAGCTTGGGATCTCAGTCGTGACTTTAGCAATGAACTCTCTTCTCTGTTTCTCAATGAGAACTTTACTGCAGGTCAGCTTGGGTTATCACTGAGGAGTGGAATCCCAAAAATACCTCATGCAGATATTTCTCGGCTGCTAGGGGAAAGCTGCACACCAGGCCCGTTCACTTAGAATTTAATATGCCAGCCATCAGGACCTGGTCGGGCTGCTGCCTGATTAAATAAATTCACTCTGCATTTAAATAGATTCCTTCAGGTATACACATCAACAGTCTCACCTGGAAGCAACCTGATGGAAAACAAAACCATAGCTTTACCTCAGTAACGGCAGGAAGATAGCAAAATGTCAGGTCCTCCTTTCGATGCCACATGGAATTTAATGAAATGGTTATGCAAAGCAGCATATCTTGAAACATGAACCAGAAAGGTTGGTGAAGAGCTCTGGCTGTGCGCATTTGCTGCATGCTCACATCTGGGCTTTTCGGGAAGGTGACGGGGCGCCGGAGAGGCAGCACTGAGGTACGGATGCTCAGTAGAGAGTGGGCAAGCCCTACGGCATCGCTTCATCGTGACCCGTGGAGCAGATCGTGTGCTTCCCACCTTTTTCACTCCATGACATCTCTGTTGTCATGCGGAAGCACTTCCAGCCTGCCTGTCCCGTACCCACCCTTAATAAGCTGTCCTTTATATGGGGGGCGGCTTTATTTACACCTCTCTACCAACACACCAAAAGCGATTACTTGTTCTCCTTTCTTGTATCGCTTCCTTCTCCCGAGTATATGGATGGGAAGCCTGCTAGGATCTGTATCAGTGCAGTACAGCAGCTGCTGTTGAGAGATAAAAGCTACCATCGCAATACTGGGGACCCAGTCTGAGAAAAGGCACAAGCTGCAGATGGGAGACAATGATACTGCGACGATTTATTCAAGTTTCTGCTTATGATCATTCCATCTAAACTCTTATAAACTCAGGGCTCTAATGAGGCATATCCACAGTGAAATATCCTGTCAGCTCTTGACTGTCTTTTAGCTTTACTACCAACGATGGGGAGGGGGTGAATCACTGATGTCATTCCCTGGAGGGGCCCTACTCCAAGCTGTGGATCTATATGTGCCTCACTCTATTCAGCGTGTGACATTTTTATTGCGAAGAAGCCATTTAAAATACATATCTGGAGGAGACTCGTCCCATGAGGCAGCAGAGAAGGACACCCACAAATCTATAGGCACAGCAGGGTGACACTGTGCAGCTGTGCACCCCTAAATCTGAATGTCATGCCTCTAGGGTTATGCAGATGTTCCTGAAAGCTCTTAGAAAAAGTGTTTTGAGCCCAAACTTTATAATACCTCTCACAGGCAGCACTTTCAAGAGTCTGACGCTGCATCTCTCAGGGCAGCTCGGACTAAAACTCCACCCTCCAGAACTTCTACATCTCTCAGGGCAGCTCGGACTAAAACTCCACCCACCACAACTTTTACATCTCTCAGGGCAGCTCGGACTAAAGCTCCCCCCATCATCAACTCTACATCTCTTAGGGCAGCTCTTACTAAAACTCCACCCACCACAGCCTCTACATCTCTCAGGGCAGCTCGGATTAAAGCTTCACCAACCACAACCTCTACATCTCTCAGGGCAGCTCAGACTAAAACTCCACCCACCACAACTTCTACATCTGTCAGGGCAGCTCGGACTAAAACTCCACCCACCACAACTTCTACATCTGTCAGGGCAGCTCGGACTAAAACTCCACCCACCACAACCTCTACATCTCTCAGGGCAGCTCGGACTAAAACTCCACCCACCACAACCTCTACATCTCTCAGGGCAGCTCGGACTAAAACTCCACCCACCACAACCTCTACATCTCTCAGGGCAGCCCTTACTAAAACTCCACCAGCATATCTAATTACTGCATAGGTTTAAGGTCTCAGCTCCTTCTCAATCTCCTGTCATTCCCTGTCTGAATCCTGGGATGTCCTTTAGTCAAACTGTCACCCTCGCTGACCAAAGATCATATTCTTTGCTGTCAATCCCATTGACCACAGTCATATTCCCTACAGACAGACCTCGCACACTGAGGCACATGTGGCTGTCCCAAGCCCTGCATGCTAATGCTGATGCTGATATTACCATGTTCCCGCTGGCACCCGTACAACGTGGCCTTAATGTGGATTACTGCCATTGTTTTCCTTAGATAGCCAGGGCCCCATGGTAACTGAACAATGGCCGCAGCTGTTACCACACGCACAGCTGCAGGTACGGAGCGGGTGAGAAAGTTATGGCCAGAGAGGCCGGGAGCATCTTGCCACGTCTGAACGACATGGGACTGATCATTTCTGTACCTAACACTGAGAATATAAGCTTAGAATATGCAAATAGACTAAAGTGTGGAGACATCGATAAGCAGATAAGTGTGCACGGCTCTGGAAAGCCCATTTAGCACTGATACATGGAGCTGCGTCCTGAACGAGCACTTTCTGCCTGCCTGCCTCTCCCTGAGAGCTATACTGCAGTCATCAGAAAGACATCTCCCTTCATTTTACATAATCGCCACAAGGGGGCTGTTATAGACGGCGAAAGGAAATAATGAATTATAAAGTGCTGGAGAAAATACACCTCTTGACCTTTAGAGGGTACCCATTACATCTGAAAAAGTCAGAGGAATAATGAAGCCTGGTGATATTCCCTCGACGACCCTGAGCACGGCGCCGTTTGCAGCTCAGCGGCGAGAACCAAAGACTCGCAACACAAGGGCGACATTTGGCACTTTAATGCAGTGAAGTTGTCCTCTCATGTACCACTAATACATTCCTCAGTTTCCTGTTTTCCACTAATTACGGGACTGCGTTTCCTCTGGAAAATTGTTCCCCTGTTTGGTTGTTTTGTTTGTGGCTTTAAAGCAGGTATTCATGATAATAGCCCCCTCATTATGGGCCCCTATTCCCTCCTGCACAGTCGCCGTTGTGTTCCCACAACATTATTAATTCAATACTGTGGAAACCACCCCCCCCCCCCCCATTAGATTTTATATGGTTCAAAGTGAATTACTGAATTAGAACTGGAGATAGTGAGCAAAGCAGTGTATTTGGTTTGGAAATAATTTTGGTTTGATGGGGGGCTGGTCCTGTGCGGGTGGGGGAAGTTAGGGATTCCCGTCGTTCCCCAGGACACTGCTTTGATGACCTTCCCCATTTTCCCATGCCCCCGACTCTCCTTTATTTACTCTGAGAACGTCTGTGAAGCAGGTTTACATCTGTGGGGGGTGGGGGCGGGAGACGATCTCCATGGGTGACATTCCAAATGGCCCAAGGACATGGGTCAGGACGTGAACCTGTAGGGGTGACGGGGGCAGGGGTATGTGAGGAGCGGAGTCTGTTTACCACAGCCCTTTTGGGAAGGAGTGAGTAATAAATGTGAGCTGCTATTATATGCCCATTTACAGGCAAAGGGCTGGGGGGGGCATTCAGGGAGCATGTGAGGTGCATAAGGAAAGCTGGGGGTGCCCTCATGAATCACACCGCGATTCACGGCAGCTCTATGGTCTTTGCGGTCACGGCCTTTCTGTGACAGCTCTGTGGTGGAAGCCTGTCAGGGGACATATGAAAGGCAGGCACAGAAATAGTCCCAAGCGGCTGGGTTAGCAAAACAACATGACATCCGGAGAGCACAGAGCAGCACCAGCGCAGAGCAGCATCAGCACAGAGCAGCATCAGCACAGAGCAGCACCAGCGCAGAGCAGCATCAGCACAGAGCAGCACCAGCGCAGAGCAGCAGCAGTGCAATACCCGAGGGTCTGAGCTCTCATTATTGCCTATTAAAAAATCCTCAGGGTAATACATCATACTTAATACCCATCACAACAAAACAGAATTCAAAAGACATTACATCCTGCCCATCAAGAGAGAAGTGAGTAATTCTGGGAAAGAAGCTGGCGCTCAGTATGGGGGGTGACAGTGATGCTCTGACCTGTCCTTAAGCACAGGTGGTAGCCACTGTGACAAGGCAGTGTTCACCATGCAGGCAGTTAGCATGAGGCTAGCTGCTGTGACAAGACCATGTTCCGTTCTCAGTCAGGCGTTGGCTGAGCTACAGCAGGGGAGCGACTACAATGAGGGCTGTGAGTGCTAAACTGTTTAGCTAGTGTCATGCATGTGTGGAAGAGGAGCGGCGCTTCATTTCAGTCACCTCCGACTCCCAGTCTCTCGGGGTAAAGTGACACAATTACAGACAGTATTGTGCAAAATGGACTGCACACTGAAAGCTGCTTCTGATTGGCTGCCCGCATTTTACTCAGCGCAGGACCATTTGTTTGTCAGGAGAACGAGAAGACATATGCTTCCCAGCACTGGACCAGTGCCCCACAATTCCCTGAATGTCACAGTTTATCTCTGCAGCCAGACTCCAAGGACAAAAGCCAGGCTTGTGTAGCATGCAGGACAAAGGGGCAGTGAGTCAGAGTTCAGGTGATACAGAGCTCCACCTACTGGAGGAAAGTTAGAAGTACAAGCTCCCTCCATTATTCCACTAGGCAGCTCACCAGGTGAATTGTTCATGCAAATAAACATTTAAGTAAAGGTACTAATGGAGAAGCAAAAATATTTTTGTATTCATTACAGCAAGTTGTAAAGTTGCAAATCAGGCAAACTGGACAACAAACAGGATACGGCACTTAAAGGACAGAAGCATGAAGCCAAAGGGCAAAGGGCCTGTGGGTGAATAAGAGGCTTATTCCATGAAGGGCAGCCTGAGCTTTCCTACAGCTTCTCTGCTGGTCCATCTGGGACATGCCTCCCACTGCCTTTCTGAAAAAGACCTTAGTGGTCCACACCCATTAAAGCCTGGGAAATCAGCCTTCAGTGCACAGCAGTGCAGGTGACACAGTGCAAACGCAGCACCTTGCATTGCTGCAGGGAATATTTCAATAATCAAGTGAGTCAACAGGAAAATGTGCTAGTTTTTTTTTTTTTTTTAAAGTGAGAAATCCAATTTGATATGAGTCTAGGAAGCGTAACTAATCCCCATTTACTCTCTGTCTCTAACGGGCAATAGAATTTGCTGTGTGCAAACCACCAATGGGTTGGCTGCAGGATCTTACTGGCCTGGCTTATTTCCTGCCATATATTTCATTAAACAGAAAATATATTCAGTGCTTGAAGCTTGTACCATCCATTCAAATCATAAAAGTGATATGCGCTTCCTAGATGATAAAGCCTACTTCTGATAATTGGCCGAATCCCAAGTGCAATACACCACGAACAGTGATTCAACACGAGAAAGAAGAAAAAAAAGTCAAATCATGAAAAAAGAAAATTAATTCTGTTCCTGAAGCTGTTTGCTATTTTTTCAGTTGCTCCCTTTCTGGTGGTCAGACACCTGCTGAACACGTTGTGCTGCTACTTGAGACTCTGGACGATTGCTCAGGAGCAAACTGTACATAAATATATCTGCCACAAGGTCCATCACACATTAAAAGGCCAATGTAAAAATGCTACAGTTAAGCCATTCACCATTAATCAGATGTGTGCCCAATCCTTTTTTCACCAACTTTAGCCCTACATGCCCTTCGTGTCCTGCTGAGGCCATGCGAGTTAATGACCCGGCTAAACGGGGCAACCTCATTTTCCCGCGATTGTGGATTCAGGGCCACATCCATAATGAAACTGCTGCAGGAGTCAAGCGAGGGTGTGAGGAGACAGCATTGTGAGTGTATCATTTACACTAAGATTAGGCTGCCGTTTACCACGTAACAGGACGCCGTCCCCATGAGGATCACACTTCAGCTTCATTAGGATGCATTAAGTCATGTCTCATTGAAAATGAATGACAGTAAGAAGGGACATTTCCTACTGATCCCACTTAACACAACACAACCTGTGTTACTATTAGTATTATATAATATCATGAGTTATTGTACCTGAAGGACTCCAGCTCACTTTAATTGTAATAAAGCTGAATGTAGTCACCCAGCATTAGCAAGTTCAGCAAATTATCGGCCTTGGAGGAGTGATCATAGGCCAGAGAGATTCGGGCAGTAAAACGGAGAGCCCAGAGATCCTACATGTCGTGGCATATGTAGATAGCTGCATACTCACCTCTTTCTGCTCACCAGGACTGGAGGCCAACAGGGCAGCGCTGTGGAGGTCAGGGCATAGCGAGACCCAGTCCAGGTTGCTGACTTCCCTATAGCTGATGATCCTTACTGGGTCTCTCCCAGGTCCACATTCAGGGGACATCGATGTCACTCCCACAGCCCTCCTATAGTGTGATAGCCAAGGCCCCCGATCCTCCATGCCACAAAGTGGGACGTCAGTGTAAAGGCAGATGACCTGAGCCCCTGATCATTCATGTAACAATGGGGGGCCTCAGTGTGGCCCCTAAAGGCAGTCACCTCGGGCCCTAATCCTCCAGTGACGGGGGGGGGTGTCATTTTGACTAATGCTATAGCATTACAATGAAAAGAAGCATCTAAAGAGCAAATAAATGTAATAATGAAAGGGGTGGATGTGGTCATGCGTTTTTCTGCGTTACCCTATAGAGTGTCAAGTCAGGACAAGAGCCAGAGTGAATAATCACCTGGCATTTAGAGTGAATAATCACCCAGCACATGGACACTTCAGAGGTACACAGACATTAATCTGTGCAGATCAATCCTCTATGAAGCAGGCCTATGACGGGAAACAGCCCTGGAACTACTTCTAGTAGCTTGAAATTCATCCTGTTTGAGATTCCCTTTGAGCTGGAGCCATGAAACTGTAGGGAATTCTAGCAGGACTGCTTTCAGTGTCTCAGGTTCTTCTACATCCTTGTGCAGAATCTTTTCTCTAACTGCTTTTTATCCATCTGTGTCACACACTGAAACGAAATCTTACCCCTAGGTGGTACTTGGTGCTGACCAGCCAGTGTCCTTTTCTCCTCTCTCCGTGAGCCTGTCCTAATCAAGCTGGCCTCTCTTCACACCTTCATTCCATGATTTTCCACGGTCCACACCCCCCCCCCCATTCAAAAGCCCACCACTTCATAGCAGAGTGCCGTAAATGTGCTGATGGAGCCTCGCAGGCCTGGAGCCATCACCGCCACCCGCAGCCAACAGAACAGACCACATCCTGCCTTTGCCTCTGCAGATCCTGATGACTGACCAGCATAGGGTCTCCCTGCTGCTACGATGCCTCAGTCAGATCAACTCTTAGTACACTTAGCACCACCTTCATTCCACTCGATCCTTACGGGCATAACGTGCCCCTCTAAGTGAGCTGTGTGCTGTGGCATGAAGCTAGACTCTTCTCTGTGAAATGGTCGACTGCCCCAAGCTGTCCAAGATCACCAGCCAGACAATTCCTAACCAATTAATCCATTCTTTATTTCAGACAAAACCATTAATTATGAAAAGATTTCAAAGGACCAGGGGAGACATGCTTTTAGGGTTGAATTTGAACCACAGCATTGTTCATTGTAGTACTGTAAATCTACAGTGAAAACATGCACTATTCATATGATAATTCAACGCAATTTGGTATTCTGTATTCGGGCACAGTCTATTGTGTATTTGGTTGCATCTACATTTTATAAAATTAAATCTGTCACAAAGATTAAAATGCCACCTGTAACAAGAAGCAGTGAACCACTGCTGGGATCTCACTGCAAGAATCACTTAACAGAAAGCTGTAGAACTTAATAGAAAGGGTTCCAGCATGCCATACAAACCACCTGCATCTGATGTATTCATCCATTTTACAAAGAAGTTCAAGGATTTCCAGAGAGGTTGATCACCCGTGACTGGCAGAGGTATTACGTTCGGTGCATTTTTAAACACTGCAGTGAACCTTATTTGTGCACAACTGCAAACATTTTGTTCTCAAATCACACAAACAACTAAATTATAAAACACAGGACTTGCTGCCATCATCATATGCTTGTAGGAAGACCTACAGGGATAATATTACCCATTTCACAGCAGCAATATCTCTGCCAATCACGGTGGCTCAGTAGTGACACTGGCGCCTCCTGTCTGCAGGTTTGGAGATTTGAGTCCCATCTCTGCTCCCTGTGGGCTTGCTTTGAATGTTCACTTGGCTTTTCTCCACATATTACAGTTTCCTTTGGCAGACCAAAGACATCCATCATTAGTATATAAAATAAAACCAAAGCTTAGGGTCAAAATATATTATCCATTCGTTCATGCATTCATCCATCCATGCATCCATACATTTTCCATACATGGTTGTCCAATACAGGGTCATGGACACAAATTAATTATGGTATTATAATAAAATGATAAATGTTACTGGACTGTCATTACTGACAGGACACAATGTAGCCAGAGTGAGCCTCCTGAATATCTTGGCACATACTTGGGTAAGTCTTCTATCTCCATTAATTATCCAGAATTAACCCCAAATCACTTTAAGCAATAATCTGTCCCTGCAACTATATAAGCTGCAGGATTCTGCACAGTGAAGACTTCATATACTACAACCATGGCCATAACCTCATCCTTAACATCCGACCTCTACTACGGTTCATTGCAAAGCCTGAGTCATAAATCTTGAACAGCCCTGTAAAAGGTGCTCGCAGACTCGCCTTGCATGACTGACCAATGGCCTACAGCTAGGACATTACTCTGACTTTGTCAAATTATCGTCAATAATATTCACACCTTCCATAAATTCAACGACGTTTATCCATAGAGTAACTCAATAATGTCTTGATTGCGAAAAACAGAAGAAGTCTTTGCAGAACTGGCCCTGCAATTTTGGATTTCTGTTTATTTATTTTTGTTCTTTAGTAATGGCCGTTGAGTGTCGACAATGACATGAACATTTCCCCCATTACCCCACAAGCTCGAACTCACAGAGCTCAGCTTTATGAAGACGTTCCACTGACAAATGCACACAGACCTCAGAGAGAGCCAGCAGCAACAGGCAATGCATTCGGAAACAGGATGTGCTGGCAAATACCATTGCAAAGGATTAAAAGCTGAACACTGAGGAACTGCTGTCAGCATGATGCAGATACAATAGCCATCCTGCATGATAAAGTTGCTCTAAAGCCTCTTTTCAATTCACACTGAAAACAGCAGGAAGAACATAACAGAAATAGCAGTGACTGATATTAACTTAACCTGTTGGTTCAGGATCAAGTACGTTTTCTGAAATGATCCTTTTCAGAAGTTTCTCCATGATCTTGTCTTTTTACTACAGGGCATAATGAACATAATGTACATGAATGAGTGTCAGTAGAGCAGTCGTATTCCCAGCAGCATTTCATTATATGAGAAGTAAGCTTACAGCCTATTGGACAATTAAACAAATAAAAATGAATAATTAAAGGTCATAATTATTAGCCTCTATTAGAAATTGGACATTTTCCTTCATCTATGTCCAATATTAACATCATGTATCAAAGTTTACAAAGAAAAACATTCATCAATGTAAAAACCTCCAACTGGTACATTTTTATTTAAGAAACAACTTCTGTCTGTATTGCTGTATAACAGCTATATTGAAAATTGGTGTGGTCAAAATTATTAGCCCCATGTGAATTTGACAGGAAACACTGTAGTAAAGTTAAATGTTCTGATGTCAAACCACATCTGAACTACATATGACATGATTGGCTCAATCAGTTAGCACCACGATCTAATAAATGGACTGAAATGAGCAGCGGTGGTACTTAAAGGCAAGATGGAGGGGCATGACACTTATATTCTTTGTAAAAAGAAATTTCATCATGACAAAAAACAAAGAAATAACTAAGGACCTCGGAGATAAGATGGGGGATGCTCGTCTTAAGAGCGATGGCGATACGACCCTTTCTAAGCGTTCCCCTGTGTCCAGATCAGCTGATGGTTGCATCATTGCAAAAGGCAAAGTGACCCATTCTGTCTGAAACAAACCTGGACGTCGTTGCCAGTGCAAGATTTCAAAGACTTTGGAGAGGAAAATAACGCTAATAAGAACCTCCGGATCACGGCAAAGACCAACTGGCCTCTTCTGGACCTGAAGTCTCCAAAAACCTGTTGTGAGGGCTCTTCATCGTGGGAAGCTTCGATGTCATCGGCCAAGGAGAACAGAATTTTGGAAATATGTTCTGCTCTGATGAGAGAGAACTGAAGCTGTTTGGGCACATGGATACAGCTTTGTTCTGGTGAAAGTAAGGAGGGGCCTTTAACTCTAAAAACACGGTTCCCACACTCAAACCTGGGGGTGGGAGTGTAATGCTGTGGGGCCATTTTGCACAGGAAACCCTGTTCGAGTACAAGGCATAAAGAAAGAAGATTACGTTGACATTTTAAAGGATGATTTGAAGAAATCTACTGCCAGTCTTGCTTTGGGTCGTCGCTAGGCCTTTCAGCTAGATAATGACCCAAAGCACATACCACAGTTGGTTCTGATTATTTTTTTTCTGAGCCTCAAAGCCCAAATCACAACCCTATTGAGAATCTTTGGTGGAAGCTCCAGGTTAAGGTCCGTGCTCGAAAACCATCTAATTTGCAAGAGCTGAGACAATTTGCCAGGGAGGAATGATCTAAGATCCCTCAGAAGACTTGTGCAAATCTTTTGAGGAACTACAAGAGGAGGTTGCTATCAGTCAGAAGGGGTATACTACTGACTATTGTCAGAGGGCCAATAATTTTGGCCGTGCTATTTTTGTGTTTTCCTTGTTTCAATTAAGTGCATCAGTGAAATATTTGCAAACCTCTTGGAAATTGTGTCTTTGTTCTTTTGGAAGCAAACATTTAAATACTCTTATACTCTATCTATACTATTTTCTTAGAAAAAGATTAGATATAGTTTTGTTCAGTTTTGGCCGGGGGCTAATAGTAATGACCTTAACTGTACATGCAAAGTGATTTCTTCGTCTAGGCCAGTTAAAGTACGTTAATTATTTAACTGTTAATACATCAGCATATTTTATTTAGTTTATACAGCTCTAGGACCGCAGCAAAATTTTCAGTTTCACTCATTTTTAAATTTATGGGTAGGCGGCTGTGTAAAATACACCTTTTTTTGTTTTAAAAAACTCCAGCCTGACTTTTCCCTGCTTCACTGATGAAGGGTTTCTTCCTTTGCTTTATATGCCTTCAGTCCTGCTTCTAGGAGCCTGTTATAAATTATCCTATCAATGTACTTCACACCACTTATTGTTTCCCTTTCTTTTTGAAGGTCACTTGAGGTCATCTTTCAATTTATGAGGTCCTGCCAATAAACTGACAGCCATCTCTGGCATTAGAGAGTCACTTCTGCCCTCTACCAGACTGGTTTTTCATCTCTCCCAGTGTCTCCTGCTTCACCTTGTTCTTGTGTACTGCTGTCTTAGAAACTTTGAGCTTGGAAGCAGTCTGCCTCACAGTGTGACCTTCCAGCAGCAGAACCAGGGTTAAACCAGGATTTTAAAATGAAAATTTAAAAAAAATATATAGAGTGGTCTCTTAATTTTTTCCAGAGCTGTATATAGACGGCAAAACTGGCCAATTCTGACGGCACACCAGTCTGAAAAGACTGTTGTAACGAACATCACCTTCACCCCTAGACTCTCACCTGGGAGGATTAAGGTCCCTGCAGGGAGCAGGCTGCTCTGCTCCTATCGACTAGCATGTCTTCAAGGACACTGTGAGGAGGGACAGCAGCACCAGCAAGGAGACAAAGGTCAGCAACAGCACCACTGATAGGCAGCTGCTAATATCAAACAGCACCACTGATAACCAACTGCTGACATCAACAGCACCACCGATATCCAGCTGCTGACATCCAACAGCACCACTGATAGCCAGCTGCTGACATCCAACAGCACCACCGACAGCCAGCTGCTGACATCCAACAGCACCACCGACAGCCAGCTACTGACATCCAATAGCAGCACCTGCCAGCTTGCCAATTCAGCTGCTGGCACCTACGGATAACCGACAGGCAAGCGCTCTGTCACACACTGACATTCAGTTCCAGTCCCTGTCTGTCTCTTTGGAAATTTACTGACTTATAAAAGAATGGATGATACAATACCCCGAAAAGGTAAGTTTGCATGTAAGGTGCCCAAAAGGTCCAGAAGTCTTCTGTAAATGTCCTGAACATCTACTGCCTTCATGGGTTTTTCATGATGCTGTACCAGAACATTATTGCCAGTAAGTTTACCAGCTGAGAAAATTTCCACCATCAAGGTGATGATGGGAAAATCAATATCTTTAATCAATGTTACACTTTGAATCATTTTGCTTCGCATAAAGGAGGTATAACTCCAGGTCGGACAAACAAGCAAAGATAAATTCATGCACCAGATTGGCATGGACCTTCCAAATCATATAAAAATATATAGATTGGCTAACTATTGAATCACAAAGCTTGCATCCTCTAGTTTGTCTTCTTTCTGTATTTCTTTTGCTCAAGTCCATATACTCTTTGAAGGCTCAGATCAGTCTGCATGAGTGAGACTAAATGGTGCTTAGACTGGCATGTTCAATACACTAGTGAAAACTTCTGGTGCTCAATCTATTTCAATTCAGTTGAGAGAGCACAAATCAATGCACTTAACTAATGAGTTTAACTCCATGACCACAATCTCATTATGAGGCTGTGGGGAGCACTCTGCCTGCAGGACTGCAGCAGGCTGGGCTGCTCTAATCTCTCAACAGAAGCTCCATCCAGATTCCGTCATTTACACATGAATTCTGAGTCTCGGTTCACTGAAAGCTCCGCTGTGCTTTTGAGAGCCGCTGATAAGGCTTACGAAATGACCTACACCATGGAACAATACATAGAGCAGAACATAGTGCCGACTGGTAATCACGTAGTGTAACGCGGGGCTCAGTGCTTATCGATCTGGTCCGCCTCAGCTGCGCTGCTCACCAGAAGGTCAACCACAGGCCCTTTGGAGACAGTGGCCTGGAAGCACTTCTCAAAGAAGCGCATGCTGCTGCTGACCTACAGGGTGACCTCAAGCAGATCTGTACTCTTGTTGGATGGATAGCGTGAACATGATGATGCCCATCGCAGCAATATGGGCTGCCCACCAAGCTAACATCAAGTAGGGAGAACACAGGATGTAGCTAAATCACTGCTATGCCAGAGGACGACTCTCCACTGCAGGGATAAACAGCGGCCAGCTCCACAACAGAGCTTCCAGCATTAATATCGGGCAGAGGAAGAGCTGGCGATGAAGTAACAAAAGGAGGTGAGAAGTGGATCAGATGTTTAAAGGCAGACCTGCCGAACTCCGCAGCATCAGAGTGAGACTGTGTGCTTGTCAACACCAAGAGTCTCAGGGCTAACAGAGAGAGAGACTACAGATCCAGTAAGTGGGGCTCCAGAAACACTACCTTTATTGTCTGTGTTCAATCAACTGGGATGGATTAACAATGGATTATTCTATTGCAGGAAGAGTGAAACTCATAACAGCAGAGGTTATTTTCTGTAAATGCTGAATGGATTGTTTTAAAGGCAAAAAACCATTGAAGGCCAAGACAAAGAAGAATCTCCAGCATTGCAGTTCACAGTAAGGGAAAGAACAGTTCAGGTTACAGGCTGCCGTTCCAAACCATCTTAGGGAAGAACTGTCACAGATGCTGACAGCCCTGCAGCCACAGTCTTTACTGGCTAACTCCTTGCAATACTACAGAGAGCTGCCATCACAGTGCTATCAAGAGAGATCCTGCTCCAGTAAGCAGGGATTCTGATATCCACAAGGATATCAATAATTGGTGTTGTAGATAAGCTGTATGGCAAATCATTCAAAAATTCAGCTGAGGTTTTCACTGAACATGATGAAAGATTTAAGCTTGGATGGATTCAGGGAAAAAGAGTCGCTGTTGCCCTCTTGTGGAGATATGAAGGAAGTACTTGCTAAACCACAGTTACAATGATCAAAACTATCCCAAAGACTAGGTACAAATTCAAGGGAACATGAGAAAGAGGTTTTAATGGAGAAGAATATACTATTACAGATTAATATGGCACAGGTATCCACAAGGGAGCTGTGCGTTTAGTGCTAAGTAAATCCTCAAACTTCACAAAGCTCATGTACCAGAAATTTAGGTTTCATAACAAAAAGTTGATCTTGTGGCTCTGAGTTAAAGTAAAGCACATTCACCTGATACAAGTCTGAAGCAGAACCAACATTGTCTAATATAGAACAAAGAATGAAGAAGAAGAGAGAAATGAAGACTGAGTCATCCATTTACAAGTGTATCTATTCCTATGGAGGGCCAATGCATTAGACTGTCAGATGAAATTACACTTTGCAGGCTTGGTGTCAAGGACTCCAAATGCACACTTTTTACACCAGCTGCATCTACTTGATCATTCAGTAGAATACTGGTACTTAATTATTCCCCGTGGAGAAATTCACTCTTTATCTGCCCCATCTTGCTCTCCATGAGACACACAAACAGGTGTCTCATGGAGCAAGCTTGGGGATCAAAGCAAGGATCAGCCAGCATTCAGCACCCTAGAGCTTGGAGTTAAAGGCCTTCGCTCAGCATTTCAAGTCCAGAAAGTAAAAATTCAGACCAAGATTTTGTTTCAACCAACCAGTTAAGTATAAAATACTTAGTTCCATCCAGAGGTGGAGATTTCAAGTCAAGACTAAGCTACAGGGAATCATCAGAGAAGACTAGCATATTATCTCACCGGAAAGGACTGAATCCCTATTTTTCACAGGTTACAATGTCACGTCTGTATATACAGATGTGAAAGACAGCCCTGCAGGCTCAGCAGAGGCAAAGCCATTACTGTGTAAATCCAACCCTGCCATGGCTGTCAAAGGCCCATAAATGTTTGTAAATGATAATGCCTCAGTCCAAGGTTTGTCAGTAATGTTTTCACATTAATCTTTGTTTCAATTATTGCAGATGGTCTATCTAGAACAATGGTCTTGGTGTTGATGGATGTAGCAGGTTGTTGGTGTGGTGTTGAAAAACTACTCTATCATTTGCCTGGTATGGTTCAGATGAGAACATTTCATAGTTCATTTACATAAACAATGTATCCTCCCCCCCACCGCTCCGGGAACTGCTCTCATGTCAGTTAATTAAGGTAAATAATGCAACTTCTGTATGACTTCTGAGAAGCCAGCTGTCAAAATGTCAATGAAATGATGTGAAGGATATCTCAGGTATTCAAGGGTTGCTCCTCCCATAAGTAGAGGTTCTGAAGGAAAGGGATCTGCAGACAGTTCATCTTAAGCTATAACTGTCTCCACTATCTGATGCCAAGAAAGATTGGATTAACATGCTCAATCTTTGACATCCCTAGACAGAGAGCACAAATGATTAGCCGACATTAAGGTGCATCTCATTTCTGATTGGGGAATCCCTTTGTCCAACTTGTGGTGATTAAAATCATTTCAGCTAATATTGTATCAACAGTTAATTTCAGATTCTGGGGTCAGTTGCATTTATGATGTGTTCTGACTTGCCATGCTTTTCTGCAGAAATAATAACTTAGTGGAAGACTTGACTTTCTGTGGTGAGATATACAGTCGGCTCTCCATATCCAGGGTTTCTGCATCTACTGATTGAAAATATTCTAAGAAAAAATAGAGCAAAACTTGTCATGCGGCAAGCACTACACTAAATCCACACAAATGAATCTATAAGTGTTGACAGCAAGAAAAAGTTACATTGTTGCTGGCGTGTACTATGTACTTAGGACTACAATGGTTGCATCTGGACTGAACATGTACACTTTTTTTTCCTCGTCATTATTCCCTAAACAGTACAGTATAATAGCTAAGTACACAGCATTTACTGTATATTGCATTAAATATTAATTTAGAGATTATTTAAAGTCTGCAGAAGGATGTGCGTAGGTCATAAGCAAACACTACACCATTTGATAAATAGGACCTGACCATCCACAAATTTTGGTATCAGTGGGGGGTCTGGAATGAATCATCCGCAGATGAATGCAGTGTTGGAGAGTAACTAATTACATATAACAGCATTACATAATGAAATTACAAAATAAATGTAATTGTAATCCGTTACAGTTACTGAGAAAAAATATGAAATTAAATGACAGTAACTAATCAAAATTTTGATGAGTACAAAGTTGCTTTGTAACCAACTCTGCAGTTGGTTAATGTGTTTAGAATTGTTGTTTCATCTGTCAGAGGTATAAAAGATATTAGAGAATTCATTACAATCCAATCTGAGTCAGGCAACGTCAGCCCACCTTCTGAGACAGCAATTGAAGCCACTGTTCAAGATTTATCTCAGATGACAAGAGTTCAGCATCAATGCCGTCACTATTAACTTTGACATCTGAGGTCTAGAGAGAAATAGAAGTTGCTGCATCATCATAAACGTTATTCCGTACAAAGGGTGTTGCTTTCACATTTTCAGGGTCACTATTCATTTATCTCCTGCTATGAAAACTACAGGCACTGATGCTTATGAACATGACAGCCAGAGCATGTCGATGAAGCTGCTGTGATAGTAGAATTCTTTGGAGTGTATCTGCAAGCTGACCATTCACCCCCTGCAATGTACGTGAGGGCGGGGGAGGGAAGGGGACTAGAGCACATTTCAATATTGTTGGTAGCTTAAGACAGACGGACAAAACTAGCTGAGACATTAGGAGTCAAGAATGACGTCTTAAGAAATGACAGCAGCTTGTGTGTCAGAGATGGAAAAGACTGTGAGACCACAGAGAAAGGCCACATGATGCCAAGATGACACTCGTGGGGAGTTTTTGACAAATGTTCCCCACAATGTAATAAAAATCTGTTTTTTTTTGGCATTGTGGGGATCATTTTTTAGGTCCCCACAAAGATCTGTGAATGCAATCAAAAAAGTAAAAATTCCAAAAGTCTTGTATCTCGCATCCTACTTATGATTAAGTATAGGGCTGGGTAGGCTGCACGATTTGGGGAAAATATCTAATCGTGATTTTTCTGACAAACATTGCGATTGCGATTTGCCATTTAATTTTTTTATGTCAAGCTTCAGTTCAATAATCAGTGTGTAGTAATTTTAAAACATGACGCAGCATGAGATACCATCAATATTAACTGGTCTGTATTCCAATGCAAGGATGAGAATTTAAAGATGTGGTGTGTCAAGTTAAATAAAGTAATAATGAAAACAATTGTAGCAAAAAGAAAAATAGTGATTAAATAAATAGCTGATTACCACATAATAACACTAGAACCGCCTTTTCCCACGCCAATGAACAAGCAAGAACTTCTTCGGTGTAAGTAGCCCTTTTGCTTGCGCTAATGTGTTATTAGTGTTAATAACAGCAGCTAACAACAATCAAAATGGCGTAATGTTCATAACAGAGTGGCTGTTCTGTCCGTAAAGCTGGAAATTTTTCAACATAGTATGCATTTTATAAAATGTTGAATAAATAGAAGTTTGTGGTGATTTCATGTTGGTCGAAGTTTCTGCTTTTTAACAACTGTATACTGTTATTTTCTATACAAATCAGTTCAGTTGAAACAAAAAAATGTACGTGTTCAGGGTTGCTGTCATGCCCGGCTCGTCCGCTCCTCGTGTGTGCCACGCCCCCTGCCTTCCCACGTGTATTTCCCTGATTGTACCCCGCTGTATCTGATTACTTTGATTAGTCTTGTCTGGTTTTAAGTCCTGGTCTTACCTGTTAGCGTGGTCCGTCATTGGTGTTTCCTAATGTTGGTAAGCGTGAGCTGTTTCCTGGTCCCTGTTTCCCCAGTAAACTCCCGTTTTGCCCCGTATTCGCCTGTCTGCCTGCTCATTGCTCCTTACACGCACGATCGCCGCGCTCGCTGCACCCCGATCGTGACAGAATGACGGACCACAAAAAGAAGCGGACAGGGAGGAGGAGAGTCCCGCAGGAGACGATCCGTCTCGGCGCCTGCTCGCTCTCCAGGCTTTGGCTCCCGACAGGGGACGAAAGGGAAGTACCCGCCCTACCTCCAGCCCGGAGGCTGACCACACGCGACCCCGATCCCGTGTGGAAATACTGGTTCTCCAGTGAGGACGAGGACGAGGAGCCCTTCCTCTACCCTTACCCGGAGCCGGAGGCCTTTCTTCCGCCGTCCGTTTTTACGGACGTCGCGCCGCCTCCCGCCACCGCTAGGCGCCAGCGAGGGAGAAGGAGACCGGCGATCGCCGGTACAGAGGACCTCCCTCCGCTGCTCGCTGCAACGGCCGGACCCGAGGAGCTCCCTCCGCTCCTGCCGCCCGCGGACCCCGCTCCCGTGCAGCCGCCATTGCCGGCGGACCCCGCTCCCGTGCAGCCGCCATTGCCGCCTTCGCCGCTGCCGCCGCCTGCGCAGCCGCCTTCGCCGCTGCCGCCGCCTGCGCAGCCGCCGCCTGCGCAGCCGCCTTCGCTGCCTGCTGCAGCTCCCGGGCAGGCGCCCCCACTGCAGCAACCTGCAGCTCCCGGGCAGGCGCCCCCACTGCAGCAACCTGCAGCTCCCGGGCAGGCGCCCCCACTGCAGCCAGCTCCTGTTCCTGACTGCGCTCCAGTTCCTGCAGCCGCGCCCCCTCTGCAGCCGCCTGCTGCAGCTCCCGGGCAGGCGCCCCCTCTGCAGCCGCCTGCTGCAGCTCCCGGGCAGGCGCCCCCACTGCAGCCAGCTCCTGTTCCTGACCGTGTTCCAGTTCCTGACCGCGCTCCAGTTCCTGCAGAGGCACCCCCTCTGCAGCCGCCTGCTGCAGCTCCCGGGCAGGCGCCCCCTCTGCAGCCGCCTGCTGCAGCTCCCGGGCAGGCGCCCCCACTGCAGCCAGCTCCTGTTCCTGACTGTGTTCCAGTTCCTGACCGCGCTCCAGTTCCTGCAGAGGCACCCCCTCTGCAGCCGCCTGCTGCAGCTCCCGGGCAGGCGCCCCCTCTGCAGCCGCCTGCTGCAGCTCCCGGGCAGGCGCCCCCTCTGCAGCCGCCTGCTGCAGCTCCCGGGCAGGCGCCCCCTCTGCAGCCGCCTGCTGCAGCTCCCGGGCAGGCGCCCCCTCTGCAGCCACCTGCTGCAGCTCCCGGGCAGGCGCCCCCACTGCAGCCAGCTCCTGTTCCTGACCGCGCTCCTGTTCCTGACCGCGCTCCTGTTCCTGACCGCGCTCCTGTTCCTGACCGCGCTCCTGTTCCTGACCGCGCTCCTGTTCCTGTCCAGGCGCCCCCACTGCAGCCACCTGCAGCTCCCGGGCCGGCGCCCCCACTGCAGCAACCTGCAGCTCCCGGGCAGGCGCCCCCACTGCAGCCGCCTGCTGCAGCTCCTGTCCCTGACTGCGCTCCTGTCCCTGACCGCCCTGCTGCAGCCGCTCCTGAGGTGCCCCCGCTGCAGTCCCCTGCAGTTCCCGGGCGAGCGCCCCCACAGCAATTGCCTGCAGCCCCAGTTCCTGATCTCGCCCCAGTTCCTGATCTCGCCCCAGTTCCTGATCTCGCCCCAGTTCCTGATCTCGCCCCAGTTCCTGATCTCGCCCCAGTTCCTGATCTCGCCCCAGTTCCTGATCTCGCCCCAGTTCCTGATCTCGCCGCAGCCGCTTCTGAGACGCTTCTGTCCCCGCCTGCTACAGCTGCTTCCAAGGCGCCCCCACTGCAGTCACCTGCAGTTCCAGGGCGAGCGCCCCCACGATGGCGGCTTGCAGCGCCTGGGCCGGCGCCCCCACTGCAGTGTCTTGCAGTTCCAGGGCGAGCGCCCCCACGACGGCGGCTTGCAGCGCCCGTGCCGGCACCCCCTCTGCAGCGTCCTGCAGTTCCCGGGCGGGCGCCCCCACGGCAGCGGCTTGCAGCACCTGGGCCGAGGTCCCCACTGCAGCGTCCTGCAGTTTCCGGGCTGATGCCCCGGCCGCCTGACCGTGTTCCTGTCCCGGCGCCCCCTCCGACTGCAGCAGCTCCAGAGGCGCCCCCTCCGACTGCAGCAGCTCCAGAGGCGCCCCCTCCGACTGCAGCAGCTCCAGAGGCGCCCCCTCCGACTGCAGCAGCTCCAGAGGCGCCCCCTCCGACTGCTGCAGCTCCAGTCCCTGTCCTAGTCCCCGAGGTGGTCCTGGACAACTCCATCTTGGCTCCTCCCTCTTCGGAGGTGGAGGAGCTGGAATGGGACCCCTCGGGGACAGAACTTGTAACCCCTTGTCCCTCGCCCCGGCGACTTCGACCCCGAACTAGGGTCGGCCTGTCTGTGTCCCGCAGGGGAAGGGGACACAGACGCAGGGCTGGGGTCCCGCCCGCCCTGCCCCCTGGCTCGCCCTCCCTCGCCTGCGCTCTGGCTCGGCTGGCGCCTGCGGGTCCTGGCCCTCCGGGTCGGCTGTCGCCTGCGGGTCCCTCTCCAGTGCCTCGTCGCCCCGCCTCGCTCCCCTCTCCAGAGCCTGGTCGGTCGCCTGCGGACTCCCCGACGGCGGCTCCTCGGTCGCCTGCGGGGCCCCTACCTCCGGCCCTCCCCCGGACGTCGTCGCCTGCTGCAGCTCCCCCCTCCTCCGGGCCTTCGCCGTGGGCCCCTCCTGCTCCCTCGTCCCCTTCCCCGGTGCTCCCTCCTGCTCCCTCCCTGGCCCCTCCGCGGGTCCCTCGCCCTGCCTCCTCGGCCCCTCCGAGGTCCCCTCCGGCTCCGGCCTCCCGGCCGCCTGCGGCCCCTCCGGCTGCCGCCCGTCGCCCGCTGGGTCTCCCTCGGGCTCCCCTTGGTTCCCCCTCCTTGTCTCCCTATGCCCCTGCCTTTGTCCCGCCTGTCTCTGTCCCTTCGTTTTCTGCTCGTCCCTTCGTTCCGCCCGTCTCTGCTCCTCGTATTCCTCCTGTCTTTGCTACCCGTCCTCCTCTGTGCCCTCTGTTCACTCCTGGCCCTTGTGTCCCGCCGGTTCCTTCTGTGTCCCCTCTCTTTCTCTGTCGGTCCGTGTTCCCCGTCCTCTGTCAGGTTTTGTCCCTGGTCCTGTCTTTGTGCCTGTTCTGTCTCTCTGTTTAATTCCCGGTCTCTTGTTCTTGGTTTTGGGTTTTGTTTTTTCAGGTCTTGGTCCCCTCGTCCCGTTCGTCGCCTCCTCCTGGGCGCGCCCGGTGAAGCGCGCCTTTGGGGGGGGGCTCTGTCATGCCCGGCTCGTCCGCTCCTCGTGTGTGCCACGCCCCCTGCCTTCCCACGTGTATTTCCCTGATTGTACCCCGCTGTATCTGATTACTTTGATTAGTCTTGTCTGGTTTTAAGTCCTGGTCTTACCTGTTAGCGTGGTCCGTCATTGGTGTTTCCTAATGTTGGTAAGCGTGAGCTGTTTCCTGGTCCCTGTTTCCCCAGTAAACTCCCGTTTTGCCCCGTATTCGCCTGTCTGCCTGCTCATTGCTCCTTACACGCACGATCGCCGCGCTCGCTGCACCCCGATCGTGACAGTTGCAAACTTTTAGACTCTCACGCAAGAAATCTCGGCAAATCTATGTTCCATTCTGAACTTAAAATTAGCAGCATCAAAAACGTTACGGCAGTTTGCAAACCCTACAGACTATTTACATGGTAATAAAACTTACATTCATGTAATTGTATGTGCAGAACAGAGAACAGAAAATTTTACTCCATGCAGTTGACCAAAGTTGCCAACCCTGCATTTTATTTGAAATGAGAAGTAAAATGCCGTTTTCGACTGAAGTGGCTTATCATTCCTTTGCTTTGTTACTCGGACAAATTTAAAACAAATGAATAAACATTATATGCATCTCTTTTAGTATCTTTTCTAAATAAGACCGCGTGCCCATACCCAAGTATAATAGTGATTCCGGAGTGATGTAACTTTCTGCTGCTCTTAAACCAGGGGTGGCCAATCTTATCCGCAAAGGGCCGGTGCGTATGCAGGTTTCTGGGATGACCTGTAGGTCAGCTGTTCAAACCCAGGTGTGAGGACTCTTCAGCCAATCCGTCCTCTAATTATGAATCTAATTAGGGAGCTGCAGCGAAAACCCGCAAACACAGCGGCCCTTTGTGTGTAAGATTGCCCACCCACCCCGTCTTAAAATGAGCACAACTAAATACAGAAAAAGAAAAGAATTACTTCAGAAATAAACAAACTTTTAACACATTAATTTAATTGTAGTAAAACAATGCACAAATACAATCTGCACATTTTCATTGTTAACATGAATGTATATAAGGCAGACACATTGCAAAGTTACATGCAAAGTGACCATACAAGTTTTCCTCACTGTTATTTTACAAGGGATTGTGGCCACGCTTTCCTTCCCATCCATGGATAGAACCTCTTTGACTACATCTGCCAAAGAAATGTGGCCGAATATTAAAACATTTCACAGCCATTTTTCATAAAGAAACCATGAAGATTAATGTAAACGTTACTCTGCAGTGCACATTAGGCTAAGGGAGATATTAGATAAACATACTGCATACGCACATCATTTTCTGTGATACCACCAGAACGTTAATTGGACATGCTGCCTACAGGGATGAACATTACAAACGTTACTCAGTGGGGAAAAACATTAGATGGAATCGCATTAAGGAACAAAACACTACATCAAATAGGTTCTGCACTATCAGTCAGCAGCTGTGCTAAAAGTTCTATTTAAATAGGGGAACTTTTCCTGTTCTCCTAAGCTTGAAGTGCATCTATCAGCGCATTAGTCGAGGCTACGCTGTTATTTCAAACCCCCATTAAAGCTTCCACCACTTAAAAGTAGTGTTCTAACTGGTCAATGTTTACTTTAGTATAGATAGGCAATTAGCATAGTTTAAATTTTATAGGTAATAAAATGATTCCACCTTGTGTTTGTGTTGATATTTTGTGTGCTGATAGCCATCTGCTGTTTCATTTTGTCCACAACATTGACAGGAAGTTAATCAGTAACAACGTGTATAGCACCGGTTGATGTGAAAAATGCTGATTTTAATGCAAATTTATGGAAAATATAAGCTTTCCCTCGCTCTCTCTCTCTCTCTAGGTCAGGGGTGGGAAATCATATCTGCAAAGGGCCAGTGTGTATGCAGGTTTTTGCTGCAACTCCCTAATTAGGCCACTAATTAGAGGACTGATTGGCTGAAGAGTCCTCACACCTGGGTTTGAACAGCTGACCTATAGGTTACTCCAAAAACCTCTTCGGATTCATGGAGGAGAAGTGTGGTTTTCGCCCAGGTCATGGAACAGTGGACCAGCTCTATACTCTCCGCAGGGTTTTGGAGGGTTCATGGGAGTTTGCCCAACCAGTCTACATGTGCTTTGTGAACTTGGAGAAGGCATTCGACCACATCCCTTTGTAAGTCCTTATAAGGGCTGTTCGGTCCCTGTATGACTGGTGTCAGAGCTTGGTCCGCATTGTCGGCAGTAAGTCGGATTCGTTCCCCGTGAGGATTGGACTCTGTCAGGGCTGCCCTTTGTCACTGATTCTGTTCATAACTTTTATCTTTCATCTTTAGATGCATGTTGAGGGTGTCCAGTTTGGTGGCATCAGGATAAGGTCTCTGCTTTTTGCAGATGATGTGGTTCTGTTGGCTTCATCGGACCATGACCTTCGGCTCTCACTGGAGCAGTTCGCAGCCGAGTGTGAAGCCGCTGGGATGAAAATCAGCACCTCCAAATCCAAGACCATGGTCCTCAGCTGGAAAAGGGTGGAGTGCTCTCTCCGGGTCGGGGAAGGAGTCCTTCCCAAGTGGAGGAGTTTACGTATCTCGGGGTCTTGTTCACAAGTGAGGGACGGATGGAACAGGAGATCGACAGGCGGATCGGTGTGGCATCAGTAGTGATGCGGGTGCTGCATCAGTCTGTCATGGTGAAGAAAAAGCTGAGCCAAAAGGCAAAGCTCTCGATTTACCAGTTGATCTATGTTCCTACCCTCACCTATGGTCATGAGCTGTGGGTAGTGACCAAAAGAACGAGGTAGCGAATACAAGCGGTCGAAATGAGTTTCCTCCGCAGGGTAGCTGGGCTCTCCCTTAGAGATAGGGTGAGGAGCTCGGTCATTTGGGAGAGACTCAGAGTAGAGCCGCTGCTCCTCCACATTGAGAGGAGCCAGATGAGGTGACTCGGGCATCTGATTAGGATGCCTCCTGGACGCCTCCCTGGTGAGGTATTCCGGGCATGTCCCACTGGGAGGAGGCCCCGGGGAAGACCCAGGACACGCTGGAGGGACTATGTCTCCTGGCTGGCCTGGGAACGCCTCGGGATTCCCCCGGTGGAGCTGGATGAAGTGGCCGGGGAGAGGGAAGTCTGGGTTTCCCTGCTGAGACTGCTGCCCCCGCAACCCGACCTCAGATAAGCAGAAGATGATGAATGGATGGATGGATGGATGGATGGATGGATGGAATATGCACAAGGGGTAACACGGCAAAAGCAGCCCAAACCAGAAGATGGCTGGCAAAAAGTGGCCGACAAATTAAACGAGGAAGTAGTGTTTATTGTACTTACTGAATGCAGCGTTTCATTTCCTATGTGTCAGATTAATTACTATTTAATATAGTAAATTCCAGTTATAACGGACTGCAAGGGACCTGGCAAAACAATCCATTGTATTCAAAGTCTGTTATATCCAGAGTTGCAGTATGCCCAGAACACAACTATAGGACACCATTTACTCATGCCACACCCCAGCAGACACACTTGTGGTATTGTTGGGTTATAACTGAACAATTGAAGGTCTAAGGTTGCCACCACCGTCAAACTACATTTCCCATAATGCACCAACAAAATGGCTGCTGATCACAAATGAAAACACCTGAACAGGAATGGTAGCTCAGTCTTCAAACAAGCCAAGGAACAGCACAGCAAGCTCTACTCAAGAGTTTACTCCAAAGACACCAATGGTTGGTAAATGTTATTAGGTTATATTAGTTAAAAAGAACTAAAATGCAAAAGCTTTCATTTTGATTTGATTGTCTGTTTGACGTTTGATTGTCTTTATTACATTTGATGTTTAACTGTTCTGTTGTTTGAAGCGAGCATTTAATGAAATTTATTATTTGATTTAACTTAATTCACTAGATTAATGTTATTAATTCATTTGAAATACTTACAATGGTTCATTTGTTTACCTTAATTTAATTAATGTAATCTAAAAAGCTCATGTATTGTTTTAACATCTTACAAAATGACATAGTGAACCTCTGTATCTGTGCTTTGTAGGTTATCAACCTGACGGTTCAAGCATTGGTTGATTAACTTGAAACCAACAAGTCTAAGTTGGTAAATAAAACTCAACGAAAGGTGAATCAAGAGTTGTCCCGGTGTGTCCTTTTGGAGTGGAACTAGAGTGGAACTTAACAGTTGATAACCAACGGAGCAGCCTGGAGTGGAAGATAAAGGGCTTCATACCAGATAAGCTGTGGACGGAAAAAGGAAATAAAGATGGCTGAAGAGGTCTTGGGGAAGACTGTCAAACTACTGAAGCAGGAGAGGACCATTGCAAAGAGCAGCTTCACCAAACTGGCCAACTTCATTTCAAGGGGAGCAAACACTATGCTGAGAGCCGAATTAAAGGAGGAATTTGGAAAACTTTCAGACCGGTTCAGGTCAGTGCTTGATTCTAATGAGGACTACAGGATCGGACTGGAGGCTGACGTCAAGGCGGCGGATAATGAAGCAGAACTTGATAAGCAGCAAGAAACCGACATAAAGACAACCATAAAAGATGCAGAAATTAAAATGGAGGAGGTAAGGGACATTGTACAAACTAACCTGTGGGGAAGATATGGAAAGAACGAACTTAGAACATCGATTCTTGAAGCAGAAGAAGCAATTGATGAAGCTGACAGGGTTCAAGTCAGAAGTGACAATCTAGAAGGCTATGAAGTTCACCTCACCTTATTGGAAGAAAAGATAAACGCAGCCATCTCAGCAATGTCTGAGTGGGAGAGATGGATCCCCGAATCATCAAAAGATGAACTGGCTGGGAGACTTAAAGAACTGAGAGCAACCCACAACAGGCTACAATTGAGAAAAGCAGAGTTTGCCATATCGAGGAGGCTGGCTGATCAAGGCACAAGTGGGAAACCTGTCCAACCACCACCACCTGTTGTGAAGATAAAACCAACTACTCTGCCTGTCTTCCAGGGAAGTAAGAGAGAGTTCCACAGGTGGAGAAAGGACTGGGAGAGCCTGCAAAGGCAGGGGGAGCCCACTGGCTCACCTGAAGTTCTGAAGATTCAGCTTCTGGAGAGTGTGAGCGAGACCATTGCAAAAGAATTAAGACTTTCAACCTATACAACAGCAGCTGACATGTTCAGGGTCCTGGACAATAGATACGGCAACAAGTCCACCATTACAGTTGAAATCCTCGAAGAACTAGACAATATGCCTCCAGTGAAGGGGAACCAGCCGAGGAAAGTCATTGACCTGATTCAATCTGTGGAGAAGGCACTGGCAGATCTGACAGAGCTGGGGAACGTGGGAGCCATGAAAAATCCATTAGTCATCAAGTCCATTGAAAGCAAGTTACCCGACTTCATAAAAAGAGACTGGCTAATGTTCCTGGTCAACCCTGAAAATAATGTCACTGCAGATACTCACTTTGACATGCTCTTGAAATTCCTGAAGAATCAAGAAGAGATACTGGAGAGACTTGAACAACTTAAAATTGTGGACAAGATAGACAAGCCAGAGAAAAGGCATGAAAGAAAGACTGCATCAACCAGAGCTACAAAGAAAGAAGTTGATGAGGGCTGTGGTGTCTGTGGTGATCGTGGACACAGCAAAAAGGTCTTCTTCTGCAAGAAATTTAAAGCTTTGAAACTGTCCGAAAAGAAGTCTGTTCTAAAGAAACTGGGAGCATGCAGCAAATGCTTAGGATACCATGATGATGACGGATACTGCAGGGAAAATTTTTTATGCAGGAATACAGACTGCAAAACGGGAGGAACTGGTTCAGACCACCATTATTTCCTGTGCCCAAAAACTGAATCCAGAAGAGGAGAAGGGGGTAAAGGTGGAAGAGATGAAAGAAGTAAAGGGAAGTTCACAGAGGAACAGGAGAAGTTCTTGTCACAACTTTCCCCAGAACTAGCAGAGCAATGTCGAAAGGCATTCACTAACAGGTCCTCAGTGACACTCAAAACAGCAGGCCAGTCTGAGCTACTGAAGAAGAATGGGCTGATTGAACTTCCAGTGATCATGATGCTGATGCAGGTGACGGCGAACGCAGGTCAAAAGATCGGTACCCTCATTGACCTAGCATCTGACACCAATTACATAACCCACAAAGCTGCTGAAAGATTGGGCCTGAGGAGTGAAGAGATAACCCTGGTCATACATGGGGTTGGTGGAATGACTATGCGAGTCAATACAAGAAGGTACCTCCTAAAGGTCAGAGTCAAGACTCCAAAAGGGACTGAAAGAGCACATCAACTAGTCTGCTATGGCCTGGATGAAATTGCTAAGGTATATCAAACAATTCAGCCTGAGAAGTTAAAAAGATTCTTCCCAGATGTCCAGCTCGAAGACCTGAAGAGACCAGCCGAAGTTGAGCTTCTCATAAGCCACCGTGAGGGAAGACTTGCACCTCAAAGAGTCAAAGTCATCGGAGACCTTGTTTTGTGGGAAAGCCCATTGGGGAAAACAGTGGGCGGAGCCCATCCTGACTTATTTGAAGAAGTGGAGGTGGCAGCATATGAGTCAAGAACCCATTTCGCTCGCTCCATGCGAACCGCTGCTGTCAGATATCAGGAGATCACAGTTCCAACAACCAAACCAGGCTGGCAACTGCAGGAAGATGCGCTGTCCAAATTTACATCTGCCAGTAACCGTGGGTTCCTTGAGTGGTGGCACTGGGACAGCATCGGAGCCGCATGCGAGCCAAGATGTGGAGGGTGTCGATGTGGAAACTGCTCACCAGGAGGAAGAGACATGACCTTAGCAGAGGAGAGGGAGCTTGAGATCATTAAAGGAGGCCTCACCTACAAGGAAAGGGATGCTCACACACCTACACCACACTGGGATGCAAAGTATCCTTGGACTGAATGTCCTACATCTCTCCCTGAAAACAAAAGGGCAGTCCAGGCTTGCTTCTTAAGGATGGAAAAGCAACTAAGCAAGGAACCAGAATGGAAAGTCGCTTATGCAACCCAAATCCATGAAATGGTCGAAAGAGGTGTAGCCATGAAACTCACCAGTGAAGTCATGGAGAAGTGGACGGGACCAGTGTGGTATGTCAGCCACTTGGTGGCGCCTAACCCTCATTCAGTGACAACACCAGTTCGCATTGTCTGGAACAGTAGCCAGAAATACAAAGGGGTAAGCATGAATGATCTTCTTCTAAAGGGACCAGATGTCCTTAACCCCATCAGAGCCGTCCTACTAAGATTTAGAGAAGGCGTGCATGCAGCTCTAGGAGACGTAAAGATGATGTATAACTCTGTCTGGTTGGAGGAGCGTGAGATGCATCTACACAGATTCCTGTGGAGAGACAGCCCAGAAAAGGAGATCTGTGAATACGCAATCACCAGAGTTAACATCGGTGACAAACCCGCTGGTTGCATTGCACAGTTGGCTATGAGGGAGACTGCGAACCTGCCCAAATTCACTCACTTGGTGGATGAACGAAGAGTTATCGAAGAAGACAGTTATGTGGATGACCTCTTAACCTCCCACAATGACCTGCACAGACTTGACAACATCACAGCAAATGTTGAAGAGATTCTAAAAGCTGGAGGCTTCTTCCTTAAACCATGGGTCCGGTCAGGGCAAAGTGGGAGGAAAGGAGCTGAAGCAGATGTCCTAAGCCAGGAGCAAAGGAAAACCTTAATTCTTCCAAACCAAATGAGGGAAGGGGACAACAAAGCCTTGGGCATTGGCTACCAAGTGGATGAGGACAAGCTCTACATGCTGACCGCTGTGAACTTTTCTAAAAGGAAGAAGAAAATGCGAGTTGGCAAAGATCTTCTCGAAGAGGAGGTGAGAACTGAAACACCTAACCCACTGACTAGAAGAGCTCTCTTAAGCCAAGTTGCTGCACTGTATGACCCAATTGGCCTAGTTGCACCGGTCAAGCAGAAAGGAGCGATTCTTGTTCGTAAAGCATTTCAAGAAGGAGGGGGTGGCAAACTGACCCAAGAAACCTGGGATCAACCTCTCTCAGAAGGCCTCAGAGAAGAAGCTATACAGCTTTTCGAAGAATATGTGCAGCTTGGTCGAGTGAAATTCCACAGGAGCCTCACACCATCTGACTGGAAAGGTAAACCTTGGGGCATCACATTCTCTGATGGAAGTGACAAAACATACGGAGCTGTCATGTACTTAAGATGGGAAACAACTCAAGGCATTGAAGTCCGGTTAGTGGAAGCCAAAGCCAAACTCACACCCCTGGATCAAAAGGGAGATGCTGTGAAGGCAGAAATATGTGGCGCAGTCTTTGCAGCTAGGATCAGGAAGTACGTGGAGAAGCATGCACGATTGAAGATTGAGAGATGGTTCCATCTACTGGACAGTCAAATAATCCTAGGAGCCATTCAGCGAGACAATTATGGATACCAAACCTTCTTCGCAAACAGAGTAGGTGAAATCCAGAAGGCTGGGCCAGTGCAAGACTGGTGGTGGATTCGTGGAGATCTAAATATAGCTGACATCATAACAAGAGGAGGCACTCCTGACGATTTGAAGGAGAGTTCCACATGGCAAAATGGACCAGAGTTCCTGAAGTGGCCAGTGGAGGAGTGGCCTATTCATTCAGCTGGAGAAGTTGCAGCCCAGGCCAGGGAGAGTGTAAACAAGCTTCAAAGCAAGGCATTTTCAGCTGTACTGACCAGAGCTCAAGCCAAAATGAGTCAACAGAATGAAGATCCACTAACCACTCAGGAAAGTCCTTGTCAAGAGGGAAAATCCACTCTGCCAAGAATGAGGCCCACTGGCTGGGTTAGACATCTCGTGGACATAACACGGTTCAGTAGTCTGACCAAACTGAAGAGAGTAATTGCCTGGATCCGTCGAGCTGCCGAGCAGTGGCTGAAGAGGATTTTAAACCCAAAACGGCCAAAGTGGGACGCAACAACACCCAAGCTGGCTGGATTGACCAGCAAAGAGCTTGAGGATGCAAGTGACGACCTCTTACTAGCAGCTCAAGTCGGTGTAACTTTTCCAGAAACAACTCTCAGCAGATTAGCAGTATACAAAGATGTGAACACTGGGCTCCTACTTTGTGGTGGTAGAATCCAGATGTTCAATGAGGAGAAGACGGCCGTGCCAGTTCTGCCATTTGAAGCATGGGTGTCTACTCTGCTGGCACGAGAATCCCATGAAGTTAACCATGAGGGTGTAGCAGCAACCCTTCTCCGGATGAGGAAGACAGCCTGGGTAATAAAAGGCCGAAGAATTGCCAAGAAGATGGTTGACAGTTGTGTGAGCTGCAGGAAGAACAGGGCGAAGCAGTGTCAACAAATAATGGCGCACTTGCCTCCAGAGCGAACAGGCCCAGCTGCTCCTTTCGAATTCACCACCTTGGATCTATTCGGTCCATATGAAGTGAAAGATGAAGTTAAGAAAAGAACCAGACTCAAGGTATGGGGAATTGTCTTCTGTTGCATGGCCTCCCGTGCCATACACACTGACGTGGTAAGTGACCAGTCATCTGAAGGTTTCCTGCTGGCCTACCAAAGGTTCACGTCACTGAGAGGGCACCCCAGGAAACTTTGGTCAGACCCTGGTACTAACTTTGTTGGAGCCAAACCTGCTCTGGAGAAGCTATACAAATTCTTTGACCAACTGGACAGGTCTCAATTTGAAGACCTATCTGCCAAGCATGGAACGGAATGGTCTTGGAAGATCCACCCCTCAGATTCTCCGCATAGAAATGGTGCAGCAGAGGCGGCTGTCAGAATAGTGAAGCGGGCTCTAAGCAACCTTGGTGGAGATGGTGTTTTCACCTGGGGTGAATTCCAAACCTTTCTCTTTATGGCAGCCAACCTTGCTAACGAAAGACCTATTGATGCCAGAACTCAAAGTAGGGAAGACTGTGTAGAGTACATTACCCCAAATTCTCTGCTTTTAGGGCGTGCAAACCCAAAGGGAGACCCTGGAGACTTCCAGTTCGATGGCTATCCATATAAAAGGCTTAAAAGTATCCAAACAGAAGTCAGCAAGTTCTGGAAGAAGTGGAGCCAATTGGCTGGACCAAACCTGTTTGTACGGAACAAATGGCACACTAAAGAGCGAAATGTTGCTGTTGGAGATGTGGTCTGGTTGGCTGACCAAAATGCTCTGAGAGGACAGTACAGACTGGCCAGAGTTGTCAGCGTCAACACTGACAACAAAGGCATTGTAAGAGATGTGCTTGTGAGGACCTTTCCCAGCTATCCTGTTCCCATCAGAAAGGCAGCTGGAAAGGAGCCGGCCGCAGGATCCAACAGGGTTAAACAAAAAATCCCGGCCACAACCCTTCATAGAGATGTAAGGCGCCTTGTCATTCTGATTCCCATTGAAGAACAAGAGTGACGGACTGGTGTGACCTCATTGGGTTTGAGAAACCATGAGCTCAAGTGGGAGGTGTTGGGTTATAACTGAACAATTGAAGGTCTAAGGTTGCCACCACCGTCAAACTACATTTCCCATAATGCACCAACAAAATGGCTGCTGATCACAAATGAAAACACCTGAACAGGAATGGTAGCTCAGTCTTCAAACAAGCCAAGGAACAGCACAGCAAGCTCTACTCAAGAGTTTACTCCAAAGACACCAATGGTTGGTAAATGTTATTAGGTTATATTAGTTAAAAAGAACTAAAATGCAAAAGCTTTCATTTTGATTTGATTGTCTGTTTGACGTTTGATTGTCTTTATTACATTTGATGTTTAACTGTTCTGTTGTTTGAAGCGAGCATTTAATGAAATTTATTATTTGATTTAACTTAATTCACTAGATTAATGTTATTAATTCATTTGAAATACTTACAATGGTTCATTTGTTTACCTTAATTTAATTAATGTAATCTAAAAAGCTCATGTATTGTTTTAACATCTTACAAAATGACATAGTGAACCTCTGTATCTGTGCTTTGTAGGTTATCAACCTGACGGTTCAAGCATTGGTTGATTAACTTGAAACCAACAAGTCTAAGTTGGTAAATAAAACTCAACGAAAGGTGAATCAAGAGTTGTCCCGGTGTGTCCTTTTGGAGTGGAACTAGAGTGGAACTTAACAGTTGATAACCAACGGAGCAGCCTGGAGTGGAAGATAAAGGGCTTCATACCAGATAAGCTGTGGACGGAAAAAGGAAATAAAGATGGCTGAAGAGGTCTTGGGGAAGACTGTCAAACTACTGAAGCAGGAGAGGACCATTGCAAAGAGCAGCTTCACCAAACTGGCCAACTTCATTTCAAGGGGAGCAAACACTATGCTGAGAGCCGAATTAAAGGAGGAATTTGGAAAACTTTCAGACCGGTTCAGGTCAGTGCTTGATTCTAATGAGGACTACAGGATCGGACTGGAGGCTGACGTCAAGGCGGCGGATAATGAAGCAGAACTTGATAAGCAGCAAGAAACCGACATAAAGACAACCATAAAAGATGCAGAAATTAAAATGGAGGAGGTAAGGGACATTGTACAAACTAACCTGTGGGGAAGATATGGAAAGAACGAACTTAGAACATCGATTCTTGAAGCAGAAGAAGCAATTGATGAAGCTGACAGGGTTCAAGTCAGAAGTGACAATCTAGAAGGCTATGAAGTTCACCTCACCTTATTGGAAGAAAAGATAAACGCAGCCATCTCAGCAATGTCTGAGTGGGAGAGATGGATCCCCGAATCATCAAAAGATGAACTGGCTGGGAGACTTAAAGAACTGAGAGCAACCCACAACAGGCTACAATTGAGAAAAGCAGAGTTTGCCATATCGAGGAGGCTGGCTGATCAAGGCACAAGTGGGAAACCTGTCCAACCACCACCACCTGTTGTGAAGATAAAACCAACTACTCTGCCTGTCTTCCAGGGAAGTAAGAGAGAGTTCCACAGGTGGAGAAAGGACTGGGAGAGCCTGCAAAGGCAGGGGGAGCCCACTGGCTCACCTGAAGTTCTGAAGATTCAGCTTCTGGAGAGTGTGAGCGAGACCATTGCAAAAGAATTAAGACTTTCAACCTATACAACAGCAGCTGACATGTTCAGGGTCCTGGACAATAGATACGGCAACAAGTCCACCATTACAGTTGAAATCCTCGAAGAACTAGACAATATGCCTCCAGTGAAGGGGAACCAGCCGAGGAAAGTCATTGACCTGATTCAATCTGTGGAGAAGGCACTGGCAGATCTGACAGAGCTGGGGAACGTGGGAGCCATGAAAAATCCATTAGTCATCAAGTCCATTGAAAGCAAGTTACCCGACTTCATAAAAAGAGACTGGCTAATGTTCCTGGTCAACCCTGAAAATAATGTCACTGCAGATACTCACTTTGACATGCTCTTGAAATTCCTGAAGAATCAAGAAGAGATACTGGAGAGACTTGAACAACTTAAAATTGTGGACAAGATAGACAAGCCAGAGAAAAGGCATGAAAGAAAGACTGCATCAACCAGAGCTACAAAGAAAGAAGTTGATGAGGGCTGTGGTGTCTGTGGTGATCGTGGACACAGCAAAAAGGTCTTCTTCTGCAAGAAATTTAAAGCTTTGAAACTGTCCGAAAAGAAGTCTGTTCTAAAGAAACTGGGAGCATGCAGCAAATGCTTAGGATACCATGATGATGACGGATACTGCAGGGAAAATTTTTTATGCAGGAATACAGACTGCAAAACGGGAGGAACTGGTTCAGACCACCATTATTTCCTGTGCCCAAAAACTGAATCCAGAAGAGGAGAAGGGGGTAAAGGTGGAAGAGATGAAAGAAGTAAAGGGAAGTTCACAGAGGAACAGGAGAAGTTCTTGTCACAACTTTCCCCAGAACTAGCAGAGCAATGTCGAAAGGCATTCACTAACAGGTCCTCAGTGACACTCAAAACAGCAGGCCAGTCTGAGCTACTGAAGAAGAATGGGCTGATTGAACTTCCAGTGATCATGATGCTGATGCAGGTGACGGCGAACGCAGGTCAAAAGATCGGTACCCTCATTGACCTAGCATCTGACACCAATTACATAACCCACAAAGCTGCTGAAAGATTGGGCCTGAGGAGTGAAGAGATAACCCTGGTCATACATGGGGTTGGTGGAATGACTATGCGAGTCAATACAAGAAGGTACCTCCTAAAGGTCAGAGTCAAGACTCCAAAAGGGACTGAAAGAGCACATCAACTAGTCTGCTATGGCCTGGATGAAATTGCTAAGGTATATCAAACAATTCAGCCTGAGAAGTTAAAAAGATTCTTCCCAGATGTCCAGCTCGAAGACCTGAAGAGACCAGCCGAAGTTGAGCTTCTCATAAGCCACCGTGAGGGAAGACTTGCACCTCAAAGAGTCAAAGTCATCGGAGACCTTGTTTTGTGGGAAAGCCCATTGGGGAAAACAGTGGGCGGAGCCCATCCTGACTTATTTGAAGAAGTGGAGGTGGCAGCATATGAGTCAAGAACCCATTTCGCTCGCTCCATGCGAACCGCTGCTGTCAGATATCAGGAGATCACAGTTCCAACAACCAAACCAGGCTGGCAACTGCAGGAAGATGCGCTGTCCAAATTTACATCTGCCAGTAACCGTGGGTTCCTTGAGTGGTGGCACTGGGACAGCATCGGAGCCGCATGCGAGCCAAGATGTGGAGGGTGTCGATGTGGAAACTGCTCACCAGGAGGAAGAGACATGACCTTAGCAGAGGAGAGGGAGCTTGAGATCATTAAAGGAGGCCTCACCTACAAGGAAAGGGATGCTCACACACCTACACCACACTGGGATGCAAAGTATCCTTGGACTGAATGTCCTACATCTCTCCCTGAAAACAAAAGGGCAGTCCAGGCTTGCTTCTTAAGGATGGAAAAGCAACTAAGCAAGGAACCAGAATGGAAAGTCGCTTATGCAACCCAAATCCATGAAATGGTCGAAAGAGGTGTAGCCATGAAACTCACCAGTGAAGTCATGGAGAAGTGGACGGGACCAGTGTGGTATGTCAGCCACTTGGTGGCGCCTAACCCTCATTCAGTGACAACACCAGTTCGCATTGTCTGGAACAGTAGCCAGAAATACAAAGGGGTAAGCATGAATGATCTTCTTCTAAAGGGACCAGATGTCCTTAACCCCATCAGAGCCGTCCTACTAAGATTTAGAGAAGGCGTGCATGCAGCTCTAGGAGACGTAAAGATGATGTATAACTCTGTCTGGTTGGAGGAGCGTGAGATGCATCTACACAGATTCCTGTGGAGAGACAGCCCAGAAAAGGAGATCTGTGAATACGCAATCACCAGAGTTAACATCGGTGACAAACCCGCTGGTTGCATTGCACAGTTGGCTATGAGGGAGACTGCGAACCTGCCCAAATTCACTCACTTGGTGGATGAACGAAGAGTTATCGAAGAAGACAGTTATGTGGATGACCTCTTAACCTCCCACAATGACCTGCACAGACTTGACAACATCACAGCAAATGTTGAAGAGATTCTAAAAGCTGGAGGCTTCTTCCTTAAACCATGGGTCCGGTCAGGGCAAAGTGGGAGGAAAGGAGCTGAAGCAGATGTCCTAAGCCAGGAGCAAAGGAAAACCTTAATTCTTCCAAACCAAATGAGGGAAGGGGACAACAAAGCCTTGGGCATTGGCTACCAAGTGGATGAGGACAAGCTCTACATGCTGACCGCTGTGAACTTTTCTAAAAGGAAGAAGAAAATGCGAGTTGGCAAAGATCTTCTCGAAGAGGAGGTGAGAACTGAAACACCTAACCCACTGACTAGAAGAGCTCTCTTAAGCCAAGTTGCTGCACTGTATGACCCAATTGGCCTAGTTGCACCGGTCAAGCAGAAAGGAGCGATTCTTGTTCGTAAAGCATTTCAAGAAGGAGGGGGTGGCAAACTGACCCAAGAAACCTGGGATCAACCTCTCTCAGAAGGCCTCAGAGAAGAAGCTATACAGCTTTTCGAAGAATATGTGCAGCTTGGTCGAGTGAAATTCCACAGGAGCCTCACACCATCTGACTGGAAAGGTAAACCTTGGGGCATCACATTCTCTGATGGAAGTGACAAAACATACGGAGCTGTCATGTACTTAAGATGGGAAACAACTCAAGGCATTGAAGTCCGGTTAGTGGAAGCCAAAGCCAAACTCACACCCCTGGATCAAAAGGGAGATGCTGTGAAGGCAGAAATATGTGGCGCAGTCTTTGCAGCTAGGATCAGGAAGTACGTGGAGAAGCATGCACGATTGAAGATTGAGAGATGGTTCCATCTACTGGACAGTCAAATAATCCTAGGAGCCATTCAGCGAGACAATTATGGATACCAAACCTTCTTCGCAAACAGAGTAGGTGAAATCCAGAAGGCTGGGCCAGTGCAAGACTGGTGGTGGATTCGTGGAGATCTAAATATAGCTGACATCATAACAAGAGGAGGCACTCCTGACGATTTGAAGGAGAGTTCCACATGGCAAAATGGACCAGAGTTCCTGAAGTGGCCAGTGGAGGAGTGGCCTATTCATTCAGCTGGAGAAGTTGCAGCCCAGGCCAGGGAGAGTGTAAACAAGCTTCAAAGCAAGGCATTTTCAGCTGTACTGACCAGAGCTCAAGCCAAAATGAGTCAACAGAATGAAGATCCACTAACCACTCAGGAAAGTCCTTGTCAAGAGGGAAAATCCACTCTGCCAAGAATGAGGCCCACTGGCTGGGTTAGACATCTCGTGGACATAACACGGTTCAGTAGTCTGACCAAACTGAAGAGAGTAATTGCCTGGATCCGTCGAGCTGCCGAGCAGTGGCTGAAGAGGATTTTAAACCCAAAACGGCCAAAGTGGGACGCAACAACACCCAAGCTGGCTGGATTGACCAGCAAAGAGCTTGAGGATGCAAGTGACGACCTCTTACTAGCAGCTCAAGTCGGTGTAACTTTTCCAGAAACAACTCTCAGCAGATTAGCAGTATACAAAGATGTGAACACTGGGCTCCTACTTTGTGGTGGTAGAATCCAGATGTTCAATGAGGAGAAGACGGCCGTGCCAGTTCTGCCATTTGAAGCATGGGTGTCTACTCTGCTGGCACGAGAATCCCATGAAGTTAACCATGAGGGTGTAGCAGCAACCCTTCTCCGGATGAGGAAGACAGCCTGGGTAATAAAAGGCCGAAGAATTGCCAAGAAGATGGTTGACAGTTGTGTGAGCTGCAGGAAGAACAGGGCGAAGCAGTGTCAACAAATAATGGCGCACTTGCCTCCAGAGCGAACAGGCCCAGCTGCTCCTTTCGAATTCACCACCTTGGATCTATTCGGTCCATATGAAGTGAAAGATGAAGTTAAGAAAAGAACCAGACTCAAGGTATGGGGAATTGTCTTCTGTTGCATGGCCTCCCGTGCCATACACACTGACGTGGTAAGTGACCAGTCATCTGAAGGTTTCCTGCTGGCCTACCAAAGGTTCACGTCACTGAGAGGGCACCCCAGGAAACTTTGGTCAGACCCTGGTACTAACTTTGTTGGAGCCAAACCTGCTCTGGAGAAGCTATACAAATTCTTTGACCAACTGGACAGGTCTCAATTTGAAGACCTATCTGCCAAGCATGGAACGGAATGGTCTTGGAAGATCCACCCCTCAGATTCTCCGCATAGAAATGGTGCAGCAGAGGCGGCTGTCAGAATAGTGAAGCGGGCTCTAAGCAACCTTGGTGGAGATGGTGTTTTCACCTGGGGTGAATTCCAAACCTTTCTCTTTATGGCAGCCAACCTTGCTAACGAAAGACCTATTGATGCCAGAACTCAAAGTAGGGAAGACTGTGTAGAGTACATTACCCCAAATTCTCTGCTTTTAGGGCGTGCAAACCCAAAGGGAGACCCTGGAGACTTCCAGTTCGATGGCTATCCATATAAAAGGCTTAAAAGTATCCAAACAGAAGTCAGCAAGTTCTGGAAGAAGTGGAGCCAATTGGCTGGACCAAACCTGTTTGTACGGAACAAATGGCACACTAAAGAGCGAAATGTTGCTGTTGGAGATGTGGTCTGGTTGGCTGACCAAAATGCTCTGAGAGGACAGTACAGACTGGCCAGAGTTGTCAGCGTCAACACTGACAACAAAGGCATTGTAAGAGATGTGCTTGTGAGGACCTTTCCCAGCTATCCTGTTCCCATCAGAAAGGCAGCTGGAAAGGAGCCGGCCGCAGGATCCAACAGGGTTAAACAAAAAATCCCGGCCACAACCCTTCATAGAGATGTAAGGCGCCTTGTCATTCTGATTCCCATTGAAGAACAAGAGTGACGGACTGGTGTGACCTCATTGGGTTTGAGAAACCATGAGCTCAAGTGGGAGGTGTTGGGTTATAACTGAACAATTGAAGGTCTAAGGTTGCCACCACCGTCAAACTACATTTCCCATAATGCACCAACAAAATGGCTGCTGATCACAAATGAAAACACCTGAACAGGAATGGTAGCTCAGTCTTCAAACAAGCCAAGGAACAGCACAGCAAGCTCTACTCAAGAGTTTACTCCAAAGACACCAATGGTTGGTAAATGTTATTAGGTTATATTAGTTAAAAAGAACTAAAATGCAAAAGCTTTCATTTTGATTTGATTGTCTGTTTGACGTTTGATTGTCTTTATTACATTTGATGTTTAACTGTTCTGTTGTTTGAAGCGAGCATTTAATGAAATTTATTATTTGATTTAACTTAATTCACTAGATTAATGTTATTAATTCATTTGAAATACTTACAATGGTTCATTTGTTTACCTTAATTTAATTAATGTAATCTAAAAAGCTCATGTATTGTTTTAACATCTTACAAAATGACATAGTGAACCTCTGTATCTGTGCTTTGTAGGTTATCAACCTGACGGTTCAAGCATTGGTTGATTAACTTGAAACCAACAAGTCTAAGTTGGTAAATAAAACTCAACGAAAGGTGAATCAAGAGTTGTCCCGGTGTGTCCTTTTGGAGTGGAACTAGAGTGGAACTTAACAGGTATAGATTATTATATTACACATGTAGTAATCCAACTTAACCTGACCAGATGTGTGACTATTAATAATCCCGACTACATATCTGCACTGGATATCATCGGCACGCCCCGCGCCTTGTAGGCAGAGCCTGCATGTCCGTTATAGCGAACAAAACTACAGCTAAAAGCATTTGTCCGTTATAAGCGAAATTCCGTTATATGCAAGTCCACTATAACAGGATTTTACTGTATGTCATAATTCCAAAACAAACATAAGCACAATGAGAACATGGGAACAGGTTAAAGTGAAGTACAAGAATATACTTCAAACTGGTAAATTTTGGTATATGACTATTTAAAGAATTGTTGACATAAAAAAATGATATATTAGCAATACAAAGTGCTAATAAATCTTTTAGGCACAATATTCCCCCTCGTATCTTTCGAAAAGAATTTCCTCCTGGAGAAATAAAGGATCTTGCTGATCGCGCAAAACCCTCTCTGTATGAAATTATCTTTTTATAATGTGCGCACCGATATCAATTGGTCGCTCATCCATGAATGGCGAGGCCATGGTTGATTGGATTTCAAGGCACGGACAGCGAGTACGTGTACAAGCTAATCCTTGTTTACACAGAACAAACCTGCTCCGAGCAGGTTTGAGGATTTGGATGTGCCGCTATGACAACACATCCAGCAGGAGTTTCGGGAAACCGACAGATCCCAGGATCATGCCAAATCGTCAACAATTACATCCGGCTAAACGAGTAATCCACGTACGGAAAATACCCCCTTGATGTGAGGGAAATATGTAATTAAGCATATTTTGTATGAGGGATTTTTCACTAAGATCGTGGATACCGCGCACCCATGGTAAATGTTTCACGTTACTGCCCAGGCACGTGCTGTTTATCGACGATGCTGCTGCCAGTGTGCGTTTAGCTTTCTGCAGTATTTCGGTTTGCTTCAGTGTTGTATAGGTTTATTTAACATTGTGCGAAACTGATTTGTTGTACTGCAAAGTAAATACTGAAGAAATATTATTCTTCTTAAATAGCGCTTAATACAAAAAATTAAATTAAAATATTAAAGACGCCTTTAAAAGCCTGATATATGAGGCTAGCGCCTTCATATGGTCGTGTGTTTTAATGAATTTTTATTTTGAATCCTGATCCTGATAATTTGTAACGTGAATGCATTTTGTTACAACTATTACTCACTTGTTTTGGCAGATTATAATCTGTGGCCAACCTGAGCGCAACTAAAATACTGATGTCATTAACTTACACATAAATGAAAACGAGATGGCGGCCATTTTACCAGGGAACAAGTTAGATGACCATGTGTATGGACTGTTGTGTGTTTGGCTGTAACAGCGGCAAGAAAAACGATCAAAGCTAAATTTGTTTTGTATACCTTCAGTTCGTAAAAATCAAGGCATAGGAACTAATAATAACTAAGAGAAAGGCGACAGAAAGCTTGGCTAAAAGCCATCAATCAAAATAACTTAAACGACAATACTGTCAGGAAGTGCCACGTTGTGTGTTCTGAGCATTTCCTTACAGGCAGGTTGGATCCACACAAATTCACTTTTCTAAATACAGTAAATATATTTTATCTTTCGGGGATGCTGTACCTCAATTAGCTGTCGCTATCAATACCTTATTAACGCAGTTTGCTGATGCTGCATGTATTATTCACTTATGATCCTAAGGTTGAATATTTGCTGTAAAGCCTGTAATGATGTCATGATGATCATGACAATTGTGATACCTGTACCCACGAGTGTAATTGGTTTGAACATACAGCTCTTGGGTACAATTTCTCGTGGGTACAAACAATTTTTCCCATACGGAATACTGGGAAGGCAATTAATTTTCCGGTCCCAAAATATCCCAATATAAAACATTTATAGGCACAATAATTGAGATTTTAGTGACAATATAAGTAGCATTGATTGAGAATATCATATTTTTCGGCATATTAGACACACTTTCATCTTTAAATGCATAAAAACTGCGCTATGGCCATACACGAAAGAGACCAAGTCCCGTGGGCTAGGCTAGGCTGCTCGGCGTAGCCTACAACGAGCATAAAAAATTGTTGATGACAATAAAACATTGAAAAAAAGTCTAAATATTACAGTAAGTCGTGTTGCTAATAAAAATGTAAAAAAAAGGCAAATTATCAGTGCTATCACAAATTTACGAAAAATTGCTTAGGATGCAGCAATCAGTTAGGCTATGTGGGAAGGATACGTACCTCTTTTCCGTATTGTGATGCACATCTGTACGTATGTATCTTACATTAAGGACTGATTTACCTTTAGGAAGCATTTTATATGTATAAAAAAACATTCATACATTTACAAGAGTGGATGTAAACATATCTATCATAGCACCGCTCGGGTGGTACGTCGCGGCAACACAAAACAGCTGGCAGAATGAGCCAGCTGAAGCAATCGAGAGAAATCGTATCGTATCTTTTCCTTCCATTTAACTGTGCATTTCAGTTTAATAGATATTTGTTAACTAAAGTTACTTGTGACTGTTCATCTGTTTTCATTAAGTTTTAAAACTGAAATTTGTAACATTGTTACATTAGACAAAAAAAATGGAAAAAAAAACAATGAGAACGAGGCGGGCTGGCTCATGGTACCGCTAGTGGCTCCAAACATTGCTCGTGGGTACAGCCAGATTTTATTAAATAAACATGCTCGTGACTCAAGTTACTCGTGGCCTGAGACGCTCGTGGGTACAGGTACCACTGTATACTCTTTGCATGCATGAGAGACAGCCTTAGATACAACATAACAAAAACTGTTGAATGCATAATGCTAGTTCACTTTTTCTTAATATAAATCATTTCATTATGTAATTTAAATTTGTAAGTGGGAGAGCAACAAATGCATAAAGATTTAGATCTCAGAAGATGTCAATGATCTCAGACGAAAGAAAAATGATCTCAGACGAAAGATTTATCTGTCTAACATGTAACTTAGTAGCAGCTACTAATATCAATATTATTGTTGTTGATTTCCTGTGATGTGAGTGCGTGAACTTGGTGACATGGTTCCCCTTACCGCATTTTTTACCAGTGAGCCCGCCATCCTGTTACTTTCCCTGAGTGCTTGGTGAAGATGCCCCAATTAACAGTCAGAGTATTCATCTATCCATGGTCTGTTTCAGCACTGTATATACTAACACACGCACAATGTTACAATATGGTGACCACAATACAATTGACTACAATTATATTCCCTTAGGTGATTTTGTTGGCGGAGGAAACGGTATAATTGCACCCCCTACTGATCTGACGAAAATTCAATTGTAATATATTATCATGAAGGAAATTACAGCAGATTCTCTTTAATTGGAATCATATTGATTAAATATAATTTTGTTTCATTTATGAGAATATGTTTTAGGATATCAGAATTGAAGAACTAAACCCACTGTGACCCGCCACCTAAGTTTAACGACTGAAAGATTTAATAGAAATCACACTGACAGCTACAGCAAAACAAATACGAGCATCTTTACCAGATGTTCCTAAGTAAAGTACATTCTGTACATAGCAAGATATAGGACCCAATGTAAATGGTTAAAGCTAATCTTATTTATGTCCTTAACCAACAAATAAGTATACAAGACAACCCAGCAAACCATGGCGCTGGGTCTTAACTGTAATGCACTCCCTTCTGGAAATACAGGTAAAAGGGAGCACATGGGGCCGTTGGTTGGACGGGCAGCTACAAGACGAGATATGCAGGGCTCCGGGGGAGCCAGGACATGGCGCTATATATGAAAGAAATATGGCGGCGAACTGAAACCGCAAAGCCAGGGACCTGACGCCGAAAAAAACGGATTGAAATTCCGAAAACGGGGTTCGGAAACTAGACCACTAAGCTGGAGACAGAAAGGACAAACAGCCGGAAATGAAGAAAGATAAAAGGAATCTGAAAACCAGAAACGAAACGCAGGACTGAACAAACCGCCCGAAAAGCAACAAGAGGGGTGTTCGGCGTAATGGGAATATTGAACCAGCATACTTCCGGTGCTGTACAGGTTACGCCAGACTGTTAGGTCCAGGACCCAAATAGCTGTGTTGGTATAACAGTACTAACCAGGAGCTAATATTATTGTAATGGGCATCATGTTATAATATTTGCTACATTTGTATAGGCCTATTAAAATGTTCAGCAGAATAAAAGAAATCTGCAAACCCCTGGGACAGTGAAAAATGCAATGATAAACAAGCTGTAAATTCTCTTTTACTCATTTGTAATTCAAAATATAAAAATATCATATGTAGTTTGAACTAATCAGCTTCACACTGTCCCAGCCTTTGGGGGTTGTACACCTAATAAAGAGTACATAAGATAAATTAGCCGAATTCTGAGCCCAAATTCAGTTTCATAATCAGCTACAAGAAGTTGCTATGCCATCTCCAAAAATATAACTTATTTTGATGCAGACAGTAGGAAAAAAGTGCAGTTTCAATGTTCACACATTTATTTCACTCATTTAAGTTGTTCAGATGAACTCAGATAAAACTCAGCTTTAAAATGTATGTAAACGTATGTTAATTCTTATAAATAAAATTAATCGCTGAAAGACATTTGTTTTATACATTTTTCAAATAGCAGTTAGTCATAGTACTAGTAAACATGGAAAAAATGGAAAGTATTTTAAAAGTAAGAGAATGCTTAATTATAAGTAACATATTTACATACAAACCCTTCTGGGTAGCAAAGTTCATTAAAACAACAGAACTGTACATTTTTTTTTACCTTAAGGTCATATGTAATGAGAAAACACAAAGTGCTGCAGGGACAATGAGCCATCGTGGCTGGCTGTGCTGCAGCCGGCTGTGCTGCAGCTGGCTGTAAGACAGGATTTGCTGGGACAGGAGACACAGATAGACTTTACAGGAGACTGAAACTGCCTTCTATGGGCTCCTGGGAGGAGTTTTAGTGGTTAGATCATTAGGATATTAAAGCAGTGAAGGTCCCGGAACAATTAAATTACACTCTATGGATAAAACCCTATGTTGTCAATATAAACAATTTCAACTACACTGTAAAGCATATATCAAACTCACAGGTATTTAATACATCCCCATTTGGTATCTGGGGTGTTTTAGTTGTACAAACTGATATGTAGCGTTTGTTGCAATAAAGATGTTAACACTGGTTTGGTTTAACAATCCTTGCACTGGTACATATCAGAATTGAGGAATACCGCGAGCGGACTTCCGGGCGTCTCTTAAATAATCCATTATAATGAATGTATGCTTGGTGGTTTAAAGTGCATTTTAGTACTTTCATTTATGCATCACAGTACATCATTTACGAGGCAATGAAAGTGCACAAAGGACATTTACAGTCTGCAGTGATGAATCACCAATTTGGGTTTCACTGGGGGCCACAGCGTTTCCAATTCCATCACCATTAAGAAGGAGCACAGGTACAAAAAGCCCTTTGTGTCAGAGTTACTCACACTGCATGCAGCAAACACATTCTTTTGGAAGAGCACATGCCAGTTACATCAACACATGTAACACATTAAAGGTATAACATTACTGTCCATGAAAACATGGATAAAGCGGAAAGGTTTTTTTGTTTTTTTTTTGGGGGGGGGGGGGGGGGGGGTAAGAACTGCATAACCTGTAAATAGCTATACCATCATTTTTGAGAATGTTATTTTAGTCACTTCAGTACAATATATTTTATATTCATACATATTTCTTGGTACTGAATTTTCACAAACAAATCCCAAATTACTGCAAATGTAAATGATATATGTATTTTAAAAACATATTATGAACGTATGTATTTTAAAAGACTAATGCTACTTTACAAAAGACTGAGTAAAAATATTTAAAAATTGTGTTCAGGTTTTCCTTATAAGGCTGCAATAAAACGTGTACAAAGATACATGTTAAGTTTCTACAGGCTTGTTGCCAAAAGAAAAGGGATTTTCAGTTAATTGGCACGAAGTCCTTATTTAGCACAACAAACTGTCCACCTGAACCGCCCATTTAAACCTTTCTCTGCAAACTGGATATTCAGGGCTGGCAAAAGCTGCATATTTCAAATAAAGCCGTATTTCACCAATATGGATGCACTCACTGTGAACTCCTACTGCAATCCAGTTTAAGAAATAAGCAAACGTTTCTATGTTGTGATAAGCAATATTTAAAAATGTTACAAATTGCTGTCATATATAAATTAAGAGGGCATTTATTGCTGGTATTACGCTTTCTATGGTAACATTTTATAATATTTTAGCGCTACAGTGACCCCAAGAGAGTGACCTCATAGTCAAATAAGGTTGCATGTTTTGAGATGACAACACAACGACTGGTTTCAGTAATATGTAGCGTGGTGATCATTTAAATAAATTCATGAAAATATGTGATTTTGTACAATTCATAAGAAAGTATCAATCCATTGCTTTACTAAAGTAATTTCCATTAGCTACACTTTCAAATATATTTTTGTGATATTCATGGTTAAATAATTTGCTTAAAAAATTCCACAGTAATGTACGTTAGAGCAAGATTTCATTGTTAAGGTGACTTACTGGAGCTGATCTCTGATTTGTGTGATCTGAATGACCACTGTCACTGTTACAGATACAGACTGCATAGGTTAGTTACAGATTTCCTGCTGACTTAATGAAAATAAGACAGGAATACAGAACCACTGAACAGCAGTGATAATCACCCCATCCTAAACAAGCATCATCTCACACTGATCATGCCGTGTTTATGTGTCATGAATGAAACTACTAGGAATTGATCAGTAATGTCATAGTCACATAAGTGATTATGAAAATTGAGACAGAAACAAATTATTTAACACACTTTTAAAATGGTATGTTTTACTAGGTTTGACAGCCTCTTGACAGCTACCCATTACCATGCAACATAAACCTTTGTCAGTTTCATTTCTGTTCAGTGGACCATATCGCTGGATTCACCAGTGTCTTCTGAAAGTCTCTGAGTAATGTAGAGCAAAAAAAAATAAATTAAATGTTCCATGCCGGAGTCTTCCATCTAGATAAGCATGACACTATTACACAGCATGTAAATCGGATGGTTGTTTCCGGGTAGTCCTGGGATTCTCCAGGATGTATACAGCTCACTTTTCTTTGATACATTACCTTCACAGATTTTGTGAGGACATGCGCCTCTAGGCTTTTCATCTTCATTAGGATTCTTTCCTTGAGTAAAATGCTGCTGTCAATGATTAACACAATCACACAGGATGTTTGTTAAATATAGCTTTTCAGTTGTAAGTGCCGAAGAAGATGTCAGAAACTGAATGCAAACAACACAGGTAAACAGTTTGTCTTAGACAAATAAAAGGGGAAATCACAACAAAACAAAATCAAGCAAATCCTATTTAAAAATGGGAGAGGGGACACTTTTAGATACAGTTCTGTCTTGCCTGGTCCGGTGGCTTTCTGTACCACAGTAGACAAAAGTTGGTTTGGCCTCCAGGACACTAGGGGCTCTAGACTTGAAACTCAAACATATCCGTCTGCTTCTTGGCCAGCTTGGCCACTTCTTCCCGGATGGCCTTAACAAGGGCGGCCGTGGAGAGATTGCTGAGGGAGGTGTCAGGGGTGTCCACAGTGCCGGTCAGACTCTGCTGGGAAGCAGCAGTTGATGGTGTCGCTGGGTGGTCTGGGGCGCTGTGGCTGGATGATGCCTGGCTGTACTGCCTCGGCAGCATGGGGGGGCTGCCCTGGGGGTAGCGGGGGTGTGGGAAGGCTTCTACATAGCCCGGGAGGGGCACCTAGACAGACAGGAATGCAGACATTGTTATATCATTACCTACCACTTTGTTCACAACCACTGCAATATATAACTCTGTAAATGCATCATCTTTGACAAATACAGCTAGAGACTCCATAAAAATATTCCTGTGCTGATTTAAGAGATGTGCTCAAGTACCTTGGCATGTGTCTGTGTCCACGCAGCGTCAATGATACATATAGCTGAGAAAAGTGTTTCTAAAAGGTTTCTAAATGGTACTAGTAAAAAGACGAGAGCATCTGGCTGAAGGACAGAGGACAGCAGAGAACAGAGTCCATACAACCCAGGTGATGTGCCATGGATAGAGGAAGAAAAAGTTTTAAAAAAGCAGATGACTGACTTACAGAATCTGCCCACTGGGGAGGAACATCCTCGGGCTCAGGGGGGTAGGACATCCAGGAAGGGCTACGGTACGAGCTCGGGGGCGTGGACACAACGTAGCCCGAGTAGTCGGGCCGGTTGGCTGGTATGGCGTAGACTGCTGACATGGGGTTTCCTGAGGAGATTGACAGTATGCTGAGCCAATGAGAGCAGCCTCTCAAACATAAACTATTAGTGGCAGACCAAAGATTGTCTAGGTGCTTTGTGACAATATCTATGGCTTTTATGGAAAGTAAAAAACTCATATTTCACATTTTCTTGAGGTAAGCGTGATTTTTTTTCCAGAAATGACAGAATTGTTCCTCATTATATTCAGAAAAATCCGAACCCCAGAAGTTCAGGCTTCATCCATTCAAGTTAAACCATGACAGTTTTGAGATCAGAACTGCGAGTAATTAATCATGTACCAGTACAGTAAGTGATAAATAACATTGTATTGGTTGGAGAGTAGCTGGAAAAATAAATGAAAAAGCATAACTCATTGCATGGGATTTATTTTGTCCTCTATCAATAAACTGTTTAGATCTGATGTCTGTTATCCATCTTCCAGTCTCATGGTGAGCCCTGGAACATAATGCAGATAGCGCAGGGCACACAGAAGGGCAACACCTTGGATAGGAAGCTAATACGTCACAGGGCACACACACAAACTACAGGCAACATGAAAAAAACAAATGCAATAAAATACAAAATACACATAGTAAGCTTGAGAACTACTAGCTGGATAGGTAGAGCATTGTGCTAAATCCCTGGGAATGCTTCTATATTGTAACCATTCCCTCTTTTACAAGTTGCTTTGGATCAAAGTGTCAGATAAATGAGCTAAATGTACTACGTAATCTAAAACACTCTAATGTGGCACCAAAACATTTATTACAAAAGGCATTTCTAAAAATGTCACTGTAGTATCTATATATTATTTATCCAATTATACATTCATTTATAAAGTTAATATTGAGAAATGCTAAATGGAGTTCCACCCGCTGGTCTGTAGGCAGTATCAGTGAATGCATGGGTGTGGGGGGGTACAAGAAATGTGTGTGTTTGGGGGGTCAGTTACTGCATGGGTTGGGGGGGTCAGTGACTGCGTGTCTTTGGGGGGTCAGTGACTGCGTGTCTTTGGGGAGTCAGTGACTGCGTATGTTGAGGGGGTCAGTGACTGCGTGGGTTGGGGGGGTCAGTGACTGCATGTGTTGAGGGGGTCAGTGACTGCGTGTGTTAAGGGGGTCAGTGACTGCGTGTGTTGGGGGGTCAGTGAATGCGTATGTTGGGGGGGTCAGTGACTGTGTGTGTTTGGGGGGCAGTATCTTCCCCAGCACATGGCGGCTGCATGGCAGGGGTGAGCCAGCAGGGGTCAGCCTTTACAATGGTGCAGGGCAGATGGCATACAGGACGCCTGACACACCACGATCATGTTTTTAGGGAGACATTCTCACATGTTTAGATAATTAAGCAAGACATTCACAGTGTCATGTTTTATATGACCCACAGAGAAACAGTCTCCAACCTGAGTAGTTTGACATAGGAAGCGCAGCAGCGACAGAAGGAACTGGCGGTCTTGTGATCGGCATATAGGGGGCGCTGTCATGCTGACTGCGTGTCTCAGGTGCAGAGGAATCTGAGGTACGAGGCTTCGGGCCAATGTCGGAAGAGGAACTGAGAGCAGAAGCATTAAAATGTTCAGCATTGTTACACCACCATTGACCACTAGGTGTCATATGTACTCCAGCTAACAGCAGACCTGCGGGACACCGCAGCTTCTCAGCACATTCATTGATATTCACATCAGTTCAGTTTAAATAATTTAGGATTTAAATTTATACATGAGTATGGTATAAAAATCACACTAGGCTTGCCAAAATTTACATTTCCATAAATATTTTGGGCCTCCTTGCATAAACAGTCAGATGGCAGCTAAATGCGATCAGCTGCAGAAGAACAGTGGTGATGGGCATGATGCTCCTACCGCCTGAGTGAGGCCCCAGGAGTGGCTGCATTTCTGGGGGGGATGGGGGGTGGCGGGGAGCCCATGGCCATGTCAGGAAGCTGCGTGAACCTAAAGGCCTGCGGGGGCAAGAAGAAAGGTGAGGGCTCCACACCCCTACACCTGGACGCACTGCACTCGGGGCATATGGAGAAGGGGTGTTAGCCTCAAATAAACAAGAGCCTTAAGGCATGCAGGCAGCAACAGGCATCTATTACAATACAGACACAACGAGACACGTAAGGACTCCTCATGTGAAATGCAGATCAGAGTGGACTATATAGTATGATTTTGGCTGCTGTTCTGCACTTTCCTCACAGCTGAGAGTGACCCACCCTTCGGTTCCTCATGCAATCTGTCACTGAGAGCATCACACTCACCGGTTTGGGGAGGCTGTACTGGTAAACGTCAGGCCTGTACGCGGGGACCCACTGCAAGGCCCCGCGCGGCCGGCTCATCGTCCCAGGGGCGCTGGTCACCACCTCAGCGTAGGGCCCGGGGTGCCGCAGGCTGTAGGGGCCGTGATGTGGGTGGTGGTGCCGGCGGCTGCCCATGGAGTGACCAGCTGAGGCCAGGCTGAAGGCCTCCTCCAGGAGGAGGTGCATCTGCTGTCGCACCTCGTCGATGGACGGCTGTGAGCTCAGTGTGGATGTGTCCGAGTGACCCTTGACCTGCCTCCCACCGCCACAGATCCGGGAGCCTATCAATCGGTCCACGTTGGTCTCCTCGATTAATTCCGGCTCCGTCTGACAGATAGAGCCACCATACACGCAGGGTTAGTTTTCCCATAGTGCACCTGGTCCTCTATTTATACTCTGCGAATGGGCACATTGTGGGCAACTCATCTCCCACCGGATTCCAGAACCAGCCCACGACAAAGGTCCCCTTCACTGACATTCATGAAGGTGACATTCTCTATCTCTGTCTATGTCTGCCTGAGGTGGCATCATCCCCTCACTTATACAGGTGCATTTGAACTTTATACCTCTTAAGCTGGAGTTAAACACAGACGAGGAGAGACGACATGCCAGTGCTCTCCAGCCAGACGGTCCTGCTGCCTGCAGCTCTGCCATTACCTACTGAAGCTCAGAGCAGGAATATTGACTTTAGCTTTCGATTTAGCCTAGTCACAAAGACTGATGCAAGAGTCTGATATGAGTCCCTTGGGTTAACAAGTGGACAGTTTAGTATAAGTTTTGTTTATTTATTGTTCACCCTTGGGGTTAATTGCTCTGATAAACTGTCCAGAAAATAGGAAGGAAGCAATTAACTGCTGCAGCTTCGTCCTCTCTGTCTGTGCCTTTCCTTCTCTCTGTGATAAATCAGGGGAGGCACGGCTGCCCTACTTCCTGTGCATCTGAAAGTGAGCCGCAGTGGACCCCTGGAAAATGAATGCCTGATAAATAAGTCCTGCGACAACACGGGCAGCTGAATATGCAGCTTTCTCGCCTCGAGCCACAAGTGCACGGTGCCAACACCAGTGCAAAGCCACAACACATCGAGAAGTGGCACGGCACGGAAGGACGACTTCTCCTGCAAGCACGAGGGCCGAAACCAGCACAGAACGGTCCAGAAGGACTGAGGTATTTAAGGAAATGACCGGCTTTCTCTGTTGTACTCTCACACTTCCCACAGTCCTGCATGCACTTCATTTTGAAAGACTCTACTCTCTGAATACTGTCTGTTTCTTAGCATATTTGCTCAGGAAAGTAAATCTGAGAATATTTTGAAGCAAAGCCCTGAATGCTCTCCAGAATAAGCTTCTGTACCTCCCCATACAACCTCTACCACAGCACACGCATATCCCTCCACACGCATCCCCTACCACAGCACATGCATGTCCCTCCACATGCATCCTTTACCACACGGATCCTTCATCACTGCACATAGGTCTTTCTCGAGACGCTCGCACTTACATCGTAGCCACTGTTGCGAATCCCTCTCCTGGGTCGCTCCCTCATCACCAGCAGGTCCATCTCTGTTCCTCCAGGACTGGGGCTGTTCAGCGACTGGCGGCTCCGGTAGACAGGATTCCTTGGCTGGGAATGTCTGAAATCATGTCACTGTCGTCATCATCTTTATCATCACCATCCTCATCATCAGCTCCCTCAGCAGCAGCTCTAGCACGCTGCTGGGCCCCACATAACCTTCACCTTGACCTTGATATGGTGTGAACCTTTTCCTCTTTGGTCTCACACACATTTGTATCATTGCCACACTGTTAAATTTTCTGCAGAAGACGTGCGAAGCAGACAGTACAAATATGTGGATTGTTTTTCTATGCATCAAGGAATTCTGGATGATGAATTATGATTAATATCAACATATTAGCTTCCAGTGACACACACCTCAGATTTCATCAAATTTGACTCCTTTGGTGGTTTTTTTGCTTTCATCTTTGTCTCTCAGGTGCTATGTGTGTGTGACTCAGGAAAAGCAGCATACAGCTGTGAAAATAACTACAGAACCCCACCCCTAACCTCAGCCCGCAACAAGGCAGCCCTAACCCCCGACTTGCAACAAGGCAACTCTGACCCACAACAAGGCAACCCTAACCCCCAACACGCAACAAGGCAACCATGATTTCCAAGCTGCAACAAGGCAACCCTAAACCCCAACCCACAACAAGGCAACCCTGACCCACAACAAGGCAACCACATAAAATGAAGTAATGCACTCAACAGAAACACTACAATTAAAGCAGAGCTGTATTAACAGAGGAGAACAGGTGGTTCACCTACAGCATGGTCCAAAATGGAACACAGATTTAGAGAATGCAGTAGAACGTTCTGCGTGGCCAAATGTCACCTTTTCCTGGATTTGACGTAAGTGGAGGCCTTCTCGTCATCAGCATCCTGGCCCTTATTGAACTCCAGCTGGAGCTTCTCGTGGCTGTACCTCTGCCTGTGGCCCCCAGACTTGTAGCCGGAGTTGATGGCTGGAAAGTCGTAGTATCCCTTCCGCTTGGCCTTCAGCCGGAGCTTGTTCCTGTAGTGCTCAATGTCTGACTTCTGCTTCAGGGCCATGCTCACCTGGTGTGTGATACGGGGGGCAGGGGGCACACTGAGAGTGCTGACAGTTCCCCCCTATGTCTATGCGACACACATCTGGAAACATTACGCAGCTTGTGCAAGATCACCAAGCATCAGCTCATGTTGACTTTCTGACCACTGCTGCCTGAGCACGTACTGTAAAATGGGTTATTGTGGGGGGTGGGGGGCTTCAGTCAGTGCCATTTTTATGAGGGTATTTTCAAGTGTACTTTGGTTTAAAACAAAAGTGAACAATCTTACCCAGAAAGGCCCGTTTTTACTGCAACTCCCTATTAGATTACTAATTAGAGGACCGATTGGCTGAAGAGTCCTCACACCTGCGTTTGAACAGCTGACCTACAGGTCATCCCAGAAACCTACATACACACTGGACCTTTGTGGATAAGATTGGCCACCCCCGTTGAAAATCTTTGGTTGATTATTTGGCCAGTGTATTAGGTACACGCATCTAATACCCTGTTTATCCTCAGAATCACTGCAGGGCCTGGAGAGTTGTGTGTTCAGTGAAGCTTCTCTGCGTGCTACTGTTGTACTGAGCTGTTTTTTTTTGCACTTGTGACCTTCCTGGTTGCTTTAACCGGTCTGGCCTTTCTCCCCTGAGTTTTGGCCCACAGTACTGTTGCTGCCTGGGTGTTTTTTGTTTATTGCGCCATCCTCTGTAAACTTTAGACACAAAATTCTCAAGAAAGTGGCAGTATCTGAGAAGTCTGAACCACCAACAATCACATTACATTTACAATGACTGAGATCAAGCTTATTGGCCATTTTACTGCTCAGCCAACCAGTTAGTGAACACTCTGAGCTTATCTGTGCTGTATGTATTTCACTACAGTCACACAACTGCCTTTTTGGAGGTATGATTGGCTGTTTCTTTACCTAGTAAACCAGCCACTGAGCGCATTTATATCCATCCACAAACAGCCAAGCGAATGTAAGTGTCCAGAATATCTGAGTTCACAGTGCTGAGGCTCACCTCCCCGTTGATGATGGCTGAATCCTGGCTGCGGTCCGATGATGGTGGATGAGAGTAGGCGGGCTGAGCCACCATGGGCTTGATGGAGATGAGCTGCAGAGAGCCGGAGGAGGAGTCGTAGGGGTCTGCCAGAAAGATGGAAAGAGAGTCAGGGGGCTCCCTCTCTCTTTCCCAGCGGAGAGTCAGGGTGAGCAGCCTCCCTTCCTCCTTCCCAGCGGAGAGTCAGGGTGAGCAGCCTCCCTCTTTCCCTCCCACTCTCTCTCCTTGTGGAGAGTCAAAGTAGGCAGCCTCCCTTTCTCCCTCCCAGCAGAGAGTCAGGGTGAGCGGCCTCCTTCTCTCCTTCCCAGCGGAAAGTCAGAGTGAGCGACCTCCTTTCCTCCTTCCCAGCAAAGAGTCAGGGTGAGCGGCCTCCCTTCCTTCCTCCCTCCCAGCGGAGAATCAGAGTGAGTGGCCTCCCTATCTCTCCCCCTCTCACTCTCTCTCCTTGTGGAGAGTCGAAGTAAGCAGCCTCCCTCCCGTTCTCCCTACAACTGGAGAGTCAGGGTGAGCGGCCTTCCTCCCTTGCTCCTTCTGCCCCCGCCAAGACCAAACTTTGCTGTAATATGCCTGTAATCTTATAACATCACGTGACCCAGATACAAGACCCTCCCCATTTACCTCCATTTGACCACTTTGAGAAATGCACTTCATATTGCACATTAACATTCATTTAGATTAGGGAAACCATAAAGAGGACATCCGATCCCCACTCCTTCTGCCCCCCACTGCCCCCCTAGGCTTACCGCTCCTCCCATCCCCCCTCACTCCCCAAGCTCACTGCTCCCCCTGTCTCCCCTCACTCCTCAAGCTCACTGCTCCCCCTGCCTCCCTTCACTCCCCAAGCTCACTGCTCCCCCTGCCTCCCCTGACTCTCCAAGCTCACTGCTCCCCTGCCTCCACTCACTCTCCAGGCTCACTGCTCCTCCTGTCCCCTTCCCAGTCCCCTAGGCATTCTGCTCCTAGCCAGCCCTCTGACCCCTCATTACTCAGGTTCACCCCTCCTCCTGCCCCCAGGCTTATCGCCACCCCCCCACCCCCACACCCTAAGGCTCACCAGTCCTCCCGCGCGCTTCCTCCTTCACCAGTTTCTGCTGTGCTGTCACTTTCTTTTGCGCTGCTGTCCCCCTCCCGGAGGTGAGGTTCCCTGATTCGTTGCTGATGACGGAACCATCTTCACTAGGCAACTTACTGCAGGTAACCATAGCAACAAAAGCAGCAGTCAAGTGGGCCACGTTTCGGCCCTGGCGAGCGGTCATGTGACACACCACCCCCCCCTCCTCCGAGGTGCTACACTTACCTGTGCTGACTGCAGTGTTTGCTGGGGGGGGCATCTCCGGAGGGACATGGCCGGACAGCAAGGCTGCTGAGAATGTCACATGACCAGCTGAGCGTCACACTGAACTGACGCTTTAAATTACTGCTTTGTGTGATGAGGACACTGCAATTCCAGTGTTCAGATTCAGCCATGTTATCAGTGTAACTGTAAAAGCCCCTAGGGAGCAGGCCCCACCCTGGGCAGGAAGTGATCAATAAGAACATTTTGATACATAAACCTGCATTTACATGAGGGAAATTAAACAGACGTTTTCAGGAACTGAAGCCACCAAGGGCACCAAGTATCAAAAAGTGGGGGCGGACAGTTGGGAGGGGGCACCTCCTCTGTGCCAGCCCTGTACATTTTGGAACAAACCACACAAAGCCTGAATTCTAGCCTGTGTTCTAACTGTCAGGGAAACAGGCTGTGTTTGAAACCATGCACCTACAGATTCGGCACTCCTTCATCCTTTGGGGGTGTACTGTAATGGTGGGGGGTGTCCTGAATTGGGGGTGTCCTGTAATGGACGATGTGCTGTAATGGGGGTGACCTGTAATGGGGGTTTGCTGTGATGGGGGTTACCTGTAATAGGGGGTTTGTTGTAATGGGGGTGACCTGTAATGGGTGTGACTTGTAATGGGGGTGACCTGTAATGGGAGTGTACTGTAATGGGGGTGACCTGTAATAGGGGGTTTGCTGTAATGGGGGTGACCTGTAATGGGGGTGACCTGTAATGGGGGGTGTACTGTAATGGGGGTGAACTGATATAAGAGGGTTTGCTGTAATGGGGGTGACCTGTAATGGGGGTGATCTATATTGGGGGGTGAACTTTAATGGGGGTGACATGTAATTGGGGGATGACCTGTAATGGAGGTGACCTGTAATAGGGGATGACCTGTAATGGGGGTGACCTGTAATAGGGGTTTTGCTGTAATGGGGGGTGACCTGTAATGGGGGGTGTACTGTAATGAGGGTGACCTGTAATGGTGGGGTGACTTGTGATGGGGGTGACCTGTAATGAGGGGTATGTTGTAATGGGAGTGACCTGTAATGGGGGGTGTGCTGTAATGGGGGTGACCTGTAATACGGGGTGTGCTGTAATGGGGGTGACCTGTAATGGGGGGAGTGCTATAATGGGGGTGACCTGTAATGGGGGGATGTGCTGTAATGGGGGTGACATGTAATGGGGAGTGTGGTGTAATGGGGTGACCTATAATGGAGGGAGTGCTGTATTGGGGGTGACCTGTAATAAGGGGTGTGCTGTAATAGGGGTGACCTGTAATGGGAATGACCTGTAACGGGGGTGACCTGTAATGGGGGGTGTGCTGTAATGGGGGTGACCTGTAATACGGGGTGTGCTGTAATGGGGGTGACCTGTAATACGGGGTGTGCTGTAATGGAGGTGACCTGTAATGGGGAGAGTGCTGTAATGGGGGTGACCTGTAATGGGGGGAGTGCTGTAACGGGGGTGACCTGTAATGGGGAGAGTGCTGTAATGGGGGTGACCTGTAATACGGGGTGTGCTGTAATGGGGGTGACCTGTAATGGGGAGAGTGCTGTAATGGGGGTGACCTGTAATACGGGGTGTGCTGTAATGGGGGTGACCTGTAATACGGGGTGTGCTGTAATGGGGGTGACCTGTAATGGGGAGAGTACTGTAATGGGGGTGACCTGTAATGGGGAGTGTGCTGTAATGGGGGTCTACTGTAATGGGAGTGATCTATAATGGGGGGTGTACTGTAATGGGGGTGACCTATAATGGGGGGATGACCTGTAATGGAGGTGACCTGTAATAGGGGATGACCTGTAATGGGGGTGACCTGTAATAGGGGGTTTGCTGTAATGGGGGTGACCTGTAATAGGGGGTTTGCTGTAATGGGGGTGACCTGTAATGGGTGTGACCTGTAATGGGGGGTGTACTGTAACGGGGGTTGACCTGAAATGGGGATGACCTGTAAGGGGGGGGTGTACTGTAATGGGGGTGACCTGTAATAGGGGGTTTGCTGTAATGAGGGTGACCTGTAATGGGTGTGACCTGTAATGGGGGGAGTGCTGTAATGGGGGTGACATGTAATGGGGAGTGTGGTCTAATGGGGTGACCTGTAATGGGGGGAGTGCTGTAATGGGGGTGACCTGTAATAGGGGGTGTGCTGTAATGGGGGTGACCTGTAATGGGAATGACCTGTAACGGGGGTGACCTGTAATGGAGGGTGTGCTGTAATGGGGGTGACCTGTAATACGGGGTGTGCTGTAATGGGGGTGACCTGTAATGGGGAGAGTGCTGTAATGGGGGTGACCTGTAATGGGGAGTGTGCTGTAATGGGGGTGACCTGTAATAGGGGGGATCTATAATGGGGGGTGTACTGTAATGGGGGTGACCTATAATGGGGGGATGACCTGTAATGGGGGTGACCTGTAATAGTGGGTTTGCTGTAATGGGGGTGACCTATAATGGGTGTGACCTGTAATGGGGGGTGTACTGTAATGGGGGTTGACCTGAAATGGGGATGACCTGTAAGGGGGGGTGTACTGTAATGGGGGTGACCTGTAATAGGGGGTTTGCTGTAATGGGGGTGACCTGTAACAGGGGTGACCTGATATAAGGGGGTTTGCAGTAATGGGGGTGACCTATAATAGGGGGTGTACTGTAATGGGGGTGACCTGATATAAGGGGGTGCACTTTAATGGGGGTGACCTGTAATGGGGGGATGACCTGAAATGGGGGTGACCTGTAATGGGGAGTGTGCTGTAATGAGGGCGATCAGTAATGGGGAGTCTGCTGTAATGAGGGTGATCAGTAATGGGGAGTGTGCTGTAATGAGGGTGATCTGTAATGGGTAGTGTGCTGTAATGAGGGTGATCAGTAATGGGGAGTGTGCTGTAATGAGGGCGATCAGTAATGGGGAGTCTGCTGTAATGAGGGTGATCAGTAATGGGGAGTGTGCTGTAATGAGGGTGATCTGTAATGGGTAGTGTGCTGTAATGAGGGTGATCAGTAATGGGGAGTGTGCTGTAATCGGGGTGATCTGTAATGGGAAGTGTGCTGTCATGGGGGTGACCTGTAATGGGGGGAGTGTTGTAATGGGGGTGACCTGTAATAGGGGGTTTGCTGTAATGGGGGTGACCTGTAACAGGGGTGACCTGATATAAGGGGGTTTGCAGTAATGGGGGTGACCTATAATAGGGGGTGTACTGTAATGGGGGTGACCTGATATAAGGGGGTGCACTTTAATGGGGGTGACCTGTAATGGGGGGATGACCTGAAATGGGGGTGACCTGTAATGGGGAGTGTGCTGTAATGAGGGCGATCAGTAATGGGGAGTCTGCTGTAATGAGGGTGATCAGTAATGGGGAGTGTGCTGTAATGAGGGTGATCTGTAATGGGTAGTGTGCTGTAATGAGGGTGATCAGTAATGGGGAGTGTGCTGTAATGAGGGCGATCAGTAATGGGGAGTCTGCTGTAATGAGGGTGATCAGTAATGGGGAGTGTGCTGTAATGAGGGTGATCTGTAATGGGTAGTGTGCTGTAATGAGGGTGATCAGTAATGGGGAGTGTGCTGTAATCGGGGTGATCTGTAATGGGAAGTGTGCTGTCATGGGGGTGACCTGTAATGGGGGGAGTGTTGTAATGGGGGTGACCTGTACTGGGGAGTGTGCTGTAATGCAGGGAATGACACTCCGGTGGTCAATGCAAATTGAATTCTTGTCCAGCCATTTGCAATTTCCATAACGTTATGATTTGAAAGACAGGATTCATGTTGCTAAAACTGCAAAATAGCTACAGTTTGAGCAGACACATCTGGAATATTGCCTTGTCCTTTTTATCTTGACCGTATTTGGGAACAATGTTTGATTGTACTTGACAATAATTAATTTTCTGGTCATAAATTTATCATCCATTCTTAGAAAGAAAAAACATTAACTTCATTAATAACCCATTGTATGAATGAAGCTGAATGAAAACTGAATGAAATGCCAACGACACCCTCCAGCCCTGAACCTGGAAGTAAAATGATTCCCATGAGCTGCTGGTTCACCAACAATCCAGCAGCTCAGCTGGATCTCCTCTATAATGAAAAATTCACAGGGATTCCTGCATCCTCTTTGCTAAATTAACAGCAGCCAGGTTGAAGAAGCACTGCACAACACAGGAACCCATCAGGAAAGTGTGGCTTGTTCAGGGTGTAGGATGCAGACTTTCTGAGTATGGTTTACGGTCACAGCACCAATGTGCCATCAACAGCAGGAGTCCGAGCACCTCAGCTTCACGCTTAAATGGCTCCCAAAGCTTCTCTCTCACCTCCCTTGGAATCATTTCAGGGAATTATGGAATTATGTTTTTCCAAAAAGTCCCCAATGGAAATCTAAAAGATGTACAGTCCTCCTTCTCCACAAGCTTCCACCACACCAGTGTTGAAAGTTTTAATAGTCTCTATTACAAGCAACATTTGTTAAAGCCATATACTACATTTTAGATGGTCTGAAGGTCTCCTGTCCCAGGAGACTATCTTAGGTACACCAGGTACATGATTACTGTTATTAACTTTGCTTAAACCTAAAGCCTGCTAACTTTTGACCTGGTGCATACCATGGATATAAAACATCCTACTCTCTAATGGCAATTAACACTAGAGTTAGAGATGCACACCAGCCCAACCCATGAATGGTTACCAAAGGCCAGAAGTCCATACCTTTTGCGCACCTCACTGGAGAGGGTCTTTTTGGAGGTGGTGCCATCTTGATGCAAACCCCTCTCCTGAGAGAGTGGGGCATCCCGGATCGGAAGGGGCAGGACCATCGTCTCTTGGGTAACAGGGAGAGCCTCTTCATCGCCGCCCTGTTGGCCAAGGTGCTGCTTGGCATAGTCAAACCCTTGTACTGGCTGTGAGGGATAACAACCACTGGTCAGTATTTTCTGCTTGCTTAGTAAAGAAACCTGTTCACTACATGATGTCTCAGGTACAAAACTGCCTGGCATCTAAACTCCAATTTTTACATAAGATATTCTAGTACAAATATACTCAGCCCAAAGTGAAGCAAGCAAAGTGGACTTTTGAATACAAACAGCCTGTTTTCATAGTTTCTTTTCCGTGCACAAACATATACTGCGCATAATACAGAACACCATTCAGGTGCAAGTCTGTGCATCGCGCTGTCCCAGGGGACCATGAGAAATGTTTAAATGCAAACCTCATGCTGAGCCAAACACTGTGGCTGACATTAAAACTGTACTTCACACTCACACTGTGGCTTGCATTATAGGTGACACACACACTGTAGCTAAAACTCACATTTAGCTCACAGTGGCACTGTGGCTCAGAGTCATACTATAGGCTACACTCGCACTATAGCTCACACTCACACCGTGGCTCAGAATCATACTATAGGCTACACTCGCACTATACAGTAGCTCACACTCACACTGTGGCTCACACTTGCACTGCGGCTGACACTCGCAATGTAACCAACACTAACACTGTGGCTCACATTTAGGTCACAGTAGTACAGTGGCTCAGAATTATACTATATGCTACACTCGCACTATAGCTCACACTCACACTGTGGCTCAGAATCATACTATAGGCTACACTCGCACTATACAGTAGCTCACACTCACACTGTGGCTCACACTTGCACTGCAGCTCACACTCGCAATGTAACCAACACTAACACTGTGGCTCACACTATAGCTCACACTCACACTGCGGCTCACACTCACTTGCCGCCCAGCAAAGGAGAAATCAATACATGGATTTTTTGCAGCTTCGTCGATCCTCATTCCGGAATTAGTTTTGGGATGCGGCCGCACTCACTCACTGAGATGCAGACAGAAAGCTGACTCTGCTGAATGCACCCTGGGAATGGTGACAGGAATGCTGTCATTAACCTTGCTCCAGGTCAAACTGCTGCCTGCCACTATAATTCTCCACGAAATAATCGGATTGAAGTATGACTACTGGACTTATGGCTGGAGATTCCCTGTCATTCATCCACAGCGATGCCAGCTGTCTCCTCCCGATTCGCGGTTTTGAACTGTTCCATTTTCAGCTTGGCTGAGATGGATTCACTGCCAGTGTTCTTGATAGGATTACCCTAAAGATAACTTTGTTGATCATCAAAAGGCACTGGAGATATAGGTGGGATCCAGTGGAATTGGCAGTCCCCTGCAAAATGCCAGCCCAGTTCGGGAGGACAACTTATTCTTTAATTCTGAATAAACATGCATATTCTCATCACACAAACATTAACACATACACATGTTAGGGCCAATATCATGAGTCTGTGCCCATCTGCTGACATCTGAATGACCCACCCTGACTAATGAGGTGCGGTCGGCTGTATATCTGTGCTGAGCTTGCAAAACCCAAGCCAGCCCATCACTGTGCATCTTTATGATCCCAAAGCAACTCTGGCATTTAACAACATCACCATTAAAGAGACACCTGCTTCCTTGCACACTCCCGTCTTCATTTATAACTATAGCTAACTTACACCAGTTTCACAGAGATATATAAATACACTCCATGATAACAAGCAAACCCATTTATTTATTTGGACTCATTAGATAAATCTGTGAAAACTATGACAGTCAGACCTAAGAGATTAATTAGTGGATACTCAATTGTGTCACTACGATAAACCGGCATCGCATGGTCAGTTGTCCTGTATGGTGTCTGTAAAGCAGCAGTGTGTCAGTGAGGTATAGTGGCAGCAACATGCGGCATGGGTCAGTGCATGGGCAGGCAGACGGGGCCGTGAGCGCAGCTCCCAGTGCGCCACGTCTGATCTACAGGCACACAACACGCCGCTAAGGAGCCCTACTTAAGGTGGCGCCGCACTGACCTATTTTTTTAACACCAGCCTGGGAATATCTGACCCCAATTGTGCAACATGCAGTGCATTTACTTCACTACACACTCATGTGGAAAATCACATGGAATTTGCTGCACATTGTACCTTCCACATCGCCCTGTGTAATCCAATAGATACAGCATTAATGTCCATCATCAGAGTAATAAAAATCATTTAAACAATCTATCCTTCCATCTGTCCTAAGCACTTTTCCAGGGCAGGATCGCAGTAAACATGGCAGGGGACACCCTGGATGGGGCGGCAGTTCATCAGAGGGCTCACACCCAATGGGCAGTTTAAAGACATCAAATCTACACCGGCCCTGGAGGTGTGACTCAACAGTGCTCTGCTCAGAGCCACCATGTGTGAATAATAGCATAAACACTTTGATTGTATGAATCAGCCTATGACAGTATACAGTACATCAGCATGTGATATTATAGATCAGTATATGATAGTACAGTATACATCAGCATATGGTAGTATAGATCAGCATGTGATAGTACAGATCAGCATATGATAGTACTGTATACATCAGCATATAATAGTAGAGATCAGCATATGATAGTATAGATCAGTATATAATAGTACTGTATGCATCAGCATATAATAGTACAGATTAGTATGTGTTAGTATAGATCAGTATATAATAGTACTGTATGCATCAGCATATAATAGTACAGATTAGCATGTGATAGTATAGATCAATATATGATAGTACTGTATGCATCAGCATATAATAGTACAAATTAGCATGTGATAGTATAGATCAATATATGATAGTACTGTATGCATCAGCATATAATAGTATAGATCAGCATGAGCTTCCTCTTTCTCACTACTTCTTTAGGGAATAATGTTGTGATGCTAAACAGAATACAATTGCGCTTTCACAGCTAGATTGATTGAGCCCCCTTGATTTTGTGGGGTCTAAAGAACTGCCCCAGTTACTCTAGAGTCTAGACAGAGCAGTTGTGAAAGATCCAGAAAGTAGCAGTGCCTAGCCAGGTTCTGCCTTTCACTTTCGCACTACATGTAGACACCAAGCAGCGAGTATCGTTACCTGGTGGTAGTAACTGGCCTCTCTCCGGTACGCCGTCTAAACAAGGAAGCAAATTAGTCTCATTAAAAGTTGCTTTCCGGGCCAAGGTGGATCAAGGCAGAGCATCTGATTGGCGTGTACATCTGGGGGGTGGCAGGGGGCACCTTGCTCCTGGGGTTGAGGTTGCCCATGGTGTCGGCCTTGAAGTCGCCCTTGTTCTTGCGGCACAGCACAGCAGTGATGATGATGATGATCACGGTCACCACGGCGATGGGTGCCAGGATGGCGGCGATGATCCACAGGTTATTTGGTGGGTTCTTCACCACAGCTGTTCAAGCCCATGTCATAAGATATCAGTCAATCTAGCCACTAACCGCTTACAAGAGAGCTTTGCACATACGCCAACTGGAAGAAATCAGGCATGACAAGCGGCTGAAAAGACCAGGATTCAGGACCAACACACCGACCAAGGCAGAGGAATTCAGGTGGCATCCCTGAGTGCATGTAGCCCAAATAATTTTAGAGATGCATCCAACTAAACAAGCAAAAATGTATGAAAGCAGCAATATAGCTGTATTTTCAATATATCAATTGAGGTACCAGCTCTCTGCTGAAAGGTAACCCGGCAGCATGTGGCCACCTGGTGCATCTTCCTCAAAGCTGTGTGAAAGTCAATGAGGCACAGCCTTTGGTTTGAGACACATCATTTGTGTGCCATTCACACACGCTGCTCACGTACGTTCGGCTTGCAACTGCACGAAGTAGCCCAGCGTAAGGGCCATCGTCTGCGAGTCCACCGTGTTGAGGATTTTGGCGGCGGATGTGCCAGGCATGGGGATGCCATTCAGCTGGACGTAGTAGGTCATCTCAGCAGGATTCTTCAAGCCAGGAACCCGCCGTATGCCCACCATCTAAAGCAATAAGATGCAGCCCTTTTGCTTACACAGCTGTGGGCAGTCAACTTGTCCTAGATTCGCTTTAAGAAAAACGAATATGATTATAAAGATTACATTTCCGCTAAAGGTACACGGTTCGACAGAATATTTTGCTAATTTCAGCAGAATGTGAACATATCAGCTACAGGTCTGTCTGGGCAGCTCAGCTCAGTGTCTTTGCTGCTGTCATTGATTCATAATCACAGTATGAGGTGGGGGGCCCAGATCCGCAGTATCCTTACAACTCGGACTCCTGTCATTACATCAGTGACAAGGGCACTAAGATGGGCCCCCCAGCAGGTGATGCCATTGGGCTCGGCGCTCCGTCCCACCTGGACGGTGTAGCTCCCCACTGTGGTGGCACGGCGGAAACGTGTCCCTTGCTGCCTGGCGATGACAAAGACCTCTGCGAGCCGCTGTTCCATCAGGCTGGCAAAGCTTTGGTAGTTTCCCTCCAGGGAGGAGTTGTCCACATCCTGGACAACTGCGGGCAGTGTACAGGATGGGGGGTGTGGGGTGGGGGTGTTCGTCATAAAGGAGCCCCAGAGACACAATGATAGCCAACCCCAGCCACACCTTCCTGCGTCTAGAGCTGAAGCAGGTGGATGGATGGTACCCAGATTAGCCGTCAATGGCCAGAATGCATAAGTAGAGTCAGGGACAGGAGAAGGAGGCTGCTATCCAGTCTAATTTAAGGTCTGACATCGTCAGCGGGAAGTGGGTCAGTACCACAATGCGAGGGTCAGCCGCTTGGAGAAAGCTGTTGTATTCTCAGCACAGGGATCTCAGAGCAGCTCTTCACCATGGATTCACTTATCTGTTGCTGAGTACCTGACTGCGTAAAGCCCAAAACTGACATAACAGCAGGGGCAGTTCTGGGGGGGGCAGGGGGGGGGGGGGGCAGTTCCCCCATGACAACATGCATGCCCCCCCCGTGGCACCCCCCTAAATATGTATGCTAATTGTATGCTAATTGGGTCTGAAATAAATATATTTTTATTATTACTATTTACATTTTTATATGTGGGCTAAAATTTTGTACGCTGGGAACGGGCGAAATACAAACGTAAGCGTATTTTCATGACAGACTCATGACATGTGTGCGCTGGGGGTCACTTCAGTCAGTGAAAGGCAAAGTGAATGACAGAAAAAAATAATCAAGCTTGTGGAAGCAAGACAGTCTAAAGAAGAAATCAGTGAGTTAAAAAAAACTGTAAAACTGCAAAGCCTTGCATAAATAACATCACTTTTCAAAATATTCTTTTGCTACTTAATTCTGGCAATCCAGTGTAAGTAACACTTGGAGGATATTAAGATCAAATGCATCTGCCCCCCAAACAGAACAACTGGCCACAGTCTGCCCACTCACCAGTAGAAATGGTCTACAACCTTCACTGCCTAAGACTTTCAGGAATCTCTCTATGCATCTATCATCTTCCAGCACCTTATACAGTACAGGGAGCCTGGACCCTCTCACAGGCATCAGAGTGCCTGAGGCAGGGGACACCCTGGGCAGGATGCCCCTCCATCGCAGGGCATACACAAGGCTCATTCTTATCTCCCTCCTTCTTATTGGATAATGCCAGGTACTGAGTGCTCTCTTATTTCATATAGTCCCAGAGCTAAACCCAAGGTCAGAGCGCTGTGTAATAAAATCTTACTGGCTTCTGAGCTGGCTTTTGCACACCGCACTGAGGGTAGAGGACATTCCTGCCGGTCACCCTCGCTATGGAGAGACTGCTGTTTCCCACACTTTGAGAATCTGCTTTGACAGCTCAGTAAGCTGTGAATATATGAGACGGCTCTGAAACACCTGAACACATTGGTATCATGTATGTGTAACTCTGTGTATCCCTGTAATGTAAACACTGTGATGATGTGAATTACCTGTGATCACCCAATAGTCCCTGGTGGCGGTGGACGTGTTGAGGTTGTGGTACTCCAGGGCTGTAAGGGAAGGACACGGTCGCCATCAGCAGCTAGACTCTCGGTTCCGCATTATCTGCTGCGGCTCAGAGTGGCAGCAGAAGCCTACCTGCCAGGCGCAGTGCTGCATGGGCCTCCAGTGACCCAGCAAAGTCAGGTCAAATCGTGTTCACCAGTCGGCCCTACATACACCAGGCCGTGTGAGTGCAGGGACTGTACAGACCAGCACACACTTCCCCCAGAATGCATGCTGACTGGCTCCCCCTTCAGGCAGGGAAGGGCGACGTCACCCACTCATCACCACTGAGAGGGGCGCGGGTGCTGGTGTCTGGGGCATGGGCTCTAATGTGCTGTGTCGCTCAGTGGATCAGGACACTGTGCTCATGATCAGCAGGATGCTGGTTCAAATCCCAGGGCTTGGCAGAGTGATGTCATTGTTGGGCCCTTGGGCAAGGCTTGTAATTCCCAGTTACTCCAGGACTGGCTGACCCTGCTTTCTCAAAAATGTATATCGTTCGGGAGAAAAGTGCCTGCTAGATAAATAACTGTAATGCAGCATAACTGCACGGCATGCGCTGGTGCTGACCAGGCACCGCTGGGCCTTCTGACTGCCCACACAGCCATGAAAGATGCTGATAAGCACATGTTTCACTGCAAGCAGGGGAACCTCTGAGGCAGCCAGTATCTTTCAGCCACAGATGGTCATGTTAGGGGGACAGCTTTAAAAAAAATCATCAAAAATGTTCCGAATGTTTATGATGTACCCCAAAGGTGAAGCAGCACTTTAATAAACATAAAATGCTGTCCACCGCAGCCCAGCACAGGAGGAATATGGCCTGCAGGGTGACTTCTCTGTACTGGAGAGCCTTCAGTGTGAACGATTCACCTCTGCGGTCGACTTTGATGTGGGAAATATCAACATATGGGGGAAATGTCTCTAACTGAGCGAATGAACAAGCAGAGAGCAGAGCCGTGATACGCAGAACTACCTTCGCCACTCCATCGTGTGTTTACATAACAGCTCGACAGATTCATCATTAATAACTGGATTAAGTGCAGGCGTAGCAAACTTCTGCTGTGTGGCATATTTGCCTGCGTCTTATTATAAGCAATATAAATGAAATTTGCCACATATTTTACTTCACATATTTACCAACCCGTTATTCAAGCAAAGAAACAGAGAGAAGGGGGATAAAAGCCGCTGGTGACCCAGGTGAGTCCGCTAACAGTCCTCCTGTCTTGTTTAGAATCCTCATCTGATAACACGAGGCTCATTCTCGATGTCAGACAAAGCGAACCCCCCAGTAGACTAAATCAAGGCTTTTGTTCCAGTTAGTTCCAGTAAAGTCAGCCTGTTGTTCTTAATTTCCCTCCATATTTCATAAGTCAAATAAAAGATAAAAGCAGAGATGGTCTGTTAGAGTAGTGTGTCCCAAACCAGTCCTCAGTGACTTGCAGAGAGTCCACGTTTTTCCTCCCTCCCATCTACCGGACTATCAGGCAGGGAGCTGGGAGGGAGCAAAAATGTGGACTGTCTGTGGGTCCCTGAGGACCGGGCTGGGAAACACTGTGTTAGAGAATACTGCTATGAGGCTGCTACTGTCACACTGACCAGAAACCCAACGATCCCATGCGCTCCATCCTGATCATCAGGCCATAACCTCGTCACCTCCTGCACCCCAGTGACGCTGGCCTCACGGGGACACACGAATAAAAGCCACTTACGCTCCGCAATGATTAGTGGGGGGAAGAGGAGGAAGTAGCCAACCATCTCGGCAGTCAACTGGTTCAGGAGGCTGCTGGAGGTGGTGCCGTTCAGAGGGACGCTGCCGTTCCACACCACATAGACGAGGGAAACAGCCGGGGAGCTCAGCGCTCGCGAGGAACCCAGGATCTAACCCAGAAACCCCCCCACGGCAGCACATGTCAGCATGGGGACGCCCAGTGATAGACTGTCCGCTTACTCCGGACAAAACGAAATATGAGAACGATTAAAATACGTTTGGTATGAAAATCTACTCAATAAAACAACGTCTCCATTATATTTGGTGTGCTGTATCACTTCATCTGCCAGGCTGCCTACCATCGGTTGACATCCAAAACACAAATTCACACCACCAGAAAACATCATGTTACATAAGGAAGTGTAAAAATAAGCCACAGAGAAACTGTGATCATCTGGCATTGAAGGATCCCAGTGATCAGAGGTGCAGCTCCAATACAGACACAGCCTACTGGATCTTGTTACCTGTACAGTCAGCTTGCTGTTGGAATTCAGCACTTTGGATGCTGCTTCTGCAAATGCGAGTTCCAGTCGCCGTTCCATCAGCTGAGAGAAACTGCAAGACTTGATGTTCTCTCCTGGGCCCACAAACCGGAGCACTGCATGGAAACAGACAGCAGTCGAAATCGAAAGGTTGCTTACATGCCCATTGTGAAAGATATAGTACAAAGCATCCTTAATGCTTATACTAACCATTATAATGCATTATAAAGGTATCTATTGTGCAATATAGATGAGAGCTTCATAAGGCAATCACAATGCATAAATAAACAAATATTGGATAAATATTTATAGTCATGTTTATAATGTTTTATGAATGTATTATTATTTGTTATGAATATATGTAGAAATTACTAAAAATCTGGCTTTAAGTAAAATATTACCAGTACTTATACACCCACAGTGATTATGCATATTTACTTTTACACGTTTACTGAAAGCTTAATATGAAAGTACACCATAGCAAACTGCATCATATAAGTGTGTTTATATACAGCACTGTGCAAAAGTCTTAAGCAGCCAAAGAAAATGATGTTTAAATGATCTTCATGTTGGTATAACTATGCTGTCATGCCTGTCAAAGTGTGTTAGCTTAGCCATTTCAAAACTTAAAATCACTCCAGTTTTTGCAGCAAACATCCAATATACACCCAAATATTTTTTTTACTCGACCACTAGCACACCTCATATAGCTAATCAATATCTCATTGACTTTTTTTTTAACTAATTAGTTAAATGAGCTGGTAGTGAAATTTAACAAATACATGGAATGCCCCCCGAGGAGAGGTTTGAGAACTGAAGCGGTGTTCATCTAGCCATCCAACTAGATATCAGTAACTTTTTGGAAAGCAGAAGAAATTCTTGCTAGTTTTTATTGTGTTATTCTTAACTTGCATATGTTCTAATGCCAAATTATATTTTTTGATCTTAGCTAAAGTTCACAGATAAATAGGTTTAAGCTTTTCTTTTGACTGCCTAAGACTTCTGCACAGTTCTGTAAATGTCAAAGCAGCATCAAAGACTGAGCTGCTCACAAATGAAACAAAACCACAGCCCTGCAGTGATGACTTGGAGCTTCCTGAGCATCACCTGTTTTGAGCTGAAGTGAAATGGCAGGGCTGGGCCTCCAGGGGGCGACAGGTATGGACAGGGATTGCACCAGAGGCACGTACTGCCGGATGTCAGTCATCAACTTGTCAATCCCGTACACAGCGAGGGCCTCGATCACCACAGAAGTCATGAAGACCATGCTGCCGCTGCCCACCGAGTACGCCACTGTCACGTTGGAGGTGCCCGTCAGGTTCTCCAGCTGTAGGAGGACACAGGAGGTCACAGGCACATCCTGTGCTGTGTCTATACATCACCAATACACTGCACTCTTAGGGCCAGGCTGGGATGAGTACCCACAACCCGACAGTGCCAGTCACTGAGTCACTGCGCCTTTTCAAGCAGGACACGGAATCATTTACGAAATATAAGCCATTCAACAATATCATGATAAATATCATAGACAGGCAAACTGAAACGTACTATCAACCTCGACTTCAATCACCATCCAGTGTCCTTAGTGTGAGACCACCCAAGAAGCGGCTGTGACTCTGTAGCACCTCCCAACAATAAGAACTATGAAGAGACTCTTCACTGCAGTGCTGCTAACACTGCTTTCTGATCCCGCCTTTGCCGTGAATGCATTACTGAGAAACTGCATTTCATCAAGCTCCGCATTAATGCTAAGGCCCACCACTGCAATTCAGCAGATTCAGTGTCATATATTCATTACCATGGATTCTCTCTATTCCTTTTTAAAAGTTTCAGTCCTGTAATTAAAATACATATAATTTTCTTTGCAATCTACGTCTTTCCTAAGGGCCAAGCTGTATGAGAAAGACATTTCCATTTCTATATTAGTTATTATTCCATTTCTTAACAGCTGATGGTTTTTCTAACGTTTAGAACAACCAGTGCTATGATATACACAAATGTTAAACTGAAACGACTTTGAAATTAATTTACATTTATTTATTTTTACAATACGTTTATTTTATTAAAAAAAGTCTTTCTCCAAAGCAACACGATTGTGCTGCGAATAGCACATTACAAACTAACAAACTACTCTCGAGGAGTTACCTAAGCATAAGTGCAGCTTTTCTGGGCTTCTGATGAATGCCCGGCTTCAAATCTAAACATGCTTGACATATTCCAACAAAGCTAATAAGGCAGCTGAATAATGAGAAGTGCAACATTAGGAACATTCATGCAAAACACTGGAAGCATTCAAACCATCGGCAGCAAACCCAGACACCTCTCCTGAGTCCAAGATCATTGTTTCATTTAAAAACTTAACCCCCTAATAGCACACATGGGGGGTTAAATCCTGCCTCCAGTCTTCTCAATGTGTATGGAATTTGGATATTTTCCCTATGCTGTGTGACTTTCCACCAGGTAATCTGAGGCCGTCAAATAAGACAAGTTTCCTGTCCGTACTATAGGATCTGTTACTGTCTACACACCACATGTTGCCTGACCTTTCCATGTACACTGTTACTGTGAACGCAGCACATATTTCCTGTCCTTACTATACACATTGTGACAGTGAAGGCACCACATATTTCCTGTCCTTACTATATGCGCAGTTACTGTGTACGCAGCACATATTTCCTGTCCTTACTATACACACAGTTACTGTGTATGCACTGCATGTTTCCCATCCTTACTATACACACTGTGACAGTGAACACACCACATATTTCCTGTCGTTACTATATGCACAGTTACTGTGTACGCACCACATATTTCCTGTCCTTACTATCACACTGTTACTGTGCATGCACTGCATGTTTTCTGTCCTTACTATACACATTGTAACTGTGTACACGCCATATGTTTCCTGTCCTTACTATACACACTGTGACAGTGAATGCACCACATATTTCCTGTCCTTACTATACACACTGTGACAGTGAATGCACTACATATTTCCTGTCCTTACTATACACACTGTGACAGTCAATGCACCACATATTTCCTGTCCTTACTATATGCACAGTTACTGTGTATGCAGCACATATTTCCTGCCCTGTCCTTAATACTCAACATCAAATAAGCTTCTACTTCTGAAAGTACTTGTTGTATAAAGCCAACTCTGACTCTGATTTAAAATTCACTATACATAAATTTCATGAATTTGAATTTGAAGATAAGAAGTGTCTAAAGTATGAAGTAACCTTGCCTCGGGGACACATGTTTATCACCCCCCCCCCCCCCCCCCCCAAAAAAAAAAAAAAAAAAGTATAATTAACTTCCATGTCTGATATCATGCAGAAACTTGCTGACCTGAACACGAACGGTGCTGCTGTTGAAAGCTTTCCGCAGTGCCTGTGTAAGGCCTTTTGGGAGGTTCTGTTTCAGTATGTTATCCAGACGGTTTCTCCTTGGGTGTACTGACAGAACTGCAAATGAACAGTAGAATATGACAGGAGTAGACACCTAACATCATATGGATATTGCATGTTATAACACTCTACCCATAGAAGAATTCAGGTCTTCAGTTAACCTTCATTTAAAAAATGCATCATTTTGACATTGTACCTGTGAAAAAACTATATTAACATTTGGAATGCAAGAAATACCTTACAAATGATAATGGTCTCCAATACCTGTTTTCAACCAGAAAGCCTCTGTAACATTGCACTGCAGTGGAGAAACTTCAGTTGTAGAGGTACTACGAGCACCAGTTGTGGTTAGCCTAAATGCTGGGATCTTGAGTGTTTGGGTAGCTGCAGCCACTGTTGTGGTCAGGGTAGTTGTTGATTGTTTGCCAGTCTTTTCTGAAGTTGTTGTCTCAACCATGCTCATAGTTGTTTGACGGTTACTGGTCAGCTTTGTTGTGGTGATAGTGGTCCTTGGGACTCTTGTAGTTAAGGCCACGGTTGTGTTGGTTATTGTCATAAGCTGAGGCATGCCATTCGTGCCCTGAGTGGCCTTTATTACTGCTGCAGATGATGCCTTTCTGGACGTGCTTTTAACTTTCTCCGGTGCTGTAGCATTCCCTAATTGGCCATCTAATGCACTAGTCACATTCTCTAGTGCATCTCTATCTCGGGGGGCTGCAGCTGTAGACAAGTCATCCCTTGATGACTCCTCTGTAATGAGAAAGTGAGTAACATTCACAGTGGCACCTACAGTGGACATCATGGTTCTGGATGAGAGTATGTCACGCAGCATCTTAAAAGCAGATGATGTCAAACCTAAAGACAACAAAGGACTAGACATTGTCCCACCAGAAGTCAAATGAATCTGACTGGGGATACTGGTGAGTCATGAGTGGACAAGGAGGGTCTTGACCATAATGGTTTAGTTGCATGAGCTTGAAATGAGAGCACATGTGTTGGAGTGTCAAGCAAGGTCACAATGATGATATGAACTTCACCAGATGATGTTTCTGAAGTGGGATGCTCTGTATCCTTTCTTACTCATGAAAGAGAGACAGATAAATTCATGGCTGAAGCTAGGACTCACTAGTTGACCCAAGAGACATAGATGTGATTTTGACAGTGCAGTGTGTAAGGTAGTGGTGAGGCTCAAAGAAGTTCCTGCTTCCCTTTCCTTCTGTGGTTTATACTTAGATTGATGTACAGCTTCTTATAGGAGAAACAAAGTCAAGTCCACTTGTGGTGAATGGTGGAATACTCAATCCTAGATGCATGGACCAAAAGGCTTTGTTGTTGTTGCCTTTGCTGTTGAATTTATGTTGTCTACCACATCAGCCACCGAGAGTGTTCCAGGATCAGAAGACATGAAAGGCTCTGGTCTTGATGATGGTTGGTAAAAATCTCAAGTGGCCGAAAGACTTATTTTGATATGTCTGAGATATAGTGTCCTTAGCTATGTCAGATGCCACTCGCTTTTGCTGTTTGAGATCATTTGTGTAAAAAAGCTAAGGGTGTAACAATGAACCGTGGCACAAAATCATTTTTTAATGTTAATTCAAGAAGGAGCAATAGGCATAATCTTCGTTTTGCTTTGAGATTTATTTATTTTTTTTCATTTTGCACTGGAGTCTGCAGAATAAAGGGAAAAAACAGCAAGAAAAAAATAAACGGTTTGAAAGTGGATTTTTGGGTAAATGTACATGCCTAAAGGAAATACATAACAAATATGGGTCTTAGTTTGTTTTCAGCCTTATTTTGTTGAATACATTGTGAGTGTATCAAACCGTGAGCACCGAATCGTCTGTCAAACTGAATCATGAGTAGACTATCATTAAACCCTTAAGAAAAGGAGTGGAATATGCCACAGATGTACCTGTGGACCCCTGTATGGGACCACTGAAGCCCATTCTAAGGTTACATCACTGACAGAAAAAGTGGCATCATCAGAAAGAGATGGTGGTATAGAAGTTGCAACTAGATGTAAAGTCATTGATTATTCAGAGGGTTTCTTGATAGGAACTGTGTGTTTAATATGAAAACAGCAATGTGCATTGCACAGTTTAGTCAAAATTAGTCAAATGATCCTCAACATTTGTACTTTAAGACATCCACGTATCAACACTGCTTCTGGATGATGTCATCTCTAATGTACTTATTTCACTGGTATTCTCAGTATACAAATCTTTAGAGAAGAGAGTAGTAATTTGAATTTCATCAACTGAGGCAGAATCAGTCCAAGCCTTTGTTTCAGAAATTATTGTCTGGATTTTGGCTAGGGTCTTTCATGTCAAGGGGACTTGTCAAAAATTCCCATTCAGATTGTGTGCCTGTTGATAGTCCGTCTATGGATGACAAAGAATCCACAGATGTTAATCTTTGGTGTTCTGCCTGTTTAAACATGTTAGTTGACTGATAACTGAAACAATCAGATACCACTTCCATTGCAGAGGATCCTGCTGTTGGAACACGTGTTGTAGCTCATAGAGGGAAATAATCACTCCAGGGTTTAAGGAGTTGTATGTTCATTGTACAATTGGTCAGACTTTGCTAGTGGCTGAGCTGAAAACAATAAATTAGGGATTATAGACGTTGAAATTTGCAGTCTTGTACGATATGGTATACGACAGGCCTTTCCTGGATGAAAATGTGTCATCTATGGTGATCTGACTAAAGACAGCTCACTTGTTTTCAGTGTTGGTATGGAAGAGAGGAGGCTCTTTCAGTGAATGGATAGGTGGACATCAGTAAAAGTTTTTGCTGATGGGCTTGAGACTTCATCTCAGGTGTTGTGTTGTGTGGGTGGATGGGGATAGGACAGGTGCTGATGTTTGTTCTGTGCTTGCAGCATATTTCAGGGCAGGTGGAGAAGTGCTGGGAGAGATCATTTGTACATAGTTGCTGACCTCTGTCACTATCAGATCGAAAGAAACAGATACTGTATGAACTGCAGATTCATAAATTTGTTGGTAATGGTTTACAGCTGATGATGCTACATTCATTGCAGCTGACAGAATATAGACAAAAGTTGGGAACAAAACAAAAGAAACTCCAGTAGCTTTAAATGATGACCCAATGGAAGCTGCACTAGAAAATTCTGTGGATTTTTGGGTATCTAAGGCACTTTTTAATGATGGTTGTCCAGTTAGTGTTGGCTGTGTCTCACTAGTTAAAGCTTTGGTAGACTGGCCCCCTGCCATATAATCTGAAATGATGTGGGTATGTGGTACAGTGGATACCCTGGATTTGAATGAAATGTCAAATTTTAAAGATATTTTTATAGCTACTGTTGGAAGACTTGCATTTGGGCAAGAGAGAAGCCACGTGGTTAATGCTAGCATGAACTTTGTTGTAGTCAATGATAACGACAGCAGCGATGACGACGACGATGATGATGATGATGATGGTGACAATGCTTATGATAACAAAGAAGATGATAGTCAAGATGATGATGGTGAGGATGACGACAATGACGTGACGATGAAGACGATGATGACGACAATGGCAGTGACAGTCTTGATATGAAGGATCAATGAAATAATGCATTCTGTAATGATACTGAGCAAATACTTTGGTTCTGGCTGTGGTACAGATACATTTTGGTTATGCATGGTGGTAAACCAAATCAAACCTGAGCTTGAAGAGAAGTTGCTGGTGGCAGCAGGTGCAGAGGAGAACGGCTCTATTTCACTCTTGGGATTACTGGACCCATTGATAGATATGATCGGAGAAGCCAAAGACTGAACTAAGGTCTGGGACTTTTTGGCAGAACTGGCCATAAGAGTCAGTATGGATGAGAACGCTGGCTGTACTCTTGTGCTCTCTGCTGCCCCTGGTGGACCCGTGTGAATTCCTGGGAAGGTATCCCCGTCTCCCAGGAGCAATCGAGCGAATGGGTGCACGGAGCCAGCCAAAGCCCCTGCCTCCTTTGAGGGGTTCGAGAAACCTGAGGTTCCTTCATCTGCAGGCAGGAAATAGCAGATTATTGGAGTCAGTTGGGACCATTGTATTCTCAGATCCTTAATTCCAGCAGATATATTAGAAAATGTAAAAGAAAATTCATTAATGACTACTGACCATTTGTCACAAGAATGTTTTTGTTTTATATATCATTCTAGGATTTTGTTCCAATATCACATACAATGTATAATACCGAGAGAATGCAGTAAATACACTAATATGTAATACATTATATGAAAAGTAAAGAAGATAATATGAGTAAAAAATAATACAGTAAGGCTAATTTTCACGGACTGTTTAAATTATTTCTTATATCAATTAAATATTACAGAAGAAGGGGGGTGGCATGGTGGGGCAGTGTTTAGCACTGTTGCCTCACACCTCCAGGATGCAGATTCAAGTCTCCGCTTGGGTCACATGTGTGTGGAGTTTGCATGTTCTCCCCATGTCATCGTGGAGTTTCCTCCGGGTACTCCGGTTTCCCCCCACAGTCCAAAAACATGCTGAGGCTAATTGGACTTGCTAAATTGCCCTTAGGAGTGCATGTGTGAGTGAATGGTGTGTGACTGTGCCCTGCGATGGGCTGCCCCCCCCCCATCCTGGGTTGTTCCCTGCCTCGTGCCCATTGCTTCCAGGATAGGCTCCGGACCCCCCGCGACCCAGTAGGATAAGTGGTTTGGAAAATGGATGGATGGATGGATTACAGAAGAAGGTAAAACATTATTTTTAAAAAGATGAATTATCTAAAAATAGTTTATCAATATCCACTCTAATGACATAAGAATGATACACAAAAATTTCTGTTATTAAACAGAGATTAACAAACATGAGATCAGTATTTCACTTGTGTTATTCATTGCTTGTTCCTTCAGTAGTTCCTTAGTAGTTACTTCAACAATTCACAAAGGTTTACAGAATTAACCGATATAATAACAAATATAGTAACTGCTTGAGATAAAACATTTGTTACAATTTATTAATGATGAATTAACATGAGATCGCCGTATAACTACATCTTAATTTCTGGTTACTTAATAAATAAATAATAGTATAATACTATATTTGTGCCCCATCAAGTAAAGTGTTACTGAGAAAACAAATCTGTAGCCCTAAGTAAGAGAAAACAAATGTGGAACTGCAAGTAAAACAAAACAAACATGCAGCCCATGTAAGGCAAAACAAACATGCAGTCCATGTAAGGCAAAACAAACATGCAGCCCATGTAAGGCAAAACAAACATGCAGTCCATGTAAGGCAAAACAAACATGCAGCCCATGTAAGGCAAAACAAACATGCAGCCCATGTAAGGCAAAACAAACATGCAGCCCATGTAAGGCAAAACAAACATGCAGCCCATGTAAGGCAAAACAAACATGCAGCCCATGTAAGGCAAAACAAACATGCAGCCCATGTAAGGCAAAACAAACATGCAGCATATGTAAGGCAAAACAAACATGGAACCACAAGCAAGAGGAAACAACAATGTAACCCCTAGTAAGAGAAAACAAACGTGAAACCACAAGTAAGTGATTTTTGGTTTTGGGAATTGCAAGGAGCTGCTTCCCTGTCGCATATTGCGATAACCTGAAGTCACCGAATATTTTCCGTTATTGACGGAATATTTTAACAATGACAGAAAACTCTGAATTTTGACAGATTAGAACACTGAGGGCGATCTACCATAACTTAGACCACTGTCCAGTTGGTGGTGAGTATACATATTAGCTATTGTCTAGTCTTGTCTTTGATCTCACATTCATGACCTCATTATGTAATACTAATGAACTTGCTGACTTCACAAGTGTTGGAAGAGCCTGGAAAAAAGATAGAAGTAGTGGTACAAAAAATAGTGGAAGTAGATGAAATTATTTTTGTACCTCAGTTACCTTTCATGGATGAATGACTACCTTTTTGCTTATGTCATCATATTTGTACACCGGAAATTAGATAGATAACAGTGTCAACAGTGGAACGTGCCCAGGCCTTGGCGGAATATTGTTAGATCGTTTTTATTCTGTGGAAAACAAAAGATCGATCTGCTGGCCAGCTTTAATATTGAATTATAAACATGTTGCAGGTGTAGAAATAAAATATAAATAAATGGCTGTATGGCTGATTATGATTGATCTTCCAATAACTAATAAAACAACTTGCCTCCATTGTTTTGCGGTGGCGGTGTAGTTTCATATCAAATTACGTGTGAAGTTTAAGCTACAAGGTTTTTGTGTCTCACATTCTCATTTTAGCATACATGCATATTCCTGTTGTGCGGTTCTACAAAAAGTTCCCAGTCAAGATGCCCACGGAACTCAGAAGCAGGGGCCAGTTGCACAGAACATCTTTAGTTAAGATATTCCTTAAAGTCCGAGTTTAGGTTTCCTTAAAATAAAGTCGGTTGCACAACACACTCTTTAGACCTCTCCTTAAGGTTTCCTTAAAACATTAAGTATTTAAGTTTTTCTTGGTCTTTAAGGAATCCCTTAAAGTTCCCTTAACGGCTGCACAAACGAGTTTAACCACAGTAAGGAAAAAAATGAAGGTACCTCTGACTGTATCTTAACCGGCTGAGTTTATGGCGATTAATGAAGAAATTGAAGGAAATTAATTGATTTTACCTGACCGACAGTGAATTTATTATTTTATTTATATGTCCCTTGGCATTTTTGTAATTCATTACTAAATCTGGCTAGCAAATCGATCATTCGGTTTCACGGAATAAAAAAATTACGTTATCCCACTAATAAGTGCTGGCAAGTTTCACCATGGGCATTGGCAATATTAGACAGAAGTACATCGGTTTTGGAACGACTTTTCCGATGCAAAAATAAGCAGACACATACAAAATATATTTAATATAACCAGGGGCGCCGCTAGCAATTTAGGGCCCTATGACAAAATATGAGGTTGGGCCCCCCTACCACACCCATTCAGATCTCTGGGGGCCCCTAAAGGGCGTGGGCCCTTAGAATTGTCCCAACTTTCCCCCCCTTAGCGGCGCCCCTGAATATAACTGAGATACAACAATAATTCTATCTGCTCGATTTTCCTCCATTGCTTCTCTTTTCCCAGTACTTCTGCGTGTCTTAGCACCGGTGCTTGTCCTTAACCATTCAACAAAGATTATCGCTATATGCTCCACTCAGTTGTGCTTAGTCGAGTGAAAAGTACTTACTGGCAGTGAACACAATACAGCAGGGGGAACAATCCACATTTTCCTCAGATAAGGAATGCGTGGGCACAATCTGGCTTTTTAAATGTTATTTATATTCGTCAGACGAATAACACGTTTCATTTCGTCATTGTCATTAAACGCATATTTAAATCATTTTTTGTTTTAAATATTGCTACGCAAAAACCTTCGTGAGGGTATATTCTCGTCAACATTTCTGTAAACGAAATTAGCACTGGAGGCGATACCAGGTATCATGAGCAGGCGTGAGGGCGAGGAAACAAACGCTCTCTATGGAAACTACAATTTTACTGTAGTGAAATGTCTTTCGCTGCAGTAATTTCCTTATTTTTTTCCTTATCTAAGGAAACCTTTAAAGGGATTCTGTACAACACCCTTAAATAATTACCTCCGCTAAGGAGAAATTGATGGAATTGTTACGACCCTGTCCGTCAAAAACTTACGGACGAGAAAGTCTAACGCAATTAACCTCTGTCTCAACCCACGTGTCAGAGTTGTACTTTTGGGAATTTCAGTCAGCTGCTATGCTGTCAACGATAACCTCCACACATCTGTCCAGTGATTTGGTTTTGGGAATTACAATGATCTGCTACCCTGTCACATATTCTCCTCTTATGAGGTGCCCAGCTGGGACTTAGAAAAGCATCTCAACTGCAGTGCACTCAGTATCTACGTTTTTATTGCACTAAATCTCAAATCCCTCTGGAGGTGTCAACAATATGTGCAAATATAGTGGGATTGACCCATAAATTGGTCTTTTACATTTACATTTATTTTTATTATTTTTGCCATATGATTTTGTTCAATGTGACGTATTACAGGCAGGCATATGACAGCGGCCAAATACATAAACACACAGACAAACTCAGAAGGTTCACTTACTGTCCGGCTGGCTTAATTCTATGGTGGTTCAAGCCAATCAGAGACTGCTGCCTTCCTTTGAATTTCATGCACTACAGTGTCTAGAGTTTACAAAGGATGGTGCAATAGGCATCCAGGCAGGCACAGTACTGTGGGTAAAAACCTACTGTTAATGAGAGAGTTCAGAGGAGAAAGGCCAGACTGGTTAAAGCTAACAGGAAGGTCACAAGTGCAAAAAAACTGCTCAGTGTAACAGTGGCGTGCAGAAAGGCTTCACTGGACACACAACTCTCCAGGCCCTGCAGTGGTGCAGGGGCGGGTCCTACCTGCTAACATGCAGGGACACCGAATAATAATACAACTGTGGGCACTGAGTGTAAGTGTTCAGCTGAATACAAGCATGAATAAAAATTATATTTGATATCTGTTATATTCTACATCTAGTCATGTGCAAGTGCAATATTACTTTGCATAAAAAGAGCAGGTCCATTCAACAAATAAACACGACATTTAGCCCAGCCTACGTAACATTTAGCTTCTGGTTTAATTATTGTACAAGTTTGTGCAATCTAGCAAAAATCCAACTAACCAGGCATAAGGTATTTCGGCATTAATTTCCTGAAAACCATGGCAACAAGGCAGGACCCAACAGATACAGCTAAGAGGGGGGAGCTGGAGATTTGTGATGGATAATATCCAGCCCACGATCATCAAAAAGAATCTGCTCTCAGAGATCTGGTACTACTGAGAGGAAACACCATGGGCAGGGACGCCGTAGGTTCTCAAACCTGTGGGTCACACAGCGTTTCACTGGGTATATCAGTGTTTTCCATTCCAATCCTTGGGGACCCCCAGACAATCCACAGGAGTTGCGAGGGAGCAAAAATGTGGACAGTCTGGGGGTTCTCGAGGACCAGGTGGGGAAACCCTGGTGCAAAGCGCTAAATGCTTATTTCAGCAAATGGCGTCAGTTTGTCCAGCAGCTATTAATAAGCAGGATGGATCAAACAAAAAATGGCGGTTCCAGCAATAGCGCGCATGGTGTAAAACTGGCCCTTTGTGGATAAGATTGCCCACCCCTGGTGTAAAATGAGAAGCTAAACTGTTAGCATCAGTTCAGCGAAACTTATCAGGAAGGCCAGCTCCATCACGGAACTGACCCCGAACCCACTGGAGGCAGAGGCAGAGAAAAGGAAGTTGGCAAAACTAAACAACACTGTGAATAATTCAACCCATGTGTGTCGGGGGGTGGGAGGGGGGGTATTCAATTCAATTCAATTTTATTTGGATAGCACATTTTCACATTACATTGTCTCAAAGCGCTTTACAGCCTCCCTACCCAAAGCCCCCATTGAGCAAGTCAGAGGCGACGGTGGCAAGGAAAAACTCCCTAGAAGGAAGAAACCTTGGAAGGAACCAGACTCAAAGGGGGAGCCCATCCTCCAGGGGGCAGCAGAGGAAGTCAAATGAGCAAGATAGAAAGTTCCAGGTCACACTGTCCCAATTTTAACATTTGAGTCTCAAAGGTGGGGGGCAGGCAGGTGATGGCAGGCAGGTGCTGCTGCTGCTTCTGATGGCAGGACAAACAGTGGTACAGCAGCAGGGCATTCAGGAGAGACGTCACAGGCAGAAGGGCAAGCAGACAGGAAAGACACCACAAGCAGTGGAGATGTCGTAGGCAGCAGGGTAGGCAAAATATCTTGATAATTTGGGATCTCCAGGCAGCACACCCCAGACAGGGTAGAGGAAATAAAATGTGCAGTTAGCTAAAGCGTGGAAGACTAGAGACAGAGCAAACAGTTTGGTGCGTGCAGTATGTAAGCTCCTGCAGATAAGGCTATGGGAGCATAAGTAGGAGGGAGAGGCAAGTGGGAATGCAGGCATGAGGGGGATCCCTGACACATTAGCACTCCAATTCCACAAGGGGGTGTGAAGCTAGAGTGACAGCACTGACAGTTCAGTTAATCAAAACCAATGGAACTGATCCCTACCCAGCTCTACACCTCACACTGTAGGTCTAACTGGGAGTGAGCAGTCAACTAGAGCTGGAACTTGAGTCCCTAAAAGCTAGACTAAATAAGTGTGTTTTTAGTCTAGAACATTGAGAGTGAGCCTAAATCTTACACATCCGGTGGAAGACCATTCCACAGCTGAGGAGCTCTTTAAGGGAAAGCTCTGCAGCCTGCCATAGTTCTTTCTACTCTAAGTACTAATAGATATCCTGCTTCTTGAGATCTAAGGAGGCGAGGAGGATTGTAAGAGGCCAGTAGATCTCTAATGAATTCTGGTGCAAGGCCATTCAGTGCTTTTTAAGTTAATAGCAGTATTTTGTATTCAATCCGAGACTTAACTGGAAGCCGGTGAAGGAAGATTAGAACAGGACTAATATGAGTAATTTCTTTTTGTGTTTGTAAGAACTCTGGCTTCTGCATTTTCTACTAGCTAAAGTTTATGCAAGGATCCGGATGGGCAACCAGAAAGGGGGGCATTACAGTAATCCAGTCTGGAAGATATAAAGGCAAGTATTAGTTTATTTCACATCTTGAAAGGAGAGCATCTTCCAAAGCTTGGCTATGTTCTGTAGATGGTAGAATGCAGTTTTAGTAATACTTCTTATGTGAGCATTGAAACATAAATCTGAAAAGATCTCTGACCACTGCGTTAAGGTGAGTAGGAAGACCACCGAGGCTGAGATTGTCAAACTTATTTTGAGCAGCTAGCAGTACTTCTGTTATTTCTGTGTATAACATAAGGAATTTTTGTTGCCACCCAACACCGGATATCTAGCAGACAGTCTTCTAACCCAGAGAGCTTTTATATATATATATATATATATATATATATATATATATATATAACCGTGTGGTCTGGAGCACATTCACCCACCGGCTCATTGCAGCACAGTGTTATAAAAGGCACTACTGGGGATCATTCCTGCCTGCTGCCATTACACACCACAGCGCCTCCTCCCAGTGTGCCACTCCCCACCCCCAGCTACTCAACACGCCAGAAAGCAGCCCATTTTGTCACCGTGAAGTCCAGTGATGTTTTTTAAAATGCAATCATACCAGTAACTAATGTATTTATTATTATTATGATTATCTATTTGTTTGTTTATTTATTTTCCACAATATGTGTAATACGTGATCTTTACTGGAATCTTATTCACATAAACGATGCTATTTTGAATATCATGCTTCCTCAACACACATATGGTGACCATTTTGCTAGATTTACATCATCCCCCATTAGCATTAAGTTCATTTGTGTTTGTGGTCAAGCTAAGCGTGTCATTACTGAATTATTAATCTGATGTCCAACATTTTGTTAAAATATCATAAAACGGCAATATAAATAATGCATACACAATAGTATAATGCGTAAAGAATCTCCGTCAGAGATTAATAGGGTATACAAAAGCTTGTCCAGAAATGTGCATCACTTCCATGGCAAATCCAAGCCCGTTTGCGTGAGATATTCAAGCCCATCCCATTCGATACACTCAGCTCCTATGGCCCACAAATTAAAGACCTCATTTTCTCAATCTATTTTTTACTGCAGAGAGTTGCATGCTTCCCCACAGGAAACAGGTTGGCACTGCCAGGCTCTCTGATTTGTTCTGTTTGGTATTTTTCCCCTCAAATGGAGATCAGATCGGGGAGCCTCCATGTGGAACCAGCAGATTGTTCCAACCATGAAGATGCACATAGTCAATACTGCTTAGTAATGCTGCATCACCTATGAAAAGACCCAGGGGCTCCAAACCACAATCAAAAAGCAGAAAGAACATAGTAATGGTAAGTTCCCTGGTGTAAGAGTGATGATAACTTCCCCAATGCCAGAGTAACCGTAACTTCTCTGGTGCCCGGGTAACCGTAACTTCCAGAGAACTGGAGTAATAATAATGTCCCTAGATCTATTGTAATGGTAATATCCTCAGATTCAGATAAATAGTTACTTCCCTAGTGCCAGAGTAATGGCAACTTCCCCACACCCAGATCAATAGTAACTTCCCCAGTTCCAGAGTTAAGGTAACTACCCCAGTGTGAGAATTACAATAACCTCCCTGGTACCAGCATTACAGTGACTTCTCTAGCACCAGAGTAATGACTTCCCCTGTGCCAGAGTAACACTAGCATCTCCAGATCCAGAGTAATGGTAGCTTCCCCAGTGCCTGAGTTATAGTAACTATCCCAGTGCCAGAGAATACCCCTGTGCCAGAGTAATAGTAACTTCCCCGGTGGCAGAGTAATGGTAACTTCCCTTATGCCAGAGTTATAGTAACCTCCCAAGATCCAGAGTAATGATAACTTCCCCTATGCCAGAGTAATAGTAACCTCCCAAGATCCAGAGTAATGATAACTTCCCCTATGCCAGAGTAATAGTAACCTCCCCAGACCCAGAGTCATGGTAACTTCCCCTGTGCTACCGTTACAATTACTGCCTCAGTGCCAGAATAATGTAACCTCTCTGGTGCCAGAGTTACAATAACTCCTCTGGTGCCAGACTAATGATAACTTTCCCTGTGCCAGAGTTATGGTAACTGTCCCATTGCCAGAGTAAGGGAAACTTCCCCAGACACAGAGTAATGGTAATTTCCCCAAGATCAAACACATCGGCAAGAGTAACCTGTCACATACTTAAAATGATGCCACCATCTTGTTCATTCTATGTCATGTCGCAGCCCTAGAGGGTGCAGAATGTTTCCAGGGCAGCAGACCCAGATATCGAGCACAAATAAACAAATTGTGTTGGAAAATGGAAGTTGCCTCTTAATTAATGGTCCCTATTGGGTTAATACTAATAGCTGCACAGACAGAGAAACCAATAATTTACACGACACTCATGGTTACATGCTAGTGAAATAAACGTTATATTTTTAGGAAATGTACTATTATGTAAATACTCCATAAATACTCAAATACATAGTAATTTACATTATTTAACGATATCCATGGAGCAAAGCATGCCAGTAACTGCATAATTAGTGTTTTGACCAACCCCACAGCATCACATTACGTCAGCCAATCATGGACAGTGGGTGGGATCAGAGCAAAATAAAAAGTTTGTCTTCAGGACTTTACACAGATGGTGTTATGACATGGTAATCACTGCTCATACTGCGTTGTATTACTAAAAGAAAGTTGATTTCAATTGTGGTATTGTCTCCCAGTTCCCTACACGCCTGTATCAGGTATCCAGTGTTCTTGATAGGCTGGGAGCTGGGAGGGAGCAAAAATGTGGACTGTCAGGAAGTCTCCAATGACCTGGTTGAGAAATCCTCAACCATACCACTATATCTGGTGTTCAAGATTCAACTTTTCTGTCACGTGCATTCGGAAATGCAACAAAATTCTTGTGCCGGCGTGGTAATCTATTACATTACATAACACAATACATAAAGTGCAGGAACTAAGGGCCCGACATTTGTGTGTGTGTATACATGTACAGCTCTACAGAGACCGCTTTTTAATATTTTTAAAAACTGTGTTGTTATATCCTGGTTTAATCATGGTTCTCCTGGCAGAAGGCTGCACCGAGTTGCAGGTTCAAAATTGCTTAGACCACAGTACATAAGAACAAGGTGAAGCAGGAGACACTGGGAATGACCAGATACCAGTCAGGCAGAAGAAAAAGAAGACTTTCTAATGCCAGAGATGGCATTCAAATTATCCAACAAAGAAAAAAATTTATATTATACACAGAAGTACACCCATAAACTGAAACATGAGGGAAAGTAAAAAATCTGCTGTGGTCTCTTAATTTTTTTCCAGATCGGTATATGTAATACAAACAATATATATGTATAACCAACAAATTAAACAAAAAGTTTAACATTAAACATAAAGATGTTAGGGGAGGCATGGTGGTGCAGTGGTTAGCATTGTCGCCTCACACTTTTGGGACCCAGGTTCAGTGGAGTTTGCATGTTCACCCCATGTCGTCGTGGGGTTTCCTCCGGGTACTCCGGTTTCCCCCCACAGTCCAAAAACATGCTGAAGCTAATTGGACTTGCTAAATTGCATGTGTGAGTGAATGATGTGTGAGTGTGCCCTGCGATGGGCTGGACCCCCATACTAGGTTGTTCCCTGCCTCGTGTCCATTGCTTCCGGGATAGGCTCCGGACCCCCCGCGACCCAGTAGGATAAACGGTTTGGAAAATGGATGGAGGGATAGATAAAGATGTTATACACCCATCCATCCAACCCTTACCCTGCTGTTTCAAACATCATTTTAACAAAAGACTAAATGGGGACCTTAAAATTCACGTGTGGTCTGCAAACTGTACCTATATGAACAGCAAAAATCACTCAGGAAAATAGCAAGTAAAAGTAAAGAACAATGTAAGCATGACCACCTTAACATGAATTGCAATAGCCAACTGGAAACTAGCATCAGAAAATAAAAACAGCCAACATCAGAGTATGTATAGAACATTTTACTTTTACTGGCATAAAAATTCAATACAGTATTTAGTGTTTGCAGTAAATCTACCATGCATCCATTTTTAGTGGCGCCATATCCCTGCAGTGGGATTGCCAGTCTATGACAGACACTCCAGCAGAATCTGCAGTATAAATCCACAGGCTGTGTTTTTTTGGACTGTGGGAGGAAAATGGTGGGAAAGGCCGACTTAATAATAAAGAGATCACGTTAATGAACAGCAATGCCGTACAGACTGCATCCTTTTTGTGAGACACACCCTGCAGGGCAGGACAGGGCCTCAGAGACACCCTGCAGGGCAGGAGAGGGCCTCAGAAAGACATCCTGTGGGGCAAGAAAGGACCTTAGATAAAGACCCCACAGCACAGGGCAGGACATGAGAGAGACACCCTGCAGGGCAGGACAAACCCTCAGAGAGACACCCTGCAGGGCGGGATAGAGCCTCAGAGAGACACAGCCTGCAGAGCGGGACAGGGCCTCAGAGACACCCTGCAGGGCGGGATAGAGCCTCAGAGAGACACCCTGCAGGGCGGGATAGAGCCTCAGAGAGACACCCTGCAGGGCGGGATAGAGCCTCAGAGAGACACCCTGCAGGGCGGGATAGAGCCTCAGAGAGACACAGCCTGCAGAGCGGGACAGGGCCTCAGAGACACCCTGCAGGGCGGAATAGAGCCTCAGAGAGACACCCTGCAGGGCGGGATAGAGCCTCAGAGAGACACAGCCTGCAGAGCGGGACAGGGCCTCAGAGACACCCTGCAGGGCGGAACAGGGCCTCACAGACACACCCTATAGGGCAGGAGAGGCCCTTAGATAGACACCCCACATTTTTGGACAGGACATGAGAGAGACACCTCTGCAGGGTGGGACAGGGCCTCAGAGAGACATCTCATGGGGCAGGACAGGGCCTGACAAAGACACCTTATGGGGTGGGACAGGGCCTGAGAGAGACACGCCCACAGGGGAGGACAGGACCTCAGAGAGACATCCCCACAGGGTGGGACAGGGCCTTGGGGAGACACCCTGCAGGGCAGGACAGAGCCTCAGAGAGACACCTTATGGGGTGGGACAGGGCCTGAGAGAGACACCCTGCAGGGTGGGACAGGGCCTCAAGGAGACACCTTATGGGGTAGGACAGGGCCTGAGAGAGACACCCTGCAGGGTAGGACAGGGCCTTGGAGAGACACCCTGAAAAGTGGGACAGGGCCTGAGAGAGACACCCTGCAGGGTGGGACAGGGCCTCAAGGAGACACCTTATGGGGTAGGACAGGGCCTGAGAAAGACACCCTGCAAGGCAGGACAGAGCCTCAGAGAGACACCCAGAGGCATTTTTTTCTGTGACAAATGACATTAGAGCCCCCTGTCCAGAGCCTGCATTTATCTGCTCAGGCATCGGAGAAGATCTAAGGCAGGGATCTCCTAACTGTGGTTCTGGAGAGTTACTGTCCAGTACGTTTTCTATCCAACCTGGCTTCTGATGAGCCACATCTACTCTCAGGTAAATAACAGGAACATGGGTGGCTCATCATAAGCCAGGTAGAAAAAAAAACTTATTGGATTGTAGCTCACCAGGACAATGGCAGTTGGAAACCCTTGATCTAAGGCATAGCTGTCCTTCACATACATTGCTCCATAGGCAACTTTATCTATATTAAGATAAAGTTTATTATCATTATTAATATATTAGTTACAGGGGTTGGACAATGAGATGAAACATTGGCCAATATAGTTTTTGAGGATTCATGCCTATATATGCATGGCCTTATGGCCAATCTTTACTAATTGCACACTCCATTACTAAGAGCAGAGTGTGAAGGTTGAATTAGCAGAGAAATAGCAAAGCTGTACATAAAATACTGCAATCCACACAACATAATGGAAGATACATCAGAGTTCAAAAGAGGACGAATTGTTGGTGCGTGTTGACATACCACCACAAAAGACCATATCATCAGATCATATCCAACAGGAGTAACTGTTGACAAAAGAGGAAGCTGTCTGAAAGGGATGTCCAGGCATTAATCCAAACTGTACCCAAAACCACAGCTGCCCAACTCACTGCAGAATTAAATGTGCACTTTAACTGTCTTGTTTCCTCCAAAACTGTTCATTGTGAGCTCCACAGGGTCAATATTCATGGTCGGGCTGCTATAGCCAAACCTTTGGTCACTTGTGCCAATGCCAAATGTCAGTTTCAATGGTGCCAACAGTGCAAATCTTAGGCTGTGGACAATGTGAAACATGTTTTGTACTCTGATGAGTCCACCTTCACTGTCTTTCCACATCCGGGAGAGTAAGGGTGTGGAGAAGCCCCAGGGAAGTTTTCTGCCCAGACTGTTGCATACCCAGAGTGCAGCACAGGGGTGGATCATTGTTTTTCTGGAATGCAATATCATGGCATCCCCTAGGGCCACTACATGATCTAGATGGGCACATCATTGCCAACAACTACCAAACCTTTCTGGAGGACCATGTTCACCCAGTGAACCTGAAGCTGGTGCTGTGTATCAGAATGATAATGCACCAATACAGACAGCAAGACTAGTAACAGAGTGGTTTGATGAGCTTGGAAGTGAAGTTGGCCTCTCCCATTGCCTGCAGAGTAAGCAGATCTGAATATTATCGAGCCACATTGGAGTGTTTTGGAGGAGTCAGGAGACGTTTTCCTCCACCTACATCACGTAGTAACCTGGCCACTCTTCTGCAAAAGGAATGGCTCAAAATCCCCCTGTGCAGGGCTTGTATCTGTCATTCCCAAGTTATCAGGTATCCAGTGTTCTTGTAAATTATTATGGCTGAAATCCAGGTTAAACCCTTGTACGTTAATAAAGTAATGAAATACTTGACTGTACATTCATTGTAGCCTATTTTATTTGTATAGTGTTTTTTATCATGAGTGTGTCCTGAATGCTAGTTAAAAGAAGCTACAAGAAAGTACCAGAATAAAGAGCTTTTTCTTTGTCAGGAATCGGTGAAATCAAGTCCTTAAATTCCATTAAAAACAAATGGCTTTACATTAACTGCAGCTTCATGATGCCTTTATAATGCATTCATAGAACATTTGGTACCCCTACATAAGGCATGCTATTTATAGAGCATTCATAAGCAGCATGTAAGTATAGCTTAATATCCTAACATACCTTAACAGCCTTAATATACACTAAAAACATGTGATATGTGATAACAAACATTATAATCATTTAATAAGATAATGTATATTAAAGCTGTGAAGGTATTTTAGGATGTTAAGGTATAGATACATGCTTACTATGAGTGTTCTATAAATGCATTATGAATGCACTATGACAGTGCACTGAATGTTCTGTTAATGCATAATGAATGGTTTATGAAGGTGCAGTTAATGTAAAGCGTAACCAAACAGATAAGCGGGTGGCTGGTCCTGTATTCACAGCACTGTTCAGAACCATTAATGTCAGACGTAATGGAGCAGAGCCAAGGCAGCAGCAGCAGTAAGGGCTGAGCAGGCTTCTGCAAATGTGTGAATTCCCATTTCGCAGCATGGTGGTGTCATAACCAAATTCACATGTGCCGTTTCCCATAACATCAAGAGAGCTACAGTCCTGGTTGAATTTTTCTTGTTTCATTTTCTTCTGCTGATAATAACTACCTTGAAATTCTCTACGAGATTCATGAACCATTACAGTTTTTCCTCAGTCAGTTTTTCATCGAGTCACTTATGCCCAGCTTAAATGCTAAGTCTCATTATTTTGGTCAAACTGCAAATGCTTTGGCACAAAAATGCAAATGATTATGTACAATCAGCTGCCGAGTCCTACATTTTCAATTGTTTATGACATGTTGGTCAAAATGTATTTATTGGTTCTCTGTCGAATAGTCAAACCCTCCAAAACATCCAGGCATTAGCTTATTGTATAAGTCATTACATGCAAAATGGTTTAACCAGTTGTCATAATCTGTCAAGCATATTCTCTATACATCCGTTACAGTTTTTTTTTTTATAAAGGTGTCCTGAGCTGATGAAGTTCTCTCAGTTGAATCTTGACTTTCAGCGTTAGAGGTGAATGTTTGAAGCATTAGATCTGACCAATGATCAACCAGTTCTCTAAAATATCTCAGAGGTACAGCTAATGAAGTTGGAAGCATATATTGACAGAGCACAGTACAGTGTTACAATTTGACAATGGAAAAACAAGGAAATGAACAGGATCAACAGCCGGTAAGAAGAAGAGGAGTAAGGCTGCTTGATAGAAAGGTAGGGAGGCAAAACAGAGGAAGAGGTAGAAGAGACCAAGGACAGAGGCACGTTCCTGATGAATTAAGGGCCTCAATAGTGGACCATGTCCTCAGTCATGGTCTTACAATGCCAGAGGCTGGTTGAAGGATGCTACCAAATGTTAGGAGAACAACCATGTCCTCAATCATTCACACCTTTCATAGAGACAACAGGTATGTATTCCAACAATGTGCACTGTACTCTAACATTATATACCAACTGCAATGCTTCGTATTACAGTATTCCAATGCATTTTATAGTACTGTATACAGCAAATTTACTTTATACAGTTACATACTGTGTGTAATTCAGCACGCACACATATGTATGCATACTTACCTGCAACCTGGATGTGTATACATATTTGTGTGGTTGTGTGTTACATTATATGTGCAGTATGTGCGACTTCGTACTGTTGAAACCATTGTTGAAAGTGTCATACAGAAAAAGTACGACCTTGTGCATTTTCAATTATTGTCATCAAAACCATCAAAAACATCAGAAAATACTCACAGAGTACACCCTATTTACTCACAGAGTACACCCTAGTTCTATTGACAACATGGCTGAGCATTTTGACACAAGGACTTTTCATTCTAGCGGCACTGACGTTTGTTGACATAAATATTTACTTTTGAAGGATAAACTAAGGAGTTTGAGAGAATCACAGGCTTTTGCAGGTCATGTGGTGCTGTTTGTATGAATTGTTTCAAGAAATGCACTTACTGTTATGCAAATGTTAAGGATGATTTGAAAAATGTACCAAAGTGACTGAGAAAAATGCAAGATTAAAGGACTACTCCTTTGGTATCAGGTAAAGCCAGTCTCATGAATGCAAAACTGTGCTACGATTTTTGCATACTAAAATTAATAATACATACACAGATTCATTCTCCTTCAAACCACTTTTCCTGGAGAGCACTGAGATTAATTATAATAACCAAACCAGAGACAAAGACTACAATCAGCACAGCAACAGAATATTGGTATACTTCACTAAATGGCTAATGATTGCCAATGGAGTTGCTTTAAATAGCAGGATATCTATAGAGAGAGACCGAAATGGGGGCCAACCCAGAGCTACAAAATGTACAAAAAGTCATTCCAGAGCTCAGCGACCTGCCTCAGGTCATCGGCTGCTGTTTTCTCATGTTTATGAGTCGCCTTGTTCCTTCATTTGCTAGTCTGGTCAGATATCACGCTGGTTCACTGGTCTGACACACATCTTTATCAGAATCACCAGGACATAAATCGATATATAACATCCTGAACGCAGCCCGACAGTCACACTCGAGCTCGTTTAATCAGGATCATCTTCCACACATCTCAACCTGGACAGCAAATCATGGTTTACAGCAGGCGCTGTCACATGTCATTGGGCCCTATATATCTGCAAGATGGCTGGTTTTCCTTACGTAAGATACGTTCGTTTTTAGCGGTTAGCATCATCCTGCTATACTGCTCAGGGTTTTAATCTCGCGGTTTTACCTGGAAGTAACACAATATTGAAACAACTTTCGCTCATATTTAGAAATCTTACCTGTCGGTGTGCAGTTGTTCTCACCATTGGCCATTATCCATAATCACACTATGTGTCCTCATCCTCCTCTTCCTCCTGCTGTCACAGTCTTTCCACGGAAATTCCGTTACAATTTCATGGGATTGCCTGGGCCCCCCCCTGCACTGCACTTTACACGATCGGCCCTCTGTGACAGCTGTACGACGAGCCTATGACAAACTAATCAACACTGAACATGTGCATTCAAAGCATTTACAGCATTAAGGCTCCAAGTACAAATAAATTATATCAGTTCAAATCTGACTAAATGTTCTTATACTCAGAGGATTTATTGCAAAAAATCTGTGTTCGTCAGTAATTTGTCTTTTGAACCTGAGTTAAAGGAGTCTTACAAATCAGTAAATTATGAAGAATTCCCTACATTTATGGATTTATTTTTGCATAGAAACTTAGTCAGTTGAGTTCATATCACCTCAACCCACATTCAGGCTATATTAAAACACTGCATTTAGCTGGATACTGAAACATCAGGATTTTTCCAAAGTATTTCCAGTCATCCTGTCAATGTTACAGCCTGAAAAAGAGTCAAGGGCAAAAACCACACTGCCTTTTTCTACGGAACTGGAAAATGTATACTGGCATCATTGTGTGGATCCATCAAAATGAGCCCATAGCTATTAGCCAGGGGATTGATGCTTTAAACTGTTTTACACTCTTTAGCCATTGTAATAACGGTACTGAAATCTACACTAACAGCCTGCACAGACAATGACAGCATGTTTCCATATTTACACCATCTGCACAGAGAAAAGATGCTAAACATTCTGTCTGGATGAATCCCTGAGCTAAGGGCTGCTAACACACATGTTTTAGAGCTAAAGATCAGTCCATCACAGAGCATGACGCAGGCCCCCCCCCCAACAGGATGCCAGTCCATCACAGAGCATGATGCAGGCCCCCCCGGACAGGGTGCCAGTTTATCGCAGAGCATGACACAGGCCCCCCCCCCCCCCCCCCCCCCGGGCAGGGTGCCAGTCCATCACAGAACATGACACCATCACCGATGCAGGATGTGAATGAAAACTATCACGTTTGATAGAAATTGTATGGGACTGTGTAACTGCTGGCCAGTCAGAGTGTTCATGAAAATCCCTGTCCACTCTCAAAAGCGCCTACAAGGGGTAAGCAAGCAGGTTTCTTAACTGGACCATGGAGCAATGAGAGAAGGTCTCCTGGTTTGATGAATCCCATTTTCTCTTGCATCAACTGGATGGTTGGGTACATGGTAAGGATCTTTGGGATGAGTTGGACCAAAGTGTCAAATCCACGGCTACGTAGGCTCATACGCAGCAGGGCTCGATGCTTATGTGTTGTAATGAATAATTCCTGCAACTATTATTTGTACCACAGTAGATCTTCTGTTGATTCATACCACATGGGATAGCCCTCATTCACACCCTGCATTGTCGAGTCTTGGCTGTCCAAAAGCTTATTGTCAGTTCATGATTTTTTCCTCCTCAGACCTTTGACCCAGTCTTCTTACAATGATTTGGCCCTTATCAAAGTCACTCAATCTTTACCCCTGCCCATTTTGACTGCATTCAACATGTAGGCTATGAGTGCAGAATGTTAGCTTACCATTTAATATATCCCAGACATTGACAGGCACCGTTTTTACGTTGGGGTGGTCATAATATTGTGGCTCATCTGTGTATCTCATGTAATTAGAGTTAACATCCATGCATTTCACAAAGAACTAAAAGGAGAATATTTCTGAGGTGAATGACCTACTCTGAGGAGTTTTACACCAATTTTCACCTTGCAGGATGATCAGTAAAACACCCAGGAGGGATTAGATCACACAGTATAGAAGCCCTCTAGTAAACACCAAGGGTCTTTGCAGAAAAGTCTTTCTGAGGTTTTCTTCAGAGCAGCTGGCAGGTTTGGCTTGATTTCCCGCTTCTTAGCCAAAGAGCCAAGGAAGGACCTCAAGCCTTCAGCGAGCAGAGCAGCGAAGCAGCAGCACCGCAGCCTCACTGAAAAGGCATCTGTTAGCTCCTCAAGCCTCTCTGTCACACGGGATTCATTCATTGAGAAGCTAAAGCTGTGAAAAGACTTAGTGTGATAGGAAGAGGAAGCAGAACAGTGTGCTGATGGATCCAGTGCAGGTCAGAATGCAGGGGTCAGTGATGTGTAATGGCAGTGGGGCTTCACTGCTTCTGGATTGAATTGTTATTAATTATTATTATTATTATTATTAACAATAAAACACCAATAAATCATACATGTCAAGGCATAAGTTATGAGCTTTCAAGTAGATGGACTCCAAGTGAATATGCCACCCTAAAAAGATTTTTAACGGCAGCTTTATATTGTGCTAGACGTGGGCAGGGGGGAGGCGTGCTGGAGTCTGGCTGCAGTGTGGGAAAAAGGTCCAGCAGCCGTGGGGCAGACTTTAATGTCTGGGACAGAAGAGAGACCTGCTGATGGGAATCGGAGGGAACGGGAGGGAGTCTGCAGAAGATCAGTGAGATGGGGAAGGGGTAAGATTAATATTATTTCATAATCATTAAACAGACCCCCCCCCAAATCTGTCAAACGGCTCGATAGTGGTGGGGGGCAGGCAGGGCAGGTTTGCCACGCAGCAACACTCAGGCTGGTCTCGCCATCCATTAAGAAAATGGACCCAGCAGGGCGGGGCGAGCAAAGAAGACGACAGGCACAATCTTCCAGCTGCCAGGGACTGTTTCCCTCTTAATAAGCAGAGCTTTACGGCAACACATGAGCAGGACAAGCTGGGCCAGGCCACCCTTTGCTTCAGCGTCTCAGAGATCCAGGGGGCAGTACAGCGCCCCCTAGAGTACCAGGTTTCACATGCTGTCCCTTAAACACACGTGAAACAGACTGCGGCAGCTTTTTGTTTCCCGACGGAGGAGGACAGTGTTTTGACAGCACTGTGATTCCCCTTTACTGGAGGCAGTCAGGAAGCAATCTGATTATTCACTAAGACAGACACACTGGCGAAACCTTCATGCATAAAGGAAGCTCAGCTCTTCACACCGTTATTTAATGAAAAGAGCAACTGGACATTAAAATGTCTTTTCCCAGTGAATAAGAAACTTGCTCACTGACCTCGATGTTGCTTCTAATATTCTTTTGTTAGCCAAATTAAGATTTTAAGGGTCCACACAAGGTCTCCAATCCTCACAATAAAACATTCATTTTGATCACCGCAGTTCCGCATGAAAATCTGATTTTCTGCTCCTTGCTTACATCCTGTTTGCTCCTGATGAAACTTAAAGGTGCTTTAATTCAAGTTTTAGGCCAATAATGACCAAAGCACAGACTGACAGCTAATTACTCTCCCAGCAAGGCTGAGACGAGGGCCACAGCTCAGGGACAGCTAATCTCACTTCCACTGGATTAAAACGCCTCTTATCTGCGGCAGCAGTGACAGTGAGCTGAGAGGCGGCATTCAGAGCTTTATCAGAGCACGGCGTATTTACAAGCGTAACGGGCAATGGAAGCCCTGATCTGCACCTCCTGTTACACTCAGACGCACAAGGAGGTTGGCAGACGGAGCCTTGGAGGAGGTCTGTGTCTCCCTGCGCAGACCATAATGACTCCGCGGCGAGTGCCTCCTCAACGGCAAGATGGGCCTCCTCCCAGGCTGGCTATCAGTAGCAGCGTCTGTGTGCCCAACCCGCGTCCATCATCTCCCAGGGGGAGATACGGCCCCCACAGCGGCCCCCACAACGGCGGTGCGGGAGGACGTAGGGCCTGCCGGCGTGAGCTCTTCTGCCATAACCACAGGCTGAAAGGCTCCATGCATCAATTGCTCTGTGGTGGAAAAGCACCAAACGGCATTCCTCCCCCAAAGAACGCTGAGGGTGGTCCCCGTCATCCCCCTGCTTCGGTCAGTACATCACATCCCCAAACACCATGGTGTTCCGTCATGTCTACTCTGTCAGAACCAGTGCTTAATTCCTGCCGGATCCTGCCAGAACACGGTCTGGGCCCGTGACTGTCTGCATTCCAGCACCTATATCAGTGGATCTGACAGCACTCTGGTTAAAAAAAAAAAAAAAACAATAAAATTAAATAAGTATGTATTTTAATTTACACACCAGTTGTCACACAGTTTTACATCCTTTATTAGTTTACATTTATTCTTAAAAATACATGGGCATGTTTTCAGCACCATGTTTTATATGCGTTCTGGAACCTGCGTCGGCCTTGGTACCCCCTCCACTCTCATATGCCCTTTGCCCTTCCGGCACCTTCTAATTTACAAATTAAGCACCGGTCAGGACCAGACCCAAGTGGTGCTTTCAGGTTTCCAAGCGATATGACTTTGTGGTTTTGTACTCCCTGTTCCCAGCATGATGTAGAGTTTTGCATCTCTTAACCTAGACCAGTGTTTCCCACATCCGGTCGTCGGGGCCCACAGACAGTCCATGTTTTTGCTCCTCAGAGTTGGGAGGGAGCAAAAATGTGGACTGTCTGTGGGCCCCGAGGACTGGACTGCGAGATACTGACCTAGAAAAAAATAAATGGTGGGTGGTGACATACAGAGGGCTATAAAAAAAGCCCGTGGAATGACACCTCATTCAGGATCCCTCTGCAGCAACTGAATACAGAATCTCCTGCTTTGATGTCTACGATGGAGACAGTTCATTGAGGACAGAGGGAGCAGAGATAGCATCTGCCTCTTTCACTTATTAGATATTACAAAACATCACAATTAAACCATTAAAATCCAACCAGCTCCCATTAATTAAACAATTACATAATTATAAAATGACAAATGATCTAAATCTGGTATATAATCAAAAAGATTCTTGTTTGCATAAACACTTCATAGGCTCCCAAACAGATATAATTTTTAAGACTCTTCTTTACAGATGCAGTTCTATTCATTTCGAACTTACGCTTCATTTATAAAGTATTCTCTGTTAAATAATGGCCTTTCACAATTTTTTACTGCTTTTTTTTTACTGCTTTAGAAATATGACACACCCCTCTAACTGCAAGAAGACATCAAATAAATAAGAGACAAGAGCACATTTCAAACAGTCTTATGAATAGTTCTTAAGTTCAGAGGAGCTACATCTTGAATAAATGAATGAATTCATGTCACATTCATGTGACGCTTTCCAAGACACCCAAAGGACTCTATGAAGAAGCACTTCAACCACCGCCACTTACTCCCGACCATTGTTCTCCTGTTAAGCCAAATTCACAGTTCTCACTTCAGTTCATCCTTTTAATCACCTTCTATCCATCTTCCATAACTGCTTGTTGACACATATCCTAGGTATCATGGGACGTTTCGGGTGGGACATTGTTTAGTACATCCATCCATCCATCCATTTTCGAAACTGCTTATCCTACTGGGTCACGGGGGGGTCCGGAGCCTTTCCCAGAAGCAATGGGCACGAGGCAGATTGTTTAGTACAGGTTCATTTATTTCCACAAGAAATACTCTTCCTTCCTTCCTTCCTTCCATCCATCCATCCATCCATCCATCCATCCATCCGTCCTCAAGCCACTTATCATGGTTAGGGTCACAGGGACGACTGAGACTTATTCAAAGTAAACTGTTTTGTTCTAAATTCCACACTCATCCACATCTCTCATCTTCACCATATTATAAGTAATTATCTTTTCCCAAGTGAACAGAAACTCCTTCTAATGATATGAACTTGCTTTAATTTTCTCAAGTTCATCTTATTAACCACATCACCACTAGTCATAGGCATGAATGTAACTTCAGCCCAAATATTCTCCTTCCTCGCTACTGCTGACTGGCCTGTTTGCCACTTGCAGGCACCCCAGATGCTTTTGGCAATCCTGAAGGGTACGAGGTACCATCAGTAACTCTTTGTCAATAGTAAGAAAGAGGCTTAAACTTATCAGAACTCTACATTCATGAAAAGCATAAACAAAACAATATGTATTAATAGACTATGCTTATAATATTAAAAATAAATATTTGAATACTGCTTAATGAAAAATTAACTGCACTTTTCAAACATTAGTATTTACAACTGTTGATCATTTTAGCTCCCAACCATCATAAATACCAAGAATATATAACCATGGCTCTCATAGACTTCTATGCATTGAAATGTATAAATGTAACACCTGAACTGTTTAGAATCACAATTTGGCTGCAGGGCCTTCTAAATGCATCCTAATGCCACTGGTGCAGTTTTAAAGTTACTACCAAAAAGGGGGGTTTTGGCCCAGTTAAAATGCGTCTTGTGTAATCGGCTTGCAAGTGCTAAACACAAGTGTAAATAGCCACCAAGATGCATTGTGATCCGGTCTCTCAAATCACTTGCTGAGGTGGCTGGAAATGCATTCGACCGCATTTCTTAGTGTAAATGCGAATGCGTCCTGATGTTCCCTCAACAAAGACTTCACAGTAACTATGCGAAGGGCAGTGATGACTGAACCCAGGCGGTCAGCGGAACACCTTGGAGATACGTAAGAGGTACAGGTGTAAACGGCAATGCATCTTGGCTGTCTACTCGTGATCCAGTCACCCAAGACGCATTTTACAATCAAGGGTGAACAGGGCCTTTGATTCCTTTAGCTGCAACTGAATCATGAAACTGAATCAGTATGAAAGCCAGTTAGAATATTAGAGGGGTCACAAGAGTACAACTAAGTATGGAACGATGTAGCACATGAAGCATAATTACACCATATAAAACAGCAGAATCACAATCTCACAGCAGCCAGATCCGATTATGCTGCTCAATCTACTTTTATTCTGATCTTTTGTGCCTCTACACCACATCCCATTTTATTCCCTCTTTGAGTCATTGTTCCTGTTCAGTTTGAGCATTTCTAGTGAAATGCAGTGCTCTTCTCTTACAGTGTACCCCCCAAGAGCACTGTGACTTCCCAGTGCTAGTCTAATATTACTAATATCCCATGTGAAGTCATTTCACATGACAGCACCTTCAAGACAGGTGGCTTCAGATAACTTAAGATGGCTTAATGACTTAGGATTCCACAATTATTTTGTTTTTGGGAAGTATTGGTCACACCTAAACTTTGGCAGGGCTAGTGGAGCATAGTTTATTTTCAAAAGTGGAGAATGTGACAGTTGTGTTCCTGAAAAACCTGGACTTAAGTAAATTCTCGCTGTATAAACAATAGGGATTATGGGAGAAATGGGGTTGGGGCACGACACTCAAAAACCTTGTAAGTAAGGAATGATCGCAGTGTTATAAATAATTAATAGCTGTTAAATAGATGAGTGCAGAAGAACACCAAAACAAACAGGATAATGTACAGTGAATTCATGCAGTTACTGGGTGCTTCGGGTGTGTGTATTTCGGGGTGGGTCGGATCGGCTGGTCGCTGTTTACTGGTATTTGTTGCAGACAAAATCATGCATAAATGCGAATACTGGTTTATGTTGCAACTGTTCTCAGATTCACATTTTTAAATCACGCATTATACGAGAACATGCAGTGTAGAGCTTGTTATGTCATCATATCTCACGTATTGAGCTGGACCCACAGCTCATTCAAACTGACAATTCAACAGGAAAGGTACCTATGTATAAGGATATTAAAGGACAACATTATCTTGGGGTACAGTATAATGTGCCATGGGGCGGAGGTGACTTTTGCCCATCCTGAAACTTGAAGCATATTGGAAATTCTGGCAAGAACTGTTATTCACCAGAATCAAAAGCCAAGCCTCAGGGGGTTTTTCTAGCTAGTGAAAAGATCAGGGGCTGAGTCAAGTTAACCTGCGGCTCGACTTTTTCTCTGAAGGAAGATTGGCATCGGGGCTAAAATACTCGGGGCTAACAACAGTGATGCCGAGCTCCCTTCTGAGGCTCCTTGAAGCAGACAGCTAGAGCACACTCTTGCACTGGCCATTCTCAACCCTGATGGGTAAATCGTTTTCTTTGGCCAAACAGCATCCTGTATGGTGCCAATAAAACAGCCCCAATGCAGGTTCTGTGGATCTGTTAACCCTCACAAAGAAGGATCTATAGCAATGTAGGTGCTCTTTGCAAGCCTGAAAAGGGTCAAACTCACAGCCAAAATAGCTTTTCTCTTAGGCCTGAGGATTGGGACAATGCTTGGAAATCAGAGCAACACATTTTAAAATGGGCGGTTTGAACGAGCATTAGCTAATTTCCTTTCTTTTCAGATTAGTTTGACATTAGCAACTTCCCAAAATGGGTTGGATTGGACGCATTATCATTCCCGGGGAACACGTTAGATTAATAATTTGTATTAATAAGAGTAAACAGAAACATACACCTGTAGAGAATCTTTATATAAAAAAATTTAAAGTTGGTCACTTGTGCCTCGTCTTTCCAAAGACATTTTCAAAGGAAACGGCAGTAATCATGTGTAAACTTAGCGAGCTCTTTCCTCATTATTTAGATCAGTGCCGCAACATCGTGACCCAGATGCACAGCTTCAAATGGGCGCGTTCGGCTGCCATTGAGTGCTTAACCTCCGACCAGCATCCCGTGTGCTGGGGACACGTTCGCCGCCTATTTTCGAGGGTAAAATGTACATTTTTCCGCATAAATGCAGTCAATCACTGAGTTACATCCAGCAAGGCAATTTCATACCCATTGCTAGTTACTAAACGTAACACCAAAATATGGGGATTCACTTATGTAACACTTACGTGTTGTAAGTGGACCTTCGTAAATACATAGATACGAACAAAATTTAACAATTTCAATTAAGCTAAACGTATTTTAGGGAGGCGATGGCGTTGCTTCTACAACCACGGTGCTGTCATGCTGCCGTTTACACAGCCAATTCAATGGAGCTCCCAGATTTAATTGTCAGGCTGAAGATAAAGCGACACAGCGCCCAAAACCCTCCTCTCCCCACCCGGACTCCCACGCAAACCGCCGCCTTACATGCAAGAACATTTCACTCTGTATCTCAACCAAATATTAATTTTATCATTCAAACTTTAATATGTGTGAAGTTATCTGTTCAAACCATTAATTTCCCATGCAAAAATCCAGCGATCCAGTATTAAATGCATCCACACTCTCACCCTCGATAAAATTTGCCTGCAAATGACTGAACTTCTTCCCATTACGGTACATACATGTTTTTTACTGCGAGTTATTCCGTGACAACTCTAAGGATTATTCGGTAGTGGTTTTAATTAGCTCGTCAGCCTTGGATACGGGGTGTCACACAGAAAATGTGATTTTAAAATAGTGAAAAGGATGGAGCGGGAGAGCAGGTGCGTTTGTAATGCATATCAGGACGCGTCATGCAGGCATCCCGCCGCAGAAAGGGATTCTTTAACCCTTACCCTCAGTAGCAAAAGCCGCCTGCAACAGAAGCAAAAGCATCCCCAATGCTATCAGACTCCTAGCTGGCGATCCCTCCCTCCCGGTCTTCAGTGCGCATCCTGCGGCTTCCGAGCTTCTCCCTCCCCGTGAATTGGGGACTGCAGCCCGGCGCCGCTCGCCGGTGTCCGCACCGTGCGAAAGGCTGTCGGCGCTCCTCACACTTGAAGCCATTTGCGTATCCAGAACATATGTGCTAGTCTTAGTCGTGAAAAAGGCATTTGATCGATTCCAGATTTGACAGAAACGAGGTGGTCCCCTTTCCGCACGTATGTTAACAGGCGCGGCGGCATTGAAACCTAGAGGGATGCTTTTGCAGCGCCGCAGTATTGCAGAGATAAACACTGATGTACATATTTCGTTCTATTCAGCTATAACCCTTTCCTGTAGGCTTTTTCCGGCTCAACAAAGAAGCAGGATAAATAGTTTCCAGCAGTTTACCGTTGATGTGTGTGTGTGTGTGTGTTACTGCAGTTGTTGCAAGACGTCATTTCATTAGAAAAAAAAATCACGTACAGAAGCATCTGTGCGAAAGTACGAAGGGGTAGCGCGCTTTACTGAAGGATTTGTCGACACCTGGTGGCGATTCCTGCTATTACGTCAGCCTCCCGAAACCCTCGTGCGGTGCGTTGAAGACACCACTGTAGCTGACATTTCTCTCGTGTTTGAGCGTGCGTGTGAGAAACAGGCTTTTATAACCGTTTAAATGAAGATGACTAGCCTGTAGAGGATATTGTATTATTTTGTACTGCTAACACATTCATAGAAAAACAAAGCAAAGCAATGATAAAACTGGATATGATACATACATTGAATTTCGATGTTTCTTAAATCAGGGCGGAACTTTGGGGTCTCCTACTATAAATTTTGCCAGCAAGCCCATTGACCCACCAGGAAAATTCCAGGCTGATTATAATTACAGTTGTTGGGAACACCCAGGTCAGGGTGCCAGTCCATCACCGAAAACCTCAACAAGAGAGTGGAGTGAGAAACAAACCCAGGGTCCTGAAGGTGTGAGGCCATAATGCAATTCACCAGCCACAGCTGCACAATCTGTGGTGACTCTTTTCATAGCTCAACACTCAACTAATTTGTGAGGAGCTCAATACCACATCAAGATTTTCAATTCCAATCAAACACAGCTGTAATACAATATTCCATCCACCCCCACACCCGCCAGAAGGTCAAATTCACATTCCCCTTGACATTTTGCATAGCCATCACCCTAGCTTGAAATGAGCAGCATTGCATTAGTATCCAAAAGCTATACATAAAGGGAGAGATAAGACATTGTTAGGATTTGAATTAATTTTGCACAACAGACTTATGTTCTCAGAGGGTGGAACATTTTAAGCACTGAATCCTCCCCTGCTGTGTTCTCACTCTGGGGATGTAACAGGACCGATTAGCATACAAACTAGTTTAAACAGCTGATCACCTGTATCAAATGCCCAGATCCTCACTACCCATCTACAGAGCGGTTAACAAGAGTATAAAAAGGAAAAAGAACTTTTATCCATGCAGCCATTTCTAAACCAATTAAAACACACACCAGTTTGCTGCAGCAATAGATATTTAATTCAAAGTGAATCTTGACAATAATACACCATAAATTCTTATTTTGACACTCACCAAAATAGTCACCTGGAAAACCCGCTTTTTGTGACAAAGTACAGAAGGCTTGGTCACATTTAAATCACTGAGAACTAGAGAGAAATACTATCGCAAACTGTAAGAGACATTACATCCAGAAATTTATTTTCCCAGTCCTCATATTGTAAATATTGCACAGTGCGATTGCTACATGGCAAACTAGTGTAGCATAAAATCAAAAGCAAAAAAAAAATAACACAAAGGAAAGCCACAAAATCTACAAATATTAAAACAGTAACAGTTCAAATTTAGTAATCAAGTCTATTTGCCGTGTAATCTAAATAGATTCCATAACTTGCAGCGTGAATTAACTTTTTCTAGCACAGCTAACCTGAAAAGGAAATAAATGTTTTTTTTTTTTTAAAAAAAATAAAATAATACAAAGCAATCAACCAAGTAGTAAGGATTTAAGATTAATACAGTAGCACATTGGATTAATACAAAGACCCTGAATTAACTTTGTAAGCATGTCTAAGAGTAATACCAGTATATAAAATAATTTAGCAAACTAAAAACTCAATGGAAATTTTAAAACTGCAGTGTTTGATTAGTTCTATACTTGCTTAGAAAATGCTTTGTTGTTTATCAAATCCCATTTTGGATGATGACACTGGAATTGCCTGTTAAATCAAATCCTACTCAATTGCATTTCTCTGTAGTTTTGGTTACCGTGGGCATTTTGTGCAGCCATATTTGCTGGTAGATAACATCAAAATACAGCTTAAGTCACACATGCATATCAGACAGCAAATTCGCAGCATGTGATTTGTCAAGATCATGCATTTTTTTTAATTAATTGTTCTCAATGCCTATAACTTGCCATTTTCATTGAAAAGAACATTTTTAAATTGGATGCAAAAACCACCAGCGAGCCTCCATACCCGGTTCTCGTCTGTACTCGTTCGCACTCCTTTTGGGGCCTGTCACCCAGTTTGATCGGTCGCAGCCCCTTGGAGCATTAAAGGTTATTCAGTAAAGGCAGTTCTCTTTTGAAAGCTACTCAGATCGGAGCTGGACTTTCCTCATGGCTGTAAACTGCAAATAATCTCCTGGAACAGTATGTGTACATTCACAGTGTAGAAGTAAAGCTTTCCGGAGACGACAAGCGTGCTCTGTGTGTTAAGCACTGCGAACACATTTCCTGACTAAGCAGAAAGCCATTTTATAATTTCCTTGGTAACTTATTTTTTATGAGAAAAATAATAGCCAGAGTTTTCACATTAACAATTTGAATGTGCTCATGTTATTCAACTCAATGATTACGCTGACGACTATGGAGAACTCTAAGAACACTTATCAAAACAGCCTGATGAAACAAATTAAAAGATTCCAGCTTCCATTCTGCCACAGTCGGATTTCCAAAAGGAGCAATAGATGTCAGACAGCTAAAGTGCCTTCTTAGGGGTGGCCATTGTGCAACATGCTGACGCTTTGTAGACAGGCAACAGTTCCTGAAATCAGCCAAGGAGCTGATATGTCCTCAGCGCCTGTCGTCATTCCCAGATAATGCTATTCTGCTTAACAGCTTGTAAAAGCAGAATTTAGATCCCTGGAATGACAACAGCATGACAAATTCTTTTTTTGGTCAAACTGCAACTTTTGGAGCGCTGCGTCGTTCGCTGTTGGTTCTGCAACAGAGTTTCACCATTCTTTACACTCCCCCCCCCCCCCCCCCCCCCATTCCCCCTGTCCCCTATCTAGCGAGCGGTCGAAAAGCAGGTTTGGGGGGAGGGGGGGGGTTCAGGGGGTGGTGGTGGTCAGTGCTCTAAACCACTGGATTCTCAAGGCACAAATACAGTGCTGCTCACACTGTCGTCAACAAAGTAAGGAGATGGAGTGGTCAGCGAGTCACTGAGTCCACTCTGATATGAAAGGACTAGCAAGGGGGGGTAAAGAGGGCTTCGAACAGACCAATCAGACCAGCTTCTTATATGGTTCAGCCAAGTTACACTGAGACCAGGAGAGGAACCCTGAAACATCCCAGTCTGATTAAATATTACACCGAACAGGTAAAAACAATTGGTAGAAAACGTACAGTAATTCATGTCTTTGATAAAAATGGGTTTAAAATCACTTTCATAAGGATTGAACTGATAGCACAAATTTCATGTCATTGACAAACATTTTCAGCCGAACACTGCAATGTCACTAAACAGGAAAAAGGTATATGATTTTCGTCTAGTTTTAGCTTATTGACAGTCAAGTGCTTAGTGGTGTGTTATTACATGAAGACATTACTGAATGCCTTGGCATTTCGTTTTCTGCTCTATGCCAGGGAAACCATACGTCTTGGAGTTAATCCTTGTTAGTACTTAACCGCCACATTGAAAAGTTAAGTCAATCCTGCAAGCTATAGCTTTGCTTGTCTACAAAATGCCAATAAGAAAACATACAAAAAATTAAGTTACATCAATACGACCATTTATATGCAGTGATGAGCCCAAAAGGTTAATGAAGATAAAATACTGATGCAAAAAACACCCCAGAAAAAAATGCAACTAACTTCCATAATCTGCAATACAGTAGTTACAATGACACTCCAAACATGAAAGCAAAAAAATTTAAATCAAAAACCCACTTCTATTTCAGGTAATTAGACATACAAAAATAAGAATGCTAAGATTGAACTAAGTTAATCACCTAATTTCACAGCTATCTGAAGTGGCAATCATTATATAGCAGCTTATCTATGATACATTCAAGATAAAGGATACAACTTATTACTCGCCCAAAAGCTAAACATAGCCTCAACCATTTTTTCAATACCTTTTTTGTAAGTTTACCCCATTTCCAGAAAAACAGCGTACTTGAGGTCTATGCAAAGAGTAGCTACCTTGCTTAGGAAAATCAATTACAGTCTTTGGTGCTGCAAAAGCAACTTCATTTAAAAGTAAAGACAAAAACTTTATGCACATACCAGCAAACGGACAACGGGGAGGGGGGCACACAGCATATATATTCTCCCTGACGGAATGTATAAAATAAGCAGTCGACACCAACAAGCCTTAAATGGTGTAATAAAGGAGAAAATAAGAAAAATTCTGTCACATGCATAAATGAGGAAATTGCACACAACTCACACCTTTTCAAGCTTCAGCACTAAATCTAGATCTACATTTTATATATATATGACAATTATATATATATAAAATCACATACCAAATACTGCATGGTTTACTCAAGCTAAGATAAATCCAAACTGTGAAGAGCTATTTGCATTTGTCTTAATCTACCCAAAGCCATGCCCACCACAACTCTAAATGTTCAAAGAAATCCAAACACAAGGAAAATACAAAAAACAAAATCAACAAGTATTCAGATTGTATTGCAGTTTCATTAAACAGTATAAATACTGTTAGTAATAAGAGTATACTAAATAGAAATTGATTATCAAATATTAAGCAATATTTAACGTCTTGCTCTTTGTACACTAGTTCATTTGATGGGGGGAGGGGGCAAAAAAAATACAGCAAACATTTGCCTCAGCAAAGCATGCCATCTTCCAAAACTCACAATTTCTGAAATATCTGCTGAACCCAAAAATGACCACTGATCAATGCTATCCGTCACATCCATGCAGATATGTGCGTGTGCCCCGTGTACACACACACACACACACACACGCGCACACAGGCACACACACGCGCGCACACGCACACACACACGCACGCACCGACCGCATTGACAGCTTTGAATTTCAAGTGCTGCAGTCCAGTACATTAATATAAGTAGTAACATTAACAACCTCAAATATTTAAGGCACTATGTGTGGGAACAAGTTACAATGCAGCGTCTCAGGACACGAACAATAAGAGCAACGTCTAGGCATCTTTCCTTACATTTTCTGCCCATGCAAAAGACATGCAGCGTGAGGAACCTTTTCTGATAAGTGAAAACCTCTGAGACACCGAACACACTGAAGACACTGAAAAAATACGCAGAGTGAGACTGCCGCACGGCCTGGAGAGGCATGTGCGCCTGTCACCCTCAGACTCGAGACGGGGATGGCTTACAAATGGAGCAGATGTGTCTTGCACAAGGTAGAAGGCATTATAGAAAAATAGTGGGGCGCCCCCGATATTCAGCTGTTTTAGAGTAACCATAGAAGATCCAATGGGAAGGTATATCAAATGTGCAAAACACATTAAAAGTGAGTTTGATTTATTCTTTTTCATTAACTCTTTAAAGCTCAAAGTTTCAATTGCACCCAAGTCTACATGATTCAAAAAATAGGTTGTTTTTCTGTTGTGCCATGGCTTTGGAGATGAAAACCACGTTGCTCTCTGGCGCCCCCTGCCGTCGCAGGCGCAGGCTGCTCAAGGACGGAGCCGGGCCGGCCTGCTTGGGGACCGGCCCAGAGCTCAGATGTAGGGGTACTGGCTGAGTTTGGGGGGGCTGAGGGGGAAGCCAGCGTAGGCGGGAGAGGCGATGTAGGAGTGGGGGGGGAAGAGAGGCTTGAACTGACTCTGATGGATGGTGGGAGAGGGTAGCAGGCGCGGGTTGATGCCCACAGTCACTTGGTGCAGGATGGCACCCGGGTGGGAGATGCTGTAAGGCGGCTGCAGGACGGGCCGCGTGGTGCAGGGTGATGCAAGGATGTGGGTCACTGGCGCGGCAGTGACCAGGGGCGCTGCGGGGGGGTAGGACAGCAGCGCGGGCTGGGGGCCCCCCAGGTGCGGGTGCGCTGTAGTGTGGTTGGGGCTGCCGTGGGGCAGGGTGAAGGTGTGCCCGGGCACCGAGGGGGGCACGTAGGCCTGTTGCCGGCGGTGGCTGTAGTTTCCGTTCCATTCCTGGTGGCAGGAGCCGAAGTGTTGGACCTGGAGGGGAGGGGGGAGAGAACAGGAAGGAGGAAACATTCAGCTGAGGCCCTCAGATCAGAATCTGTCATCCCCATGGTGCGGCGCAGAGAGCCGCCTGCTGACCTGCCCAAAGCCGAGAGGCTGCTGCTGCTGCTGCTGGAATGCGCAGGTCATCTTCTGCTGCCGGTTGAGGAGCGGGGTGGAGTGGTGGTTCAGCCGGCCGAGGCCACAGCGCCCCCTGGACTGGCACGAGGTGTCTAAGACTGCAGGAGACAGCAGGCCAAGTCAGTTCAAGGGCTTGCCGGATGGGGCCAAAGTGGCCAACCCAGTCCTGGAGCTCTCAGTGCCAAATGCGGGCACAGGCTATGCTGGAGCTCGCAGGGGGTGGGCCAGTTTGAGTCCTGTCAGCTGCAGCTTTAACATAAAATACAAACACGACTGACTTGGGAGCGACCTTCTAAAGAGCATCAGACGGGCAGCCAATTTAACCCCAGCTGCATTTCTCCTGGAAGGAGAGAGTCTGACATACACTCTGATAGTTAACAGCTGAGGCCTGAAAATAGCCTGCGTAGGGCTTTTATGTACAGATTTATTTCTGGAATTGGGGAGGGTGGGCACAGTAAGAGGCTTCTTTCAATGAAATATGATATCTGGGAATATCAGCTTTAGATGGGGTTCATCAGTCAAAACTCAGCTGTCTATATTCTACCTGGCGCCCCCCACAGGTTTAGCTGGGTAATACAGAGCGACGGGAACGTCCAGGAACATCGAGAGTGCATGCTGCAAACCCTACATAAAGCCAGAGACGCTTGCCATAGACATTCCTAAAATGCCAGTAGCGTAAGGTCTTCACGAGGTCATCAGGACCGCTCAAACATTTCCGAATGCTTATGAAAAGCACTGAGGCATTATATAGTTTTATAACATGCACTTTGAATAGTACAGCACAGTAAGATATATACATATCACAGACCTTGATGTATATATTTGACTGTGTGCACAAACACACACCAGAATGAATTGGAGAATGTGTCCCAATAAAACCGAGATGGACGAGAGAGACAGTGAAGGGATGTGCACGCAGAACTGTGAGCTGAATGCACGGAAAGAGGCTGACTGGTACAGCACCCATAGTCACCTGTGACAGGCGCTGTGACCTATAAGGGACGTGTTATCCCCTGCCCAAGCCATGTGACCTGCAAAGCAGACATCAGCACCAGTGATTCCTCCTGACTGGTACCCCACACCCACCGCCTGCCCCGGGGCACATGCCCTATTGCTCTGGGAAGGATCTGTTTTTACATGGTGTCTGTAGGGGCGGTAAAGGCTGTGTCATCTGATGGTATGCCCCCACCTAGCTGTCAGGTAACAGCAGCAGAGCTCTGGGTTCCTAACAAGCTAAGCGTAAAGAATAACAGTGAGCAACGGCTGAATACAGCAGGCGGGCACTTTGCTGGGGGGTGACGGTGAAATACAGCCGTACCCACTTCTGGATAGAGGCTGGCACGCACAGCCTATGACGGCAGCCAGGGAATCAGAGCTCGTTACCTGTGTTGGTCATCTGCTCGTCAGCCATGCTGTTGCCGTTCTGCACCCGCATGGGAGGCACCACCATGGTGCGCACGCCGGGCTTGCTGGCCTCTGCCTCGGGCGACACGCGGGCCTCGCGACCCGACCGGTTCTGGTTGCTCTCGTTGATGTAGCGTTGCTCCATGAAGGGGCTATCACTCCGACCCGACGAATCAGAGGCCGGCGAGCCGTCCACCGTGTCGCAGCCACTCTCCTGCTCGTCGTCAGACATGCTACAAGTCCAGAGAAATCGCACTCAGAAAACGCGGTAGCTGTGAATGAGCATGCCCCACTGCAGAGGGACCCGCCTGAGCACTCTACCTGTTAGGCCTTTTGCACGGAGACGGGCTGGACTGCACTGAGGCGGACGAGCTGGTGCTCAGGGTGCTATCCGGACTGCTCAGGGAACAGACACGCTCCATGTTCAGGGTACTCTGACACGCCTCACAGTCTGGGCTGCCCTTACACCTGCAAGGATGCAGCAACCAGGAGTATGTTTAAGAGACAGCAGTCAAGCCGTCAACCGTGTGCGAAGATGACGACTAAGTAGCGAAGATCACACAGAGACCTCAGACCACGATCCCACAGCTAGAGCAGACAGGGAAGGCTTCCTGACAGATTACAGCAGCATTTCAACCAAAAGCATCAAGCAGAGACAAAAACACATCCAGCATTTTAAACCGCTGGACAGCTGTAAAGTCATAGGCCAGGAATACTTCTTTCTCTGCAAGGACCTCTGACCTTTCACACAAGGCTGGGATTAGAGGGTTACAGCTCCCTGGGGAATAAGAAACCCTGAGTAGGGGGGTCCTGCCCCACACCTTCCTGCATAGAGAGTGCCAATGGATCCCGGCGGGTACTCACTCCCCCAGCGAGTGCCTCTGCGTGGCGTCGGTGTCCTCGTCAGTGTCACTGCTAATGGTGATGACGCTGAGCACGGGGCTGGGTGAGTCTGCGATGACTATGGCCTGACGCTGTTGCTGCTGCTGCTGTTGCTGTTGTTGTTGTTGTTGGGATGCTTCATGCCCCTCAGCCTCCCTGCCCACCTCCGGGGGTGGCTCGGGCTCCGCTTCCTGCCCCACGCCAGGCCGGCCATCCTGCACGCTCTTCACTGGATCTGCTATCTTTGGGGACTGGCACGCTGAGTTTTGGGCATTGGTGTTGTGTATGAAAGTGTTCGCCCTGCAGATGGAAAACATCTAAATGAGAGCTACAAAAAAAAAAAAAACAACCCAATACGGCCAGAGAACAGTAGTGTGAAGCAGCATGTGGACAGATAAGCAGGACTGCTGACAGTAAACACGATATACCCAGCAGGTACTGACTCTGATAGGAACCAGTCCAGTTACAGCTGGTACAGATGAACATGAGAACACTAGGAAAAGGCTTCATACAGAGACAGGAGCCCCGGCAGCGCTTTCTGAAACATCTCGGTGGGATGAGCCGATGGCTCCTCTGCTGACCATCTCAGTTCTAACACAGTCCCAAAGCCTGCCAAGATGTTGTTTGGTAGCCCACGATGCAGCAAACTATGGGGGCATTACGCTGCATCTCCTTCAGGTTATTTGCCAGTTGGTGTTGAAAGCACTGGAGAACCGAACTCTGACCATACTGCCCACGTCCTACTTGGAGCAGGCTCTGTGGCCAGACAGTCCCGGGGATCCTGCTCAAAGGTGTATGCGTCCCGTTTGTTCACACGGCATAGCCCCAGAGCACCTTTCCGCTTGCCTGTTTTGGCAGGGCTTGCTCCTCTTGCCAGCGGTGGCGGTGGGCTGCGGCCACACCACATGTGCGATGCCTATGCTGATTGGCTGGTGGGCTGCCATGCTCATTTGGTTGGTCAGAAGAGGTTGGGCCATCATGGAGCTGTAATGGCTGCCATGGGGCCTCACTTTCCTGAAAACACATGGCAACAGGAAGCGTCAGCAGAGAGAGAGGCTGCTGTCCTGCTAATGTTAAAGCCTCAGGCCTGCTGCTCACCCCCAATCCCCCAGTCTCTGTGGGCCAGCCACAGTGTCAGACGCCAGTGTTGTGGAGGGGGGAGCCACCGGTGCCACCTGCTGCCAGGCCGGGACCAGGATCTGCTGGGCCCGGTTAGACCATGTCTGCTGTACGGGAGAGATACCATTATACATGCGAGGGCAGTAGAAAGACATCTTTGAAAACAACAAAATTCAACACAGAGGCGCAACACATCCCACCCAGAGGCTAAAGCCAGACAGTAACACACATCCCTCTCACTCTCATACATATATTTGTATTCATATCTTTGTGTGGACCATCCATTCATTTCCATGGGCAAAATCCAAATCCCAACTATGACAACCTTAACCCCTACCCAGTCCTAATCTTTGTCATAAATAACCAAACAAAATACAAGACTTTTGGCTATTTACATTTTTTGATTGCAGTCACAGATTTTTATAAAACTTTTTATCACATATATGCATGACCACCCACCCACACCCACACACACACCCACACCCACATGTCACACCTGTGCAAGGACTCCCGGCTGCATGGGCAGCTGCTGTATTGCGGGGGCCTGACTGACCAGCGGCAGGGCGTTCTCCATCCGCACCGGGTATCCTGTTGGTTTGTTTGGGTTTGGGGGGATTCCTGTGGGACAAGCGAGTGCTTGATGGTTAAGGGAAGGCTAGGGCAGCTCTGTAGGCAAGCCATGCTGAGAAGCACATATTGGTAAATCCTCCAATCAATCACTGCAATAATTAATTTTAAGTTATATGAGGAAAAAAACAAATCTTAAGATAAGAGTTTGTGGAAATTTACAATTATATATAAATAAATATTATAAAGAATGAATACAAATACCGACAAATACCTTGAATGGCTGGGGGACAGAGGATCAGCGCTTGCTGGAAGGAATCATTACAGCCAAATTGAGCACTTCCTGTCTGCAGTTGTATCCCAGGATGCATCACACTGGGAGCAGATGGTGCTAAAGCCTGCACAGAAAAATCAGGTGAAGAGATATTGGTCCCGGCTATACAGAAATGTTAGACAAAAACAAAGTCTCAAAGTCTTAAAACAGCAAGCAATGTTAACAGGAATTGAGAGGGGAAGGGCCTGGGTGAAGGATGAAAAAAACATCTGCAATTACAGCAACAGCCCCATAGGTGGCAATATTGTAAAGTCTGTGACAATTCGGGTGAGTCAATGCTGAAAAAATGCTGGTTTCTTTAATCAAAATTCACCAACACCAATCATGAAACAAATTCATCCATCCATCCATCCATCCATCTTCCAAACCGCTTATCCTACTGGGTCGCGGGGGGTCCGGAGCCTATCCCGGAAGCAATGGGCACGAGGCAGGGAACAACCAAGGATGGGGGGCCAGCCCATCGCAGGGCACACTCACACACCATTCACTCACACATGCACACCTACGGGCAATTCAGCAAGTCCAATTAGCCTCAGCATGTTTTTGGACTGTGGGGGGAAAGCAAAGTACCCAGAGGAAACCCCATGATGACACAGGAAGAACATGCAAACTCCACACGCATGTGACCCAGTTGGAGACTCGAACCTGGGTCCCAGGGGTGTGAGGTAACAGTGCTAACCAATGCACCACCATGCCACCCCCTCGTGCAATAAATAATAATGGGCATTAACTTATAGCTCATGATACATAAACATAATGGATCATTCGCCCAAGCATCTTTGTTACAGGAAATAAGTCTACGGTTTATAATATTATTATTATTATTATTATTATTAACCACTATTATAATTATTGATAATATTATTGATATTACTAATGATTAATTAATAATGATTAATACCACGTGATAATACTTTTAATGATTTATTGTGGGAAAATTCTCTTTCTGCCTCCCATCTTTCTCTCCATGAAACACAGACACTTATGTAGGTGAGAGAGCCAGGCAGCGAAGGTCGGCCACCTGCAGCAGCGCCCTTAGAGCTGGGGGTTAAGGGCCTTAATCAAGAGCCCACAAACACGACTACCCTGCCGTGGCTGGGCTCAAACCAGCAACCTTCTGATCACAGGCACAGAGGCTTAGCCTGCTGACCCACATGCTGCCCATTTTTTAAACACAGTTGCTATGTTAATAGTGCTAATCTAATTAGCTTTCATAAATTCCAAATCTGAAGAGATATGGTTTTGCTACAGCAGTGTAACATCAACAACATTCTTTTTGCATGAGATACTTCTGCAGCGGTAGCTGTTTCATAAAATCCACTAACAAGCTAAACCTGAATGAAAGCCAGATTCAAAGCGTAGAAAAATTCACAACAGAGAAAAGCTGTCCTATCTAGTGTATTTTTTCTTATTTTTCTCTACAGTTCTGAATTCGAGTGAATTTCTTTGAAAGCCAATCATGCACTGAATAAAAGTTCTCAGAATGACTGAGAGGCCCTAGAGAAAATATCCTCGTGTGAATTGTGGGAGACTGCCTCCTCCAGCAACCACTGAGTAGGGTCTCCAAGATGTGGCATGTTACCACAAGGCATTAGTGGTGTCACGTGATCTGGAGAGAAGCAACTATCGGTGGCAAAATTCTGGGCACAAAAAACACGTTATAACAGCAGAGTAGCTACCTTCTGGAGCTCATGGTGTACCCCCCTGGCCTGATTACCAGGCTTAACGCTTGCTCACACTGCATGGGAAGAGGCTGGTATTCACAGAGGCCAGCAAGCACAGGGTCACCCACGGGCATCAGAGAGTGCGGTTGCGATGGCTCACCTGCGTGTGGACCGCAGCCATCTTGTTAAAGGCCACGGTCAGGTTGGTCGTGCTGCTGGAGCCCACAGGCCTCATGAACGGAGCCTTATTGCGGTTGATGACATCATAGGTGTTGGTACGACAACAGCATGTGTCCATAATGTGAAAGCATGATTTGACACTATGGGAAGGAAGCAAAGGAATAGCGTCAGTGTCTGCTGAATAGTGAGTGCTGTATGAGCAACACACCTATGTTATCCTGAGCAATACGAGGCTGCTATACTGCTGTCAGAGAGCAGAGTGAGCACTTTAGGAGCAGGTCAGGTCACATTCCTCATAAGAGCAGCTTATCGTGCAGCTTTTAATAATCGCACTTCCAGAGAGTCTGAGGCCATGTGCATGCCCCCCCCCCCTTACTGGTTGCTGTGGGGAAAGTCCAACAGGTGCTGCATGGTGACGAAGGGGTGGCTCAGGGCCTCAGCGGGAACGATCCTCTTCTCTGCATCTATCAACAGCATCTTTTTCAGGAGGCCAACAAACTCTCTCCTGTCAGCCTTCTCTGCCAACAAGTCACTTCCGTCCAAATTCATCACCAAGTTCACCTGGGGAGGCAGGTCCGGGGGGAGGGGGGGGGGGGGGTGGAAAGCCATGAGCCCATGGAGAATGGCTCCAGGTTCATGCTGTCATTCCACCAAAGTTATTTGCATACATGAGCAAACACACAGGCACACATTTGAATACTCCTCCTTAGGTGGACATGACCCAGTGTGTGCAGGACCTGAATTGGGTTACATGGATGAAACACAAAGCCTGCTGTTTCTTTAATGTCTTCCTGATATGACTAATCAAAACTTAATCCATTCATTTTTTTTGGCTTAAGATAAATGATTTTGAGCGGATAAAGCGAGAAGGCCCCATATTCAGCATGACTACAGGTTGGGCCAAAGGTGGGTACGGAACCCAGACCTGGTGCTCCATGTCACTTACATGCGCCACATCATCCAAACAGCTGAATATGTACTTCCTCGCTTCTTTTGACTTCATGCCCGTCTCAGTCTCGTGCTCCTCAGTCGTCTGCAGAGAGGGAATGGAGATTACAAGGGGGGTGGCGCCGTCAGTGCACGGGCAGCATCCCTGGCGAGCACAAGCACACTGCGCTCACCTTAAGTCTCCACGAGGCGTATGGGGAGTCCGACTCCCTGCAGAAGAAGCGGCTCGTTTTCGTGCCCACGTTCAGCAGATGATCGGCCGGCTGGCCTTGCGTCTGAGAGATGTAACGGATCTGCGGAAGTGTACGAGTGTTTAAATACTGCCCAGTAAATAAAGGCTTGTTCACACAGCAGTTTCCCTGATGCTGCTCAGTGTGGAGTCGGAGGGCAAAACACATCACACACAGACTCCTGGGAAAGAACGCCAGGCACACCGTTCAACTCCCTTGGAAACATTTTGTGAATACAGATGCCAAAACAAATGCTGTAACCTAGTAGTTCATCATCATTTTCAAAGAAAATAACTTAAAACATGAACAATATTTTGCATGATCAATTAGCAAAGGGAGGCTGTAATGCGGTGAGGTAAAGTATTGCAATGCGATGCTGCACCTGCATGCATACGGCGCTGACGTTTGTGACGTTGGGGTGCAAGGACGAAGGCTTCCATTAGCACTGGCCTGCCACACAGGGAAGGGCACCAGCGGTAAGCACTCCGGCATGTCCAGACTGTGAGCAATCTCAGCGCCCCACCCCACTCTGCGGCCTCACCGTTTCCGGACCTCCCAGGATTCCTATCGCATGCTATGCCATCTAGCTGAGGCCCCACCCGCAGCACACAAACACGCACAGACCACAGCAGCAATCACAGGCATACAGCGCCTCACCTAGCGAAGATGTAGCAGGCCTGCTCCCTGCCACGCCCACATGCTGTGCTGCCAGGTCAAGCTACAGCGAGTAGCAGAGACAAGCAGAGGCCCAGCGTCGGACCCACGCGAAAAGAGGCTGCTGATGGGGCTGTGGGGATGTGAGCCCCCCAGATGCTATAAATACATTCTGCTGTGTGGAGCGGAACAGGACCCAGAGCTGGAACGGGGAACAGGAGCAACCAGCCAACAGAGCTGCTGGGTGACCCCCGACATATCTGCCCCGGGGCCCCCGCAGAGAGATTTAAAGAGCCAGCATACTTAAAGGTTTCAAAGACAGGAACCAATATAATAATGGTCCAATTCTGTTTGTATATCTACGAACGATTCAAGAGACAGCCCACTCACTCACACACACACACACACAAAGAGCAATAAGCTTATATCTAAAGAGCAGTCAGTCCTATACTACTAAAGCAAACAGAGCACTGCGCTCTAGCGGATAAAGGCAGGGCCTATGAGCGGAGGCAGGGCCGCAGGCCTCCTGCTGCCACTGGAGATATTTGGGTGTGAAAGATGCCAACTGATACATTTTAGTCTAATATCACCAATACGGATAACCGGAAAACCTCTGAGGCATCTCCTACTGAGCAGAGACTGGGAGTTTGCAAGCATAAATTAGTGGAATGGTGTTACGTCATCTCAATTCTCCACCTGTCCCGTATTTTTTTCAGCTTGAATGTCGCAATCCTACTTCTAAGAGGCAGAAGAGCCAACACAACAAAATCCTTTGCCTTCCACCATGGAAAATGATTGTCCAATGTGATCTTTTCCATTATTTTTGTAGTTATGTCTTTAGTTCTGGACTGTTACCAACTTTGAATATTAGCCAAGTTTAAAAGTCAACCAAGACTGACAAATCGGATCAATACAGATATCATGATTTTTTTATACTGAGCACCTCCATTGGGTGCCCAGCGAGGTGTGCAGCTGTCACACCATGGGGGGGGAAGCAGTGCCCGTGTGCCTCCCAGGCTGAAGGCGCAGCAGCGACGTCTTGAACATGCATGCAAAGCAAAATGTGTGTGAAGGGCACCTGATGCTGAAAGCGACACCAAGCTGGGCAAAATCCCAAAATACTTTGGTGTCTTCCCAGGAGCTCCGCGATCCAGCGTGGATCGGAGGACAGGGAGGACGGGGAGGACGGGGCTCCCCACAGCTCAGCAGCTGCAGCATGGGGCTGGAGCAGAAAGGAGCATGGCAGCGAGGGGGGGGGGGGGTGATGGGGAGACAACGTACCTGATCATACTCCAGTGCGCCAGGGTAGAGCGGCCAGCCAAGGAAGAGCTCTGCGATGACACAGCCCAGTGACCACATGTCGATGGCCTCACAGAATGGCAACCCCAGGATGATCTCCGGAGCTCTGCAAAGGAGGCCAGGGTGAGGCGTTTAGTGGCCACCATGCAGAAGGCGACAAACCATTAAACATTAAAGAAACAAAGCATACGATGTTTACTCTCTGCATCTCTGCCGCTGGTCCCATGCTGCTGTGCTGCAGATAATAAACACATTACTGGAGCGTTGTCAGCATACTGTCGCTAAGCAACCCAGTAAGAAAACACAGAATTATCTCCCTTCGCACAGTGACTGGGCGCAAGAGAGTGCCGTACACCCTTTTACACACTAGCATGTCTACATGCAAGCCAGGGATCCAATCAGGGACATGACCTGTTACTCACAAACAAGCCATTGTTCAACATGGAAGTGAGACACCCACAATATGCACTTTAAAAATCCAGAAGCAAATCATCGTCCATTGTGTAACACTATAACCAGATACAAGTACGTCCAGAAGTCTAGATAAGCAAATCATGAAGCATTTCATGTTCAATTCAGTTACACATCACGATTCTTTTAGGTGGCGATTGTGAAATGTCACACGATTAAAAAAATATATTTTTAAATATTAAACATAGGTTACTGGGGCGGCATGGTGGTGCAGTGGTTAGTACTGTTGCCTCACACCTCTGGGTGGGACCCGGGTTCGGGTCTCCGCCTGGGTCATATGTGTGTGGAGTTTGCATGTTCTCCCCATGTCGTCGTGGGGTTTCCTCCAGGTACTCCGGTTTCCCCCCACAGTCCAAAAACATGCTGAGGCTAATTGGAGTTGCTAAATTGCCCATAGGAATGCATGTGAGAGTGAATGGTGTGTGACTGTGCCCTGCGATGGGCTGGCCCCCTATCCTGGGTTGTTCCCTGCCTCGTGCCCATTGCTTCCGGGATAGGCTCCGGACCCCCCGCGACCCAATAGGATAAGCGGTTTGGAAAATGGATGGATGGAAACATAGGTTACTGTAATCAGGTTGGTTACATGTGTTACTGTTGATGTATTTGTTCAGTTACAAAGGCTGTTTCTGCCTTGCTCTGGTCGGACATGCACTCGGATGTCATCTAAAATGGGCAAGCATGTTGGATGTGATTCCAGAGCTTACAGACAGGCTTCATCTTATCAACTACTCTCTCTGGTGCTAGTGAAATTTATCAGGAAACCAAAAAGTTTTCAGACTACCGATTTAAGTTACGTAGGAGTGTCTCTGGCATAGGTTAGTTAATGTTTTCAAAGTTGAACATCTATGACTTCTGGTTTAGCCTGAAAAGTAATCATTTGTATTCACTGCCATCGTTTCCCTAAAATATCAAAATGGCGCCAACATGTATGGACACCATAAAACATGCCCATTTGTTCTTACTCCTTTCTTTTTTATCTATTGCTGTTTTCTATTGTATTTGTTTCTATGTGCACACACTGGTCAGTCATTGATCAGTTAAGATAGATGACCACAGTATGGGCACATTTAAAGCTACTCAAACCATGATCAATAATCAGGACTTCAGTGTCCCCACTTTTACCTTCAGTGGGATGGAGACAATACTGTAGGAAAACATGCCCTGGTCAAACTGAGGAAACTGACTAATTGGTCTCCTGGATATTCAATTGCAACTCATTTCATTGCTGTACTGTTGTGCATTTGATAAATAAACTTTAATTTGATTGGGCAGCAGAAGACAGAAACAGCAGCAATAGGGGGCAGCAAAGGGAGCCTGCAAAGAGCCATTTGCCATCTAAACATATTCAGTGGATACTTTTGCAAACTTCTCAGGAACATTGTACAGATCAGGGATAATCAAGCAGTGTGGCGCAAGATTATTTTAGAAAATTCAGAAAATCAAGCTTGTTCATTTCGTAGTTGTTTCGCAAGGAGTGTCACAACCAGGTAACAACACTTATTGGCTTTCACATTCCCAGTTGATCCACCCAGTAAGGATGGGGCTGTAGGAGGAGTATAGATTAGACGGGGGTGACGGGTCTGTCATTTAAACATCTTTTCTTTCAGCACATTTTCCCAGGGCCTAGAGGACAACAGTTAAAGACAATGAGAAAGAGCTCTCAGCCCAATCGGACACCAGCCACCAATAACAATAAAGGAAGCATCCTGGTAGTTGGGGGGCTGCAGCAGGTGTGAGACAAGAAGCCCAGATAGAGTAGCTGACAGCGCTAAGAATACATAGACAACAGGTGGGATCTTTAAAATACATTAAATGCAAGTTTATTTTAAACACATGTTCACTGACAGGAAAAGAACAATTCACAGAATGCTGAACCACTGCCATTTTTAGTGGCAGTAAATTCAACATTGTAAACTGAAATTATGTAAGCTTTTCAGAAAACTAAAGCCCTCATTCACTTCTCTAAAGTAAACGTCAGGAGAAGACACACATTTGTGTCACGACATAGTTAACCCGATTGGTAAAGTCTAACAACAGTTTAATTCCCCCCCCCCCCCAAATAAACAGGGGAAAAGTTAGAGACATGGAAAGTTTAAAAAAGAAACAGCAGAAAACCTGGTTATCCCAGTCAACCCTCTAGAGCAAATACAAAGTCACACAGAACAAAGAGCGCCTACCATTGCGGCTCCTAAGGTGATTTTCTGGCATCACCTCGTCTTATCTGCCAAGGACAGAAACAGGCTCCCCAGCGAGGAGGCAACACACAGGGTGCAACCAAGACCCTCCAGACCAAGGGCAACAATAAGGAGACACTGTTCTTCTGCAAGGTGGCATGTATGACTATGAGAAGGGAGGAGAATGGTTCCTACCTCATATGCTCAAACCTCAAGTTTGTTCTTTTCCAAAAAGAAACTTGAAGAAATTCAGAACATTCAAGCCTTCCTGACATGTTAGTCTATGTACAAAACGATACAAGTGTAGATCATATTCTGTTAGAGTCTATTCTAACAAGACCAGCACAATGACCTGAAGAATATAAATGAGCACCCAAACATGTGAAAAGCAATCAAAGGGCTGTTTCTGCTGGGTGGCGTGGCAGCCAGGCAGACACCCTGCAGCTCTCAGCCAGCAGCCCTGACAGCTTCCCAATGCCATCCCATGTGCGAAAGAGCAGACTACAGAGTCATTTACCATCTTCATAACATGACACAGCTAAATATATGTTCAGATTTCATCGCTATATGGCAATCACAGCTGCTGTGGCTCATGGGGGTGGTGAACTTGGTTGATCGGCCACTGGGGGGGGTTACCAAAACGCTCATCTTCCTCTTGCCTCCGAAGCACCGCACTTCGCTAAAGATCATCTTTAATTCACAGGACCAAGTCCAAGAGGGACAGACCCTCCACACCCTTACAACCCAAGAGTGAGAGAATCACTGAAGAATCATTGGGGCTTGGAAAAGGTGAATGTTGCTTACAGATCGCAGTTTATCCAGTTGCAGCTCTGCAGGTCACCATGGAAACAATAGTTAACCACAAAATCACCCAAGGACACCAGCCACTGTGAAAACACATCAGCACTAAATCGAATAAAACAAATGCTTGTGAACGGTATAAAACCTGCTGAGTGCGATGATGGTACTATATACTTAATAAAAGCCCATTACGGACAGCAGGTATCCAAGGAGCAGCTGAAGGTGTCAGGTGAGCAGACAGCTACACAAAACAGGAAGACAACCATCCCAAACTATAGAAGTCCGCTGAGAGCAGGGCGTAGACAGCATTGCGACTCACACTGCTATTCACACGCACACCGACACGATCCATGCAAAGCCACACAAACATTAACACAGAGCCGAGACTGCCGGTTTCAGGGACGCCGTTCAAATGCTGCTTTTCTTCATCTATTCATTTCTCCCATGCAGACAGCAGTATTGTATTACTCCGCATGAAAACAGATCTAAAAACATCCCTGAAGCAACATGAGCGAAAGAAACCCAACCCATGACATTATGGGAAGAATGAGCGTTTGCTTCATGAGCCCAACGTCTGTGAAACTTAAGACCTCAGGCCTCCACTCACAGGCCCCCAAAGGGTAACACTTAACACTTAGCATCATGGGAAGGGCCTAAAGCCTGGTCCCCAACAGCAGCTCCTGTCCCAGCGACCATCACACCAAGATTCTGGGTTTAACAAGAATGTAGGACAAATGGACCTAAAGCAGGCAGACAAACTGAAGACGGACACGGCATTTACTGCTGTGCCTGGGAAACGACACTCGTTGTCTGCACTCGTTGACAAACGTGGTTGGCCCAGGGGCAGGAGAACCTTCTGAGACATCTGAGCACAGCCAATCAGAAAGAGGTACCCTCCAGCAGCAGAGAACAAGACTAAAGATGACAGCAAAGTTAATGAAGCTGAGGCCCAGTGCGCAAAGGGGGAAGCCAACACCATCAAATGGCGGTAATCACAACATATAGAAGTTACAGAGACAGGGCAGCCCAACATACACTCAACTTCCTGAAGAGCACCTGCCACTGGCAGCAAGCTCCAGACACACCCTGTGAGAAAGGCACACTTCCAGCAAGCAACGGGTGGGGTGCTAGCTAATTTCATTTTGATGTAGTACATGCCTTGAGTGACTATTTCTCAAATTAAAGCATACCGGGCCATCCAGAGCCCTATGAACAGTGCCGGGAAGGAGGGGCTTTAGGCAATTAAGGCACGTCTGCAGAACAATGGTAGCCGCATAAAATGTAAACACAGTACAAAGTTCAGGCCCATCCCATCCAAGATGCTTCAAGAGATTGCTGGCAAAGACAAACCGTCACGGGCTGGGTGGTCACTAGTCAGAGCAATCAGTCTTTATGAGGAATACTGTGACCCACTAAAAGCTTATTGGCTCTAACAGCCATCGATCTGTCGAGGCCAGAACTGTAGGCATGTGACACGTTTTAAGTAGATGTAATTATGCCCAATGTGGCTGGGGGGGGGGGGCAGGCCTCAACTAACAGATACAAAAAATATTAAATAAAAAAGTTGGACGTCATTCATGTTCTGCATATCTGGTGCAGCTCCCAGAGAACAAACACAGCTGATATGTGAACCTCAGGAGCAGCAGGCACAGCGCCTCCCGACTGTGCTGCGTGGCCGTTCCCTTGGCAACAGGGCACTTCAGAAGCTTCCCTAGCAGTGCCACCCTTTCTCTTTCGCTGTACGAAGTGCGGGTGACTGATGCCTGCCGTCTGCAGTGAGGCAGAGGGCCGTAAGCACAGCTAGTCACGTGGATGGAGGGAACCCGCTGGCCAAGCATGCCACAGCCAAGCACGCGGCTGCAAGGCACTGCAATTCAACACAGCCATGCAGAACACATTCAGGCTTAGGGACATTTTGCAGCAGACCTGTAAATTCACACCAAGCAGCAATTTGGAAATGTGGCGCTTCACACTGCAAATCGCTACAGAACAGCAAACAACTGAGCCCAAGTGAGACAGGGCAAATGTGTGCAGGTGGCAGAGGCAGCTCCATGAGACCACCTTCTCACAAAAGACCCAGGAACGAGAGAACCCAGCCAGGTGGTTACAACTGGCCCATCCACCTGAACCCTGAACAGACCAAAGTTCAGGCCTGCAGTTAGAAGGTGTCAAAAGCAGGAGGCTGGGGGTCAGAGAGGATGAGCAGTGGAACATGGCCACCAGGTCGGGGCAGTGTGGCGTCCCACGCAGCACAAAGAATTCATCAAAAGCAATTTAATTTAAAACCAGATCCAAAACAATGCTTTATACAAATTATGTGGGAGCTACAAATAATACAAAATCTATCAATTTTATGTTACAATGTAGCAAAGAATATTCAATGCAAAGACCACGGACAGACCAGACACACGCTTCATGCCCAGATGCACACAGATCAGCCGTTTTAAGGAAGCCGGCAGGGAATAGAAACTCTACTCTTACATAAGAAAAGCCATGGGATCAGTTACACAGGGGTGTCGATATATTCCTGAATTAACAGGACTGGGGAACCCTCAAACCTCCGCAAAACAATTACGGAAACAGGGCCGCAATGACTGTCATATTCCTCAGACTTTGACAGGAGCCCAGGAGAACGGAATCTGCTCCATTATGGGAAAATGAGTGCAAAACTGACTTCAAAGGCTACTGCTTGAGCACATTATGATGCTCCAAGCAAGCAAGTTGTTGTGCTTCCTGCAAATTAAATGATGAAAAGTGCAACCCTACAACTATCACCAAACAAGTGCAAGGAGTAGTCTGAAGCACTGCTGGCCCAGCTCAGGGGACAGTAATATTCCAGCGAGGTTTTCACTGTCTGCCAAGTTGAAAATTAATTACTTAGCCAAAGTCTTTTGGCAAGAGAGAGACATTTTCCAGCATGGGCACAACTTGGGTTAAAGACAAAAAAACAAGATGCGGCGACAAACATGTAGGCCTGGGCATCGTTCAAAATTTTTCAATGCCAGTACCAGAACGATACCTTGATTTCAATATAGGTTCCTGAGGAATACTTTTTTTCAATACAAATATGTTTTTAAATCAATTTCAACAACACAAATACAGATGCTCCTCTACTTATGAACTTTCAACTTGCGAATTTTCAGATATACAAACGAAAAGGACTGCAACTCTAAATTGTGTTCCTTAGGCTCCCGTTTATTGTTCGCAACATTTTTTTTTTTTTTCTGTGCACCAATTCGGCCTGGTACGACTTCTGGCCACTGCTCCTGCCACACCAGCAGTGTAGCGTGCGTACTCCCAGCATCCTAGTTCTTTGTACTTGCGTATACCCTTAAAATTATGCTGAATAATGACTTACAAACATTTCAAGTTACGAATGGCTACGGAACATAACTCATTAGTCAGTAGAGGAGCGTCTGTATATTAAACATTACAGCACTAATCTTATATTTGAACAAGTTCTTTTGTTAGTTATTGCGTAGTAACAGGGGGGATTGATCGCGATCATAATGGGACACAGCCTTGTATTTATATTTTAATAGGGCTCTCAAGTTTCATCAAGTTTGAGCGAGATTAAATCTGTTAGGGGCGCCGTGTGTCTCAGGGTCAGTCCGTGACACTTTAGAGCCCGGCCTACTGCATTCATCGAATCTTGCTCTGCCACTTCCATCATGTCTGCACTCCATGTGTATGTGCAGCCGCTGTGTAAATTGATTACTTTTTTCCCCTAAATTTATTTCAAACTGCCAAGTGCTTGAAAAAGCCAAGTGTTTGAACCCGCGCCACCACGCATGCACGCGAACATCCGAATCTGAAGCTGGAAGTTGTTAATGTCAATACAAGTACAGCACAGGTATTTTCTTTGTGCTGCACCATAATGGATATTTATTTTGTTATGCTTTTGTATGTTTTGAGACAATATTTGCTTTGCACAGTTCTAATATGAAGCTGAAAACTGCTAATGAGGTACAGTTTAGGTTCAGGTACAATTAATTTCCTAAATGTGCACCTTAATGGAAATTCATCAAATTTTTATTTACCTGAGAGAATATTTAGATTTACTTTCAAGAAATCTTACTTTACTAGTAGGTTGCAGCAGTATTGACGAGACTTTAAGACCATTTAAACAGTTCCGTTTAATAAAGAAAACTGCAGCAATTTGTTGTGTTTCTTTTAGCCCCACTGTACTGAAAACATACCGAACCGTGACTTCAAACCCAAGGTAGGTACAAAATTGATTGTGTATTGTTACACCCCAACTAAAGAGCATTATAATAAAGCTAAAGAAAAACTAATCAAATTACATATACTTAGAACAGGATACAAGAAATATCCAAGAGCTTGGTCCTCCCAGTATACACTACTGGATCAATACTGAGAAAGTGGAAGTCACAATAAACCTGCAATCCCTTAAAACCCAGCAATGACACAAAAAAGGATACTGGTGAGCAAAGTCAACATGAGGCCAACTATTACTGTGAAGGAGCTACGGAGTTCAGTGGCTGAGAGGAGTAAAGGTGCACTAGTCAACCATGTCAAGAGCATACTGTGGCAGTGCATACTGCTGGCTCTTATGGGATGGCGGCCAGAATGACATTACTCAAGAAGAGCTAGCCAGCGTTTGCCAGAAAATATGACAGCAGGGCTGCATGATATTGGAAAATTGCAGATATTATGATGTTCATATATAATGCGATTTTTACGTATCTAAAACGGAGTTCAAAAATTTCCCAAAAACCCATCTATGAGTGATATAAACAGCAAGGATAAAAATGATTATGACACATTCCAAGCTCATGCAAAAGCAGCGGCAGTAAACTTTAAGCTGATTTTTGAACATAACATAGATACTTCTAAAGGAACCATCATTAAAACTGCACAGCTTGATAAGTTGTTTCTCAGGACAAAGTAAAAATGTTTTAGCAAAACCAAAACCCCATACTCAAAACTTTTCAGCAAAACTTCAAAATACTTAAGCTGTGTTGCAAAATAGTATTGTCTTTGAATATCCTGACAGTATGAGTGTATGGAAAAACCTGATCTCAACACTGCTATCGCTGTCCTTGCAATGCGAGAATTTGCACGTGCATAACATGTGATGTCGATATTAAGATCGCATGTTGTACAGCCCTAATTGTGATTGGTGGTTCACTGTGCACGTAGAGGCCAAGTCACTCATTGGCAACAAACTTCATGTATCCAAAAACACTCAAGTCAGAGTAACTATCAGACAGACTTCTCTTGTAGCTTAATCATGGAAAATGTGAACCATGTAAGTTTTCTTTTTGTATCAAGCAACAAAATAAAATTGTAGCATGGCATGTTTGATTTGCCTTACTTGACATGTCTGGCGATGTGATTATTGCAGCCCTAAATGACAGTGACTCAGCTAACATAACTGGTCAAGGTTTTGTGGTCTGATGAGAATTTTTGGCCAAAATTCAAAGCACTGTGTGTAATGCAAACATAATACGACCCATGCCTCAATTAACACCACCCCTACGGTAAAGTATGGTGGTGGCAGCATTACACTTAGGGCATGATTCTAATCTTCAGGAACTGGGCATTTTGTCAAAGTCAAAGAGAAGAGATAGAGTAAAACGCAGGAAGATATTACAAAACAAAAACCTGCTTTAATTTGCAATCTGTCTTTCAGCAGGAGACTGAGCCTAAGCACAAGGCCAAAGCAATACAGGAGTGATTAAAAACAAAAAGGTGAATATCGTGAAGAGACCAGGTAAAAGTACAGGTCTAAATACCTAGGACCTCTGACTCTTTGGAAACTGTAGTCAACAAGTGAGATACAACCTATGTGAAGGATCTGGAGCAAGTCTGCCATGAAGAATGAGACTCAGACTCTTTAGAGCAGTTATTGCAACCAAAGGTGGCTATACCAAACACTACACTGAAAACTTATACAAGGCATTTTCACTTTTTGATTTTCTTTAAACGATTACCTGACAATTGATTTTGACTTTGAAAATGTCTTTGAAATGTTTGAAAAAGACTGATTTGCAATAAAACTGCTGACGAATAATATGTATGTATCATTTGCAAATCAGGCAAATCTGATCATTTTAAGGGAAGTTCAGTAGTTCTGCAAGGCACTGTATTTGTTGTATCAAACTGTCTACTTCATTTGTGTGGGCCTATTTTATTGCCATTTGTTTTGTCAAGTTCATTTAAATTACTAGACTGAAATACAATATTTTATCTGATGAATGGGAAAAATAAATCAAACTGATATATTTGAAATACTTCAGTATAAAGTCAATGGTGTTATATTTCATCATGGGTGTTTTTGGATGTATTTTTGAGCGTCAAACTAAATTTCACATTTGTTGTTTAAACTCCAGAAACTGGTTTAATTTGAACAACTATTTTATAAGGTTACTAGGATTCAATTTTAATTATTGAATCTCAATAATTTGTCACGTTATACTAAATTCAGACGCAATGACATGAAAAGGTCACATGCAAACTAGTTACATTATTTTTAAAAATGCTACACATTACCTTTTGCTTTATAAGATTAAAAAATTCTAGATTTTGTTGCACTCATCAGGTAATATTTTTTGAGGGCAGAATAATAATATAAAGTATTGAAGAAAAAAAACAATGATGGAAAACACAGAACAACCATATAAGAAAAATCAAAGAAGAAAAATTAATATGCACTTTGTAATTTTTCATAATGCCAAGAGATTAACCATTTTTCCCACCAACTTTTGTTTGAAGTAAAGAAAATAAAAAAAACACAAAAAAGCATAACCTTTTGCAAGTCAAAGAATAATCACATTTTGAAAATGACTTAGCAGCTAATTTCAGTAGCAGTGCTACTGTCACATAAAGGCAAATGGCAGTGAATGGCAGCCTTACCCTGTTTAAAGCAGGACAACATTATGAAATAAGCTTTACTTCACCGTTAGACTCTAATGGAGAAAGCAGCACGACTAGTGCTCATGAGGAAGCTAGTGATCTGCTCATGTCCATTTATGCATCGGTCATTTTCTCCACGGCACAAACCAGGCTGGCAGGACTCCCTATTGTGCATGGATCATTCACACGACCCCCAGCACTCCTTGGCACAAATGCTACATGCTTAATTTAGACTAAGGTAACCCTGCTGTCAAATTAGATGTAACCTCCCAACTTTGCCTTTTCTTGTTGTAAAGATACAAATTAAAATAATCAGAATTGGCATATTATTGCCACATGATAAAATATTGCCAGTGATGCCGACTTGCAAGCATGATGCCAATTCCATGTATAGGCTCAAAACATGGGCACTCAAGTGTGCTCTCACCAGGCTGACAACATACTCAAACTTCTTCTCAAACAACTCAATAAAAGCACAGTTCCCACTGGTAGCTTCACTGAAAGCACCACACCAAGCCACCAGCTTCAAAGAGGAAGTACTGATTGGTCTTAACACTCTTAACACTGCTAGTGCTAGTGACATTTCATTGTGTCCTCTGCTTCTCAGAGACGCTGACCTGGAACTGCTCCAGGTGAAGTGCCAGCACCACGGGGCAAAACAATACAAGGGCATCAACAGGCCTTTTCATTCCCAGTAGATCAGCTGCCGAAGCTTCCAGCTAAACACTTCAGACTGAGGCGGGAGGAGGCCGCTCCAAACAAACTGCCGCTTGTTCCAAGACGCTCTCAGCCATAATACAACAGTCTGGCCAAGTGAGGCTGCACACCCCAGTGAAGGCGTCTCTGTAGGACTGGTTCTGAAGTCCCAGCCAGCGGCAAGGCGAAATCACTTTGTCGCCAAGAAAGCTCACACATGGACTAAGCATGGTGCCATTCCCCAAGACACATGACCAGCTAGGCACACATTCATTAGCATGCCAGCAAAGGGTGTCTATAAACGGCCAAACCCACAAGCACAAAAAGTTAGGCTAGCCGAGTGGCCGACATTCTGCGCAGGCTCATGGGGCCGAGCGCCGTCATCATGCAGCCGGTTAAATGGTAATGGCTCTGCATGCGGGCCCCTGCCAGCTAATATCACCTTTCCCAGTGATCTACTTTTGTTATAATTAGCCACAAAAGTGCATATGGCCTGCAGAGTTACAAGCTGCATTATTTAAAACAAAATGAGACTTCTGCTGTTCACCAGCATGCTGAAGGCAGCCTGAGGACAGCAGAATGGAAAAAGTTAGCTTCTTCAGAGATCAAGAAATAACTTTCATAACATACACAAGGGCTTTCTCAGATAAAATTCACTCAATGAAGTGTTCAGCCAATCTGTAAGATCGATAGAGTTCAGAAGAGCACAAAGACAAAACGAGAAAGATCTAGAAGTTCATGGAAGGGACCCTTAAGAAGTATGTTAGTCAAAAACTAAGCAGTAATCTTGAAAAAGAAAATGCTTTTCCTTTTAACACACACAGACACACACGAAAAAGGTCCTTCTACAATGTCAACAAATTTCACATCACACTGATGAAAAACAACTATTGTTCGAAGAGCCTCTGCAAATGAGATGCACGCCTGCAGGAGGGACTGGGTGTGCCCTGACTATTAGCTAGATGGGCATGCATTATTCAAGGACATGATCTCATGCTTCAGAAATATGCTTCCACACTGCTAGCAGGAGATCCGTCCTGCGTCACGGGATCGCTGAGTATAGAGTAACAAGTGCTGTGCTCACGAAAGTGCCGAATGTGGAATATTTCACTGGGGGGAGGGGTGACATGGTACTTATTCACTAGGCTATGCTGTCATTGTGCTACTGGCTCCACAGCACTAAGAGGAGACACTCGCAAGGGGGCGAGCGAAGCGGGATGCCATCCACCCCGTCTGAGACAAGCTGACTGGAGTATATGGCCAGTGCACCCCACAGGGAAACGTAATCCACAGAGCCAAACTGCAGCTTAAATTATTGACAGACTGAAATGCTGGCTCCCCTGTTCAGTGTTTCAGAGCCTCCCGTCTGCCACAGCGCAGGGGCAGAGCCACAGGTGAGGCGAGCGTGGAACGACCTCCTTCACATATGAGTCTTCCATCATCTGTTAGGGGCTTATCCAATGGACACGTTTGATATTTCAGCACTGGGTTGTTCCATGTGCACTGAGGTCGGTCCTGCACGTGACGTCAAGGCTAGAATAACAAAAGAGGATGACAGCAGAAAATAACTCTGCCCACTAATTATGCTTTTAACATGTCAGGGCCATCAGCTCTGCAAATATAGCAGCTGGTGAGATGCTGTAACTGATGAAGGCCACACAGACCATAAAGCAGCTGAAGGCCTGAATAGATGTTGCAAAAAAAAGATTTCAGATCCATTGCTTCTAGATTCATACAAGAGCATAACAGACGCATGACGAAAAAAATATTTTTAATATATATAACATGAATTGAAGGCATTCAACAAAAACCCACAAGAAAAGAAAATATGACAGGATGATGTGAGGAAAAAGTTCAGTTTATATTGCGCCAGGAGGCCACAAGCACACACAGCACAAAAAAAACCTTAATACAATAAAGTCACTCACACACCTATGCGTTACAAGGTTCTGCTATACTGATACAAGTGTGTCATATGTAGCTCAGTGGTTAGAGAGCTGTACTTGTATGGGTATGGGTTCAAATCCTGACAGAGTAATATTACATCACAATTGGGCTGTTGGACAAGGCCCTTAACCCAGACTGCTGCAGGGATGCTGGCTCACCGTGGTTTTTCCCAAAGTTTTCCTCATTTGTACGCCACTTGGGACAAAAGAGTCTGATAAGTTCAATCCCTAACACTGCACACACCTCACTCATGTATGACGTAGGGTCAAGAAATATTACGCGCCCATCATCTCAGCCATGCTAAACGTTCAGAAAGAGACGAATGAGAGGGGGCTGTGCCAGACATGACCCCATAGGGTGACTCGTGCTCCTGCCCCCATTTCGCTTTCCACTGAGGACAGCATTATGGATGCAGCACTCCAAAGCAGCACGCTAAAGCCTGGTCCATACTTGACTTTTCAGCTTACACTCTTGGCCCGAGCTCAGACTCTATTAATACTAAATTTGTCAATGGATGTAGATGGTCACAGTCAGCACATGCACACAATGATAATGCCCATGATCAGCACAGAGCAGATGTATTGCAACAAACACAAACATCATACTGACATGGGTAAACTTTAACAAAATTTTAAAAGTTCTTACTAGGTTTGGGCGGCATTAAAATAATATGGTGTACTTTTGAAATCCTTGCAACAAAATTAGCCGGGGGGAAAAAAAATAAAAAATCAAAGGGCACTACACTTCGCAGAAACAAAGTTTAACAACACAATTGTTTAAAAGTCAAAGTTTCCAAGCCTAAAAGCAAATAAAAATGGACAGAACAGGAGGTCTACCCACTTACTGGGAAAAACTGTGGAATCCACAATCTGTAGGAAGGTGCTCTGGAAACATCACAGCAAGCTAGAGTACCTATGCCCAAAGGGGGACCCATCTTACACAGAGAGCTCAAAACATGCCGTGAAAATGTTACTGTAATGACTAGGAACATCACAAGATTCAGAGTGTGCCTTAATGTTCCAGCCAAGATGTAATCACGAAAGCCACAGGTCCCTTTTGGGAAGGCAGTCTCATCCAAAGCTTCACATTCAGGACCCCAAGTTAGGGATGAGGGGTCAGTGCTAAACAGGTAAAATGTTATAGCTTTGAATTCAGAAACACTACATATTAACATATATCACATCACAGCAATGTCACATACCCAAAAATACAGCTCAGATCCCACCCCCCAAAAGAGTAACAGCTACTGACAGACACCCAGCTAATTCTTTATAAACAGCCTGGATCCAGACCAAAGTACAAATGCTTCAAGAGAAACCTTTGAATCAGAAGTGATATATCTAGAAAAGTGGTGCGTTAATGTGGGACACCGAAAAGCAGGAGTAACTAAGGGCACTTTTCCCATCGCACCAGGTTCCGTACTTTCAGAACCAAAAGTATGATAATTCACAGCGCTGGGTTTCCACTGGTGGAAAAACTGGTACTGGCACCAAATGACATGACTTGTGCTAAATTTGAAAAATGACTGTAGTATATTATGGGACTGGACAATGTGCAATAACATTGCTTGTAATGCACATGCAACTCACATCACTCAGCAGCTAGATTAAGATCAGGCTGTTAATTACCTTCAATCCTTTAGGGACATAGCAGCACAGGGAGTTTAACTTTCAGTACAATATTTTTATTCTGTCATAAGAGAAAGAAAAACGTTGCAAGTTTTGAAATTTTACCGATTATCCCTTACCTGAATTAACTAGTACATATTTAAAAATCAGTTTAAAGTTTACCTCCACTACTTACATGAGCACTGCATGTATAAATCAGATCTAGATGGGTTTGCGAAATTTAGGTTGAACTCTTTTGTACTTTATAAATACACCAATATTTATTCCAATAAAATCACATTAGATCTTCAAAAAAAATTTCAATACAGTGCTGCTCTAGTAGATTAAATTTTTACAAAAAACTCAATTTTTTCATGCCAACCTGAACTTGTTGCATCTGTTCTTCCGACCAGATTGCAATTTAAACTTGGGTCTCTATTTGTCCATGCATGCATTATTATTATTTTTTTCCTCAACTTAATTTACCATTGGTGTCTGAGTTCTCAAATTCTTTTCAAGAATGCAGTTGTATTGTGTTTTGGGGGCAGGCTATTTGCATAACCAACGGACAAAGAAAGCATTTCAAGTCCCACCCCAAAGTACCCAAGTACCAAAAGAAGTACCCCAGTTCGTCTGGCACTTTAGATACTGGTACTCGAACAGAAGTCAATGGAACAGGGAAAGTACTAAAAGACCAAACTAAAAAGTATGGTAACTGGTGCGATGGAAAAAACGTCCTAAGGAGTATGCAACTTAAGCCTAGTTAAAACTTCACTTTTCCATAAGTGGAAATGGTCTGTACGCCATCAGCACGCAGATATTTGCATTCATACTACATTTGACTGTTTAAGAAGATGGTCGCTGTTGGCGCATACGTACAAGAATGATATTCTACCAGACCAGTAGACTATCAATTCCTTGCACATTTTCAGTCAACACACAAAACATCCACTACATGCAAAGTCAGGGTTGTATGGACACTGGTGATTTACATCACACGCACAGTGCACTGACCATAACGGGATACAGATAAGTGTTAAAAGGAGCTTAAGAGGTACATAATCTGGTGATTCTGTGGAACAGCCAACTCTGGTAATGTATGGGGTGGTTCCATGTAATTTCCTCTAAGCACCTAGAGCGTCCCTTCATCAGAGAGACTCCCGGGATCCTCTCTCAGAAACCTGAGGAAAACAGCCAGAACTATTCATGCATTTTTAACAATAATGAATAAATCATTATGTGATCTGTTTCCCCAAATGGTGAACAAAACCACAGTGAAACACAACGCAGCCAAACTGTGAGCATCCCATGTACCTGGCTTGGTTGCTGAACCTAGCCAAAAAAATAAGCTGCTTGTGATGCAATAATATGAGCTCTTGTTGGATTAAACAAAGAATTACTCTGCATTGCCCTTTCTTCAGAAACCATAAACTATAGATAGTGTTATACTAGCAAGAAAGTATATTAGCATAATAAAAAGGATATTAACTGTTCACCTAAAACAAACAGGGAACATTCAGGTGAACAATTATATATGATGTTACGGCATTAGATCTGAAATACACTGGGGTTTCCCCACGCAGGTCTGAATCTTTATGACATGGTGATGTACTCTGGAGGGTGGTATGTAACTCAACAGGTTAGGCCCTTATGCCTGTGATCAGAGGGTGCTTTTTCACTGCGCCAGGTACTGTACATTTGGTACTTAAAGCTAAAGTACCAAAAATACCATACCAAAAGTAAGATGCTAGATGCACCTGTCAGCCTCAAAAATATTCTAGTAAATTTACCCATGCTGTTTATAGTAGGGATAGAGAACTATTGACCTCTAATGGGGATATAGTCAGACAGTGAAAAGAATATTTCGGGAGCCTCCTGAATCCCACTGATACGACTTTCCTTGGAGGAAGGAGAGCTTGAAGACTCAGAGGAGGGCTTGCCCATCTCTAGGACTGAGGTCACCGAAGTAGTCAAAATATTCTTTGGTGATAAGGTTCCAGGGGGGGGTGAGATTTGCCCCAAGTTCTTAAAATCGCTTCATGTTATTCGGCTGTCACGTCTCTTCAACACTGCATGGATACTGGGATGGTGTCTTTGGATTGGGACTATCACCCCAGTCTGCCAGTCTTTAAATAGGGGGACTGGAGGATGTTTTCCAATTTCGGGGGGAACTGGAAAGGAGGGCCCACTCGTTCGACACTCGGATCCAGGAGGAACCACAAGGATTCTGCCCGGGTTGCAGAACACTGGATCAGCACTTTACCCTCACAAGGATACTGGAGGGTTCATGGGAGCTTCCAAGGATCATGTGGGGGGTGCTTCAGGAGTATGGGGAACGGGGTCCGTTGCTATGGGCCGTTAGGTCCCTGAATGAACAGAGTGATTGATAGGTTCTCATTGGTAGAAGTAAGTCAGACTCATTCCCAGTGGACAGAATTTCTAGGTGTACCCAAGGGGCGGAGTGGGTCCGGGTCAGGGCCTCAGGCCCACTTGGATGGTTTGCAGCTAAGTGTAAGGCAGCTGGGATGAGGGTCAGCACCTCCAAATCTGAGGCCAAGGTCATTGTCTGGAAAAGGGTGGATTGGCCTCCCCTAGTGGGGAATGAGCAAGCGGAGGAGTTTAAATATCTTAGGGTCTTATTAACAGGTGAGAGAAGGGAGCAGGAGATCAACAAACAGATCGTGCAGCGTTGGCAGTAATGTGGATGCTGTGCTATTTTGTGGTAAAGAGGGAACTGAGCCAGAAGGCAAAGCTTTCAATTTACCAGTTGATCTAAGTTCCAACCCTCACCAATGTTTACGACCTTTGGGTAGTGACTAAAAGAATGAGATAGTGGATAAAAACGGCAGAAATTAGTTTCCTACGCAAGGTGTCTAGGCTTGGCCTTAGAGATAGATTGAGGAGCTTGGACATTTGGGAGCAGCTCAACGAAGAGCTGCTGATCCTCTGCAAAACAAGCCAGTTGAGGTGGTTCGGGCATCTATCTAGGATGCCTCCTGCACTACTCCGAGGAAAGGTGTTTTGGATATGCCCAACCAGGAGGCAGCCCTGGTGCAGACCCAGGACACACTGGAGAGAATCTCTCTCTTGGCTGGCTTGGGAACGCCTTGATATGGCTCCAGTGGAGCTGGAGGTGGTGCCTGTTGAGACTACTGCCCCAAGCAGCCCGACCCTGAATATGCAGCAGATAATACTAAACTGAAATCAGCTTAATTTTCTCTTAATACTTTTAACATAATGCAAAGACTTTTCAGACTGGCTAGAACCCATCTCGGTTTTATTTGTGATCCATCACCACGAAATGAGTCTTAAGTCGCACTGGTAGAAATACACCCATAAGACTCATTTCGTGGTGATGGGTCACAATTGTTCACCAATGAAATCGTATGTCCCCAAAGAGTAATATTTCACAATTTCCATATCTATTGAAACAGGTAGGATTCAGCACCTCGACACTTCATGACATTCCCATCCAAAAATACACAACTAAAACACACAGAACAACTGACCAGGACAAGTTCGGCATGGGATTAAATATGTGAAGTGCATAAAGCAAAGATGCATGGCCATCTACATGTGACACAGACTGTCTCCGTGGACGAACAGCACCATTAACAGGCTAAATGTGCTGTTAACTTCAGGCAGTAACATTGACTGTTTAGCGGCATTGTGTTTCGAAGCATAAAAGCACAGCAGCTTTGACAGTATGAAACAAATGAGGTTGCATAAGAGCAGTTGACTCAAATTGACTCGAAGCTAACACACATTTTGGCCATTTTAAATGTCAACTCTTACATTTAGCACAAAAAAGCTTAGAAATAATAGAAATAGGCTTGTTCACATATACTTTGCTGCAGCACAATTAACTGTAATTTACAGCAGCTCCACGCTGGCATTTATGAGTTAATGCATACAGTAATTACATAGAAACCAAAGGGGTAGAGGATCTTTTGGAGAATCTGCATGAAGTTTCATGCAAGGAAGCAATTAAAATCAAAGTTATCCAAGGACACTACACATAACTTGGCACAAGTAATGAAGCAGATACTATAAGATATTTTAAATGTATTTTTATGTGTATGCGCAAAAAAACCCAGCAGCCTTTTCTAATGAAAAAAAAGCATGAAACTCCCTAGCCTGCCCTACACTTCACTGCTCTGTTCTGCTCTCCAGATCGCCTCAGTGCTGTCAGAAGAGCAAAGAGGAAAACAGCTGACATGAGAGTGCACTGACCTTGAACTGCTGATTGACCTCAGTAGCATTCAGTTCTGTCTTATTTCCCCCTGACTGCCAGAAAGCATCACCATCTATAGTAGTGCACGGGCTTTGGACACCTCCCATTGGCTATTTTAAGGAGCTCCTCGTGTACTCATGCACTGGCCCCGGCAACGCAGCAGTGACATTGGCGATTACCCATCAAGCACGCGGGCACCAGCAGGGAAGTGGGGGGGAGGAGGGCGGAGGCAGAAAAACAACTGCAGACATGGCATTCCACACATTTCTTTTCAAGTCGTATACATCCCAGATTTCTGTCTCGGCACACATTATACAGCACAGAGCACACATTTCCTGTTTACGTTTTTTCCCCCCCCTTGAACAGTAGGCCGCTCTGTAGTTGGTACATGTGTGAAGCAGAGAAGTTAAGAAATCTATAGTTGAGGACATGTAGTTTATCACAGCAAAATTTTTGCTACCCAAAAAAATCTTCTGTGTTGTAGCATTAGTTGCCTGAATACAGCTGTCATACATCTAGATTTCAGAGGGAAGATACATAAAGCTTCTAATATAACACCAAGACATTTAAATACTGATATTCTTGATATAAAAGTGAGGAAGTGTGAATAAAGGTGAACTGCTAAGTAATCTTGAAAGTATTATCAGTTTCATCACACAGAGTTAGCAGTACCACTTGGTGGATGAACAGCAACAACTGACAATGTTGAGTTGCTTCTGCGTGCTTCACCAAACTTCCGCTCTGTTCTAGAAAGTACAAATGTACTCTTCTATTTTGAGTCATTTCCTGAAAGGTCCTGCGTTTACCAGAAACAAGCAAATGGGGACCGAGTGTGCAGGGGCAGCGGCTGTGGTAGCTTTTCTGCTCTGGGGCCAGGGGCAGGCGCAGCCACCAGTGCGTGTCACAGCGAACCGCCCAGCCTGCTTTTGAAAACATGCCAAATCCCCAGACCTGAATCCTTCCTGTTCATGCTCAAAATGTACAGAAACCTCAGAGGAATGTAAGACTGAAAAGAGTCTCACAGAGCAGGCAAATGATGTTCAGTCCACAACATTACCAAAGAAGCAGAAGGGGAGATCAGTGACGTGTGTCACATTTGATACCGGTAAAACATATGCAACAAGTACAGAGCAGCATATGTACCCTGTGATGGCACACAAATCTTCACTTAAAGATCCCAGAGATATCTGCTGTTAGACCACAGCATTCATATTTCAGCAAAATGTATTCCTGTTTACAGCTCAAATTTAACTAATGATCTGCATTACAACACAAGCATATAAAACATGTAGAATGCTGGTAGCATTTGCTACCAGATTTGAAAAAAATGATGCAGAAATGAAAATTATAAATAAATTATGAACAATGTATAAAAACAACAGTAAACAGGATAGTGCCACTTGTTCAAAATAGCCAAATTAGGCAGCTTAAACAAGTAGAATTGATGAGGTAAAAAAAAAAAAAAAAAAAAAAAAAACCTTTGCATAGCAATATTAGGCTTGAAATGCTGAACTGATCCCTTTACAGGATAATGACGATGTACAATCAGACTCAATTTTCTCATTATGTCTGTCTCAGTAGACAGATTCTGGTAATGGTACGGTACGGTCCAGGGGTGATACCATAACAGAAAAATAATGTATATGTTGTGAAGGGAGAAAGATTAAACCTATTACAAGTACTTTTGATATGATTTATTTACAGGTATAGTTGCAGGTGTCACGTTTGTTCAGCAGTTTCAAATACAAGGGAGGATCAAAGTGAGCATCAGCAAAGCAGCCATTTCACACTGAGGGTGAGCCTCGGGCCACACAGCTTACAGCATTACTACCTGTACCTTGAACTTTGGATTCATCTTAAGGATCATGTTGGATATGGGGAGGTGGCTATGGACACCTAACACCTAAGCAGCACAGCAACACATGCCATCCGAACAGTCACCACCAAAACTCACCAATCAATGAGATTTGCAAGACATTATGCAACTGGGCCTGGTCAGGTATGTGGCATCATAAAAGCAGCTTTTAAAACAGAAACTGTTAAACGAGACATAAACTAGCTGGGCACATGGTTGTATCCAATCAGGAGGCTCATCCAAACAGAAGCAGCCAAACCATTCTCAGCAGGTGAATGTGAGGACAGAGTGATGGGAACAGGCCTGCCAAGGAGCCCCCCCACCAGCACCACACACACACAGACAGACAGACAGACAGACAGACAGACAGACACACACACACACACACACACACACACACACACAGACAGACAGACAGACAGACAGACACACACACACACACACACACACACACACAGCACAAAACAGGACTGTTGAGATAACAGCTCGGATTGATCAGGAAGACCCACATGCCCCATACCTGTAGGAAGCTGAGTGACCGTCACCAACAGCAAAACGCTCTATAAATACACTTTACATACGCGCTTCTCATCACATGGTGACTATATTAATCACACTAGATGGCTATCAGATCACATTACACTCCCAATTCTTGACACCAGGCAGAAGCTTAGCAGAAGCTAATCAATAGCAACAGGCAAAGCTGATCTGCTACACAGTCCATACTTCAGCTGATGGATCGTTCTTCTCGGCACAAAACCATGCACAATTTCTACCAAGCAAAAAAGCAAAGCCCGACTTTCATGACTGCCCAAATGCAGTCATGTGTCTTGGCACTGGGGTCCACGGCTGCCGGCTAAGAACATTACCATTGGTGAAGTCACTCACGGCCATTTAGTAGATCTGACTGGGTGTCATCACAACCCTACCACTAACCTAAGGTGTTAATGTCAGGAAATCTCCCTACGCTGCTGAACATGCACATTCGACTGGCACATGCAGACTGCCAGGAATAAAATGCACCTGGTTTTCTCTGGACCCTGGTACAAATTGGTAACATGGCTTATTCCCCAAAAGTTGGAGCACTTGCACCAGGGTCACCCTGTACAGGCTGGACTGCAGAACCACCCCATGAAGGCCTCGAAAGCTGAGCTTACTTATCCCTCGGGTGGATCAAACACGTTAACCTCAGCTATAGTGGACTGAACTGGGTCTAGAGGGGAAAGCCTCACATAGTTCAAACTAATTTTAAGGCAAAATTATAAATATAATTTAACTGAGAAACAAAAAGGGGTGCACTAGATTTATAACAAGACAAAAGAGGAGCATCACTGCAAAACGAAATGCGGCACAATCGTTTTATCTTATTTTGCTTTGAAAATTGTTCGTACCCAAAATTGTAATTGAAATTAAAATCCAATTAACTACTTAAGAGCCAGTGCACCTCTGGGCCCCCCCTCCCAATCACTACATTCAGCATTACCGCCTAGGTCCTTTTAGCCTGAACCTGGGCCAAATGATGCATCTGCTGCTTTAATCCAATCACCTATGATGCCAGAGACATGCATTTTAGCCAAGACACTAGTGTTGCTAATTGCAGACTGCTGATTCAAGGGCCTACGCTAAATGCAAGGCACAGGCATTCTAACATTTCAAACAGATTTGACCTTCTGAATGTGCACTGAACCCTTTCTTATAGTCCAATTGATAACCTCGCTACACAAGTCAAAGATTAGTCAAGCTAACACACGTTTCATTGTACAGCGTATAATAGATAAGAAAAGTCCAACTCCCTCAGGTGTTTAGGAGAGGTAAGTAATTGGGGTAAAAAAGACCTGTTCACTTGTTTAGTAGTTAATTTAACAAAAGCATGAGAAATATCACTTGACAGCAGCTGAACACTTCTCCCCAGGACGAAGACTGGCCTTAATTGCAGTCTGGGTTAATTACAGGCAGGAAACTCTAAAAAGCTGCAGAGAACAATTCTGAGACACAGGAAGTAGGAAAAATGCCACTTCCTGACAAACACAGCATTTACAAGAAGTGATGGTGAAGCGAGGACAGCTGGAATCCCCACAAGCAAAGGCCAGAAGAGCAGAGCAGCTAGAGGCTGACGAGCTGAAGACATAGAGCTCTGCTGATACACCGATCATTCAGAGTATTCCATAAGCCAGACCGGAAGCAGGTCCATGCCCACTGCTCATTCCCCAGGCAACAGGGTATGGAGCAAGAGAGGTACAGCTGAAGGCAGCTGGCCTTGCAAACCTCAAGAGACACGTGACCCAGCTACGCCACTGGGGCAGCCAAATGTGTCACCCCTCTTGGTTGCACACAAGGCATGAAATACTTTAAAAGGAAATATGTGAGTATAGAAGTGGCCATTCAATCAAAGAATTTTCCATTTGCCAGTCAAGAAATATGCAAGACATAATAAAGGAGACCCTGCTGCTATAAACATATCGGCTTTGCTGACCAGTTATATAAGACACTTGGGTGTGACTCTGATCTTCAGCAGACATTTGGCTGCACCGCTCATACTAAGATCTGCAGGTCATTACTCAGAACTTAGTCAGCTTAACATGTTAACTGCTCATGGCATGCAAGGCATTTCAATGGTTAAAAAAATAATCCATTCCTCTCATCTTTTGGAGCATTCCCACTAAAAATCTAATACACAGAAAAACAAAGAAAGAAGATATTTCTTGCACATTCTTAGGCTGATTAGCACAACAGATGCTCAGCTTGCATCAAGACTCATTTCCTGCTGACAATACAACTTATCAAAAATACAAAAATAAGTCTTGTCTGACAAACTGCTCTCAGATAGCACTTTTTTTCTAAAAGTGCTCTAAACCTCATGAGGATAAACAGTGAATGTCTCACCATTTCCACAGTGGATAGAATAATTATGTAGGAACACAGATACAATTTTAAAAATCAATGTAAACAGAACAATTGCTAATAATCAATCAAACCATATTAAAATACCATGTGAGGGACAAGCATCCTGTATAGTGTTTTCCTCCACTTTTGTCCTATGATTCCTCGGATAGGCTCCAGGTTCAAAGAGATCCACATACTAGATTACTGGTATGGAAGACAGATAGATGAATATATGCTTTTGACCATGAGTGGTGTTATTCAAATGATTCCGAACTTTCTGGACAAAACAGTATTTGGCGGTTTCAATGCTATTTGGGTAAAAGGAAGTTTATATCAAAGAAAAGTTATCAAACTCAGAACTGCAATAGTGGTGAAAAGCCAAAGAGAAAATTTCACTATACCATTAGAAATGCGACTAAAGCAGGAAGGAATGTAGGAGGAGCCCGCAGCAAACGCAAACTACAAACCCACCTGTAATACCGCGATTGCAGGTATGTGGAGCACACAGCTTTGGAGACATGACTGGCTGAGCCAAAGTCTATGACCTTCACCCTGTAGGGCTGACGCACCGGGTCTACCAACATGATGTTCTCTGGCTTCAGGTCAGCATGGATGAGGCCCAGAGCTTTCAGCTTCTTCAGGGCCGTGGCCACCTGCTGCAATATGGGCCGGATGACTTTCAGTGGCAACGGGCTAAACTTGTTCTGCTTCAAGAAGTCATACAGGTTCTGCTCCAGCATCTCGAACACCAGGCAGGTGTGGCTGCGGTGCTGGAAGCACTCATAGGCACGCACCAGGTTGTGTTCATCAGCGTTCTCACTGCTCAGCCGTGCTAAGATGCCCACCTCGATCTGACCCTGGCGTGCATAAGAAGGGTGGTTCTTCAGGATCTTCACAGCCACGACCTCACCTGTGCCACGCTTCCAGCATTTGACCACCTGCCCAAAAGTGCCCCGGCCCAGGAAGTCCAGCACCTCATAGGTGTTCTTCATGGAGCACAAAACCTCATGCTGAACCAGCTGGTAATCCCCTTCACCACCCCCGGGCCCAGCCCCTCCCCCACCTGGCTTGGGCCCACCCCCTGCCGCTGGGTTCCCCACATTCGTTTGCAACATTGCAGGCAACATGGACAGATCCTCCACTATCTGCATGGCGCTTCGGCGGCTCTCCAAGTCTTCGCTCTTACGTTTCAGCCCACATCGCTGGGCTTTCTCTGTCAAGTTCAAACCTTCGTCACTGTCCTCCTCCTGCTGCTCTTTTCGTTCTTCGCAGTTTGTCCGGCCACTGCTGCTGCTGTCGCCTATGCCTCTCTGGCCAGCGGTGCCCCCGTCCCGTCCACTTACCCTCCCCGCTGTTCCTCCACACCCCACACCCTCCTGCTGTGCCCCCTTGCACTGCGAGGTGAGCCCGTCTCCTTTGTCCTGCTCGCCTGTCACGTCACTCAAGGCTTGCAATGAAAAGTTCCGCCCAGCCGCCGAGTGTTTTCTCTGAAATGAAGGTACGATATTCGTAGAGTGCACAACGCCGAAGGATCTACCATTCAAATAGGTCCGTGGGTTGGCTCTCTCATGGTAAACACAGCTGCTGGGCTCTACTTTAAGTTTCTTCACACTACAAAAGGCACTTGTCTGGGTTTGATAAACATGTGGTTGGTAGACCAAGACTTGTGAGGCCATACCTGTGGAAGAGAAATGGATAAATCAGCACAGTAAGAGAAGGTTCAAAGTCCACCACACAGACAGAATCACCAAGACATATGTTCATCATATCCTGCTCAACTTACTATCAAGCCAATACATTCTCTATGCTAGTTTGAGATTAACATTTGTAAGCTTTGTGCTTATATGTCAAAACTGCAAATAGCTAACAATGTTAACATTAGCTATAACGTTCGTGAAGCATAAACACATTTTAAGAAAGGAAATCTGCATAACTGAATTTGTCATCAAAGTAAAAAACACACAACTTAACATCTAATTTAAAACAGGTCACCCGCATTCAAACATAGCAGCATATCTGGCAATGAACAGGCTTAACCTCAGCTTGGTGGCACAGCTGCTGAAGTGTGTGTTGCTGAAAGAAGGTGTCATTCTAGTTATTTATAAATGGCACACTGCAAAAATGAAAAGAAATGTTTCTGTTTGGGGCCAAGTCTTGACACTCATGAGCTTAGAATGCAGCATGTTGCTGCACGGTGGATTAAGACACCCTGCTGTCAGTTTACCATTAAGCACATTGCAAGTGTTTTATAGATACCCATTATAAAGATGAGACCAAGACACAACTTTCCAGGGTCATAAAAACGTTAAGCGAAAACTACTGTTTAGGATTCACAAACAATGACAGAGAGGCAACCACACTGAAGTCAACAACAGCTGCATTTGAAACCTGAAAGCTAACTTAATACCCAGCTTTACATGCTGAGTATAATGTATACAGAATTTTTACACACTTCAATTGTTCTCCAGAGAGGCTGATTAAAAGGAACTGAAAATTGTGTGCATTAAAATATGAAACAGACAGTAAGATAAGTTGACATTTTTATAATAGCTCATGCCAAAAAAAGCACAGCCCTAATTTCAATAAATTTACAAGATGCTTTAATGGGCAAACCCCAAGTAAGCTTCTGAAATGCAGCTTTCCAGTGTTGTACTGGAAAAGTACTGGAAGCAAAGTTTCTTTTTTCGCCTATCCAACCTTGCTCATTTTGTAATATTTGCTTGAGAGATTGCATAAGCTAGCAACAAATTTCAGCAACACTCTGGCTGTTGACACATCATATACCAAGATAAGCCCATTAGCCAGTTTTCACCAGTATGACAAGCTAATGCAAGCGACGACAGACATTCGCTCACCAATTTGGAACAAAAGAGGCCGGAGACCTCATATGACAGTGCTTCATTCAATTCACATACTGTAAAACTGAACAGCATGAGAGTCGATTTACTGGGACACAGTCACACAACGAAAAGTGATGTGCCCAACATCCAGGGCAGGTAAAGAATGACTAACATCCATCTTCAAAAGGTTTGCATGACCTTTTATAGTTGGTTTCCTAGCAGCACCTTTTGGGTCTCTAGGCAACTGATGCATCAACTGAATGTTACTCAGCAAAGAGAAAGTTTGGAGGCACACTGCGTCACCTACAGCCACAGCAGCAACCCTGAACGCTAGGGTCCTCTCAAATTACAGACTGAAAGACCTTTTAGCCAATTTTCCCAGTTTGAAAGAAAAAAAAGCCCAAAGCCTGGGGTGGTGCAGTCATGCCAAGAGACGAGAAGCACAACTCTCTGTTCCTGCCTCAGGCTCTGGCGAGGGAACCACACCTTGCTTCATTTACCCACTCAAAGCTCAGACACACTGACAATACCTAGACCGCCTGAGCACTACTGGTGCTGTCGACCCAGTTCTTTATTAGGGTCCCGGAAGAAACATCATCTCACAGGCCAGCTGCCATTTCAGCTGTAATGAAACAGAACAGGGCAGGCAGCACAAAAAAAGGAGACATGCCTCACCCAACTGCCTCTTCTGTATTTTCTATTCCCCCTGCACTCAAAACCAAGTGGTCAGTAATAGCATTACCAAAGCCAGGGCAAAAATAGCTTTAAAATCATAGGTTATTGCCCAGCACTATAATTAGCCAGTAGCAGTGAAACAACACCCTGCTTAAAGAGTTGCTGTTAAGGACAGCAATGTCAAACAGCAAACATTACACTAGGTGTCAGCCTACCTTTTGTTTTTCATTTTGCTCTCTTTCCACCATCTTGGCCATGCCCAGATCTAAGCCGATGCTCAAACCCACACCTTTGGCACCTTTTTTTTTTTTTTTTTTTTTAAAAGGATGACAGGCTGTGTCTGCCTGCCTGCCTGCCTCCGTCACACCGCTCCAGGGAGCAGGCTACAAGTGCACTGCTCAACAGGCAGTCCATGTGACTGCAACAGGCAGCCCACGAGCTTCCCCTTTGCACGACTGCCTCTGCAGCTCAGAACCTCCCCAGCTGCCGAAAACCCCTACACCCTCCCCCACACAGCACAGGCACACATGCGAAGACACACAACCGCAGCAAAACAGAACACATCCAAAAGCCAACTGTCAACTCCATCATGACTATCAAAGTTTAACAGGTGGCAGTCACACTTTACAGCACAAACTAGAGAACATAGGGAATGTGATTTTGACAAGCATGTCCTACCAACTTTCCCAATAGTGCCTGGCTTTAGGATTATTTGTATATCAAGTCACACAGGGACAGCTCATAGCACATGCCCAGACTGGTGAAAAGGTGTGTAGCAGCAGACTGATATCACGCAAATGACTGCAAGTCAGAACTTCACACCATGCTCTAAGTTTTGTAACTAAGCCAGAAAGTGTCAAGGACAAAACTTGATTAAAGGGAATTTTCTGGAATATAGATTAGCTGTATTCCAGAAAATGTTAATCTAATTGGGGAATTCTGTAGTTTACTCAAAGTTTCTTAAAACATATCACATGCTTGAAAATTACTGAAGATTCTCCACTAGAATTAAAATTTTTGAACACAGTAAAAAGTATGAATGTAACTCATAAATCACAATTTAAATACTACTGATAGAGTAGAAAATTCACACAAATAGCTACCATCAAAATATGTTTAAATGAAAAGGTCTTATAAGCATTTATTTAATAATGTGAAGGACAATTCTCTTTTCAGGATCACAACACTGTCACTGTAAGAGAAAACAAGCTGTCCTGGGACTGGTTTTGCAAGATAAATCCAGTTACTTCAGACTTGTAGAGTATGGTCTGAGAACTAGAATATCAGCAACTGTTGAAGCACACAGACAGACTGTCCTCATCATCTGTGGAACTTATTCATGTCATTGCTGGGAGACCTGATTTTATTTCCCACGCTTAATTGCTGGTAAAAAAATAGTCCGTTAAGTGTCCAGTGACACAATGATGGGGCAAATTTGTATTGACCTGGCTACAACAGTATATCTGAAGTCAACCCAGGTAAATACCAGTTCCGGCATAGCACTAAAGTTTATATTAGTGTGTGCTGCCTGGCTCTTAGGGTTGTGCCCATGTCAGTTCAAATTCCATGGTTAGTGAAGTGATTTCACCGTTAGGCCCTGGAGCAAGGCCATGGCCTGCTTTAGATTAAAGCATATGGCAAAAAAAAAAAAATCATTAAATAATGTAAAATATTCAAATGCGTCAGTGTTGAGGCCTACAGTTTTTCCAGGGAAGAAGGTAGAGCTATCAGCTAGTATCAGGGCTCAGACAAACCATTTTTGGATACCGTGAGACTAAATTTTATAAATTAGGCGCACCAGTGTGACTTGCCATTTTTAAGAACCATCATTGTATATCATGTAAAACACCGGGAATGAGGATTGGTGTGTAAGGCTGGGTAGTGAGAATTAGTTTCCAAATTAGAAATGTTCTAAATTTTTAAGAACCAAGAATTCAATAAGGCATCTGAATTACAGTTCCACTTATCTATTCCTATATGTGCATTTTTAATCAACTATGTAAGGGTTAACACTTAAAACTGGCTTACAGAGAAATGTTGAATATTGTGGCTTTGGTCATATAGAACCAAAATATTTAATAGTAGTAGGCGATATCCAATTTTTGATACCGTCCAGGCATCACAGTCAGGTATACGGTATTTTGGCTGCGTTTTATAAAGCACCACTCTTCCAGTATTTTGAAATCTCCTAAAACACAGTTTTGTCAAAAGGAAATACCGTGGTGTGCAATTATATTGCCTAAGCTTAAATAGTAGTTCTACTGATAAATGCCTTGATAGTTCAAAAATTTGAAAATAATTTCAAGTACAAACATGTAAGTGGAGTTGGTGTGCATTAAACTCAGGGTTAGAAAGAAAGTATATGTATGTATGTATGTATGTATGTATGTGTATATATATGTATGTGTGACTGTGTGTATACACACACCCACTGTAACTAGACCATTGTTTCATTAATTTAGCTTTATGTATCTCCTGATATTAAGCTGTGTTATGGATATAACCCGACTTATTTACAGTGTATTGAAACCAGACTCACGTCCAATCCAGTTTCGGCAGATTAAACAGAAATGTGAAGTATTACTGACATCAGCTGCAAACTGACATTCAAGATTCTGAGTGTGGTTGTTAACCTCAACTATTTTATCGACATGCTGTTTTTAACAAAATATGGGAATGGCATAAGCCTTATTGCTTCAAAGTACCCTTTGGGTGCTTTTCTACTGCACCAGGTACCATACTTCTGGTACTTCAATAAAGTATTGAAGAAAATAAACTGTACCATTTATAAGACACAAATGACATTCACACAGCATATCTGTATCAAATGAACAGCCAACTATCAGGGTCAAGTTGTAGCACAACCTGAACCATTCAATGCATTAGCTCATCAAGACAGCAGAGAAATCAGCTGCACCCAGATGGGCGGTAAATTTCACACCCCATGCAACACGTGCCACACAATGTCCAAGTCCAACTTGGGCTTCACGGAAATGACCAGATAAGCCAGACTTCATGTAACATTCAACAGCAGCAGCAAGGAACAGAATGTACTTCAATGGTAAGGCACAAAGGATCCAATGTGGCAACAGTAAAGTTCAACAACAAGGAAGAGATACAAGGCCTAGTAGAGTAGAAGTACAGCAGTAAGATCTCATATCAGTGGCTGCAGCTTGTGAGGAATCTCCATTAATACTGGGTTACACACTTTACTATTTATGTGCCTTGTTGGCTAATGGTTAAAGCACTTCAATTTTCTAGGCCTTTCCTAGTGTGAGTATTGAGAAGCACAGAAATCTCTGGAGATGCATTATGGCCACTTTACCTTTAAGCTAAAACTGAGTGAAACAGTCACCCAGCCTGACATCACTTTCAAGTGACCTGATCACAAAATCTTGCTAAACTAACGCAATAGCAGTGTAATTGACGATTTATTCATTGAGTACAAAAACAGCACTTACCTAGATCTACCACCCTCTGCTGGCCCAGAAATTTTTTTGTCATTCTTACAGGCCAGCTAAAATCAGATTTTCCATATACATAAGTAAATGCAATTGTTTTTTTAAACATCACTGCACAGTGATAAACCAGGGGGAAAAAAACACACAGGAAGTCAGTGGAATAGGACTATTCCAAAAAAAGTCAGCTGGTTGCAGTTTACTGCACTTTTCAGTTCTCTTTTCGGTAGTTTGTGCAATTTGGAGTTACTTTCATAAACTCCAAAGAAATTCCAGTGGTTTAGTGCATTTTGAATACATCCAGTTGATTGTATAGGTCAGTAGATTCTGCCACTGGTATTTTTAAGAGTGCTACATTTCCAAGATAAAGTGGGAATTCTGCAAACTGCATCACAGCATAAAACCATTCTGAATGGGTGGACCCTTTTCTGATCCTCAAACATTAGCTGGGAAGCTTCTATTATGTAATGGAAATGAAACATTTCCTGTTCAGGAAGTAGTCTGCTGGCCCCATTTTTTGCATTCTGAAAAATAATGCATGATGGGTGAAAGCATATGGAAGGGTTAGGATCTGCTGGGACAGTGTGACTGCTGGCAGACAGATGAAACCAGCTGCATTATCTCAATTTATGAAGCAGCAGCGGCAACCATATGCTGCTAGCATTAATGGACCTGAACAGGCCTGTCATCACCAGCAAGACACAGCTGCCAGCAGCCCTGCACTAAAGAAGATGACTCTACCTGAGTAGCACCGACAACACTGGGCAGCACCAATGAAGGTCATCAGGAATGCACAGCTAAAAGCACCAGAGAATTTCACAAATGAGAAAGAACTGACTATAACTCAGAAGTTACACGTCTTATATAATATTCAAAAGGGGATTCGGTTACATGAATAAAATCACCCCTATTTGTCACTACAAGTTCCCCAGCATTCCTAAGAATTGAGAAGCCAAACAAAAAATCTTAAGAGCCCCATCTTGGGATTATTACAATAGCCAAGTTAAGAATTCCAAACCAAAAAACCCGCATAACCTTTTTAACCCCGAGAGAAAAGCTAATATCAACTTAGTAGTGTTTAATATTAAAGATTACTTGACCTGAAATTGACCTACACCATAGCAGAGTGTAAAATGAATCACTTTCCAGTTCCAGATGTAGCTGAGGCAGTGTGTTAAGAGACACACACTCTATTCACTGCAGACACAATTTTCAGCCATGAAGCTGGTCAACTGACTCCAGGATTGCAGAAAATGGTCTATAATGGGCCTGGGTGCCTGATATTACACTACACAAGTGTTCCAGATACTTAGAAAGCTAGGGATAAGTTCACATAATCGGTACTATGCAATCAAGCAAGTCCCAGTCACATGGAGACAGAATTAAGTCAGTTATAGGTGTGTATGTATATGCCAGTTTTTTTCCAGTAATAAACTGACATTTTCCTTATGTTTAATGGTACATACATATTGTCATTCTTAAGAGGTAAAGACTAAAACTAACATTCAACATAAATATTGAGATGAGAAAGATTTTGTACCACTCTGAGTAATCTGAACAATCTAAGACTTGCATTAAAAGGTCCAATTCTCATAATTCAAAAGACAACCATCTAAACCATAGACCAGCTGGTTGCTTTTCAGGAACACAGGGTTCTGTGTCAGGTAAAGATTCCTCAGAGAGATTGTTTCAAAAGAGGCAATAGGAGAAGACTACAGAACTTACAATGCATACTGTGCTATAGCATATTAGTGCCTTTATGTTTAAGAATACTTTTTAATCAACTGCAGACGGTGACTCAAATCCTTTGCACATTTTATTAAATGCATGCTGCCCTAACACCAAGTCTACGCTATGCATTAAATTGTAAAATTAAACTCCAATGTAGCACCAACAGCAATTTATCATGAATTTTTATATGATAACCAATATATATTTTATTTTCATAAAACATTATGCAATTCTTAAAAACTGGTGAGCATGGGTGAAATGGAAGTGGGGGGATTCAACTGGTCTCATCTTACAATGAACTGGGCCAAGACAAAAACAACTGCCATTTAATTATCCACATGCTAATTTACTTCAAGCTCATACTATTCAACTAGTAACCAGAGACTGATTAAACATAAGCGACCCTGCCTTTGGGCTATATTCCCAGATGGCAGGCGCATCATCGTGTGACTCCAATTTGACTTCCATAGCCAATAAATAAGTTCATTCTTCTGAAACAGCAGCAGCCAATGCATTTCCTGTATTAGCCATGGGGTGGAATTTGGTGGTGACTGCTTAAGTGACAGAAGGGGGAAGGGGTAATGTCCATTTCCAATATATAATACACACTTGGACTTACATGGTACAGAAACAAAGCTCACAGTAGTCACGTTTATCCAGTAAAAAACATAAAATGCACAGCCGAAATCCTTAAAGTCGCTACATTTTATCTGAGCTAAGATATCAGCAGTCCTGAAACTTTCCCCGAGAATTCTAGTTTCTTTCTGTACGCAAGTAGTAAATGTTAACGGAACCAATATCTGTACAGTCGCATAAAGTAGTAAAATAGAATTTTTCACAATGACTCTCCAAAGTGAACTAGCTTCAACTGTGAACGTTGGAGCAGCATATTGCGAGGACTAGGCGCCCAGCTAGGTGACAGGAGAGTCCTGCTCTAATACAAGTATGCTTACTTGTAATGTAAACTGCAGCAGTACCTCGACTTCCGACGCTGAAACGACGACAGGCAGGCTGTCTGGTTTAACAAATTGTGGGTAAAAATGTAGCCAAGACTAAGGACAAGGAGACAGGGCCGAATGGTTAAGCGGGCAGAGGCCGGGCGAGACGGCAATAAACAGCAGAACACAGCGCAGTGTTAGCCACGGCGGCTAGAGAATTAAAACGAAAAACAGGCAGATAAATCAACTCTAGCTACAACCAGCGAGTTTACGTGTACCATAATCTTGTGGAAAATAATTATTACTTTCGTTGACTGTTTTTGTAAACGGTAAACAAAGGCGTCGTGATGGGCGTAGATACAAAAGGGCATGGTAGCTCGCTAGCCATTAAGCCTGGCCGAAAATAGTCCCGTGTTGACAACGCAGTTACGTAGCGCTGGTTAAGGTGTTGGTAGCATTTGGTAAAGAACTGGCAGCAGGTCACGGCTGATCTGTTGGAAAATTATATGAAAGACAGTTGGACATCGCTACGTTAAACAATGTTTAACGGCTAGCCGTTGACCTGTTTTCTAACGAGCTAAAGGCAACAGTTATTTAAAGCAAGTCACCCCCACGTCGGATACCACACAATGAACTATAAGTATTAGTTTCATATCTACCTAAGGAGTAAAACTTAACATATTACATTTAATGTCCGAACATACTGACATATCGCTAGTTTAGTGTGATCTAAGCATACTGCGCACTTGCCGCTTACCTGTAATGAGATACCTCCAACTACGTAGTTATATCTTTAAAAATATGGAAAACTCACCTTCACAGAGTGTAACAACTGATAAAATCCAGGACTTCTCCGGACATGTTATGGAGTTATAACGCACCCATAGCATGCTCAGTCTGCCTGCACTGCTGCCATCTTGTCCTGGACGACAGGAGGGGAGACCTCGCGCTCGTCAAAACCACCATCGCCCACATTTCAAACTCCAAATAACTCTCGCAGAAATGCATCTATTCGAACCAAACCGAGCTCGTTCTGTACCTAACGACTTTTGCTTTCATAAAAAATAGCTTTACTCTTGGCTCGAAGGGCAATAAAGCCCATTTTCCAAAGTTGAAAAGGGACAAACGTCCCTGACTCCCCGCCGTTCTTCTGGCTGTAACTGTCTCTCACTCTAACATGTCTCTCTCGCTCTGCGCAGCGCGTGGAATGTTTGGGTGTTTGTCAGACCAGAAAAATCCATCGACGAGTTCAGGTTTACTGCACGTAGCTACCGTAATATTCTATTCCAAAAATTTAAAGCGCACAGTAAGCCACATGACAGAGCAGAGTTTCTTCATACGTTTAATAAAAACCAGAATTATTCAGTGAATTGACAAATTAAGTATGTATTAGTGTGTGTTTAAATAAATTAATGTAGTTTCTGTCATTTCTTTCTTTTATTACGGTAATCGACTATTGCAACATTCCACATGCAGCACAACATTTCTTCATTTATTCCGAACTGCAGAATTTTTATATTTAATATTACATCACACGAACACGTGACTATAACAACGTTGTAAATTTTAAACGTGTAAATAATGAACATTGGCATTAAAACAAGAAAAAATAAAATCTCACACATGACTGTGTATAGGCTAAGACGTTTTCTAATATCACACTTTGGTAAGAGACACGGTGAAATGATTACAAGTGTTTTTCAAACAGGGTTTAAGTACACAAATTGTGGCATGCAAAGATATTATATTTCTCATAATACAGTCATTCGTCATTTCTATATGTCTAATCATTATAATGCCATTTAAAAGTATCGTCACATGTTAACTTATTGGCAAAATTTTGTTTAAATATATTTCATCGTTACATGTCTTGTGGGGAAGAATGTAAAACATAATAGTTGTGTATTCCTGCAGATATTTATTTGAATAGTTGTATCAATATGCAAGTTGCCAAGGAAACTGCCTCCATTTTTCAAAAAATCCTGCGATGGAAGAAGTCACATTGTCCTCGTGGGTCCTCATTAGAAATTCGAAGTGCATGACGAGAACTATAAAAATGAGTAATGCTGACAAATATGAATGGTTGCAGCCTTTTAAAGGAAACGTGTCCGGGTTCCCTAAATTTGGCTGTATGTGTCATAAGGTAAAGATCTCCTATCTATAAATTCTGTAGCTCCTGAATTACATAATCCCCGCAATGTTTTTGTGGTTACACACACACACACACACACACACACACACACATAAAACAAAGTATTACTTTGAATATTATACTGAATATATTTTAAGGACCATTATAATACAATTACTTTTATACAGAAAATATCTACAACCATTAGAAATATTACACCCATCTGGTAGCAACAATGTTTAGCTGTTCAGAGATATTAAACCACTTGCTCCCATAGCAACTATAAAACTCCAGCAAAGAATGCTTTGTTTAGCTGGTGGATACACAAAATATGCATAATAAGATAGTCATGTAAAATGGAAAATTACCTCAAGCTGCTACAGGATGGTTACTGGGGTCTGTACAAATGAGCTTGCCTATGTATGACCAAAATTATAATGCCATTTCGCATATCTTTATTAAGAATAGCGTACATAAATAGGAAGGAGTATAACAACATGCACATGCTTCATGTGGGTTTCACAGAGCTATTGCGCCTGGGAAGCAGCTGCTGTACCTTCACCTTCTTGTATGCATGTATGTCATTTCTGTATATAAAACATTAGCCCAACCTGGGTGTGGGCAATGTCACACCAAAATGTACACAAGTGAATATACTTGATCTTACATCTCAGGGATTATTGCCATCAGTCAATAAAGCATGTGAAATTCATCAAACATAAAATATCTCCTTATAAAAACTCCTCCAACAGAGTGCATTATTGAGTCCAGAGATCAATAATGAGAGTATCAGTCAAATAATGAACATAAACTTTATAAAAGCACTGCTAGAATTCCTGACGTCTAAAAATATAAATTATGTTTCAGTAAAACTGGTTGGAAAACAAATAATGAAATTGAGTTGGAAAACCCAGGTACTATATATGCCGTGCCTTGTGTGTGAACTGGTAAGGCATGCCATGCTCAACTAATAAAACAGCACAACATTATCTGAGTGAAATATAGAGCAGACTAGCCATGCCATCCATTGGATTCTGCTTTTTAAGAGTCTTAAAAGGCAGGGCAGGAATTACAAATCACCAACTGGTCAAACATAGCTGGCCAAATGGCCTATTGCTGCTGACATTTTCTAATGTCGCGCTTTTGGTAGGAGACATTGCCAGCTGCTTACCATGTTTTGCTAACACTTGTTTTTCAAACATGCTTTAAGAATACAAAGGGCTGCATTAAAGACATTTTAAAACAAAGAGATTTTCTCCATCAGAGAGTAATTTTGCAGTACTCCAGCCAAAATAGCAAATACAAAACACAAAGCAACAGACACAGCTTATCCATTCATCCATAAATGTGTGATGGATTAATTCATTCTACAGAAGATTAAATTAGTGCATGAATGTCAGAATCATATTATATGTAATGTCATACAATATGTGGCCCTGTACTGCATAAATGCTTACAGAAGGTGGGTTCATGGAATATGTTGAATAAACCAGGCAATAAATTATCCAAACACAGTGCTGTCAGAAAGTCTTAGTATTCTTGCTTAATTCTGTTAAAAATTGCAAATTTATTGGTTTTATAACAAAATCATTATTTGTTCCTTTTTTGTATGACATTAGAATCACCCAGTTGTTTTGAGTAAAACATTCATTTCAGTAATAATAAATTGAAACCCAAATTACAGTTACTGAAGTGCTAAGTTAAAAAGTTAATTGACAAGCAGTCTCATTGGGTGCTTTTTGATTAGTATCAGAGACATTTGTGTTTAGTATCCATTTGGGAGCCAATAACTACAATTGAAATTAACAACAAAATGTCAAGAACAGAACTGAATGAGACAGTCAAAAAAAAACCTGACAATTAAGAAGAAAATGTCTGTGCGGAAAATATGTGCAGATGCTACACATTGCTTGTCAATGGACTTTTATTATGAAACCAATAAATTTGTAACATTGTTACAGAATTAAGCAAGCCTCCCAGGACTTTCAGTGAGCACTGTATTGTTACTTTATAGTAATATTGTAGCTTAGATGAGTACTAATTTATGTTCCAGCCCCAGATCATGCTGTGTTTTCTTATTAAGTTTTAAAAACTGAGGTCATTCTTAAACATGACTATTTTCATTAGCTATTTGTGGTTATTGTTTTTTTATTTATAGCCAGACCCTTCAAGAGAAGAAAAACCTAGAATACATAATACTACCCATGAATTAATTGTCTAAATGGTACATAAAGTATATATTTTTATACCAAGTGCAGCCTTTACTTTACAAGTATATACAAGAGTAACAACAAGTGCTCTTCTCTGTTACACCAAATAGAAAACAGCTATCTGCTAAGTTTACCCTCAGTTAAAACAGTCATTGTACATGCATTAGCAGACAGTCTGGAAGCACTAGGCTAACAAAAGAAAAAAAACACAGGGTGTCATAGACATCACGTGCTGGGTGTAGCCAACTGGGGAACATCAGTAATCTAATCCTGCAGGCAACTGTTGAGAATGAACAGCTGAGAATAAACAGGCCTGGATTCACATGGATGGCAGGTGTAAACCAGTTCTACTTCAATACCTAAAATGCTTTAGCCTTTTGAACTATAGTATAAGAATATGGACTTCATATAGCAATTGTTGTTTAATATTCTTACATTACCATCCATGTCTCAGTAACATCAAGCATAGTTACAATAGTGGAATAGTTGCTGCTGCAGTGAAAATATTAGCATATTCTGCAAATAATACACCTTTTTGAAATTTTAATGCTAATTTAAATAGCTTACTTAATAGTCTACCTTTTTCAAAATTCTGTTGTTTTTTAATTTTATTTTACAGATCATAGTATTGGCTATGGTTTATTCCTGCGCATTTCTGTAGTGTGAAAAGACAGTTGCATCTCTATTCGAATAGCATATACACTCATTCGCAAGACAGCTGTGTCTACTGACCATACTGCAATGACATAACTGGCTGTGTAGGAGGATCTTCCCGAGAAGAGGACACTTCACACCAACATCCAGTTACGATTATGGCTATTACACGTGTGGTGGAGCCTACACGCGTAAAGCATCCGTCACACCTGTTTCCATCAATCAGTTGGCAACTGAAAATTTCTATGCGCGAGTGACAACACTCTTATTAGTTTCCTTTGTAGCACGTGTCTGAATGACTCACTCTGTGATCCTTTAATACAGTCTGTTCCTCCAGTTTCATATTTCCTTTGTAGTTTTTTGCCACCCTCTAGTGTTTGGAAAATGTAGCCTATTTCTCGTCAGCACTTTCATGGACGCGCCATTCGATTCGTCATGTATACTGTTACACTGACTCATTAAATATTGCATGGTTTAGTATATTCGCTAATTTAAAATCACTGAGGAATTTAATTGGGAATAGGATTGATGAGTGAATGATATGAAGCACATATTTCTCCTTTAATTTACTGTTAATTATCTACGGTTATTGTTAAAGTTACTAGTAAAACATCGGACTAGTACAATTTCAAAGACACCTACCTTCAAACAAGAACCTAATTCAGATGCTATAGAGGCAATATGAATAAACTGACTCTTGATTGTCTAACGACGTGTCTAACTGAGAAGTAAATATATAGGATATGTTTTAATACAAATGATTGATCGCTAACGGTAACCATGTTCTTTTGAATTAATTACTTAAATAACGATGGTAAATTAGTTATATTTATTACATGACCTTTAGGATGTATTGCAGCTTGTTTAGTAGTCTGAAACTCGTGATCTGAATCAACAGCACAGTTGTCGAAAGTCGAGAGAATTTTATCTGCAGTACTCTGAATGGCCGATGCGAGGTGCTGTTTCTAAGCACCGTCGGTACTGAAATAGAGTGAGGCGCCATTTTATCCCAAATGCTCCTGCGGCAGCGTAGGCATGCAGCTGTAGTTGTTTTGTTTTAATGTGTGTAGGTTTTTAAGGTTTACTGGCTGTATATCGGTGGCTTCTTTTCTTCCTAAAGTGCTCCAATAATGTCTGCGGAAGGATCGGCCGAGCAGGTAGGCGCCTTTGACGGGATTTTTTCAGATTTTCTCGGTTTCTCCGCTATGGCATCGCCTGAGGCCTATATTCGCAATCATGGCGCGGCCCTGGCGGAGCGGGAATTGCACTTGGGTTCTGGTGAATAATACAGGGTTACAGTTATTACTGTAGTCGTACTCCATTTTTATATATACACATATATGTAATATAATATACATAATACCGGCGTTACGCGTGTCAAGAGCAGCGCGTGACCGGCCCGCGCATTCTGCCTTACTGCTTATGGCCGCCGTTCATTCGCTCTCTTTTATCGGTCGCTTACTAAGGGTCGCTTAAGGATTGTGATTCGGTTGGGTTTTTAATCACCGGGTGGCCACTGTAAGATCCCCGAGTCCTCCGCGGCGGCTCGGCCGGCGTGTGTTTCAGGAAGCCAACTAGGCCGCGGCATTGGCCTCGGCCATGTAGGGGGCATTTCGTCATGCGGCTCCCTAAGATGCCCCGGTGTTTCCCTTTCGTACTTTTTTTCTGTGCTACTGGGCTTTGCCGCCCCACTTCCGCGCTTCTTATCCTGCGGAACCTACTCCGGGATGCGTTTTCCGCTGAACAGGGTGTTAAGGTCCAATCGTCCAGAGGTTCTTGAAGGCCATCGCGTGTAGCTCCTTTACGGCCGCTGTACACTAAAGTGTTTCTATGGGTTCTGAAAACCTATCGTCTGCGTAATGTCACGAGGGTTTCTTTTTTTTGGGGGGGGGGACAATGTTTCAGACCCAGAAAAGTAATTTCAGCTGGTGTTCAGTCTTTGCATGGTCATCTTGTCACATATGTACCCATTAATCAGTTTTGTTTGTGTTGTCACACGATGCAACACTGATCTTGCTGGCATCTTTTTCAGGCAGCGGAGTACATCCCCGAAAAGGTGAAAAAGGCAGAGAAGAAATTGGAGGAAAACCCATATGACCTTGACGCTTGGAGCATTCTGATTCGAGAAGCACAGGTTTAGTGACGCAGGATTGCATTTCCTTCTACCTGGGGTCAGGGGTGGGCCATGTGTTTCTGGGGGTGGGGGGCAGGGCGGCATATGATGGTCTCTACAAAAGGTGGGTGTGTCACACAGAATAGTCTGTGTGAAGAGTTAAATTGTGTAAATGCCCTCTGCTTTTTAGAACCAACCTATAGACAAAGCAAGGAAGACGTACGAGCGCCTTGTTGCCCAGTTCCCAAGTTCTGGCAGATTCTGGAAACTATACATTGAAGCTGAGGTCAATATATATTTTTTTCCCTATATTTTCAGTGTTGTGTGCATGGGTGTGTGTATCCTAACAGTATCAACAATGTGAATTTCACACTACTTTGACAAAATACAAAAAGGTTTTGGGTGATCAAGCCCTGAGGAGCTAAAGCTTAACCACCTCTTTCCACAGCAAATTGTAAATGTTTCTGGCATTCATCTGCCTATTTTACTGCTTTGCAGTTCATGGGGTCAAGTGCACAACAATGTTGCATGTTGGATCTGCAACAGCATTAAAACTATTTTAATAGTATTGGAGTGCTTTAGCCTTTATTCACTTGTCGTGTCAATTTATTGCCTCCTGTGTCATTTCTTTGAGGTTTTTTTTTTTTTTTTTTTAATTTTAGTAACCGTTTCAACTCCACATGTTTAGCTTTCAAAGTGTAATAGCCAACACTTCTGCAGTTGTCAAACACGGGTCTTTGCAGTTCCTTTGACAAGCTTGTTCTACTGTAGCACCTTCAGCATCTTTCTCAGTACAGCATACCCATGTACGTACCCACACAATGTAGTACTAATGTCAGTGTGCATTCTTGTCCTTATGACCAATTTAAAGCCTCCCTCCAACCAGCCCAACAACTAATAAGTCATGTTTACGAAACTCTTTTCCTTAAGTCGTGTATTCTCGGTTAATTCCTTTCTGACCTCTCACTTCTAGAGTGTGTGACAGTCATATATTTACTTAAACTCTTGAATTTGTGCCAGTCTCTTGTTAATGTAAAGTTGTGAAAGCATATCTGATAGCATAAACCATTGAAAAGCAACTGTTTGAGTGAATATTCCTCAGATACATTTACTGTTCGATTGGATTAAGTTATATTTGAAAAATTATTGGCAGTCTTTCTGAATGAATAATTACTACTGTTCTGCAGAAAGTAGAAGGAACCTGGAGATGTTATTGCTGGTCAGGAACTGAGATTACTATCTCTGCTCACCCACCTTAAGTTTTGATTGGATTTTGGTCATAAGACCTGCTTTGTTATAAATACAAAGACATTGTTACATTTAAACTACAAAGGTTAAATTTTAATGGTTAATTTAACTGTTGTATTTAATGTTTGCCTTGCCAAGTGTCTGATTGGGGATCATTTTAATTCCATATCAGATTTTGCTTTAAGTGTAATCCTTTATGCCAAATGTGCCTTGGTAAGTATACGAAAACTTCAAAGGCTTTACTGGACGTTACTGGACAATTAAGCTTATCTGCAAAGGTAAGGCAGGTTGCTTTTCTCTGCGTAGACTGCATGCTGGTGTTTTCATGACCCATGTTAATCTCATGGGGACCAGGAGAAAAGCAACTGGGCCAAGCTCTAGCAACAACTCACATTTTTTCCTGAGGGTTCTGAAATTTTTGATAGTTCATTATTTATTTTTTTGAGAATTTGTCATTGCTAAAATGATTCAAGAATGCTTGGAATACAATTGTTCTTGAAGATTAGTACACAAATTGCCCTTCCCTAAATTGTGTATTGTCTAACCCGAGTGCTGGTCGCTAGTATTTTTTTGTGTGGATAGCTGCTGTAGTTGGTACACATCTAAACCTGAATATTAAGAATGATTTAATGAAATTCATGGCTCTAAAAAGTTTCCGGGTTTGAGTTGACACTTTTACCACATCTTTATGGACAGGAGACATCTAAGCTTAAACGCCACAATAACCTTTTCAGGGCCTCGGAAGAGCTGTTTCCTAAAACACCAGAGGCCTGTACCGCTGATGCATATCTTTGCACATTTCCCTTTTAAATGTTGCGATATATGCTTGACTTTTAATACATTTTTTGCTACTTTTGATGTATATAAGCTTTGGTATTAGTTCTCGTCAAGGACTTTGTCATTCAGTTTAAATGTTTTGTTCTAATATAAATGTCAGACAACTCTCAATTTTGTGTAATCTGTACACAATACACTAGTAGTTAAATTGTTCCAATTTTACAAATCAAAATGGAATCTCTGCTCTGTCTAAAATGGACATGGATAGTTGGAGTTTAATTTTGAAAACTGATGTTAGTGTCTTATGGTTTTAAATGAGACTTATAGATTATGGTGAAAAAGAAGCATTTAAATCGAATTTAAATATTCAAATTTTACATTAGTGCATGTTGTTTTTGGTGGTGTCCCAATTCTGAAAAATGAGTGGCAATCACGTTCCCTTCAAACATGTCTAAGGTATACTTAAAGAATTACTTTGATTTCCCCTGGCAGAAATAACTTGATATGATGATTCCTGTTTTGGTAAATGATGTGCATGTATTTCTCTGAAACGATTAAATATTCAATATACCGTCACATGTGCTTCACGAGTTTGATCTCCATTAGGAGGATCTTCAGCGTTATCGGTTTGTCAGTGTATTTTTTGTGAACTTTTTGGTTTCTCAATTTAAAAACAACAATTTTTGCATCGTTTGTTAGTTTTAACAAGAACAAAACTTACCTTTTGAGTCTATTACATTTATTTACAGATTAAAGGATGGTGCCTTTATCCTCATTCATTCTATTCTGCATTTTTATGTGTGTAGTTGCGTCCTTAAGCTCTTGACTGCAATGTCAGTTTGACTTTGTCAAGTTCTTCGCACGCTGGGTTCTCCGCCTCATCAGTCTCCCGCCTTTTTGTGCTGTGGAGAAGCCCCACGTGTGCATGATGGGTTCTCTGCATTGTGCATGACTTTATGGAAACTTTTGTTAGAATGTTTTTTAAATTTATAGGTTTAGAAGAGAAGTTTCAAAGCTACACGTGAAATGAGTTGTATGCTTTACAGTGTTATCCGGGGTCCAATCCAGGCATTTTTTAATTGGCCAGTATTGGTATCCAAAGCCTGATCTATTTAATTTCCTGCATCCGCCTGATGTATATCAGTTGCGCAGATTGTGAGGTTACAGTAAGCCTGAGGCCCATGGCTTGAAACTACAAACCATTGATATTTCAGCCATGCATAAATTATTTAAACTGAAACCTAAAAGTAGCCGAACAGCTACCTGCCATGTTTGCAATGCCATCCTTTTGAGAGGAGGCAGCAAGAGAGTGTTTAATACAAGGAATCTTATTAGGTACTTGCAGATGGGTCATAAGGAAGAATACAGCAAAATCACAAGGTTTACTCTGATGAAGAATGCCTCTGTAAATATATCAGTGTCATTTAAATATTTATTAAAAGATCGGATTGGGACTTCCTATCTGCAGATATAAATATTAAATGCGTCAGATGAGGGTACCAAAAAAGTGCATTGGGACATCCCTAGTGTTTATCTAAAGTCTCAAAGTCGATGGACTCTAGACATGGACCTTGACTTGTACCTTCGCTGGTTTTTTTTTTTCTCCCTCCCCCCACTGAGCTGTAGTCTCATAAATCCCTTCACCAATACAACTCACTGTGTTCTGAGTATGGGAGCTTTTTGTTCTGTGTAGTCTTCTGGTTGCTACACATCCTTCTAAAGTGGGACTTCAGCTTTGGCAGATGCCAGACTTCCTATACCTCCATAAGAACACACACAGGGCCAGAATTATTGCGGGTCTGATTCTGAGTGTGTTGCAAGATGCACATGAAATTGATTTTCCACACTAACCACATTTTTTTTTTTGGTGCAGCAATATTCTGTGAAATTTGGGGATGTTTCAGAAATGCATTGTAGCCTTTTCTGCCATGTGGTTATCACCCAGGTAAATGTCTTCCTCAGCATCTTCCATACTTTTAATTGCGCCCCCCTTCTAACTTTGCTGCCTCTTTGAATTACTGCCAAGAAATGAAATTTGAATTATGACAGTGTAATAAAAAAATACCTCAATTCTGTACTTTGAATTATTGCATCTTGCTTTTTCTTATTGTGTATAGTGATAGTTTGTGGTGTGCAGTGTGTGTGTGTGTGTGTGTGTGTGTGTGTGTGCGCGTGTAGTGTGTGCGTGCAGTGTGTGTAGTGTGTGCGTGTAAGAATGATTGGAAGAGAACCCCACCCCCGAAACCCTGTAGTGATCCCTTCATGGTGACGAGAGCAGCAATTTTAAATTTCTCTTCTCTATTTGGATCTTGAAGTCCTGTTATGCATTTATGTGTCTCATGTTAAATGTAGGTGTTATAATTGCTGTGCTATTGTATAAAGCAGCCTGAAAAGCAATTGATGATGATTGCGATGTTTAAATGGCAGGATCACATGCTCTTCCATAACAGGAAGTGGAGTTCTGTGTGGTTGTCTTTGCATGAAACGGGGCAGCATTTACATAGCAAGACGTGGAGCTTCCCACTAAGTTGCTTCACAGGAGCAAGCAAATGATTGTCCTTTAACAAGGATGTCCGGCTTCTGTCTCTCCTGTACTACTGTAAGAGTCACCAACCCTCGCACTTGCCTGTACATATGTAGCTGCTCTGTTAAACGTAAAGTGCATAACTGGCTGTAAACATGTCTAAACATCGGCCAGTTGTTGTGAAGTAGTACGTTTTTTTTCTTGTAGCAATAATACTGACTGCGCTTTGCAATTTCTCTGATTTTATTTTTAAATTTCAAAAATAAAATTTCTTCCATATCAGTTTTTTTTTTTTTTTTTTTTTTTTTTTTTTTTTTTTTTAGATCTTACTGTTAATTTTCCCATATGTTACTTTACATTCTTAAAGAGGTATTTTAAGATGGATTATTCAGTATTTTGTTTTTTGAACATTTACATGTCCCATGGAAAAATACTAGCACTTGGCTTTTTCTAATAGTTTAGAAGTTTCCGCAAGTGTTTCAAGATGTGAGAACTTTTTCTGACATTTGTGTTCCTGACATGATTGGAAGAAATTCTCTTCTGGTTTTCTTTGCCTGCAGGGACTGACATTGTTTTTATCGGCAAATGTTTTCTCAAAGTTTTTTTTACATTATCTCATTCTGAGCACCAGGACTAGTGAAGAATAGATTTTTAATTTTATTATTTTAAGTTATTGGCTTTGGCGCACTCCAAGTGTTAGTTTTCTGACAAGCTTTGATTGTTTTGGTATAACATTCTTTGACAGGAATATGCTATTCAAAATATAAGGTAAAAAGTGCCCAGGAGCTTCCGGAGGAATACTTTTTTAGTTTCTAATACTCTTTATGTGCAAGTTTTAATGGTACTTGCATCCCATGTGAGGCATCTGCCTGTCCATGATAAGTGACATGGATGGATGGATGAAGGGATGTTGTAATGGTGATGGATTCTGGGTTATCACTTTTCATTTTGATTAGAATGTCGCTCTTGATGCTCTCAGGAGCTACAGGGAGCTATCATCATGTTTTAACTCGTGCTGTTTATTCTGGTAACTTATAGATTTGACTTCCTGGGGACCGTGGTTGCCTTGTGGGTAGTGGTGGGAATGAATGCTGGTGCACAAGGGACATTGCCAACTGTGAGCTGGGGGGCAGCATCTGGCACAGCATCTCGCAGCCGCTGAGCTCATCAAACCTTACAAATCTTTGCCTGCTCCCAGATCATTTGTGACCCTGTAATCATGCTGACACTGGTGCAGTTTCACAGGTCAGTGGTACACCATGAAAAACTGTGTGTGAATTATCTAATTTCAAACACCAATCTAACCAAAATACAGTAAATTATAACTAACATCTGGTTCGGCCCTTAAATAGTACATTTCCTCTTTTTCCTAAAGTAGCCTGCACAATGCAGAAAGCTCAGGGCTTTTACAAGTAAGGTGTATGTTGCAGTTTAAAACTACTTTACACAATACTGCAGCAGCTTGTGGCTCGTGTGAACATTTGTCGCTTTTTAATAACTATAAGGTTCCCATTTTCCTGAATGTGAAAACCACTTGCCAGAATAGTTTTCAGGTGGCCGGAAAGTTCAACTGCTTGTATTATTTGTGCAAGCTATCTTTTTATGTGCAGCAGTGAGTCCTTGAAAACTGAGGAGCATTGATATACTATCCTGGAATCTTGTCTTTTTAAGCAAAAAGCAATCTGTTCAGTTGTGGTGGTGGTGAACTGTTATGCTGCTCTTAGACATTACAGACATATTGTCCTTTCTTCGTGAAAACGTTTTTGCCCAGCACTGTGTGAACTTCACCTTGTTGATCTGAGTGTGTATGCGTGGGTGTGCGTGCATCGCTGGATGTGTATTCATTCTTTACACGTGTAATGACAGCATTAGCTTAGTGTATTAACACTTGATTTGCAATCTGTTCACAGATCAAGGCTAAAAACTATGACAAAGTTGAGAAGGTGAGTGGGATGCTTTTTGCGGATTAGCAGCAGGCTTTTCTGTGCTCTCAGTGTGTAGGATCACCAACACTCCCCTGCTGCTGCCCGTCGTGAAGGATTGTCCTGCATGGTCTGTAACCATCAGCAATCCGCAGAAGGCCCACAAAGTGGGGGGGGGGGGCGTGCGGTTGCCGGCACGCTTAGAAATGTCATCTGATACAGTCTCTGATCTTAAAAAGCAAACAATTTGCACACAGAAATATACGACAAATGTGTGTTATATTACATATTAAAAACCATCATTGTTTTACTAGGCAAAAGTAATACAGTTGATGAATGATGTTAGGGGCTTCTGTGGATCAAGACTAGGCTGACTCAGGATCAGTCCCCACTTCCTCACACTGGAACCTGCTGTTCTTGCGCAGATTTACATCTGGGGATATTCTGATGATTGTCAACAACTGCACATTCCACATCCCATCCGTTTAAAGTACAGTACTGGGCTCTTTACTGCAAGCCCATTTCTAAGCGGGAGTTTGGCGTTCCTGATTTTCAGACATTTGGAGTCCATGCATTCCATTATGAGCACAATCAATCATCTAGATCAAGTGGCTGCATGCATTGTTTCCCCAGATTAGGATTTAAGCAGTCATTTTTTTCTTGGAATACGTCTGTAGCCCAGCATGGTGGTTAATTTATTAATCTTGGAAAATGATATGGAGCCATTGGTGCCCCCCATTCCGGGTGCTCCTGCTCTGTCTGCTCTCTCCAGCGGCTGCTCTGAAATGGGCCTTGTTGTGCACCTTTCTCCACTTAGCTCTTTCAAAGATGCCTCATGAAAGTGCTGCACATCGATCTGTGGAAGTGCTACCTTTCATATGTCAGAGAGACCAAAGGCAAGCTGCCAAGTTACAAGTAAGATGGCCACTCTTTTCTGAGAATCCATGGTGCTCATTGTGTTCCTGTATACACAGTGTCAGATGTCTTTGTGTTAAATCAAATTCCATCGTTCCAGAGAAAAGATGGCACAAGCATACGATTTTGCCTTGGATAAGATCGGAATGGAAATCATGTCCTATCAGGTACCATAGTTATGGTCAGTTACGGTTATCTTCATGCCAAAATTCTATGTCGGATCTTAATTCTGCCCAATTTCTTGTCAGATATGGGTGGACTATATCAACTTCCTGAAAGGAGTGTAAGTAGGTTTTCAGTCATAGTTATGTAAAATGGCCAGTCTCTTCATGGTGATTGGAGGAAGAGCTGACAGTGTGCACCCCATATCCTCAGTGAGGCAGTGGGTTCATATGCAGAGAACCAGCGCATCACAGCTGTACGAAGAGTCTACCAGAGGGGCTGTGTCAACCCCATGATCAACATTGAGCAGCTCTGGAGGGACTACAGCAAGTATGAAGAGGTAGGGCCCCCTCTCTGAGTGGGCTGTTGGCTGCTATCTTGGGTCTGAGTAACACAGTACGTCCTAGATATTTTGTGAAGCCTAATTATTTGTATGAGGCTTTATTCTAGGTGGAGGAATTCATGATAGAATTTGTGGGAATGAATGTTTTGAAAATGTTTTGTTTTAGGGCATTAATGTGCATCTTGCCAAGAAAATGATTGAGGACCGTAGCCGAGATTATATGAATGCCAGGAGAGTGGCTAAAGTGAGTAGTCTTCTGGGTATTTTTTCAGTGATCATTTTAAAATATATGTGTAATTATCTGTTGTTGAGCATTGACTTTTCCTAGTGAAGTGGGCCTGTTTTATTACTGTTCTTAACCATGTGGCTATGAGCTGGTTTAAATTATCTTAATGTGACAGGCCACAAAAGTACATTTCTGGACTAATAATCCAGGAGTGGTGAACGGGGCTTTAAATGGTATTGAGGCCCATTACTCTGTGCATGCAGGAATATGAAACTGTGATGAAGGGTCTGGATAGGAACGCCCCATCAGTCCCCCCCCAGAACTCCCCCCAGGAAGCCCAACAGGTGGAGATGTGGAAGAAGTACATCCAGTGGGAGAAGAGCAACCCACTGCGTACTGAGGACCAGACACTCATTACCAAGAGGGGTAGGCTGCGTACTGAGGGCCAGACACTCATTACCAGGAGGGTTTGGCTGCGTACTGAGGGCCAGACACTCATTACCAGGAGGGTTTGGCTGCGTACTGAGGGCCAGACACGCATTACCAGGAGGGTTTGGCTGCGTACTGAGGGCCAGACACTCATTACCAGGAGGGTTTGGCTGCGTACTGAGGGCCAGACACGCATTACCAAGAGGGTTAAGTGAGTTTCAGACCGAACGCGCCATGCGCTGCGCTTTGCTCTGAAACCTATTATTTTCTATGGCTTGCGTGGCGGAAGAGCGGTTTCGCAGCGTGCCATTTGGTGGCCTTGTGCGCGCACCACGGTCAAAGTTGAAATTTGTTGAACTTTGACCGCTGTGCGCCATGACGCATTTTTGCGCGACCAATAGGATCAAAGCATCGAAGCGGTCTAGTGTTTGGTCTGCCCCTTTGAAACGCGCACACACACACACACAAAGCGGATATGGAGGAAAATCTACAACACGACATTATTGTCTTACTGGGACGTCGGGAGGAAGACAATATGTTGGAGAAAGATTTCTCTTGATATAGGCATGCCAGGTGTGTTTGCTTATTCTTGGCTGTATAAATGACTGAAATACCATGTGATAGCTACAGGCTATTTTAGGTTTATTAATTGAAATAATGAGGCGTGGTTTTCATAGGTACAGAAAGACTTCCCTGAAATGACCCTTTGGAGGTTGGGATGTCTTAAAACATATTTTCTCCACTTTAATAGAGCAAGCTTTTATGAGCTTTCTGGAGCCTTATGTCAGGGAGAGGGCCACCTCCTCCAATATGTCCCCATCCTCACAGAATGGACCCTCCAGTCCCCAGGTTACCGCAGCTCCTTTACCAGCCTGAATTCCCCAAGCTGCTCTCTGGATATGAGGGTCTCATGCACCCACAGCCTGTTCTTTCTTGGTGCTAACAGAGCTAGTGCTAGTGTTTTTGTTTTATACATTGTCGTGACTGACCGCGGGCCGGGACAACAACAAAACAGGAGAGTTTAGAAAACCACGCCTACTTACTGCGCTGAGCCCCGCGGCAAGCACAGCACGTTGAGCGCGCTCGCTGTTTTTTGAAAGGGAGTGCAAACCCCGCACGGCGCATGCTGCGTTCGGTCGGATACCTGCTTTAGGCTGCGTACTAAGGGCCAGACGCACATTACCAAGAGGGGTAGGATGTGTACTGAGGACCAGACGCACACTGCCAAGAGGGGTGCATTCTGTACCGAGGACCAGACACACACTGCCAAGAGGGGTGCGTTCTGTACCGAGGACCAGACACACACTGCCAAGAGGGGTGCGTTCTGTACCGAGGACCAAATCCTCACTGCCAAGAGGGGTGCGTTCTGTACAGAGGACCAAATCCTCACTGCTAAGAGGGGTGCGTTCTGTACCGAGGACCAGATCCTCACTGTCAAGAGGGGTGCGTTCTGTACAGAGGACCAAATCCTCACTGCCAAGAGGGGTGCGTTCTGTACAGAGGACCAGACACACACTGCCAAGAGGGGTGCGTTCTGTACAGAGGACCAGACACACACTGCCAAGAGGGGTGCGTTCTGTACAGAGGACCAGACACACACTGCCAAGAGGGGTGCGTTCTGTACAGAGGACCAGACACACACTGCCAAGAGGGGTGCGTTCTGTACAGAGGACCAGACACACACTGCCAAGAGTGGTACGTTCTGTACCGAGGACCAGACACACACTGCCAAGAGGGGTGCGTTCTGTACCGAGGACCAAATCCTCACTGCCAAGAGGGGTGCGTTCTGTACCGAGGACCAAATCCTCACTGCCAAGAGGGGTGCGTTCTGTACCGAGGACCAAATCCTCACTGCCAAGAGGGGTGCGTTCTGTACCGAGGACCAAATCCTCACTGCCAAGAGGGGTGCGTTCTGTACAGAGGACTAAATCCTCACTGCTAAGAGTGGTGCGTTCTGTACCGAGGACCAGACACACACTGCCAAGAGGGGTAGGCTATGTACCGCTGTTTCAAAACCTTATGGATGATACACTAATGTTAAGTTCATGTCTGTGTGCTGTCCTTAGCCAACTTTTTGTCATTTGGAAAAGGGGTATAAATGAGCTTGCATGTAGGTCAGAATAACATGAATTTTTATTAACCAATTATTTGAATGTGGATTTTTCTTCTTGAATCTTTCAATTTTTAAAGGTCCTTCAGCAAGCATGTTACAAGTTTCATACATAATAAAGATGTCAGTTCAGTGGGGTCAGCGATTTACTGTTGCTCTCACAACCATTGAAGTTGTAGAGTGACGCTCTATGGCACTCTACTCCCATTTGCCAGCAGTGAGATTTTAGGACTGAATGTGTGCTGTCATTAAAACCCTTGACTATTGCACTGTTTAGTGCTGCTTTGCACAAATGCGTGTTTATCACATGACCGTCACACACACTCATGAACATGTGAAATGCTGAAAAGCAGAGAAACCACAAAGTGTGTTTGCAAGCGACCCCCCTCCACATCTCTGTAAGTGGCTGCTTCTCCCACCCACAGTTATGTTTGCGTACGAGCAGTGCTTGCTGGTGCTGGGCCACCATCCTGACGTGTGGTATGAGGCGGCGCAGTACCTGGAGCAGTCCAGCAAGCTGCTGGCTGAGAAGGGGGTATGTGTTCCCCGTCAAGACTCTCTATGAGGCCACGCTTTATAGGTCAACTGTAAACGGGTGCATTGTCCCTTCCCACCCGCGCAGGACATGAACAATGCCAAACTGTTCAGCGACGAAGCCGCCAATATCTATGAGCGAGCCATCGGGAACCTGCTGAAGAAGAACATGCTGCTGTATTTCTCCTTTGCTGACTATGAGGAGGTGAGATTTATGCTCATGCCCAGCTGGGGGAATCTCTGTGTTCAAGCAAATGACTCTTTCCAGTTCAGCATATTCGCATGCATCCAGCTACTGACAGTCTGGTTATAAGGTGAAACTCTATTGAATGTAGTTGTAAGTACGTGAAGTAGAACTTTAGACCAAAATCATAATTATTTCTAAGGTTACTATATGATATGTGAGTTGCAATGATCCGAGCTTGCTTGTTGCGTAGTAACACTTGGTATACTATGTCTGTAACATTTCAGTGTTCTAGCTGGGTTATGTGTGTTTTTACCTGTTCGCCAAATGCCTTAACTGTACAACCATACGGTTATGAATAACAAATACCCCCCCCCCTCCCCCCCAGAGCCGGATGAAGTATGAGAAGGTGCACAGCATCTACAACCGCCTCTTATCCATAGAAGACATCGATCCAACATTGGTAAGATGCTTGACCAGGTCCTTCGGGTCATGCTTGTTATTTCACAGTCCTCTAGACACCTGGATAATCAATCACTAAAAGCAGGCCATTTATGGAAGGCCACATGATTGCTGGGTGGATTTCAAGATGTTAAAATGCCATTTTCCATCTCATCTGAAGACATTTAAAATCTTATATATTAGGACCTTCAGTGCCTCAGTGTAAATTAACTTTTTTTCATGGCAGGTTTACATTCAGTATATGAAGTTTGCAAGAAGAGCCGAGGGCATCAAATCAGGCCGGACGATCTTCAAGAAGGCGCGGGAGGACGCGAGGACACGGCACCACGTTTACGTGTCGGCCGCCCTCATGGAGTACTACTGCAGCAAGGTGATCATCTTTTGCAGGCCTGCCACCTCTGAGGGCCACCTGAGCAAGATGCCTCACGCCCCAGTCGTGGGGGCCTGGGTGAAGTAATTTTGTGCTGGGCTCAGGAAGGCCTGCTCTCACACTTCGCCTCTAGGGGCAATCACTGGAGTAAAACCACTAAAGGCTGGTTCATAGCACATCCACAGTAGGTTTGGACCAGCCCTTAAAAGTGGAATGGGTGGTGTGTATCCCCCCGGTAGCAGTCTCATAGTGTGGTAGAGTTCAGTCATAGGCTATAGTGGACCATTTCTTAGTGGTTTTCTGTTCCTCCCACTGTTTCATTCCTTACAATTTTGTGTTATACAGGACAAATCGGTGGCCTTTAAGATATTTGAGCTTGGCCTGAAGAAATATGGAGATGTTCCAGAGTACATACTGGCATACATTGATTACCTCTCTCACCTCAATGGTAAGTTCATCATCTTGGATCAGTCGTGATTGCTTCTGATCAGGTCCAGCATTCATGTCCGAAATTTGCACAGAGCTGGGTGTGTATATTTCATCTGGCATGGGCCCAGAACCTTGCCTTGCTCAGCTGATCATAGATCATTTTGCAGAAGGCTCTAATTTGTCAGAAAGGCTGTCACTTATGCTGGTGGGGACAGTAAATAACAGGGCTTCCTTCTCTGTAAGCTGGGATTGTACACAAAGAGCAGGAGGAGAGTAACACCAAGCGGAAAAGGCCTGGCATGTTAGACAACACGTTTATTTTTCCGTATCTTGATCCATCCCAACAGAGGACAACAACACAAGAGTTCTGTTTGAGAGGGTTTTAACATCTGGAAGTCTGTCACCCGAAAAGTCTGGGTAGGTGAAGCTTACAGCATGTCTGATAAATCTCTCACTGTCTGCTTTCAATACAGTGGTTAACTTAGCATCCCCTAGTGGTGCCCTGTTGAAACTGCATCTGATATCTGCTGTTTGTGTGTGTGTGTCGCAGGGAGGTTTGGGCCAGGTTCTTGGCCTTTGAAAGCAACATTGGTGATTTAGCAAGTATCTTGAAGGTGGAGAGAAGACGCTTCACAGCCTTTAAAGAGGAGTATGAAGGCAAGGAGACGGCGCTGCTCGTGGATAGATACAAGTTCATGGACCTCTATCCCTGCTCTGCCAGTGAGCTCAAAGCCCTGGGCTATAAGGTATAACCATTGTGCCCTGGGCCTCTGCCTGCAACCATCAGTCTGTCTCTGTGTCCTCAGTTTCACCATATAGGGTGTAATCATATGACTGTTGAGCTCTCTGTCTGTCCCTTGAATATTTAAAATATACATTGGTTCCAACCGCCTTTGAACATACCCTCTACATTTTCTTTTCCTCTCCTCAGGACGTATCTCGTGCCAAACTCGCATCTCTAATTCCGGAGGCGGTGGTAACGCCGTCTGTGCCGACACTGAAAGACGAGGCTGACCGAAAGCCTGAATACCCGAAACCCGACACTAATCAGATGATCCCCTTCCAGCCGCGCCACCTGGCCCGTGAGTCACCATGGAGTTAATGACCGAAGATGCGTGGTTTCATTTCCCAGGGCTCTCAGGCAGACCTGCTGTAACATCATACCTCTGCCCTGCATGTAGCACCAGGATTGCACCCTGTTCCAGGAGGTGTCTTCCCTGTGCCCCCTGCTGCTGTTATCCTCATGAAACTGCTGCCCCCGCCCATCTGCTTTACGGTCAGAAATGACACCTTCCTCCTCTCGTGCTAAATGCTGTGGATGCCGGGCCAGTAGATTTACATGCCGATTTCTTCTGCACAGGGTCCCTTTGTGCAGGTAGATGAGCTTATGGAGTCCTTCCGAAGATGCACACTTCCAGACAGTGAGTTTGATTGTTCACATCTATTTGTTCACATCTATCTGAACAGTTACTGGGTACAACAATGCATGAGTTTGCAGAAACAGGCACACAGAACTGCTACCTAAGTGAGATATTAAAGCATTACTCTAACTTCACTGTTATATTCTCTTCATGTATAATACAAAACAAGATCTGAGCCAAAGATTTTGAAAGGGCTGGTTTGCTCATCTTTGGTCTCAACATTTGTCACTTTAAATCGTATGACACTGCATCCTGCTGTTAGAGCCAGTGTTTAACCCAAATTTCCTTTGTGCTTCAGAGAAGCAGGTTTTGCCCTTTTTTGGGTTATGTACTACTATGTGACTGCAACAGTCCTACTGAGTAACTCTGGAAATGCCCTAAAACTGCCCTCCATTGAGGTGTTACATGGGCTGTGTTTACCCACGGTGCCCTAACACTGCCTCTGTTCTGCCCAGCAGTGGAAGCCGCCGTGGAGATCATCACAGGGAGGCAACCAGAGCTCGCCGGCGAGGGAAACGGCCCTGTGGAGAGCAACGCCATCGCTAGCAAGGCCCTGAAGAGGCCCAACGCCGACTCGGACGAGGAGGAGGACAAGGGCACTGCCGCACCCCCTGTGCACGACATCTACCGGGCGCGGCAGCAAAAAAGGATCCGGTAAGCTGGAGGGCGGGGCGCCCTGGACCCAGCTCACCCCACGGGATTTGAGTAGCTGTTCAAGACCCAGCCATCATCTGGCACAAGGGCAGGCCGCTGAGAGGGACCATCAGCAGCGTCTGGTGCCGCCCGAGCCGGAAGCCTGGCATCTCATAGATCAGTTTTTCCCAATCCAGTCCTCGGGGACCCACAGCCAGTCTACGTTTTTGGTCTCTCTGTGCTCCCTGCCAGACGGTCCACATTTTTGCTACCAAGAGCTAGGAGGGAGCAAAAACGTGGACTGGCTGTGGGTCCCCGAGGACCATCTTGTGAAACACTGTCATAGATGAAGATTACTTGACAAGGACATTTCAGAGTCTGTATGCTATTCTTTGCATCGAGCTTTTTTATTTTATTTTTTTTAACAGTTTCTTTTTAAAAAGACAGTGGCTTATTCTGTACAAATTTTTAAAATCACACACCTTGGTTTACACCGCATTGGCCATCTCTGTGTAGTTCTGAAGCTGGTGGCAAGGTTGATTCTTTCCTGTGAAATGGAGTAAACTCAGTTCCTTCCAATAAAAAAGGGAAAAAACCTCAGTGTGGATGCATGTTTTTATTTTTTTCCGTTGGTTTAAAAGCCACATTCGTATTACTCAGGCAAGCACTCCAGGCAGTGTCCATACAGTAAGAAACAGCAATGTACCCTCACCTACATTGTAGATAAACAATATAAAACATACAATAAACCTCGGGATAGCATTGGGCAACGTGCAAAATAATGTGCAAAAGTTATACAAATCAAAACTGGCACATGATGCCCACGTAAACACATCATTTAAACATATTTTCATATTACACAGGGCTCAGTGAAATAATTCTGAACTTGACATACAATCCACTGTCAAATTGCCAATACATTTTAGATGGTTGGTGAAAACTTCATAGTAGTAACTTAAATGTATAATTTTACCAAAACCTCTGAATCCTTGTGCTCACCTGTTTTTTTCTTATTCTTCAAGGTTTCATCACTAATTTTATAAATCATTTTATACCATAAGCTTTATATGACACTGAGATGGAGGTTTTTTCTTCCCTGAATGATTATCAGTGAAGTGAGTGCATCTGTATTGACACTGTTACCCTTCGTTATTAGATCACAGGATTCGAAACAATCCTCTCCAAATTAGCAGCTAAACCACCAAAGCAGTTGTTCCACCAAAGTAAATATGTAACCAAATGACAGTGTTTGTTTGTGTACCAGGATAAATGCCAACAGACTTAGTTCAGATGATGTGCATAACTAATCCAATCCTGAACTTGGTAACGTACGAAGCCCAAGTCCACACCACTGATGGTGTTCTGGACACGGATCAAATACATCCGCCAGCCTTATATGATGCAGAAACCGGGATCACCAAGTTAAATTCTTTTTGTTAGTTCATACATTCTAATTAGAATACGGCACCACATTGCTGCTATAACTACATTAAAAAGCTTATAAATGTGTTAAAATAGCTTAACACCAGAAACATGGTCTAACTTTAGTAAGAACTATTGGGAGTGCTGCACTCTGTATTAAGCTGCTGTTTTATCTCTTTAGTAACAGTGGCGTTTTAATGTAGTTGCTGATTGGCAATTCTCAGATGCTGACACTGATCCATGCCACTTAGCCTATTGAGGTCCCCGTCCTCGCTGCCTCTTCCAAGACATCCTGCAGGATCTTCTGGTAATATGGGGCAAACACCAGCTTGTTGTAGTTGACCAGGTGGCTGAGCTTGACTGCAATCCCTTCCAGCTCCTTTTGAATTGGTGCCAAGCCCCCAGGGAGGGGTGGCGTAGACCTTTGAGAACTGGATTCCAGAAATCCCAGCAGGAAAGTGTAGATACGTGAGTCTGGCACAGGGGAATGTTTAAATATATTATATATGTAACATTTGTAATGGTTAAATCATTGGTATTAACGCTACCTCTCATTAAATATTTATATTGTATTACTACTACAGTAACACCTTGTAATAAGACTACCCTTATAAAGGGTTTATGAATGGTTTATAATAAAGTTAATTAGGTTGTAGCACTTTATAAATCATTAATAGACAATTATAAACAGTTTTTTTCATTATTATTATTATTGAGTTACTACCATTTACAAGTGGCAACAGGGACCCTTATTGTAAAGGGTTACTACTACTCCTACTGCAGTAATCACCAGAATAAAAATGTACCGATAAGTTTGCGAATGGAGTTGTCTGGACATCGGACTGCAGTGATCTGACCCTTCAGGGCACGCTGGCCATCAGGGGAGAGTGGAGAGTAGCCATGCTGGACCAGACAGCTCGCAACCTCTGCGCACATTTTCTCTGCTATGGTGGAAAAGACCTCCTCGGCATCAAAGGAGCTGGAGAGAGACATATTTAAACAAATATGTCCATTAAATATAAACACACCTTAAAAGGGAGTAAAAACGCAATACTGAACAAGTTTAAAAATCCAGGAAGATAGAGTCTAATTAATAAGACTACCACTAGGGGGCAGCTGCTTTGTGTGAATTATTTTTAACCAAATCCAGGAACACTGAAATGACTGAACGCTGGTGGCCTAGTAAGCTATTTTTTCACTATTGTCTCACTATGGTATGACATTTTTATGAAATACTTATGTAATACCAAAACAGATAGCTAATCCTTTGGGTTTCTTGCTGTTGGACCCTTTTGAAATATTAACTGGATTTCTTAAGTCAAATAAGCTGTTGCGTATGTGAGTGCAATCATACTGCAGCTGGCTGACAATGAGAGGCAGCCTGCGTCTTAAGCTGCTTTTCACCCTCAGGATCCCGAAGACAGCTGCCAAGCTGATCAAATTTCCAGATATGATGATAACTGATATATTTTATAACTCAACATGACACACCCAGTCTAACAGAGCATCTGTTTTATGAATTCTTTGTTTCTGACTTGGTTCACTTGGTGTTTCGGCTTTGCTCTTACGGAGAGTGCATTGCCGCCAGCAGCACTAGGGCGGCGCTCTTCAGCCGCCTCATGAGGTCGGGCAGGCCCGTCAAAGCGGCGCCAGTACTGTTGTAGACGACGAGCAGCACTGCCGCTGTCACGCCCAGCTGCTCCAGCTCCAGCTGCATCTCCTGAAAGCGACTCTGGTCCATCAGGAGGGTCTGTAACCCACACAGGGTGGGTGGGAGGGAATCATCTTCTGTAATTTCCTGATTACATGATATGATGCAACACTCAACAAATACACATAAACATGTAGCTTAGCCAAAAAATACTTGTACGAGTTTTGTACAAAGGACCTAACAATAGAATACTGTGGCTAAGCTTGATCTCTAATTAGACACCTTGTATGAGTCAAACTTGCCACGTATTGACAAGGAAAGTGCAAAAGCCTCTCTGTTTGTTTCCTTATTACAATTTCAACTGTTTATAATAGCAAACCAGAGTTTACTAGCTTGGTATCTGGAATGTGCTTGCATCCCTATTTCACAAATCTCTTACATCAAATATGGCTTCTTGATCTTTGACCTCATCATCCTCCTTAGAGTTTCCTTTTGAGGCACCAAACATACACACACAAACTCCAAAGCCTGCACTACAGTGTAACCAGAACACTTAAATGGACCCTGATTCCCGCTATCTCTGGCCTGTCGCGTACCTCAGGGAAGGGCGCTGCGGTGTGGTCCCATTTCAGCAAACGCAGGTAAGCGTGATTATGTAGGCTGAAGGGAGACAGCACAGAGGATCTGGGGGCAGCAGCCTCCACCCCAGGGACCTGCTCCTCCCACCTGCAGTTAAGCAGAACTTTGGCTGTGTCCTGCAGCCACTTCTGGGTGAAATCGAGGGCATCTGAAAAGAGCAACATACTTCATGGGTAATTCCAGGAATCTGCACAACACTGGTGCAAAACAACTGTTTACTGTGGTAACACAATCACAATGGAAGTCACTGCCAAATACTTTACTTTCTAGATTAAATATTTTGAAAATATTACACGAGTTTAGAACCAATGGCTTAGTGGGTCAATAACAGCTGGACAGCAGCATTTTGCATTCTGATTGTAATTTTTCACGTCTGAAAAGACGCAACGACTGACAAAAAGCAGAAGTTCCTCACTAGGCTGTTTATCGAGGAACTCCTGGAATTTTTTCCGCTCATACTCGACTGACTGCTGCATGAGGTGTGGCCGGATGCTGCTGACGGCAAAATTGGCCATGTCGATCTTCATCAGGTCCAGCACTTGGAAAATGGCCCTGTGTTGCCAACCGCAAAATGACCATCCAATCACATCTTACACATCACACAAATCTTATAACATTCATATATTGCAGCGGTAAGAAGAAAAGTGATGATGCTGTATATTTCAATGTTCTTGCACATACTCATGACCGCAAGTCTATCTATCTTTCTATTTTCCACACAGTTCATCCATCCATGTGTCTAGGAACACAGTAACAAAAATCCATAAGGTAAGTTTTATTAGAGCATTAAATACTCTAATAGTTTAAGATGGCCAGGGAGATTAAAAACACACATAAAGCATCAGGAGGAACTGCTCATGCTGTGACAGTCATTCTTGTGATGTTGACATACCTGAACAGGGGCACAATGCCAGTGATGGCCTGCAGTTTCTGAATCTCGTCATCTCGAGATGGGGCGCACAACATGCCCATCATGCCAATGACGAACTCAGCCACCTTGTTGATGTCCAGGGCACCTTTCTCAGCCTGCTGCTGGATCAGGCCCAGGTCGAGTCCCTCCTCGATCTGGTTCCGCAGGCGTCGATGTCCTGGCAGCAGGAAGGACAGCAGCGTCTGTGAACGGTGGATGGTGGGTAAAGGTGTTGGGTGAGAGGGGAGGTCACCTGGATTTGGGTACAGAGATAGAGACGGAAAAGGTTCCTGCTCGCTGACCACAGTGCCTGGCCCTTCAACACCGCAACCTATACGTGTAACTGGATGTTCTGAGGAGCACCCAAGGTGAGTCGCCTTACTTACAGGTACACCGGGGGGTGAAATCTGAGCGTTTAACTTATAGCTTTTCTAAATGGGGAGAAGATGCCAGATTTTGCCTACCAACCAAGCACATTTGCACTAACAGCCTGTGGATGCCCTCATTCAGAGTCAGGATTAGCCCTAACCCGCCCATTCTTTCTCCAGGCTTCCAGGTCACCCATTAAGGACGGTAAAACAGATGCCATTATCTCTATACAAAAAAAATCTGTTTATTTTCCTTTGTCTTTGTAATACTGCCACAATACTTTCACTTTTATTTAGTTCCCTCTACTTTTAACCTACTGCTTTTAATTTATTCAAAAAATTGCACTCTTATTTAGATACTACTGTTGCATTTTATTATTATTTATTACATTGAATGATCTCTGTGTATGATAATGTGCTATATTAACTTGTGTTGCCAATCATAATGACTATAATATAGGATGCTGGAGGACAGTGTACCTCCTTGATCTCTCCCAGAAGCTTGATGGCGTGGTCATACATCGGCGGGTCCTCCTTCAGCTGAGCTTCCAGGCAGTCCCAGAATGCTCTGTGCATTATGTCCTTCACTCTCTTCTGCAAACTAATGGGAGACTTTATTGTCCATAGATATCATTCGGCATCAGATGCCACAGCAAAAGTAAAGAATTTTAAATACATACATAGCAGAACTTGTGGTGGCAGAAACTATAATCGCTAAATGTTTATCATTCACCTGTATTATTTAAATGATAACTAAAGCCTAATAACTAAAGCCTACTTGAAATATTTCTTCATGCAGAACATTTCTGACCCCTTCTGGTGTCTCCAGACCTTACCTGCCCTCTGCAGGCTGTACAGGCTTCACCTGAAAGCTGCCATTCACCACGATCTCATGGGCGAGGGCCAGGTTGGTGACGCCCTTAGCAGTTTCCATTAACTCCTCTACCGACACGAAGCGGGGGGGGCTGGCTGTGAGGGACACACAGGCATCACATCAGATGAACACTGAGCCACAGACAGGAACAGGAGGTGGAGGAGGTGAAGGAGACCACACCACATGGATCAAGAACCTCTGATGTGCGATACGCACTATGGAAATAGTTTCATTCTGGCTACTCTTCTGCCAGGTCTGTAATGCACAACAGTTTCAGACAACAGTTAAGCTGCGATAGGTAATAAAACATGTGATACGGTATGTGAGAGTACGGCTTACAGTGCGGCGTGCTCTGGCGGTCCCTCTTTCTGAGGGACTGCTCAGTCGGCTCGTGGGCATCAGCGCCCCCCACAGCCTGGCCAGAGTCTTTCTGCTGCTCTTCTTCACTGGGCTTATCAGTGGAGTTCGGCATGCTTGTCTTCTGCCAAAGAATGCTGTTGACAAAACTGAAGAAAACACATGGTCCTTCTACAGCTGATCAATGTATATTGGTGTTTATGGTATCAGATTATTACACTGTCATACATATGCAAATACAACATCACTATAATAATAAATTTCGAAACAGTACAATTTGTATCACTGCCTGTAGTTACACACACTATTTGGCATCTCCAGCGTGATATTACACAACTGAGTTTTTGTATATGCTTCATAAGCTACTTACCTTACAAATATTGTTATACTACAGGAAAGTAGTTAAATCCATCCATCACCGTAACCGGTTAATCCCAACTGGGGTCGCAGGGGTACCGGAGCCTATTCCAGAAACAGCCACACACACACTCACACAGCCACACGCACACAGCCACACACACACTCACACAGTCACATGGACACTCACACAGCCACACACACACTCACACAGCCACACGCACACAGTCACACACACACTTACATAGCCACATACACACTCACACATACACTCACACACACACTCAACCACACATACACTCACGCAGCCACATGCACACTCACACATACACTCAGACAGCCGGGCGCACACTCACACAGTCACACTCACACAGCCGGGCGCACACTTACACAGCCGGGCGCACACTCACACACACAGCCACACGTACACAGTCGGGCACACATTCACACAAACACACACACACACACACACACACTCACAAAGCCGTGTACACTCACACAGCCACACGCACACTCACACAATTACGGGGCCAAGTTAGATTCGCCAATTTACCTATCGTGCATACTTTTGGACTGTGGGAGGAAACCGGAGCCTCCAGCGGAAACCCACGCGACCCCGGTTGGGATTAAGCGATAACGGTGATGGATGGGAAGTAGCTATAACGTTCCCTATATTTATCATTAACAAAATAAGCAAGCAGTTTCATGTTCTATGTGTAGCATTCATTACCATAACCATTATTAATATCGTTAAGGCATCTATCACACTTTTATAATGGAAAATTTATAACCCTGTAAGGATATTCCTTTTTAATCACTTGTGAGAAAGTGCTGGATATGATGGACCGATGGAACATAATATATATATCCGGTGCCTTCATGAAGTATGATGAATCCCTCAGTGAAAAAGAGCTTCGCTTGACCATACGAGAGCCAAGTCGCCCATTTACCTTTACTCACCTTTAAATTTGGGAGCGTGATTCAATAATATCCACGCCTATAGTCAGCAAGACTGATGACTGGATGCCTGCGGATTTCAGCGGCAGAAACGCCTCACAGCCGCCGACAGCGATCAATCGTTAGCGGTCAAATTATGGTAGAGGACTTTATAGGTATCCATGTGCCCTTTGCCACAATATAGCCTAAAGCATTAAATATATGCATAGCATCGCACTCCTTCATATGTTCTACATGCTGCCATTTCTGTTTACGGAAGTGATCAGTTTGACTCATGTAGTTTGCTTGGGGTCTCGGTTCTGCTTGAAACGAAGGCTGAACTACAACTACCAGAGGGCAGCTGACCGTCCGGACAGATTTCCGCTCATCGCAGGGATAACGGCGTGGCCAGGAATCTTCAGAGTGGAAGTGGAGGACGCCTGCAGTGATTAATGTAAACTCCCAGTTTCATTGCACTTAGGTCATCTGGACACAGCCATTATCCTACAAATTAGGAGATGAATATTTACCATCTCGGCATGTAAAGATCTCGGACAGGCTCTTCAGATAAAATGTCAGCACAAATTTATAAACGCGAAAAATTAGCAATTACCGGGAGTAATTAGAATTGAATAGTATTAGGACATTGTCAAACTCAGTTTTAAAATTTTAATCTACATGTGCCGTATGTGCTACACAACTGTGTATTGATTTATATACAATCACTTTTCATAATTTGATACTAAACTTGATAACTTGTCCAAATCAATCTACACTTGTGTGGAACCGAATGAGATACAGGGTATGTATGAGCAAAGCAGGAAAACAGTTAAGTATGGATACAGCAACTATAAAATACCATACATTCTGTATGTTCAGTTTTTCGGATCCTCACAAATTTTAGTGCTTTAAACATGTACAGTATTCATTTACACAGATACACCACTATAAAACATTTTATTTAGATATAAATTTACACATTGACAAAAACAGTTTATATATACACACACACACACACACACACACACACACTACTTTGTACAACATATACACCAGTAAATTTAAGTTACACATTGACAGCTGAACTTGTGATTTCAAAATACTGCATGAAAATCTGAGGATGGCCTTTGTAAAACTGCCCAAGCAAACGTTTTTTCTCCTTTGTGGAATGCATTGGGTTCTCGTGAATAGTCCTGAGTAATGCCCATAGCTCCTCCTTTGTAGTTTTCTGAACATTTTCTGTGTAAGTTTTGCTTGAGACTCGCTGACAAAATGCAGAACCTGTAGGTACAAAGATATATATCATTTAATACAGGTTGTCGACAAGGCACAATGTTCTATGCAAATGTGACATACCGGTTACTGAATCTGTATCCTTTCCTTGTAGAAGGCTTGCAAGCTTTTCACTAACCAGCTTGTGCAATGATCCGGGTATCTGTTAGGAAGCAAAGCTAATCATAAATGTATGAAAACACGACCCCTTCAGAAAGGACCATAGGTGGGGTTTTTTTTATTCCATTGCAATGTAGCTAGTCTTTGAAATGAACAAAAGGGTGTCAATATACACATCAAGAGCAGGAAATGAGCTCAGAGCTCATGATTTACTGGAAGAGTAAACATGAAAAAGGGAGGGGAGGGGGGGCAATATGCCCTTCAAATCATTCAAGGTCAAGCCCATTATTTGATTTGGAATCTGCTTGCTACCCAGTGTAAACAATCTCTGCTCCCTGACTGAGCAAATCCTCTGGCTGCATAACCAGATACGAGAGGGGGCTTGTGGAGTTCATGTGAATAAAGTACCTTGAACAAATCACAATGATTGTCAAGCATGAAGAGCAGAAGCAGATCCACCTTTCCCTTTGCTAGGTTTTTGTGGTTGATGACTGCCCTGGAAAATGCCCGTTTCACCGCCATCCTGTTCTCGATCTAGAAAATACAACCAAATTACACCGAATAATTCTGGGAACAGTCTGCTGAAAATATTACATTAACCAGGTGTTTAAATATTTCGGTAGAGAGACCCTTCTACAGGTGAGGAATGACGCACATCACAAGGAGGTCAATAGTGGTGGGATTCTGAAGCGAGCCCACGTCGACGTGTTAACCAGGATTCACACTGGATGTGCAGCCTCACCTCCCTGTGCAGTCGGACTTCAGCTGGGTCTGCAGCTGCAGCCATGAAACACAGCAGTCTACGCAGCTCCTCACGGTTGCGTTCGTTGAGGAGCTTCAAGCACAGCTGTAGGGCCTCCAGCGCTTGCTCCAGCTTCCCATTCACTGTCGAAAAACAAGCCAAAAAGCAGAGGTGGAGATTTCAGGTCCAGAGAGTACAAATCCAGACCAAGATTTTATTTCAACCAACTAGTTGAGTACCTTGACTGATTCTTTATACTCAATTGGTTAGTTGAAACAAAATCTTAATCTGGATTTGTACTCTCTGGACCTGAAATCTCTACCTCTGCTGAAATGAACGGCAGCCATGTCAGCTACAGAACTCTAGATGTGTGGGTCAAACTCCTTTGCACACAGCAGCCACGTTACAGCCACGAGCTGAAGAATTAAACGAAAAGCAAATGACCCAGCGCAGAATTCCAAGCCAGGGATCAACTTTGATAAAAAAATTTTTACCAACAATTCTACCTGAGCTTCTAATAAATGCCCAGTGTGAACAGTATTGGAGCAGGAACTACACAACATTTAAAGGAAAAATAAAATTAAAAATAAAAAGTTAAAAAAAATATAAAAATAAGACCCTGTTCAGTCAGCGGAAAGTGCAAAACAGAGCACTCTGGGATTATGGTGTGGTATGACGCTAGCTAAAATGTTCCTGGAACAGAAAGGACTAGACCCAGTGACCAAATTTGATAGCAGATTTAAAGCCATTTCCGTAATGGTACGGGAGTAGCCGAAATTCTAATGCATGCAAATCACGATGCCAGATCGGGAAATCACCAAAATTCCACCATTTTAAAAAGCAGTACAACGTTTAATGTTCAGTGTTAATTCACATGACTTGTTAGGTTACAGGTTATCAGTGGGGTTGTGACAGTTGAGTAGGCACATGCCTACCCAATATTTAGTAAAAATGCATCTCTCAACCCCTCCTATGTCTCGCCATTCCTGACATGTACTGATAACTCTACACATCGGGTTGTTGCATTGTGACATTCACAGCATCTCAGAGGCAGTAAACAAGGTTAACTTGACATGTTTGAACGTATAGGCTACACAAAGTTCTTATGTCGTGTGTAGTTCTGAAATGGTGCCTATTCACAAATTTGGTTTGTGCAACGCCGTACAGGTTACACCTCCTGTTTAAGTGAAGCAGCCCTTTTGTTCGTCACTGCATCAAGCCTAGAGCAGCATCTTCTCAAGCTTGCTTTGTCGATCGACTTTATGCTCTTAAATACTTTGCAATTTGTAACAGCCCTCATTTAATTGTTTTAGGCTAGATAACACAGGTAATTCCTTTTTTAAAAAAATATTTTTTTGTCCATTTCACTTATTTCCCCAAAATAGTTAACAATATTATTCAAAACAGAATTGCAATGAACCACAAATAAAATGATGGTAGATCTCATGCAGTACAACTAAATCTTAAACACACCCCAAACACCAACCCTCCTGAAGATGGACTCCTCGTGAAGACCCCTCAGAGAAAGACCCCCTTACCCAGCAGGTCTGCAACACCAGTATGGATATCAAAGAGACGGTTGGTGAGTAGGGGCGGCTGCTGTGGGTGGTCATAGTGCTTGGCAAGGACGTCAAACAGGAGCCGCTTGCACTGCTGGGTGTCGTCCGAACATCTGGGCAGACCACAGCTCACCTCCACCACCAGCCGGTCAGGCAGGAACTCCAGACAGTTGACGGCAGCCGAAAGCCAGCGGTCTGCCCTGTGGAAGAGGGCGAACTCCAGTACTGAGACGACAAAATAATCACAAGGCTGAAGGGTCTAACAATGGCACGTAGCAGAGAGCGAAGACAGCAACAACATTGCGGACACTGGATTCAGTAGCCATGGTGCAGTTTATGGGTTACAGTGTCAACTGCGGAATTCAAATATGTGGAGGAGCGGATGAAAATGACCATGTGCACTTAATGAACATGAACAAACTTCAGTCCAGTATGAAAACCTTGCACTGAAACTACCCATAATGCTACCGATGGGTTACAGAATGGAATCAAACTGGCACGTACTGAGAGTCACTGAAAGCCTTCAGGATCTCCCGATCCAAGTAGTTGCTGGTATGCAACAGGTCGGGGTCACTGTCCATGCTGTGAAGTTGGGGCTGGGGGCCTGACTTGCTTTCCAACAAACTATCCAGAAGGGGGAGCTCTATCAGCTGCAGTAACCGCAGGATTGTCTGCTCCTGCCACACTTCGTTCACCACTGGGGTGGGGGGGGGGGGGGGGGGGAATAGGGTGGATAGAAATCCTGACCATTATGCCACAAGGTCACCAGGAACACTTTCACATGCTATCAAGCAGATAACCAACATGCAGCACAAAGCCAGAAAAGAGCTCAACATTAAGAAGTGACCAGAATGCAATAAATGAATAGAGTTAATTTGGTATTTAAAAAGGCACAACAAACAGAAGAGGCATAGGATGAAATTACAGTTTGTGTCAATGGTGTTTTAGATACTTATAAGCTCCAGTTAAGAGAAACACTCACATGGCTGAGATAATTCTGGGTTCATAATGTGCGCCGTATTGTTCGGATTCAGGTTTAAGTTTCCCAAGAGCTCCTCAAAAGACTTGTCAGTTTTGACAGGCGTGGCGTTTGAATATAATGATTCGTCTGACCTGGTGATTCAAGAGAACATACACAAGTCTGGGTGTCATATAGCCACTGATCATCTCGCCCAGGTACCATTACAAACTGAAATTCATTTCTTGCTCCTAGCGGGCTGGTGTATACAATTACCTAGCTGAAATACTAGAGCTATGCAGAGTAAAGCCCCAATCGTGTGTGACTTGACTTCGAGTCTATATCAAACATGCATGTAAAATCTAATAACCAGAATAAATAATTGTTAAAAAATTAAATTTAAAATAAAAGCAAAAAAAATATCATACCGTCCAGAGGCAGTAGTGCACACCGATTTCTGCAAACTGGAAGAACAATGACTGTTCGTGGAGGTTTGCGTGTTCAGAAACCTATACAGACTGCAGCTGCTGTCCTCAAACGTCATCTGCTTCTTCTCCTTGCCAAAGCCTCGGTTGCCCACCGCTTCAAACACCTTGCAGTCCATCAGAGCTTGGCACACTCGGACCACCTTGGCCCGGGGAATCTCGGCATCTCCAAAGAACTTGCTCTGGATGAGGTGAGCCAGGATGACGTCCACGGCTTCCGAGCCCAGGAAGCAGTCATTGTGGAACTTGAGGTTGTGTCGCCTCCGCTTGACCTCCACGTTTGCCTGCAGGTTGGTGATGATGCTGCTCCAGATAAATGTCGCACGGAATGGCTTGTTGGCCATCCCGTGATCTTCTAGAGAGAGTTACAAATGAACGGTAAAGAGCCACATACGGTTTGACTGTCTTACTTTGACACCAATGAGTACTACACACACAAAACATCCACCATTTTCAATGTTTTGAACATTTTCAAGGAAAGCAAAGAACAGCCTGGGTTCCAAGCCCAAAGTAAAGAATATTCCAAGCCAAAACCAACTCCTCCCATGTCCGATGAGTGCACTAGAAGGCCTTTGCAGGTCCTGCAGCCTGCTCCATCATAAGAACCACCGAAATACAGTACAATGACGAGTCTGTAGCAATGTCTCTGTGGCTTTGCTCGTGTTCCTCAAGGCAGCTCACAGAACAGACACTCGCTACAGATTCAGACATCATTAAACCCACCCCGTTTTGTACAGCCCTACAATGGATGGCCCCAGTTCAAGTTCATAACATCTACCCACTTGATCAGAGCTTTGCTCTGTCAGTCCTGGGTGGGTGGTGGTTATAATACAAGGGAGGAGAGGGTTTAACTATTTGTATACTTTATATTTGGAGTAAAACGTAGACAGACCTATGTTGACATCGAACAGGGAGGAGGTACTGAATATTATGCGAGATAAATCAGGACATCAGTAAATGCTTGTATACCAGGATAAGGAAGAGAAATTATCAAGATTAAATTTAATTAGCAAAGTAGGGTGAAGCGCGTCACTGGCATTTCCTTCATCCTGGCTAAAAATTCGCTGTACAATATTAGCATATACAAGTGCGTACACTCACCAACTCCAATGAATACGGATGCAGCTTACAACTATTAAAACAATGTCAGCTCATCTACATTCCAAATACTTTCTTGATCCCCGGGGAAATTCTGTCAAATCTGAATGACCAGCCAGTTCAACAAGCAACCATGAAATATAACGACGAATATCATTTTTAAAAAGTTGTAATTTCCAAATTGGCAATTAAAATTAAGCTTCAGAGCAGGTCTTCTCCCGGCTGCCCGGACCGAGGGATTTAACTCAGCCAGCCGGGATTTAAACGCTCATTCAGAGGTAACAACGCGCGGTTTGTTTGCACAACTACGGGTAAATAACCGCAAAGGGAGCGAAACTGACTTCACCGTAATCCCATAAGCGTCCGGAGTCCGTGTGAAACGCTTAGGCTTTAAGAACCGTCGCACTTTTCGGTCACTTTGTAACGGCACTTACCTGCCGCTTTAATGTCGCGTCCGTGTGAAATATATAAACGCTGCGTTTCATCAAGTGAAACCACTCAGGTCATTTTCCCTGTAACCTACAGGACTTTGCCGTCTGCAGAATTCGCTGCTTTATGGTTCTAGTTGCGGCTAGGGTGGGTTAATGGTTTAGGGTTATGATGGGCTGGTTGACTAACGCTACTTTCTACGCTGGCCGCGCTCCGGTCGGACCGGTTTGGTATCTTATCATGGAAACGCCACAGTGCTCGTGGGAAACACGTTCCGCACATAACGCTTAAATAGAAATGATCAACACGAGTTGTTTTTTTCCACACTATAAAATATTCAGTTTTATGAGTTTAGAAATTGGAAATGACTGAGCGAGCGCAACTTTCAAAGACACAAAAAGCAGGCAAAGTATTATATTTCACTCTTTTAGAGAGAAACAGTATATGACTTTACCTATGATTTCTAATACATGTATCTCTTCTGAACAATTATTCTATAATGATGTGATTACACGGGTTGCACACAGATCGTACAGCGGCAGACAAACGGGAATCTGCAGAAATCGTTAAATAGTAAACGCGGTATCGTCTAAACCCGACAAAGTTTGTTGCGACGCAGCGTAAAAAATAAAATAAAGACAATTTACCGGGTGGTCTACGCCTGGGGCTGAAAAACGCTGCGGAGAAACTGAGAGCGGCCGCTTTCTCCCGTACCGAAGCCATGGGTCCGCCGGTAGCGTCCCCCACAGCGCCTCTTATAGGGCACACAGGGAGCAAGCGGCCCCTAAAGTTACTGTACCCTTACATCAATTAAACAGTCACAGACATCCGTACACATCAGGAGATATTAAACAGTCATCGAACAAACTATTAAATCATGAAGATATTACTATCCACCTTAAACAGAACAACTGACTTTGCAAAAGGGACGGAATTCTTTAACAGTATACTATCCTCAGTTGTGATAACATTTATTAAATATAAACGCTTGGTGCATACATGTTAGGGCCTAACAGCTTATGAGCAAGAGGCAATGGCTGGAAGTCTGAAATGGCAAGATTTGGAAATTGTAATATTTAATTTATCAATAGATTTTTCTTCAGTGCTACGTTAAACCCGATAATTTTATCTTTTGACCACTTTTGTGGCAATTTTTCCTCTGTCCCCGCAAAGAGGCACCCAGTTAAAACAGCACCTGTATATTTATACCTAAGGATTTTACGTAGCTCCCAGACAAAATTTGACAAAGAAAAGGATATGGTCAAAATCTGCACTTACCTTCCACTCACAAACAACCCATTGATGACATAAGGGTGTCCTTAGGGTTAGAAACTTTAAGCCTCTGAGGTCATTAAGATTATGTAGGCATTTATACGGTAGGGCGGGCCCTTCTGGCTTTATTTAGAAATAACAGACCAATAAGTGTCACTGTTACAGGCGTAAAGACAAATACAAAGGAAAAGGTAGCATGCAGTAGAACTGGTCTGACTAGAGGCGTCCTGTGAGCTGCCATTCCTCAGAGTGTCAAACACATTCCAGAGAAAGCAGACCAGACCTGTTTACTCTTTCAAAGAATCAAAATGGCTACATTTCAAACCAAAAATGACTGACCACATAAACCATATGAAAGCAATGAGTTTGTATAATATTTCTAGTACTTAGCTAGTAATTAGCTAATAATTAGTCTTTAACATGCATGTATAATGTAAATATCACTATAAAATAATGCTTGCCTTTATTTTGCAGTTGAGTACTAGTATAATTAAGCATATTCCAGTAAACTGAAACACCAAATAGCAGAAGGCGCGAGAGGAAGCGCGGCGAGCGGCTTGGAAATGTGCCGTAAGTGACCCAAACTGGCTTGACAAGTTCACTTAGCTGCTTCAGCCCAAATGGAGATGTTTTGTAAATCGGCTTGTCTGTGTTGTCATCGGCAGAATAGCGAGAGCTGGTTATGGCCCTGGGCACCGCATGAGTGCCATCAAACAGGGCTGGAGGGACCTGTGAGAACACAGCTTAGAACTGTTTGTTCGAAACATTGCGGGCAGTTTCAGACAACAAGTGACAGCCTGATTATCAAGTGTCGTCACAATACACTTTATGGCTCAGTCAAGTTCACGATTCTAACATCCTCATATTTTAGTGTTTGCTCAGGATAGGACAAAGTACTGAAGTTCAGTTAAACACATTCTCAAATTTTCAAAACATGTTTGTTGTAATTATCAGCCATTATCAGCAAAAGATTTGAATTACTGTTATGTTAAAGGCCAGTGCTAGCAAAGAAAGATCCACCAATTGCACCCACACCCACAAAAGGTTTGTCAGGTCAAGCCCACTTGAGAAACTATGTACGAAATCGGTATTCATTCATGTTCAGCTTCATCCAGACATTTGGCTTTTAACAAACATTCATTTCTTCCAGTGACATAGAGTGGAATTCTGAGCTGGGCACTTGGACAGACATCACCATTAGTGACAGTGCTCTCGTTGATTTCTGAGCCCGACTTGACAGATGTGCTTTTGTGTGCAGGAACTGGGAAGCGGCTGCATTGCACCATGCAGTCATATTTTATTTAGCGTGTCCCCAGAAAGTTCCCCATTTATGACAAGGAAACAAGAATGCATAAATCAATGTAAATTAACTGGGGAAGCTGTTGCAGAAGCACATTCTCTTTAACAATATTGCCTATTATTTGAGCTGACAGTGCTGGAAAATATCCATAGAAACATTATAAAAGCTTCTGTGTTAGTCTTTTTTTATTTCTTACTAAAAAAGGTAGCAACTAACACTAGCAGTAAGCAGTAGCAGATGGCAATAACTAACTTCATTAAGCATTATTGTTTTTGTATGTTGGAAGTTACCTTCAAACTGGAAGGGTGAGAAAAGGAAAGAGACCTAGTACCAGATGCTACCAGCATCACACAATGCTGACCTGACCAGTTAGTCTCTGTCATTCACACTGAAGAGAATAAAGAAATAGATATTTGCATTTAAAGCAGGGCTGTTCAAATCACAGTCCTCAAGGGTCAAGCACTGCTGATTTTCCAGCCGTTCTTTACCTGCGAGCCTGGTGTGAAGCCTCTGGCCAATCAGAATCAATAATAATTATTTAACTAACTGCCTGGGAAAACTGAAAACATGGCCTGGATTTGGAATCGAGTGCCATATTTGAATAGGGGGGATTTAAAAGGAGGATTACACATCCATACACAATCACAGACAGTGCATTCTCCCGGGTCATTGTGTCACACGAGGGAGCCCATGGCTGTTTTCCAGAAAGGTATGCATGTGATATCGCCTCCCGTCTTCTGCCACGACAAGCTGTTGATATCAGATATTTCTAGAGATTTAATGTTTGCAAACAATCTGAAGGCCAGATTGCATGCAGACACTGCTTATGCGAACAAATGTGACACCACATTTAAAAAGACGGATGACATTTGTCTACAGGAGGCCATCAAAAACCTATAGCAGCTTTAGAAAAAATGAGGCTCAGGTGGTCTGGTTTAGTAGGAAATTTATTTTCATTTATCAGAAAATAACTGCAGTGTGTAACAAGGCTACACTTGTAAAGCAAAACTAATGCAATACTGTAAGCATTTTCTGGTTAAAATCGAGGCCAACTTTTAATAACAAAGAGATTATCTTAAGATATATAGTGTACAATAGGAAATAGACATATAAATGTATAGAGTCTATAACTTCTCTGGAGAACAATAAAAGTGTATTACAAAGTACAGGGAACAAACTGGACCACAATATTTTCTTCTGTGAAAAATACACCTATTAGTGAATAAAATGTACATTTTCAAAGTATAAATGATTTTTTTACTCAGAGAAAATAGTTCAGGTAATTGCATTTCATTACAATAAAAATACATCACAAAAAGTGGTATTAGAATTGCACCAACTCCATTTTCAGATGTATAACCAGTGTTATATAATGAAAGGAGTCTTTGAAGCATCTATATTACCCTTTGTAAATTTCTCTCTTTGACAATATACTGACAAAACTTCTCTTTACAAAATATACAATATTCTACATAAATTTGGCACTCCATTGTAGGAATGGATGTCTTTCCATACAACATGTGTGTGTGTATTAACATTACACATACACAGGCATTTATATCTACACACAGTCCTCACTTTGACCTGTCTGGATCATACACTGTGATGAGACATACTAATATAAAACGAAAGTGTTGATTCCTATGCTTGATCCATCAAGGCAATCAAAATAAAAAGTCTAACAACCCTTCTGAAATGTGATTTAATTACTTTTTTTCTGGTATTAAGGCCTCTAATGACTGAGACCAATACCAAATTCCTAAGGGCACATAAGACCTGGACAGCAGCGTGCCGAGCTGGACCTCATTGCATGTCCATTAGTGCTTTCAAAAAGTCCCGTCAGAGTGTGAAGTGCCTGTGTCAGTCATGGGGGAGGGGGGCGTCCCCACTCAGCTGAACCTGTGTCAGTCACAGCAGAGGGGCATTCCTGCTCTGCCTACAGACAGGTCTGCTGCACCTGGGTCAGCAGGTGGCCAAACTTGTCAAAGAGGCTCTCCACCCAGCGCCGGTCTCGCATGCACAGTTGCACGGTCTCCTCCTGGCCCAGGTCCTGCCCCCCCGTCTGCAGGGATGCAATCTGCCCGGGGAGGGATGGGGGCATAAGGCATTAATAAATACATCAGCAGGTCAATCGAGAGGTCGAATCAGCTCTAGCTACATATACACTCAACACAGGGCAAGATATGCTAAAGCACGGATGAGGATGAAACACAAGGGCCCAGGACCGGGAGACTCGCTGGGCCCAGGAGCCACAGAATGGAACATGCTCTCTCACCTCGTCTTTGCACAGCAGATATGTGTGGTACTTGTAGTGCTGAAGCGAGTGATAAAGTGAGATCCACTGTATCTTCTCTTTGTCCACCGTGTATTCCTGTACAAGATGCAACTACTCTTAGGCATTTTTTTTTTAAAGATTACAAAAAATATCATCTTAGAGAAACATTCAGAGAAACAAATATTCAATGCTGAGGCAAATCATTTACATAAAAATTGTTAGCTTGAGTTCCAATGGGGAGAACATGGAAAAATGTAATCAGAGACATGGCTGCCACCTAGAGGCCAGACCTTGTAGTACAGGTAGGTATCAGAGATGAACAAAGACGCTACATTTGGGCAGCGGCCAGAAGTGCAAATTCAGGCATGGGCAATTTGATGACACTATGGCAAGTTTTAGCGTTTAACTATTTTTGTATTTATATATTGACAACAAAAACCATGGATTTGCCTACCAAAGTGAGAATGGTTTTGTGTTACTTACCAGTGGTACTTTGCTGGCGGCTTTGGAAGGCCTCATGGTTTTCCTGTTGTAGGCCTTTCCGCTTAATCGCACTTTAAAGGGGGGGTTGTCTTCATCCTTCTTCGCTTCGGTCACCAGGGATAACTCTGGGAAGTTGTCCAATGCACTCTAGCGATACAACATTAGTGGGGGGGGGGTGGGTGGGTAAATTTAGGTCTACTGAGAATAGAAAATCACCTACTAATAATAGGGGGCGCAGCACCTGCCGTTGTTCCAAATTCATCAAAATCACGGGTTGCACATTGCAACCCAAGGCCAACTCTAAATGGCCAGCGAAAGCCTGCCCAGATCTGTCTGACATTTGGAAAACTACTTCTAAAATTTACATATGACATCCAACCAGGAGAAATTCTAGGGCAATCTGAGCGTGAAGATTCATTTCATTTATTTATCTGACACTTTTACCCAAAGCATTTTTCGGTTGAGGGAAGGGATAAAATTTGTGTGTCGCCCAAATTATCGCACGCTCCCTGAGATTTGAACTCTTAACCTTTGCACTGTTAACACAATGCTCTACTTGTTGAGCTGCCAGTAGAGAAAGAGACACCTTGAAGAGCTGGCCAACGCGTAGTTTGGGCAGCAGCCTCCTCCTGTTGTCTGTGATCATCCCATCCACCTTCTTCACATGAGGAAGTAGGAGCTCATCTAGGTGGAGTATGGAGAGACCACAGTGGTCAGTGCAGCATGCGCCTTCATAATACAGCTAGTAGCTACGCCTCATGGCATACTCTCAGGAGCAATATGTTTCTATGCATTTATTTACCAGAAGAGCAACACCTACCGCTCTCCTTCTCCAGTGCATCCATTACATCAGGATCCAGGGCCACACTAATCAACAGCTCCACAAAGCTCTTGAAGGTCTCCTTCATGGTTCTGGTGTTCAGGAACCGTGAGGCAAAGGGGACCGGAGGTGTGAACTCTGGGACATAAAGCAGAGGAAACATTATAGAAAAATTACATGAAAAAGGATTGTTTTAAATCAATACAAGCCAAGTATAAAACATCCATCCATCCCATCCATCCATCCAATTGCACTCAGGGTTGGGGAAGGATGCCTAATAGCATGTCCTTGGACAGTGGGAGGAATTCTGGGTACCTAGAGGAAACCCATGCAACACGGGAAGAACATGGTAGCTCCACACTCGGAGCAAAAGGTGGGATCTGAAGCTCCAGCCCTGGTAACACGAGGCAATGACGGTAACCTCCTCACTAACAAAGCACGACACATGCAGAGGCAAACAGAGATCAGGAACATGTCTAGTTCACAGTGTATGGACAGAGAATGCACATTTGAAATTAAATATATCAGATGACAGGCATTTTTCATTACCCTCAGACTGTAAGCGCTTCCTGTAATGTTACTCCTTTGCCAAAGATCCTTAGTCTTGAAATGAGACCTAAGATTCAGCACCCAGCAATGTCTACTGAACTCACCATCATCTTCACTCAGAGCCTCCAAGGAGGATTCCGAGGGAGAAGGAGAGAACTCCTCCTTCCACCTTCTCCTCTTTTTGGGCGGCGGCTCTGCCTTCACTTTGCTCTGCTTGGTTTTGGGCCGTGCCGACGGCCTGGTGGGCACGGCTTTCGGCACAGATGCAGCACAGGCTGAACCGACTGTAATCCTGTGACCAAACAGGGCTTTGGCCTGCGACCCTCTGAACAGAATGAAACTTAAGTAAGCCCGGAGATGGAGGGAAAATGCGAAGGGCTTGAAGACTGCACACAGACATGAGAAGGATGGCATGCCTCGCCGTTTACCTCATTGAGTGCATCGGCTTGCATCGCGGTTTCCTGTTGCAGACACGGACATATTCCCTCTTGTTCACAGTATCGATGAACTTTACATACACTCGTCTATACATGGTCTTTGCATCTCCAAAGTAGCCTAAATACTACAGAAAAAAATGGTACAGATTAATAGAGAAGCGAACTTGGTTTTCCATATAGAAAAAGTCCCTTTGCATAAAGTGCAGAATTTTTATTTGAATCTCTATTTAGCATGAATTACATTCTAATTTTACACATTGGTATTTACATATACACTGAATGCATAGCAGGCTGATCATTCAGCCAGTACGGGGATGGCAACCACAACTGATCTCAGAACAGCGCCAGATTTAAATCTCTCTTAACAGGATCTGAAGAGCACATCATGTTGGAACAATGCTACACTCATCAACATGCTCTTATACTTACGCTGTTAGTAGCTGAAAACACCCTGGATCCATCCCTTAATTCTGGCACAAACTTTTGCAGCAAGGCCTTCTGCACTTTCCAGATGGCGGGTGGCTCCCGTCCGGCTTTAAGGGTCATCTGCTCAAACAACAACAACCCAATAATGGATCCAACAGCTAACAGAGGAGAGACTACAACATCAGAGGCCTTAGGCAGTAGAGTGTGACTACTCCCACTGGAACCTTCTAGATATACCTTGTAGCTATAATATGTTTGTAGCTTCCATTTCTGAAGAGCAAAATGAATGATTATTCTTCCAGATGTTTGACCAAACTAATATTGCACGAAGTGAGAAAGAAAATACCGTGTGATCTTATATTGTGAAAACAGCTGCAAAAATCTAGAGGCCTGAAACTTAAATGTTTCCAACACTGCAGATCATAACTCTAACAAAGCTGGGATAATACTATTGTTTCCATGCGGTGTGGGTCAGGATGCTAGCCGAGTCAAATATTCAAACACATACACGTCAATCAAAATTCCAGGACAAGTAGCAGCAAGACCTGTAAATACGTACAACCCTAGAGAGCCCCCCGGAAATATTTGGTTTCAAAAGGAAACTTTTAGAAGTAGAATAAAACATAACTAGATGAATCTTTATTTTAAATTTAAATTTAAAAGAAAAAAGAGAAATGGGAAATAAGTTTGGGTGGAATTTACGAAAGTTGTTTTCTCAAGATGAAAATAAGTTGAGGTTGGGTGGGTGATGACACACGCAGGCATAAAAATCCATATTTCCCTCCTGCTTTACTCTCTGCCACGTGGTGAGATCATAAAATTCCATTAAACAAAAAAGGTACACATTTTCTATTGCATTTAAAATATTTCAGTAAATAGGATACTTTCTACTTACGGTTTCTTACGTAGTGCCACGGCTTTGTATGATTTCCTTTTTAAAATGTAACATGTGCAGTTATTTAAAAGCCTACAGCCCTAGATTCAATGTATTTTACCTTCAGGCACTCAATGTCCTCGATTTTCACGACGAATTCGTCCCGTTCGCGGTACATCCCCTCCCCGCCACTGTCAGACAGCTCCTCGTCTGTTAAGCCTTCGATGGCCACGGACGTCAGCTTCATGGCGAGCTGATCCAGGGGGACGTCCTTCAGGAACTCCTGCACAGGAGCTTCTGAGGCTGCAGCATGAAGCTGATCTTGGGCAATTTGTTCAGTGAGAGGCATGCTGGGAGATTTCTCTGGCTTTACAGCAGCGCTGGGAAGTTTATCTGTAAAGTGAAACAGCACGTGTATAGAAGTGGCAGGAAGGTGTTCAACAGAAGAAATTATTCAACTAGGTGAATAAAACTTAAAAAGATAAAGACTGCATCTCTGGTTCCTTTCCCACAGAGAGAGGAGAAGTACATCTCAGATTACAGAGTTTGCTGACCTATTAAAAAAAAAAAAAAAAAAAAAGAGAGAGATAATGAACTAAATCAAATGGAGCTTCCATTGTTACCTAGCTTGCTTCTTTTATCTGCACTTTCATCCAGGGAAAAGAGTGCAGAATTGATGCTCTTCTGAAGATCCTGATTTCTGCCCATAGAATCGTCTTCATCAGAAGAGAAAGACGGTAAGGTCTCTAGGTTTCTGTTCAGCTCATCATCCAGCCGCTTGGATGGACTTGAGCTGCAGGTTTCTAGTGACATTAGTGGCGTCAGTGGAGGTTGAGGCCTGGGAGGCAAGGGCAGAGGGCAGGAGGCCCGCCTGGATGATGCAGAAGGCTTCCTGGATCTGTTTGGCATTCTTATCGGTGGAGATGAGAACTGCTGTTTTGGTCCAGATTTAAGGAAGTCTAAAAAGGATCCAATGAAGCCAGTTTTGACCTCTGGCTGTTTTTCCTCCACCTCTCGGATCTTCTGCCGCATCCTCTCTTGCTGCTGGTAGCCATCGTAGCAGGTATCAGATGTGGAGGGGGAGTTGGTGTCACTCCCACGGGAGTTCTGCCGCTTGCCCTGGCCACTGCGCTTTATGGACTTCGGGTGACTGTTCTCCTCCTCATTAGGTAGCTTTGTGGAGCCTTTACACTTGTTTTTCTTCTTGGGGTAACCATCCGCAGAAGAATCCATCATGAGATTCTCCATTTCGGTACACTGGCTGTGCTCCTTACCCAGAGCCGGCTTGGTTTTGCTTACAAGTCCCATCTGATTGCTCTCCTCGCTAGTGAGGCGGATGTCATTCTCAGACACCGGGCTCCTGTCACTGCTACTCTTCCCAGTTGATTCTATGCCATTTCTGTGGTTCATAGCATGCTTTTCCGGCACATCCTCATTGTCCTCTACTGAACCATGGCTACTGCTTCGGGGCTTTTGTGAAGAGCTGACCACCCTCTCGCACATAGAGTTGACAGAGGTTGCCAAACTATGCGAGTTTAACAAGTCAAGTGCTTGGTGATCTGTGACACCTCCTTTAGGTAGGGAGTGGAGTCCCATAGGTAAGTGGCCTCCATTTTGAGACATGGTAATAGTCTGAGTGTTGGAAATAGCTGAATGCTGTGAGGAAAAGCTAGGAGACATATGTCTGCTTTCCACCAACTGAAAGTGTCCCTTTGCATCTGTAGGGCTTGCTAATGACGTCATTTCCCCTTCAGAGGAGGTGGCTTTGACAAAATCCTGAGGAGTGACTCCACAGGCAGCAGCAGTAGCAGCTAAAATGTCATCAACATTGGACAAGATATTCCTCTCATCGCCCAGAAGCATGGAGTCAGAAAAGCAGATGGAGCTGAGAGCAAAGTGCTGCTTTCCATCCTGCTGATTTGGTTGGCTGAAGTTCTCTTTCAGCATCAGGTGCTGGTGGAGTGACTTCGATGAATCGGAGAGGTCCATTTTGAGGATATCGGAGTTTTGAGGAACAGTAGGTTGCTGTTGGCTCTGCCCACTGGTGGGGCTAATAATTTGATTGTCCATATGCAGGTATTGCATTGGAATTTGCTGCATCTGATTTGAAACTTTGGATGGTTCTGTGCCTGGGTGAAGATTGGGCTGCTGCAATAATATCATTTGTAGGTCACGCTCAGGCTCCAGCAGGACCTGAGCACTAGGCAGGCGAATAAACTGTGCAAGATGTGGCTGTGCAGCGTGGATCTGACCATGCTGGATGCCCACAGCCTCGGACTCTTGGCCTTGAGGCTGCACTTCTTTACGCTGACTCATTTCCTCTGAGCTCATGCTTAAATGTGAAGTCTGTAATTGGGGGGAATTCTTCTTGGTATCTAGCTCTGCTTGACTGGTTGCACTTAACAGGTGATGTCCGTGATGGCTCATGGAAGCCATTCTATTGTTCTTTTTGGACTCTGCGAGTGCCGGGTTCATCTGGTCCTCTGGACGCAAGCTGCTCCTGATCACGCTCGGCGAGTTGTACCGGTCATCCATCTTGGAGACGACATATACAACATGCTGTGCTCCCATGTCGCCGCCCACAAGGGTTTGAGCTGATGCCTCCAAGGAAGTCTGCTGTAGGCTCTGCAAATCCGGAACAGAAAACTCCGTTCCCTCCTGTTTAGTTGCATCAAATGATTCAGATCCTACTTTTCTCCTGTTGTAAGATTGCTTATACTCATCAGAGGGTCTGTTGTTCTGTAAGGCTTCCGAAAGAGGGGCAGGGGCAAAAGAGGGAGGCTGAACAGTCACATACTTCTGAGGCTGTGGGGACACTGTGTTTTCCGTTTTCCCATCAGTGGGTGGATGCGCAAGGATGTAGTCCTGCGCTGGCTGCAGCGTTGGCATATTATGACCACGGGAGGAGGAAAAGGTGAGGGACTGAGACGACTGGCCTGAATCGTAACTCTCAGAGGGACTCACTGTCACTAGACTCTGGGATGCTGCAGAGTAGCTCACAGCAGGCAAATCCTGAGAGTGACCAGAGGGATACCTCTGAGAGGGGTTCCCTGAACACAGCACCTGTGCCTGAACTCCATAGTCCTCTCGATGTCCCGCCGGAGCCAAGCCCTGCGGCTGACTGGAAGAGTAAACTTGCACCAGGTTTGCAGAAGATACACTGACAGACTGATCCGCAAAAGTGGTAGGGATCTTATATAAAGGCAACTTCTCGGACTGACTGGAAGAATACATCTGTGAGTGGTTGATACTGTTTGGCAAACTCTGGGATGTAACGTAGCTCTGTGAGGGACTGACGGACATCAAGCTGGGCAGCTGCGCAGATGTGTAAGCCTGCGACTGGCTGGCAATCACCGGGCTCAGCTGCTGAGTGGGAGAAGGGTAGCTCTGCAGTGGCTGGTCAGGAGAGGCGCCGATGGATGTGGGAACCTCAAGGGGAAGCGGAGTCTTTTTCGAGGAAGAGTCGCTGACTTTTGCAGCGGACTGCACTGGGGAAAACTTTGGGGACGGGATAGAAGAGGCATAGGCCTGAGTTTGCTCCAGTGTGGCTTGAGATGTCTTCTGTTGTAGACCACCACTGCTCACCTGAGTAGAATCTCCTGAGGGGCTGCAAGGAACGACCGCCTGTCGTGAGGGGTCCTGGAAGGGGGTGTCACTCTTGTCAGCCAGGTAGCCCTGCAGGGAATGCTGGGAGCTGCCGTGCAGCTGTGCCTGAACCGACGGGGTGCTGGAAGGCCGCTGATGGTGCTTGATCACACTACATTCCCGCTGAAGCGCTCTCTCGACGGAGCCCGTGAAGACGGACGGGCTGTAAGGCTGTGGGGCTTGTTGAGGGCCAGCCATCGCAGAAGGCAGTACGCTGAACTGAGGCTGAAGGTGGTGCGGCGCCGACTCCTGCGCGGAGCGATAAGTGGAGGACTGCGGCGGGACGCTGGTACTCAGGGCCGTTGCACCAAGGCGATCATAGGTCAGGGTAGAGCAAACCGCACCCTGGGTAGATTTAATCTGCAGCAGAGGATCATGGGAGGAAAGCAAGCCATTGGAGGGCAGGCTGAAGGCGGCATCCTGTATGGCTAGCGATGAGGGGGCGGTGAAACTCCGAGCGGAGAAGCTGTTGGGGTGCTGATAGGAGGGGAACGTTCCTGATGAAGGCAGGGCTCCAGTGATAAACAGCTCTGTAGCTGGAGATGAATTCATGCCTGACAGGGACACACAATGCACATTATTTGTTTTCATATATGCGAGTAAGCAAGTCTAGAGAGAGACACCCAAATCCTGCAGAACTTATGGAAGCATGTTCTACACACATGGAATATTCTACCTCAGGCAAAGACACACATGAACACACAGACACTCTAGCAGCCATATAGGTGTTCGTCTTCACGGGCTCATTCTTTCCTCCATACCTGTCTGCCATGACGGAGCCCTGAACTGGGGAAGGAGGGAAGCAGTAGCAGGTCCAGCCTGGGGGGTTCGGGGTTCAATAGCAGACAGGAAGCTCATGACGGGCGTTTCGGTAGTGTTACTACCTGTGGTGTGCAGACTGGGATCAAAGATCCCAGACAGGCCTAGGTGGACAGATACAAACATGAAGCATCAACGAGGAAGAACTAGATATGGACCAAGGCCAATAAGATCCAGTAGACCCTGGGACACCTCACCGATGGGGTGGTGAGCAGCAGCGTAGGAGGGGATCTGAGGAGTGGAAGTGTAGGTCTGCCGGTGGATGAGCTCAGGTTCTGGGTGCGAGGATTCATAGTTCAAGCTGTACAGAAGATGATATTATTAAGCAATCACACATTTGTAGTACAGAAATGGCAATAATTAAAGATGAGCTGAAAAACTAACTAGCATTAACATAAAGAACACAGCTGGGTCTTCACACCTCAAGAGTGAGACAGTTCCACAGAGGTGCTCAGCTCCACCCCCCGACAGTGTGACTCCTTCAGGGATAGAGGTGTTCTGCTCTACATGTTGGATACCCCAGCACTGAAGTGCTCTGTTCTACACCCTCAGAGTGAGACACACCAGTGAGAGGTACTCAGCTCTACACCCCGAGAGTGAGACACACCAGTGAGAGGTACTCAGCTCTACACCCCGAGAGTGAGACACACCAGTGAGAGGTACTCAGCTCTACACCCCGAGAGTGAGACACACCAGTGAGAGGTACTCTGCTCCACCAATATGGATATGGACCTAGAGCCTCAAGGTCATATAATCATAGGCATGACACCCAGGGGAAACATTTGACAAGTCATTTTTCTAATATTAGATTTCAATCAAGTTGTAATGCATAAATCAGTAAACAAAGTAAACAATGCAACAGTACACTGTAAACTGAATTAGAGCATTATGAGTATATTTAAGACCAATTTTATGGAAGCAAGACCTTCCTCACAGCTAATACGAAACTGAAAACCAGTTTCAGAGGTGAGTGGCCTCAGCAGGCACATGAAGACTGACCTAGAGTACGGCACATTACCACACCAATGTAGTACCACCAGCAATTGCTATGAAAAACTGTACCATTTATTTGCTCAGTTTATCATTATTCCAGAATACATAGGGACAGTTCAGAGCTAAAACCTCTAAAATGAAAATGAAATTAAGCTTCATTTGCCATTTGTAGAGGCCCAGGTACACAGGTGTGTTTTCACGTATGCCATCATGTCTTTGTAATGACAGAAATATACACACATGTATAAGTGAGGTGAGGTCAGAGAGCAGGGCCAGCCATCCAGGTAGCCTGCCTGGAGCCCTTTTTGGGGGGTGATAGGGGGTTTGCTCGAGAATTACTCTGCTGGGGACTAGAACTGAACCAGGATCCTTCCTATAACAGGCAGAGCAGCCTAACTGAGCTGAACACTATTCCTGTCTTAGGTCTTCAACTGTCCAGTTCATTTCATATCCCAAAATAATTGCTAACATGCTACCAGCTGTACTCATCCTACACTCTGCTGAAAAGTTTCAGTAACATGTCCCAAAGCATGCATGTGGAGCCTCGGTAATGCAAAAGAAATTTGGTAAAAACCCAAGTTTACAGGCGTTACTGCCACTTTGGTTTTGGGGAACTTTCCTGGAGGCTCGACAGAGAAACGTTAAAAGATATGGAAGGCTGGACAGGGTCTAAAACAGTCTGATCCAATGCTACACACCTACAATTCACTTTTCAACAGGAAAGTACAAGTTAAGCCTGAAATTCAGACTGGGATAGTGTCAGGGGTATGACAGAGTGTACTGGGCAGCATCAGGCAGACAACAGGACACCAAAGATACATGGGATCAATGTTTAAATATCGACATCTGCTCTTCCCAAATTAGACTGGAAACCATTTCCCTACATGTATGTAAAAAGGAAAAAAAAAAGTAAACACTGACCAGAAATGTAGAATAAATAAAGTTTTCCAGAAGATAACATTGTGTGTTGGTCATACTGGTACTTTCATACTGTGCAGACATCATGTGCTTGACCGTTATGGTAATAGGAAGGCTTACGATACACACTGCAGTTAATCACAAGGTGCCTTTCAGGTGAGGAACCAAAAATGGATGAGCTATACTGAAACTACAACAGCTAACTTTCTGGGCAAGCCAACTTCTCAATTCACTGTGCATGTATCACAGTTCTCTAAAAAAAAAAAAATTTTTTATGGAACCTGACCTTCCCATGAACAGCATGACAGGAGTTTAAAAAGGCATTAAATGTATATACTGGTCTTGTGCCGAGCCTGTATCCTGCAGGAGGGTCCATGAAGCCATTCTAGCCTCTGTGCTTCTGTATCTCAGCTTGCGGTCCCACATAGAGGACAGTACTGGTGAGATGACCTCACTCTGCTCTTCATGTGGAGGGGCACCTCCACCGAATACGTCTTACCTGGGGGCAAACTGAACGGCAACCTAAAATCCGAGCCACATAATACAGGGCCCCCATCTGAAGACACCGGTCTCGACCGGGGCAAACCCAGGCAGGCTGACTTACTGCTGGACACATTCCAGGTTTAAGGCCCCCAAAAAGTCTGGTGAAGCAGAAGACAATTTCCCTGACTCCCTTTTCATGTGTAATAATATCTGACAAATTGTCGCAATGTTTGTTGTTTGCTCTGCATGAGTTACAGACAGCATGTCACAGTTAAGCGTCCCTGCACACACATTACCTCGGCAGACATGTTTGGACACACCTAAAGGTATCTGAAGCACATGGATATACTTTTATGAAAATGGCCTGCCCCAGCTTAAAGCTGGCAGCACATTTATCGCAGTCTGTTCATGAATTATTTCAGGTTTAATTATGCTGAAACAGCAATCATTCTTCGGCAACAGACCCAAAAACAGCTACAACACCACTGCTATAGTAAGCAAATAACCTGAGCACCCACTTAAGTATTTCACTGATCAAAATACGAAAAATTAATCCCTTCAGAAATACTTGCTGTCAAACAGAAGCGTTTGCCTTCCTGTCGTTTTGTCCGTAAAGCCCCGCAAGTCGTGCGGGAATCATCCCGCCCACCCAGTGTTTTCTTAAGAAATTAAGTTGTGCTTCGAAACACTGTGCAATAGCTCTGATTCAGAATAACAAAAAAGCTCTCCACTATCTGACAAGATGTCCCGAGCCAATTATTTGAATATGTTACTAAGCTGTACAAGCAAACTGTCATTGTTATATCGGCTCAGGTTGGTCATAGCAGTATCAGGCGACAGGTACACTGAATGGCTGCTCTGTCCCCTGAAAATATTATCACATTAAAGATGAGTGATATTATGCATTATGCCCCAACCTCTAAACCAGCTAGTGACCTGAAATCGAGTTATTAGTCAAACATCTCTAGCTCAAAACAGACTGCAACCAAAAGTTATTTTATTTGTTAAAACATAAAATAATGTCATATGCTATACATAGTTTTGTACTGTTACTGTGACACACATCAGACCGCGATAATTTAACGCTGCAGCAGAACTCGACCACGTTTTAGGAGAAAGCAGATCAATCATCGCCGGTATTAGACTATTTATCGATGATATGCTGCAAATAGACACGAACAAAAGGACTTCTATCGGAGTTTAAGTCTCACCACACACGCCTCTTATCTGCATGTAAAATGATCAAAAGTGGGTGTAAACATGGTTTTATGCATTTGCCACAAGTACTCCACCAAAGCTAATACACGACACGTCAGCTAATGAAAAATCGAAATCGTGCTACATTAGTGAGCTGCACGTTATAAGCAGCTGGTAACTTGTTTTCTTTAGCAATGGGCCAGTTCGGTACACTTAGTGAAGCGTTTGCGTCTCTCAAGCGCAACAAAATGAAGACGCGGATACGAGCCCTTTATCTCTGCTAATCAAAGCAGGCGCATTATATTTATATATCACCCAATGCACGGTGCTCTTTGCATAATGCCAATCAACTTCCAGCACTGCTATACATGTGCTACAATGGGTCTGCTACTTATTTCACTAATCCTCCCATTTCCTTTTGCAAATTAGTTCTTTGCGCTTGTTAAAATAATAAAAAAAAGTGCATTGATACGGAACGCCGGATGCCCTACAAACTTCAAAAGCTCAACACATTAATAATTTGTTACGCTAGGCCCTCCATCACCGGGCTTTATTCGGCAACCACACGGCCCTCCGCTCTCCTCTCTTCCATCCCTCACCTCGGCTTAATGCCCGCGGTGCCCCGATCGTAGGCCCAAGCTGCGGGCTGTGCTGTTGGAGCTGCCGGCTCTGCGAAGCTGGAAACCGGGTAATTCCTGTCCATCATCCGGCAGAGATGTGGAGGGATGCGCTTCCCCGATCGCCCTTCCCGAAGCAGGCACACATACGATCGCTCCGGCGGCCAGGAGCGATCACATTCTCGGAGGATAAATCGGGAAATGCACGCCGGCTGCCCGGCAAGCTTGGGGGATCTGCAAGGTTCCTCCTAATATCAGATTATTCTATGATGATGATTATTATTATTACTGTCTCTGTCTCTCAGTCAGTCATGGTGTCGGTGCTGCATGGTGCGGCTTGGATCAGATCCCCATGTTGCTTTATTTCCCAGGATGCACCTCCTACACATTGAGTTGGAAGTTTCTTAAATTATGTCACTGAATATAAACAGGTAAATCACTGAATTGTGTGCGTTTTCTGGGGTTAAGCAGTACAAATTGAAAAAAAAGACAGACAGGTAAATCATGTAAATGTGTGCGTGGATTAAGGAATTCAAACAGGATAACATATAATCAGATACATCATGGAAATGTGTGCAGGGATCAATAAATAAAAAGGGGATAACAAACAAACAAATAAATCGTGGAAACTTGTGCGGGGGTAAATGAGTACAAACGGAACAATGCGCATGGCATTTTGTAACGTTTCAAATGTACAGCAATTTACGGTATCTCAAATCATACCTCCTGAAAACGATTTAATTACCCTTCGGTAATTATTAACGTAAGCAATCAAATCTTGTCAGAGGTCCATGATATACACTTGAAACAAAAACTCTCATCTTTAGATTAAACCTTATTAATATATAGTATTAATTAATAATAGCTGCAATATATACGTGATGCAGTTCATCTATGCTCAGCTGATGCCATCGGGTATACGGTACGGTGAACTGATCAATTTACACATTATTTTAAAAGTGTGGACTTATTCAACATCTGTGATATTGCGGCTTTTATTTTGCTTTGTCCAAGTATAAAAATATACATACTATATAATTAGCTAAAGATACTGAAATATTGTATACAATTGTGTCAATATAGACAGCAAAACAGTCAAATCCAGTTTAAGGGCTATAGCTTACTTTACTCTGATTATTCGGTACTCTAGCTTTCTACTGCAGTCCAAAAAGGGCCATATGGTGATGTTGCATCTGTAAATCACTCAGAGTGTGTTGGTACATGTGTGCAACCTGTGATAGACTGGCGTCCCATTCAGGGTTTACCCGTGTGTTGTGCCCTGTGCTGCAAGGGATAGTCTCCATCTCCACACACCTGTGAAGTAGTCATTTTCAAAGACGTGGTGACAGGTACTATTCAACCACCCATATATCCAACCATTCACCCATCTTCCAAGCACTTATGCAGTTCAGGGTCACATGATGAAGACAACACATTCTGATCAAATTCTGTAGCTTTCCATTCGTGCTCAATGAGATTCAGATATAGTAAAATTAAATAATCCATCAATTACATCATTTGTTAGTCTCCATATTATTGTGAATTAATATGAATTATTCAAAAACATAAGATAAAATAAAATCAACTGAATTATTTTCATCATACCAACACAAATATTGTCATACTGATTTATTAATAACATTCTTTTTTACAAAAAATTCCCTATAAAAGCACTACTACTAATTCTTTAGAACAAAAACAACTTTTACATAAATTAGAAATTGTCACTCATTAGGAGGGCAAATAGGATTTAATAACTTACACATCAGCTTATGTTCCACTGTAATAGGCTATAGAATAGACAAACCATTTACGACAATCAGCCAACCCCTCTTCCTCAAAGCCTGAGCAGAATTAACAAAAATGATGCTGAACTTTGAACTCTAGGTACTAAACATTTCCGATTCTACAGCAAGGAAACCTAAAACCTGCGAAACCCTGAGCATTTCATACGGCACTATAACATTGATACATTCATTTAAAATACCCCTCAACAAGCAGTAAAGCCTTGTACAATCCTTGTATTTAAAATGGTAAACAAAAAAAACTACTGCCATGTTAGAAAAAAAGTTTGACTATGTATGGGAGGGAGAGGGTCTTCATTTCGTCATATGTAGTTTGAGTCAGAGACCCTAAAGTGAGTAGCAGTGTTTTATAAGAGCTGTGAAAGAAAAAAGAGGAACTGGCAGAAACATTTTACAGAAACACTCTGATCAGCATCTTAAACATGCTTCCCATTTATCTCATGGCATATTCATTGATGATCCAAGTTTTAGCAAATGTATATATTGAAGAATTTTTTAAAAACTGCACATATTTACACTCATTAATATACAAAACAAAACTGAAATCCTCCAAAATGTCACTCCGAATCACATCATAGGCTTCATTCTGAAAGACTCCCTGGTCGCGACCTAGAACCAAACCATGAGAACTGTCAGTGAATCCACTCAAAGCCACCATGAATTCGTCTGGTAGCATAAACCTGACTCATCCTTTCATGTTTTCCATGTATTACATATTTATCATCAAAAGTCAAAACAATATACAGCTGCCCTGCTACTATAGTAATGATCTTGGCATCTTCCGTGTAAAATTCACTTCTGGTGTCGCAAGGAAACACAGGTGTTTTTACAGGAACACTACATCTGTTCCTACCCTGGGTATGGTGGCGGAGCGGCATCGTGAGGCCCGCACGTTGCCAGGGCTTGCTCATAGGAGGGGAGCCCAGGGGGTTGCATTTCCTCTGAATGTGGACCTACAGGCTGCAGGGAGATCTCTTCCAGCCTCGTAAGCATTAGGGATGCATTGTTCCGCTGCAGAGAGAACCTGGGGGAACTGTCCCCCCCCCACATAATGGCAGTCAGAACTTCATCACCACATTCTCTTCATTCTGAGTGTTAATAAGCTTACAATAGCATCACACAAATGAGCAGTTCCAACATTAACACATAGTAGAATACTTACCTAGGGGAGGCGTTTTTGTACTGCAGCTGGCAGAGGTACCAGATCAGCAGACCAATGAGGAAAATGGATACCCCAGCCACCACGATGCCAACCAAAAGAGCAGTCACATCTAGTCTTGATGTATTAGTGTCCTTGTATCCTGGATCAGATGAAGTACTTCAGTATTTTTATACACTTTATGTGTAGCCAGAATCTACCAAACCACTTGTTTCAGAAGCATCGTAACAAACACAAACTACATTTTTTTGTGTGTGTGTAAAGCCACCTTGGGATTGTGAAGGGCGAAATATAAATGGAACTTTATTATCATTATTATTATGATCCCCAGTGTTACTGCTGGCAGTATTTCACCGTGGTAGCCCACTATGCCAAAATCTTTGCCGACATGGTAAAAATACATCCAATCAATCATCTAATCGTGTGGGAATGGAAGCTAAACATAAAGTCCAACCGTTAATCTGTCCCCTGGTGACCATGTAAACATCAGCAGTAACTTTCTATCATGGCTCCAGTGTGAACGCAAAACCATAATAGATTACAATGTTCGCGAAGGGCGGAGGGGATTTCTCTCCTTTATTCCCTATATTGATATTAGTTGGGAGTACATAATACCTGATATTTTACCATCATGGAAGACTGAATGGGAATGAAAATTTATCTGTACTCTGTAGTTTTTACCTGATACATTAATGGGTTTTGTATGTGAAAGGGGATCACAGACTGGAAGAGACATGCTTCCCACAACAAACCCACTAATTTTGACTGAGTCACATACAGAGTTAGGCGGTGTGTAGTGCAGTTCTTATGTTGTTGAATGAAGTACCGGAGATGGGCAAACTGCTGAGAATTTAAATTTACCAACTGCTAAAAAAAAGGAGTAACAACTGTTGCTGAAAAATGACTAGCCTATATTAATTGTTAATTAATTAAAATGTTTTTATCTACATAGACAACAATATGCTATCAGTAAAAAAATTGTAAAAAAAAAAAAGTACATAAGTACATATAACAATGGTCTGGTGTCTGCATTTTTTTCAGTATTAACAATGCCGTACCTGGAAAGAACGGATTGGGTAGGCTGTACAGATTGGGTAGCAACGAATATTTAACAAACGTTGCCACTAAGGGATTACTTTGGTCTACAGCAGAGGTGCCGTGCTTGCTGGAAATTTGAGCTGACAAGAGTAGGAACAATTGGATGCAGCACATAAAAACTCAGATATTTGGTAAAATATCTTCTTAAACATGCAACAGGATTAAATGAAAACTGCTGCATTGCATATTATATATTATATATATATATATATATAAATAATTGGGCCATAACTACTCCAAATAAACCACAAAGGACATTAATCATGAACTCCATTGTACTGTGTGATAGCGCTTTTCTTTCTGTGTTTTCTTCAACACAAAAAGTGCTGAATTTGCTAAAACTGAAGCCTACATTTTTAATCCTCACAAATCCACTTGAGTGGTTGTCTGGATAAGCGCGAGCTATTAACGTAGCATAAGGTTGTTGGGTTGCGTTGTGTGTGGTGGACTCAGTATAAAGGTAGCTAGCTTAGTTTTTCTGACCTTTACCAAACAAAATGAATATCCAAGAATTGATAAAAAAAAAAAAAAAAACACGGACAGAGGGACCCGGGGACTAGCATATCAACCAGCACTGACCATCCAACTGCTCAGGTCAACACAGGCAAGCCAGAAAAAAATGACTGGCTGTTGCTTAAAACACTCATTTGCTTTATGTCAGTAAACGTTGTTGGCTCTGTTGAAATCAAGCTATCAGAGTGTCGTTGTCATGAGATGATGTGGATGGTATGCATTTCCTGGAAACTGTTGATCTGTAACAGTAAGTGTGTTGTAATGATGCGTTTGTTAAATCATAAAGCTGTGTGCACAGTTTATGTGTACATTTTCTGCTTGCGTCGGTTCCACTCTCACGCATCTGAAAACATCCTGACATAGGGGTTTGAGGTTATTTGTTGACATCACTTTGGCATTAATTACCATAATTCCCACTGTGCACCTGGACTATGGACTTCCAATCAGACAGATCTCAGAAAGGATTTATGCCCTATGTTGTCTGTGAACATATGCATCAATACTGCCAAAACAAACTCCTAGTACATAGTTGTACCTGGCCAATAAAGTGAATTATGATTCTGATAAGAAAACTCACTTCTTCCACACTAATAACACAGGGCTGTGTACTAAGCCCAATCCTTTTCATTCTCTTCATTAGTAACTGCACTCCGATAATCCCAAACAGCACCATAGTCAAATTTGTGGGCTACACCGCCATAATTAGACCGATGTCCAACAACAAAGAGACAGCATACAGGGAGGAGGTACAACATTTAGCAAAATGGTTCCTAGTCAACAACCTGGCTGTGAACACTACCAAAACCAAGGAGATACTGCTGCGTTCCATTTACCTCGGAGGTCAGACCTCGGAACGACATCACACACGACCCCTTACATGGGGTTTATCTTGATTCACTTAAATTTATCCTGGACTACCATGAATCCAACAATCAGACTAAACATGAAATCCAGTTCTAGCCCACTTAAGTGTTAGCCATTGTTAGCAATATCAATTGATAACACATTGCAGGGTGTTTTGTGCATAAAACTCTGTAGCAACACACCGTATTGTCTGTACGACCGATTTAAGGAGCCACAAATAAGACGCAAGTGCCAATAAACAGTATAAAACTACAACTTTCACTTCTGTTGATAAAGGGTGCAGGCATCTTGGATTCTGAGCTCGGGGATGCGTAGATTTCTTGGACTTCATTAGTCGGAATTCTGACTTCAGGCATTCCAGTTATGAGTTCAAATGGAACATAGCATAACTGTATACATTAGGTAAATGAAGCAGGTCCACCTCCTTCCCCATCCATGGAGAAAGGGTGGAAAGCATCAAAGTCCTCTGAATCTACATAACAAAAGATCTTTCTTGGTCTCTTAACACTGTAACCCTTGCTAAAAAAAAAAAAAAAATCAACAAAGCCTGTTTTCCTCAGAAAACGGAAAAATGCCCATCTGCCCTCTCATCTGCTGATAGGGCTGCATACGGGCACAGATGCCCGATTCAACTCTGATTCACAAGCTAACAATTCGGTATCAGTTAAATAGTAATGAAACATGAAACACTATATAGTGGCTTTCAATGTTTGGAGAGATGTTAAAAAAGCTTTAAATAAAAAATATTTTATTTTAAAAATAAAAATGGGCAAGTCTAAAACTAACATGCTACGTTTCAGAAGGACTTCAACTTAAAGATACGCGCTAAAACATAAATCAGTCATTTTTTGCATGAAGAGAAAGCCTTTTTGAGTGAAATACAGCCACAATTCAGACCGTTTACCTTTAGGCACTTAACCGTGTTTACGGTAGCTATTAGCAAATGTTAGAAGTCTGCTGACATCAGGGCAAGTGTAATGTTAACATGGCACATGATGTGCAGTGATACTCCTGTTGCCTTAACACCACAGGGCAAAAATTTCAATCAACGGCTCAGGCATTTAAGTGGCACCAAAACCAATGTTGCAATATGGTCCGGTGCAACACTATGTTAAACCATTGCAGAAATTAACCTAGAAAACCAGAAAAAAACCCTATTAGCCTAAAAGATCCATCCATTAATTTTACAGATCAATATAGAATCAGATACATTTGTAAAAATGATTACTTGAAAAAAATATATATATATTTTTCCACACTCTTACTAGTGCATTATGGGAAGCATACTGTCCCACTGCATAGCTGTCTGGTACTACACAATCAGGGATCTGAGGGACCTTCAATGGGTGCTGAAAGCGGCACAACAGGTCATCGGATCAGAACTGCCAGAACTGGACAGTATCATCATGGGCAAAACTCACTCCGGTTACAGCCTTTTTGTTGCTCTGCCTTCTAGCAAGCGCTTCACAGTAATCAAAGCAAGCGCAAAGAATGAAACGCAGCTTCTTCCCTAAAGCTGTGTTCTCCATCCAACCACCCACCACACCCAAAGACAATTAGTGCTCTGTCAGTGTCCCAAAGAATACAATTCTAGAAAAGCCAAATAAAGAGGTAGCATTTAGACCGGTTTACATTGTATTCCACGAGTATTACCTTCGACGTAGCCTTTCCAGAAGATATCCTGGAAAAGATTAAAACATTAAAGGATTTTAGTCTTCTCGACATCCAAATACCCTGAGACATCTTTGATCGGAGCGGCCCCTACTGTCTCTGGGTAATTCTCAAAGACTTCCCGGGCCTCCTCATAGTTGCAGATCTCCTCGAAGCATTCCCTCTCCAGGTTCCCCGGCGTGAAGGCCTCCAGGTCGAATCGATTGAACAGCAGATGCCGCCTTAGCACGTTGTTTGCCCCAGCCTCCTCCAAGAACACTAAAAGCGTAATATGGCTCAATCATTCTTTCTCACACACAAATCAAAAGGCATTACTTGTAAATACTGTCGTTTTAACCTAATGAATGACTAACCTAAGTGTCATACAACCTGTTATTTCCGCTTATTTAACCCGCAAATTAACATGCGTAAACGAATTTTAAAATAAAAAAAAAATTATAATCACAATGAGAACGAAGGTTTCAAAATCCTTCGTTTGCAACATAACTTTACATTTGAGATTTAGAAAGTATCAGCTACAGAAGCTAAATCAATTATTACAGTGTTCGTTTAAATAACTCACCATTATCTGACCGTTCCACCGAGTTTCCGATTTGAGACAAGTGTCTTAAACATGCCGTTTGTCCAGATGGAAGAATTTGGCACAATAGAAATAAATATAATAGCATTTCTATCCACCTGCGAAGGATTAAAAATCTGTGTGTAACCGGAGAGTAATCATTTGTTGGTTTTCAGGTATTTAGACATCAGTATCTTATCAGCATACAAAGTATCTAAAGCACTTCGCTAGTTACGCAGTTACCGCCCTCTTCGAAAAACGTCGGTAAAATATAAAGTAGGCGGTATCGAAACAAGTAAGTTCAGTACATTTTAAAAAGCTATATTTACACAAGTAAAGGATAGTTTTATAGATGAAAGACACGAAAATACCAAGTATAATGACCGCAAATAAACAGATTGTTTACCTCCAACTCCGGTGACCTCACCGCCTCGGAGCAAGTATTCGTTCAGACCTGACTAATTGAAGTTTCACCTGGATAAACGGATTGCTACATATTGATTTTCCAACAAAACATTGATTTAGTCCATCTTTGTTATTTCTAACTGAAATAACTTTCGAGAAAAATTAATAGAGGTAATATGTGTGAAAGTTTGCAACAATTAATTGAATAATAAATAAACTGTCAGTGAAATATACAAACTTAGGCCTATATGTACTCATTCAGCTTGGAAACGTGATTCGGCCAGAGATGTCAGTGTGAAACTGGATGTAATTGTTCTTGCACATCCGTTTCGCGCTTCAAAACACAGTTCTAACCTTTTATGAGAACATGTCTCTATAATATCTGTTTACCTGGAGAAAAAAAAATCATGTTTGCTCATTTTAATCATTTATGTAAAAAAGGATGACTGGACATTACGCAGTACAATAGGACTGTTGCCTCACACCCCTGGAGAACAAGTCTCCGCCCTGCCTCTACATGTGTGGAGTTTACATGTTCTCCTCGTTCTTCTTGGGGTTTCCTCCGGGTTCTTCGGTTTCCTGTCACAGTCCAAAAACATGCTAAAATGAGCTGCAGTTGCGCGGGTTATTCCCTGCTTTCCCTTCCGCCCATTGCTTCCGGGATAGGCTCCGCACTACCAAGACCATGCGCACAGGACAGGCGGCAGCGATAATTAACTTGATAATGTGTGGATATTACGTAGGCTATTAAAACATGTATTCCCAAATTAAATTAATTAAATACATTGTATACGTAGTAGTGCGTTTTTGTATAAGCCTTGTCAGAAAGCTGAAACCAACTGCAACAATTCTAAGTAATGTAATCCAAAATGCAAATATTCTGCGTTTAATGCAGGTTTTCATATTTAGTAAAACTGCCGTGAATCTGTTTTGTTTAAAACCTCGACAGGACTTGATTAGGATTTAAAATCTGTACTAGACTTTGGGGTCCCCTCGATAAATTATGCCGACCACTGACGTTTCCCTGTAACGACTTTTGCCGGGCAATAAATGTCTACACATACCCCGTCAGCCCACTGTGAAAATGCCAGGTAGGCCTGACAGCCAGTCCCGCCCTGGACGTCAGCTAAAGCAACCTAAAATAAAATGTAATTTCACCGAAGTGCTTTTCAATAGCCTACCTTTTTCTAACACAAGATGGCAACATTTAGCTTTTTTTCGCCTCCTCCTTTAACTATTTGGTTGTAGGATATGCATTTACATCAGAAAATTATAAATGTGTTTGTTATTTATGGGGGGAGGAAAGCTTTAATTACTTTAGGGAGTAATGGTTGTTGTTATCACATGCAGATACAGTGCTTTTGAGGCCGTACGTCATTTAAAAACGAAGATTCGTTAAACTTCAAGTCATCATCCACAAAGCAGAAACTCTGAAATACCAGCCGCACGGCGGCGTGCACGGAAAATAATCGACAGTGAATTAAGGCTATAACAGTTATAACAGTAGGTTTAATGTTACAAAGTTGTAGTGGTTTCTTTAATATAATATTATTATATTAATAACGTATTTTACCAACGTTTGTAACTTGTTACCCTACAAAAGGACTGTAATTAACCCATTGGCGTAGTACTCTATGACTAAACCCGCCAAAAGTGTTCTCGCGCTAAAATCGCTGTGTTGCTTGACATTTGAAGGTAACGGTTCTTTGACAAGGTAAATAAACCTAGTAAAACGTTTTAACTTATTGAAATTTTACATTGCATTTCGGTAGTATTTTAGGACAGCGTTGCTGAATTGCTTGTAACATAACTGTGAAGCGAAGGCAGTGGTAAAGCTTGTTAATGTAACTCAAAATATGTTTTTGTAGGTGGGACAACTCTAAGGCCTAAATATACCCTATCTGTGGTATATTTGTTTCAGTTAACCACCGTTGGTGAGTTATAATGGCTATCTAATGATAAAACCGTTAAATCATTCTACTCGTGAAACGAAATACAAGTACATATAATGATAAAGTCATTAAATTGTTCATTTGTGGCTGTGTATGAAACAGTTTATGGCCACGGTTACTTGATAAGCTAATGAATGCGGTATTAGCATATTAGAGAGTTGAAGCTGGCCAAAATGTGCGCTTCATTTTACGAGCATTAGCGCAAGTATTTGTGGTTATTATATATCGTTTTTAAGGAGAGTGTCTGGTTCGTTATTGGTGGTTCAGAGACGCGCCATTGCTTGACCACCCGCTAGGCTAGTTAATGGTGCTTTTTTCTGTATCTAGGCTAATTCAACTGTTTAATCTAATGACTACTATAGCTGGGTAAGTGTTTGAGATTGCATAAGAAAACACTGTTGCTGATACGTTAGGACGCCGATTTTCTTAATTCAACTTTTATTTCTTTAACATTAGAAATATGAAATTGATATACGTGTTGGTTAATCGTCTGTTTTCAATCTTGTATCTGTGCCTCATACTGCTTTTTTATCGAATGATAATATCTGCAAGAAACGGTGTTTTACAGTATCAGTTGGCATTGATAATTAGGTTATTTCTTTATGAAATAACATTTAACGTTTTAGCGGTCTAAATAAATTCTAGATAACAATTAGCCGTGTTATCCATGTTATTCTTACTATATTATTCTTACTGCCTAGTAGAATGTTTTCAAAAACCTTCTTCATGAACTATATAATACTTTTTGTTATTACGCATAGGACCTTGGATATGCCTGTCTTTTACCCTATTATAATGCAGTGCAATATAGTCATATAACTCAGAAAAGATAATACAGACATCATGTTGCTGATAGGAATTATTCAGTTTTATGGATGATGTCCTTTTAATTTTGCTGTTCATGGCTTATAAAATTGTTTAATATCTGCTGAAGTGAATCAGTGGAGAAGCAAATAAAGACATTGGCCTCGGGTCACAATGTCATTTGTGGTAGTAGCAAATTCTAACAGGATCATTTATTCCTGCACATGATTGATAACAGCATGGGTTAAATGGAGAAAGGTTCTCTTCTATTAAAGGATCATCTTGAGTGAAGACCTCCCACTTAAAAGTCAGACATGATGAGGAGACAGGGGACTATCCATAGGTCAAATTAAATAACTTGTATAATTTAAGAGAAATGACAGTGCAATTTGTCCATTCACTGTTATTACTCTGACCCCCATTAGATTCTTAGGCCGGCCTCCTTTCCACCTTGATAAACCAAAGATACAGCTTTCAGAGTAGTAAATAGTGAGAAGAACACACATGACAAAACTTCTCATGTCATTTAATTAAACTTTAGTCAGAATTAGCTCAATTTCATATGTTGTGCATAATATTTATGTAAGAATTGTGAAGACTTCTAGGTGAACGTGATCCTCAAAAAACTCAAGATGAGGTATTTCATGTTCTATCTTCGGGGAACTAATATTTTGCTGGTCAATAATAATGAAAAATCACAATCCAAGTGCCAACTTAGTATTTTATATAATAATACTGATCTGTGCTTAGGTTTAATCATCAAAGGTTTCTCCGGCATTGTCAGGATGTCTCAAGAGAATTGTATAATCAAACATGAGATGGACTTTCAGGCAGAAACAGCAAAGCATGTTTCTGATGACAAGGCAAGAATATGTTCATTTTTAAAATTAACATTATACCAGTATTATATGTCCAAGTTAACATTTTGCTTATTTTTAGACTGGAGAGGAGGGTTTTGAATATCAGCTGTCATCATCTTATGCCACACATGAATTGGATCAGAGTGATTTGGCTGTTCAAGTTATACAATTTAAAGCCAGTCTTCTTGAAGCAATGGAAGAGCTACGTTTTCATAGGGTATGGATTTCAGCACCACAAACTCTGTTTAATTATATATTTAGTACTGTTTTTAAGGTGATGTTTGATGACATAATTGTTCACTACAATCTGTAGAGAAAGCTTTAATATTTTACAAGAAAATGTGTAAATGTGGTTTTCTATATTAAAGAATGTCTTGTATTTTCACATTTTAAAAGTTTAATAATAGCAAGTAATTGTTTTGCAATTTTTTAAGAAGTGCTTTAAGTGGACAAAGAATGAATCCCTCCTTTTAGTGGCAAATAACATAATCTGAAAATACTTAAAATAAAGAGACAGGGAACCATTTGCTAATGTGTTCAAGCAAAGTGGGAATATGTGTCTTTAGAAAGGACGTCATTGTACCAGGTTCCACAGTGTAGTTTTCCATATTGTCATTTGGTAGTAGGAACTCGAGAGTTATGGGCTCAATTTGGCGAAGTCATGAGGAGCTGAGGGATGTCATTTTGTGGGAGGTGTATTATGAGTTTTCGGAAGAAGTTAAACATACTTTTTTAGCAATCAGTTGTAGTCAGACATCACATCAGTATGTGGTCACAAACAAAGGATCTGGCTAGTACCTATTCTTGCTTGTAAAATGGTACCCTGGAGCAAACACTTTAAAAGGCTCTGAACATGTTTTAAAGGTTATAACAAATAAATAAATGATTGAATCATTTCTGTTTTATTGTTATGGTCATCACAAAAAACCATGAACGATTAAATAACTATGATCCTCAGGCATGCATTAGAGAAGCACTTGACAGTTCATTGTATTGTTGATATAGGCTTAAACAAGAAGTGTATGTCTAAGCTAAACAGAGGTATTTCTCTAAGTCTTAGCTATAGAAGGTGTTATTAAAATATTCCTGTACTTCGGATATAACATACTTCTGTACAAAACAAGGTGATTCAATATTTCTTAATACAGTGTGTGTGGAACAAGGAATAAGCAAATACTTCACTTATACCAAAGTGATTTGAAATGCAATATTTTTTGTATTTGGATATCTCATGAGCTGTAGGCACTCTATGTACTTTATATATCGTTATGTACCATTGATGTACATAGGAAAAACATTGTTATTAATGATGCACCGATAAGGAAGTTTCTGGCCAGTACCGATAGCTGATTATTTAAAAAAACTGACATCAATACTACTACCGATTGTTTGGGAGGTTCTTCTTAAATAAGTTTAAACATTCGACTCAAATAAATTTAAAAATAATAAATCACAAAATATGAAAAAGTATATTTTTTGGATAAGAAAAAACCAAGTGACATACAACAACAACAGAGCACTATATTTTATAACTATGCCTCTAGTATAACATTTATAACAGAGAACGGCTGATCATCAAGTGTAGTAAAATTCGTAACTTTCTGAGTAATTTTTCTTTATTTTGTTTGCACTGAATTTTCTTTTGTTATCAAACGCCTGCGTTACTGATGGACTAGCCTTATTAGGGCAGTACTGCAGCTTTTATTGGAACAGATTATTATTCAACTCTTCATACTCTACTGTCTCTCCTTAAGCTGAACAATCAAATTTGTGTTGAAATGTTTATTATTAGACCCTCCTTGTGAAATTTTAACAATGATTGCAAAATGCATTTCTAATGTTGTTTTCACTAACATTAAAATAGTTATACACAGCAGACATTTTTCTAACTGTTTAGTACGCAGGTATGCAAAGCATTATGGATCACCATTTTAAAAGGGATTATCGACAGTAAATATTGTCTCAGTCTTTGGTGGATTGCTGCTGTATCAGCCAATACCGATAGTTGACCGATACAATTTGTGCATCTCTAATTGTTGCTCCTTGGCTTATTTCTGTATTTTCACACAATGTTTGGAATTGTATTTCACTATGGATTATATTCCACTAGATCAGGGTTTGTCTCTAATATTTACAAGGATAACCAAGTTTAATGGTGTCTTTACAGGACAAAAAAAACATCTATTCATTATTTCACTCCAAACTGTTAACTGCTTTATCTAGTGTGCACTTCTTTAGAATTTTCCATGCTGGGAGCACACTTTAATGGGAACTTATAAATAAACCACACAAGCCCACTCCCACATACATATAAAAAGTCACTACATAGTAGAAAGCAATTGACTTTTACCTACCTTTGAGAGTTGAAGGCGGATAAGGATGGCTATGTGCTAATATTACAGGTCTAATGTCCACTATTTCCTTCAATGAACAAAGTCATGGGCAAACATTACATTTTGGCTTCATGTCATATGTGAATAATCTGAAAGATGTTGCTGAAAGCATCCAGAGTAACACACAAACTAGCAGTTTTTGTTTAAACCTTAAAATAATGTTTAAAATGCATATACTAACATGTTCATAAATGATTTAAAGGATTCTATCTTGAGCATAAGTGAAACATCTTAAGAATAGTGAAGAAAAATAGAAAGTTTAAAAAAAAAATTAAATAATTAAAATGTGTATATTTAACATATTTTGTTTTAAAATATTTTTTAGGAAGCTGAAATAGAATTTGAAGAGCGTATCAGTCAACTTTTGTTGGAGAAGCAAGAACTGGAATGGCAAAAGGTATGTACATGTTATTGTAAAGACACATGGTTCTCTTTTTAGTTTTCAAAATGTATTTGTGTATTGTACTGTCAGTTATATTTATTTCTTTGAACTGCTGTATCTCACATGATGTAGAATAGGTCCTAGATAGCACCTTAAAGAAGTATTCGCTCTGCACTTTTACTGTTTTCTCTGAGTATAACCCCTCCATCTACATGCTATGTTGTTTTTTGTTCATTCATCTTACCAACATTATTTAAATAACTGTTATCGTAGAAAGGGATTTTATTTCTTGCTCCAGATTCTTAGTGTGATTCAGGTCTAGCTTCAGGGCAATGGGTCATTGGCTCTCTTGTTTATAAGATACTCCTTAGTTGTTTTGGTGTATACTTCAGGGCACTGACCCACTGAAAGGTGAATTCTTGCTGAGCTTCAGTCTTCTGTAAACCGAAGCCTGAATAAGTTCTGCTGAAACATAAAAAGGTTTCCCTTGGGGATTTCCTGCTTAGCTGCATTCATTCTAGCTTGTACTTCGGCAAAATTTATATTTTCTTTAGCTGATATATACATAATATTATTTTGCATATGGCATTATTAGTCATTTGAGGCCTTCTGCTTGCATTTCTTACCAATATCCTTACACCTTATCTCACCATTTAGTATGGGAAGATGGCCTAGTCTTTTTTCTTAATTATTGACTTAATTGTGTTTTAAGAGACTTTCATTTGATTTTCTATTGGTCCCATAATCTGTGTCTTTTCACACCTCTAACATTTAGCGTGTGTTCTTTTTTCAGGAATCCCTCCAACATCAAACTGACATGTTACAAAACCAAAATACTGAATCTGTAACTGCTCTTAAGAAGAAGGTGCTGTATTTGTCTTATATGTGACCATCAACTACCGATTAACGAATATTCAGTGGTAAATCAATAACTAAAGGTAGTTGGTATGCAAAAGTGACAGTACTTGTTGGAACATGCTTCCTAACTATCATTTCTGCCACTGTTAGGCAAGTCTAGATGTATCTTGCCAGCTCTGTCTGTTTTGTTCATTTGAGGCATAAGATATATCTTACTGCTCTTAAGACCCCTACTGGTCAGAAGGGGTCAGCCATTCACAGATTAGTGGAGGAATATTAATATAATATACTGATGATGTGTATTTAAATATGTGTTTGTGTACCAAAGAAAGGTACATGAATAAGTGGGATGGTTTGCATGTGTGGTTGACAAACAGAGTTATCTTTCCTTGAGGCATAATAAACTAGTGAAAATATTTTCTTTAGGTGACATTAAGTACAACCTGAGAATTTTAGAGGAGCAGACTGTAGAAGAGAAAGTAATTTGTTTATATCGATAAAACATTGTATTAACTTTTTGATTCACTTTCATAGATGCAATAATATTTTACTGACAAAATAAATTATGAAGAATTTACTTATAATCCTTACAAAAATCCTAACAAGCAGTTTCAGGCAAGAATCAAGGGGCTGGAAGAAGAGAAGGTATGGCTGAAATATTTGGTGTTCTCTGCTAATGAGCATACAATAAGTCAAATATTATTTTGTTGAGGTTCAATAATGTTAGCTAACTGTCAGATTGAATAACGTGCTTGTATAGTGGCTCAAACACAGGAATTGAGAAAGGTATTGAAGATTGCTTTATATTACATTTTGTCATTGAACTTTAACTTAATATCACTCTTTATTTCGAAGGGAAAATACCAGGTAACTGTTGAACTGAAGGACAAGGAGATCAGAACTCTTAAGGAAGAGCTTAAATTGTTGAAGGTAAAAAAATAACAAGCTCCCTAAAGGGCAATTGCCCTTCTTCATTAACTGTATCTGATGACTGGGAAAAGTGCTCTCATTGGCAACCTTTGTAGTGGGGGCTACTGTCTTGGCTGTAGCATGGCACAGGATGGCTGCTGTCTCTTATGCTCCAGTGCACATATGAGCCATACATAGTGCTGTACAATAAATGAATTATTTGGCTCTTGGGATTTTTAGAATATTATAATATTTTTTTTGTATAATTAGTAGTATATAGCACAAATAAACGATTTGTGGTTGTATTCATGTTACTGTGGATGTTATATAGACATAGAAAAGGTATATAAAAAGTAAAAAACTTTACTTTTAAAAAAATTTGATCAGATAATACACAATAAATATTTTAAGGTTATATAATTTCCAGATACACAGAAAAAGATAATATCTTTTGCTACTGTTTTACAGTTGTCCAAGTGCAGTTTGCAGAAGACATTAAACGAACTGGTAAGGATTTCAGTGATATGTATTGTGTGGGAGTGGGAGGAACACAAGAGGGAAAGGCTCATCAGGAGTAACGGATAGGGAGTGTGTGACATTCTGTGAACCTCGGATGCAGCATAGAAAAAATCACTATCAAAATATTTTATAACTAAGGCCCGCTCTGCTGAACCTCTGTGGTGAAGGGAAAAACTGCCTGATACAGACAATCAAACAATAATGATAGATATTAATAATAAACATTCAAAACTTCTTAAGCATCTTGACAAATGAAGTTGCTGGTTTAAATGTTAGACAAAGATTGTATAAGATAGAGTAGCAGTGAGCTGTGTTGTCCCTTCTGTATCTGTGGAAAATTGTCTCCAGCTTGTATTTCATTGTAAAATCAAATGTTAATTCAAGATATTTTATACATTACATACAGTTATACAGGTACAAACTGCAGTGAAATGAAAATCTGGTTCCTCTTTGTACTGTACAAACATGCACATAATATAAATACAAACGTATATAAAGACTGTATTGAAAATATACATTCAATAGTGTAAAGGAGACAGTAAAGCACAAGTGGCATAGTCTTAAACATGGATGTGCAGATTGCAATAGACATGTAATGCAGTGACTGATTAACAGTGAGCTGTACAATGGCACTTCTCAATTGGCATACAGGAACCAAGCCATACCCAAGCTACACTAGTTACGGTGAGGTTCTAGTTCGTGTTGATTTTCCCCTGCAGATGGTTTAAGTTTGGAAAAGCTTTGCCGAATTTGGATAGTGACAGTGATGTAAAACCAAAGAGAAGCTTGTTTACTGTTCACGCAGTGTACATCATGATTTACAATGTGCTAATTTTCTCTAGCATGTCTATGAGAATTGTCATGCTATGTTAGCATCAAACGCTAGCAGAATTAGCATTAGCTTATATACATTTGCATTACGAATCCATTCTGTTCTGTAGTACATTTTTAAGTAGGGATTTGCAAATTTTCATTTTGTGATGTGCGGTACTACTAATAATGGATAATATATAGAATATGCTCTTTTTTCCTTCAGATAATCAATGCATATTGACACAGATCACTGGTATCTCTGTGCATTTCGATCAGTCAGATGGTGGTAATGCAACCAGCATGGTTTAGTCATGCTTTTGGCCCTGCTTGTAACCACAAATACATAAATATATTGACGTGTCTGAAATGACGAATTCCGCTTCTCTGTCTGGCAATCCGATGGACAAGTCTGTGTTTGGTGGTTGCCAGGAGAACTGTACTTGCCTGACTGCATTGTGTCAAGTGTGATGTTTAGTGGAGGGGGGATTATGATGTGGGGTTGTTTTTCAGGGATTGGGCTTGGTCCCTTAGTTCCAGTGAAAGGAACTCTTAATGCTGCAGCATTCAAAGCCATTTTGGACAATTTCAAGCTTCAAACTTTGTGTGAACAGTTTGGAGATGGCCACTTTCTGTTCCAACATGACTGCACACCAATGTACAAAGCAAGGTCCATAAGGACATGGATGAACGAGTTTGGTGTGGAGGTACTTGACTGGCCTGCACAGAGCCCTGACCTTAACCCGATAGAACACCTTTGGGTTGAATTAGTGTGGAGACTGCGCGCCAGGCCCTCTCGTCCAGCATCAGTGCCAGACCTCACAAATGCTCTCCTGTAAGAATGGTCAAAATTCCCATAAACACACTCCTAAACTTTGTGGACAACCTTCCCAGAAGACCTGAAGCTGTTATAGCTGCAAAGGGTGGGCCAACTCCATTTTAAGGCCTATGTATTAAGAATACGATGTCATTAAATTTCATGTCTGTGTAAAGGCAGGTGTCCCAATACTTTTGCCAATATAGTGTATGTTTAGGCATGTCCAAGCTGAGAAACCAAATGGCCTTAGGATAAAGGCTTCTCTTGAGGCTTTCTGTTTTGGCCATCAGATAGCATAGACGTTTTCCAGGTTGCTGAACAGGCAGTTACTGGGATGGGTGGATTTGTTAAGAATTTTGGTGACTCTGGTCTTGCAATAACTGATGTAGGTGTCTTGCAGAGAGGGGAGTGCAGATTTGGAGGTGTGTGCCACTAGGCAGATCACTGTCTGCAGAGTTTTGCAGTCCTGAACAGTACAGTTACTATACCAGGATGCAATGTTCATGGGCAGGATGCTTTCCATAGCACCAGTTTAAAAAGTTTTTAGGCCTGCTGGGGAGACATTGAAGTTCCTCAGCTACCTCAGGTGGTATAGTCTCTGCTGTGCTTTTGAGATCTAAGCTTGGACATGCTGGGTCCATGACAGGTCCTCAGAGAGTGTACTCCAGGATACCTGAAAGACATCATCCTTTCCACAATGGCCCCGCTGATGCTGAGAGGGGTGTAGTTCCTTTGCTGTTTTCTGCTAAAGTCCACAGTTCACTCCTTATTTTTGTTGACATTAAGTGAAAGCCTGTTATTCTTGCACCAGGATGCCAGATTACCGACTTCAATGAGATAGGCGTTTTCATTGTTAGAGATGAGACCCACCACTACAGCGTCATCCATGAACATAACAGTAATGCTGTATCTGGCTACACAGTTGTGAGTGTAGTGGGAATACAGCAGTACACTCAGGACACACCCTTGTGGAGCATGAAAGTTGAATGCGTGTTAAATGTATTTGGCAGGAGCAGAAGTTGTACTTGCAAATGCAGACTAAAGACAGTCAGCTAAGGCAGCTAAAAGAGGTGGAGAGGCACTTGGAAGTTGTGACTCGTCAATGTGCCACAGTGAAAGAGGCCCACGGAAAACTTGAACAAAGCGGTACATGATCTGCTGGGATCAGGGGGACATGCAACCTTTGGAAACTGGATAACAAGCTTTGCTCTTTGCCCTTCATGCAAACATCGGATGCATGAAAATTTCTTAAGTTACAGAATTTATGTTTCAGTGAAATTTAAACATTGACAGAGCATTCCACTATCTGGCAGTTGTTCTTGCTTGGCGTCTGTCCAATATTTGGTTACATTAATATTGTATTTATGTCAAGTGGAATTTTATAAACATGTGTATCTGTTATTTCTAAACCATAGTATCATTATTTATTTAAAGCAGTGATATCGTCACAGTTGTCTCAGTACAGATAGGGAACATTTTTTACATCTTGTAAAGCTGGTCTGGAAACTATTGCACATTAATGTTTACTGTGCAGGTCTGACAGGGAGAATCAGTCTCATCTTTTACACGCCCAAGTGGATGGTCATGGCAAATGACATATCATAGAACTTTAATTTAAAGACTTGGGGTAAACTGTATATAATAATCATAATCATTACCACTAACAATATGATTAAGTGAAGGACGTATTAGAACATATATGACTATTGTATAAAACAGTTGAGAACAACTTGTATATTAGGTATGTATTTTTGTGTTTACAGTTGGAGAAACTGTGAAGCTTAATAAGAACCTATCAGCTGTGAATTACAAACACGAAGTAACTATTAAGTGCTTAAAACAGGTAAAATATTTTCTATGAATGAATGTTTTCTGTGGATTATTTTTGTGACTTACATTTTTAAGGAAGGAATTAAATTTTGTTTGAAAATGGAATACATGTTGATCTGTATTTGGCCATGTTAATGATTACTTAAGTAAATTACGGACATTTTGTAAATGTGATTGGAATGAGGGTGGTGGTATCTTGTTTTCTTATATCTTGAAACCAGTTCCAAACCCCAGTGCTAAAAGGCCATCTTTGCCTTGTTCTGTGTTCCATTTTGTCATAAAATTGTATAGGTTGATATCAGGGTCTGCGTTGGCCAGGGCGATTTTACTCTATCATTCTCAGATCTTGAAATATTTGCATATTTGTAGTCAGCAAATATTGCATCTCTTAGATAAAATTATGTGGTTATCTTTACTCTTTATTCATTTGTCTTTTACATAGTCAGATGATGATTGCAACAAACCTTTATATTAAGAGTAATTTGTCAAGTTTCATTTGTGTATGTTTCACCTAAATGTGATTTTGTATGAACTGTCGCAAAGCAAAATGCTTATTAATATCAGACTATGTTATATCAATGAAGTTGCCAGATAAAATGATTGATAAACTGCCACATTTTTGCAGCTCATCTAAGTCACCTCTTAGCATTGGGTTGATAGAAAAACCAAGAAAAATGAGGAAGAACAGGTTAAAGATACCTGCTCTTTCTCATTTCTTTTTTTCTTACCGTTTTTGAGCCTGCTAGTGAAATGTGAGGAATTCCATATTAAGGCTGAACTCAGAGAAAGGTTAAACAGACTGCATCACATGCCAGACGGTTCTATTCGCATCGTGCCACTGCTATGGAGGGGAAGCATATCTGCTATCAGCATGGAGCATGTCAGTGTCCTATGGGTGGGGGGGGGGCAGGAAACAGACAGCTATGCAACAAAAAGGGAAAGCTGGGGCAAAAGAGGCTATATCTGCAAGTGTGCCCCACAATCAGTTACCGTTTAGGGAGATTAAAGCCAGCCGTATTTAATTGTTACACCTTTCTGTTCTGCATAGAAATGTCTTTTGGAAGGATTGTCGCTTATCAATAGAAGTTGTGTCACCGAAACAAATATTAATGTCATAGTTACATCCCATCTTCTGAACTCTTAAGATCTTAAAGTGAACTTTTGCTCATGCGTTGATATTTCAAAGTATCGTTTTTCGTTGCTGGAAGAAAACTTTTAAGAAAACTTACCGAATTAATTTGTTTGTATTTTGCTTCGAAATATTTCTCCTCTTTTTTATTCAGGACATGGAAAAACTAAACTGTGAATTTGTTAAGTTTAAAGTCATGTCAGTGTGTAAATCTGGAGAAGAGAGAAGTTCAGTTAAAGACCAGAAAGAATTGCTGCACAAGCTACATTTGGTAATTCTTCTGAATTGTTAAAATGGAAACATGTGTGCTCATTGAATCAGAATACATTGAACCAAAAAATTATAAAATTTTCAGTAGGCTTATAAAATTAATCACTTTACAACTAGTTCTGCATTTTTGTTTGTTTTCATACTTCAAGCAAGCAGAGATGAATAAAAATCTATCTGAGGAGGTTTCTGCTGTAAGGGCTGAAAAACAGGTGAGGATGGCTTGTCACCCATTGTGGCTATTACCATTTTTGGGGCCATGCCATGCTTGGGGTGTCTAGAAGACAACATTGTCTAAATGGTAAATAAGACTGAAAGGTGGGGGTGAACGGTAGTGGGGTGAGTGAGCAGGCAGGGATGTATGTCATTAATAGGAATCCCCCTTCCTGTCAACTGTGCTCAAGGAGGTGGTGAAGTTGTTCCAACAAGCCCAGCGGCTGTTGCAGATGCAGACTGAGGCCGTCAGCAGATTGGAGCTAGAATTGACCAGGCAGAGGGAGGACTATCAGGTCAGGGTCTTCCAAGGGTCGTTTGTCTGTGTCTGTCCCAACTGTAAACGAAATCTGGCCTTTATTGGCAGAAAACTGCTCCTAACGACTCTTGTAAACAGGTCTTTTAAACAAAGATTGTGCTGAGATTTTTGTGTTTTTCATGGCCGTTCTCAAGATTTTCTCTTCCATTTTGATTAATTTAGAGTTGCTGGGCATTTCAGTCAATACTCTTCATATGATAACAATCAAAATCTTTTTAGAATTGTATTTCATTATTTGAAGAAAAAATGAACATGTTGACAATTTCAGTAGCTTAACACTGTATGTAAACTTTATTTGAAACACTGCCACAAAATAAAAAAAAAAATCAGTAATATAGAGGTATTTACACTTGGTCACTACCCTGAAATGTGTTTATTTTATTTTGTATAATTCATTCTAAAACAATTTAGTATTAAAATGTAGTTTTGTTACTTTGAGTGGCACTAAAGATGGGCATGCAGTAATACAGTGTCACATCCTGCCTACTACTACTCCCTGACCTTCTGGTCTCTTCCCTCGCGTAGCCTTATGGGCCACACCTGATGCTTATTGCCCCACGTTACTCTGTGTGTTTAAGTACCTGTTTGTCTCATCCTTGCCTGTCTGATCATTAATGTCGCTCCTCCTGTCAGCACATGTCCATTCTAGCCCTCTCATTTTGATCCCTTGTGATCTTGTTAGTCCCTCTCCAGTCCCTGTTTGTTCAAGTTAAATAAAATCCCTTTTATTTCGCCAAACTCTAGCCCTTGTGACATACAATATAAAGTATGTTACAAATTAATGTGCACTTTGTCAATATCTAAGAACGTTCTGTACCCTGCTGGGGGGTAGGACATGATTATAAATTTGCATTGCCAAAAAACCTTCAAATCAGTATTGTGCAGCACATTGGATGACAGGTTCTTTGAGTACTTTACTGTGATTATGACATGAATCTATAAGGAGCAGGATAATTAATGAAGCCACTGCACATAAACATGGCTATGTGGCTTATATATCACATTATACTGCAAGTTGGGAACCATGAACTGCAACTGAATAATTGCTAATGTTTTTCTCTTCCCATTTACTGCCTCTTCCTCTATGGAACCCATGTCCAGTCCTTCTGCACCTGGTTTATAGCATAGAATCCCCATATATTAATAATATATATTGAGTTTGTGATGGTGACACAATCTGATTGATTCTGTAGTGCTCTCTTGATGTTTGGAATCATCTGTCCAGGTTAAACAAACATATAAAAAATTCATTATTGTATAAAATTTTTCTTGGGTGATTAATTTTACGACAGACTCTTAAGAGAGAACATGAACTGCTTCGAGCTAGGACTAGAGAGAAGAATGATAGATTTGCAAGCCTGAGGGAAGAATATAAAAGCTCCAAAACAAAGCAGGAAGAGGTATGAAAAACATTCTTAATTTTAATTGATATTCTCAATAAAATGTTTCAGCCAATAGGCACATTTCCAAAATGTTTCAGAACTGTTCAGTATACTTTTTATCTAAATACTTATGCCTGTACAAATTGCCAATATGTGCTGAAACTTAGATAGGTACCTATACATCACTTGCATATATGTTTGTGTGATGAGCTACAGCATGGACTTGGAGAAGTGAATGAGAGCCATGGTTATATGGAGAACCAGATATCGTGTTGTAGCAAATGGCTCATGGAGCACAGGCGTACAGTGCAGGGGTGTCCTGACTTGCAGCTCGTGGATCACACACAGGCAGTGCCGGGGTGTCCTGAACTGCAGCTCGTGGATCACACACAGACAATGCAGGGGTGTCCTGACCTGCAGCTCGTGGATCACACACAGACAGTACAGGGGTGTCCTGACCTGCAGCTCGTGGATCACACACAGACAGTACAGGGGTGTCCTGACCTGCAGCTCGTGGATCACACACAGACAGTACAGGGGTGTCCTGACCTGCAGCTTGTGGATCACACACAGTCAGTACAGGTGGGCACTTCAGCAAGAACATCATCATAGCAACATAACCTCAATTTGTTTGTGTGGAGAATCTCATAGCTTACAATGTTTTTGAATCACTATGAGAACCTGCCATATATATAAGCCAAGACTGATCATGAAATTGACACCTAAATATTATTTTTGCTATCTCTTGCAATTCTTTAAAGGACAGTATCCAAAACTACATATCTGATCATAAGGACACATCTGGTGACAGCAGCTGTGAAACAAAGAATAAAGAGAGTGAATATAAGCTTTCGCAAAATGGCAAGGAGCTAGTCCAACAGTGCTATCCAGCAAGCACTAAAAAAGGTCCATCAGATGACAATGGTAAGATTAATGAGTAGATCTATAACTGGTAAATCTCAAAAAACACATAGTCCCTAAGTATGACATAATCAGCTGGAAATAGAAATCAAATTGTACTGCAGAGAGCAACAGGTCATTGTGTTCATAAGTATTTGTAGAGGCATCTCTTTGAAAACATTTGTCAAAACCTATACTCTTCCCCCCTTCCGGAATATAATTTGGTCTCTTCTTGAGTATGTGCTGTGTGATTTATCCACACAGATGAAGGCAGGAATCCTGGTCCCACCAGGCTCAGGGAGACAGTGAGCGATAGGCTTCCACAGGCAGACTACCGTGTAGTTATCCAAGCGCCGGACACCACTGTTTACACTTCTGGACATGCAGACATCGAGGGGACCGGAAGGGGCTGCTGTGACGCTGACCTTGCCTGTGCAGCTGTCCAGCTGCCAGAATGTCCTGCTCGTTTGGCACGGTTCCCCGCCAAAGGGCCTCTGTCTGAACATACTGCTGATGCATTGGGTGTCGGTGGAGGCAGTACAGGTCAGCAGGCTCCAGACTCTCAAAACCTGCAGCTCTGCATGGGTAAAAGTCATCCAGGGCACAGTATATTTAATGAGAACTGTGTTTCCAGCAGCTTCCCATGTCATGAAGGTGACTTTATTAGCAAGTTGTCTGACTGCAGCACTCAAATTACAGGTGATGGAGAACAAATAAAAGAAGGCGGGAGGCAGGAGCAAATCAAGTGCATCCCAGTCAAGAGAGAAGAGCTCACCATTATACACAGTGACATCAACCAGAAAAGAACCTGGGCTGTAGGTTTTGGCACGGTTGAGGGTGCTGGTATTAAGAGATATCCATATGAAAACCTAGGAGAATCTCTTAACTCCTCAGATTCATGCCCACCTTCAGAGTTAAGTAGAGAATATTATCATGGGGTTATTTCAGAAAAAAATAACACCATCTCTGACAACTCTGCTACGGTCACTGCACACTCCCATATCGAACCTGAAGAGTCACAGGCAAAGCTATCTGACAAAAGCACACGTCCACAAATGGAGGTGAAACATGCTTATGGCATAAAAGAAGCTGGAGGAAGTCCAGACAACTCAATAACTTCAATACCTGAAAAACACACTTCACTAAACATCATGGCAGAAAATAGGCATCAGTATGCATCATTATCAAATGACATAGATATTACTTCAGGTAACACTTGTCTAGGTGAAAGCAAGGATGGCGCACCACTCAGTGAAACTGAAATTACTACTATTTTATCAGAGCCTCTCAAGGATGATATAAAGCACAATTCTGCTGGAAGTGACTATTCATTTTATCCAAGAAACAAAAGGTTTAGGTCATCATTCGATTTAGGAGTACCAGAGAAATGGAAATGGACCACACTTGTGAGAAATTCTTTTGGTTTCATGATGGTTCCACAAGGGATTCAGAGCAATCAGGAGATAAATATTTCCTCAGCATCAGTGGCAGCTTCTCTTTCTGCAGAAAAAATATGATTCCTTTTAAGATGCAAGGGTGTTCCTTCACCTCAAGCAATATCTGTGCCTGTACTTCAAGATGATAAACTGAACAAGAAATTACTACTTACAGGAAGAGGATACAAATGGAAGATGATAAATGTCTTTTGTTACAATGCTTGATCTATCCTCCGAGATGGCAAAATGTGAACAAGTATCAGTTCACTATTCAACATCCTTGGTTTAAATGGGGAATTTTAGGTGTTGGTGTATTCAAAATCTCAAGTTCTTTGATCATTAAAAGATTGCTTCTAAGCATAACACTTATGAAGTAAGATCAAGTTTTTTAATGAACTTTAAATAGTTATTGCACTGGGGAGCAAGAACTGGTATTTTGAAGAGTGCTTTACCCAACAGATCAAAGCCCGGCTCTTCACATTTTGCTGCTGCATGTACATTATACATTTAGACAAGTATTTCTGTAGGTTTAAGGTAAATTTCATTATCTCTGGCTTCAGTTTTTAATATGGGGCTAAAATGTAGAGAATAGTGAGAGCAGGCTTCTTACAGTGCAAAACAAGCATTAATGCCATTCCTGCTTGGCCAGCTAGAGTAAGTGCATTTAGCTACCATTTCCTCTTTGTCCTTCTGATTCTCCTACAATTAAAAGGACTGCTGACATGTTGAATGCTTCCAGGATCCACCCTCATCACAAGAGAGATATGCAAGGGGACTGGAATGTAATCATGCAGGCCTTTTGTGAAATCTCAGCAGAACATATAAGTTGACCAAAGGTATTACAGCGGAGGATGAAGTGAATTAATTCCTAAGATATGTGTAGTTCTGAATAGGTCTGGGCATTTCAGTTTCCAAAAATATTTATCTGATGCAAGATGGCAGTATTTTAAAACTGATGGGGAACAGAAGGATAGTCACATCATATAAACTAAATAGATGCAAGCCAGCATTTAGGGACCATGAAGGAAGGGAAGGGCAACTTGTTGATCGTGCTGAAAGCATAACTGCCTAGCAGAACATTTTAAAGCGTTGATTAAATTCTTCCTTTTAACAGCAGTTGCCAAAAAATGCTTAAAATGAACACACACTGGGATATCTGTGTTTTTGGAACAATTTAAATAAGCCATGAGTAGCACCAGTTGGAGTAATTTCCCAAAAATACTTGGCATCTTCTTGTACTTTCAAAAGACAGGAAAGACTTACTTTTAAACACTTAAAAAAAACTCACTTGGAAGCTTCATAAAGACACCTCTGGATGCATTGCTCCGAGATGAAGCTTGCTGACGATGGATCACCTGTGGGGACTAGCTAGCCTATAACCCTCATTACTGCATTGGGCCCGGACTCTCTCATATCCCACCACACTCTGTCGCTTTGTGCTTTATTAGAGCCAGATGCTTCAAATTGCGAGAGCAATGGGAGAATTTTCTGTGGATGAGAAGACAGCCTCTGGCCATTTCCTCTGACTGTTTTGGCACGGTAGAAGCTGCTGGTATTAAGGTTAAAAGAGAAACTACACTCTCACAATGGTCTATTATTGTGATGGATAGATACATTTCTTATAATGTTTTTTTGCCTTAAGATAGAACAGCAGAGTTGATGGTTGTGAGGGATGGGTTTTTCTCCAAAGTCACTGTTAAAAGTGCAGTTAACAATCGTTAACGTAGCATCAAATGAATGAGGACTATTTTGATAGCAACATTCCTTTATCCTAAGAGACCAGAACTAAGATTTCCTGCTCTACACAAACATCTGCATTTCCTGTATACTTATCTGCGGGCATCAGCTCACTGCTGGATAACCATTTCTCCAAGATTTCCAATTCCACTTACATAACAAAAGTTGTCACCAAACCTGGGTTTGCAAACATTTCTGATTGCCTACAGGAAAGCAAACGAGATATCTGTATCCAATGCTCAGACAAGCATGCCAAAAGACAGAACAGTTCACACTAATTTTTCCCCAAGAAGTATTACCAGGAGTTTTTAACTCAGCTGTTTAACATAAAGAATGAAGGGAATAAACAATTGTTCTCGAAGCCACTTTTATTGAGTAAATATAAAAATGCAAGATACATGAAGGAGCTCTATGTGGTGGTGGAGAGGGCCTGCAGGCTGGTCTTGACAGTGGCCAAGTTCTGTTTCCAGGAGCTCAGGGTGTCATAGAGCTGTTGCCACTGCTGCTTCCCAAAGGTGCGGTGTGTGCTGTGGCTGAAGACAAGAGCCACACCACTGGGTTACACCCCACAGACAAATCAAGACCTGCAGCTTCTGCAGCCCTGGCTGCTACAAACCCTGACAAGAAATGTGGGTGGTTTCCTCTATATAATCATCTTTCTAACTAAAGCCAGTTTTCACACAGCTCAATTTCAGAATAGTGCAAAAAAATATAATCTTACTCAAAAGCACAAAAATAAGTATTCAGAATCAATATCTAAGTATCACAATACTGTTTCTAGGCAGGGTTTTATAAACACAGGAAAAAAATGCTCTCACTTCAGACAAAGCAGTGAATGTGTTAGAAGGAAGAAGAAAATATGACAGCTGCATTGCCAGTGGGTACATTAATATTCCAGACCAGGCTCTGTCATTAAAGGAAGTGTGCTGGAAAGAAGGCTGCTTTCATTACAGCAGCTAATTACATTCAGGCTTACACTTAATAAACTGATAAATTACCAACTACAGACCACTAAAGTAGCACTAACAGCAAAGTAAACTAAATAAAATGAAACAGGAAAAAAATGACCTACCTCACCACAACTTTGCGCTGTGTCTGGTCAATTTTGCAATACACCATCTTAATGCGCACAGCTAAAAATTGGAGAAGGGGGCAGTTAAGGGTGGGATATCCCGTGACAATTTAGGCACATCAACAATGTAACATTCCCATTAGACAGTCCTCAAGACAAAAATGACAGCCAATGTTAAAACCATTTCGCCTTTGGTCCCCTGCCTTCTTTGGCTGTATACAGACATCCTGTTTTCAGAGAGACACAGAAAAAGCTTCATCCATTAACTAACTGGCATTACCATCAATGACAAATGCCTCCACATCATCTGCACCAATCTGCAGCTCTTGCTGCATCGTGTCAAACGATATCTCCTTGAATTCGACAGCCATTCCCATAAATGTAAGCAGCCTCATTTTGGCCATGTTCTGATCATGTGAGAGACCTAGGGGAAAAAACAGTTTTATGAACTATATGGTCATAAGCTGATGAAATTCTATAATACATGCTTAAAAAGAACATATCAAATGATCGTTTATCAGGAAGCGTGAAAATGCAAGTAGGAAAAAAAAGCACCCAAAAAGGGAAAGATCCTTGATATCTGTCATATTTCCATCTGCATTCTGAAACTAACCTGAGCAATAAACACAGGGGAAGCACCTCAGACTAATTTTACAAGTTAATTAGCACTAATTACATATAGAACAATTTGACAGTGCATCAAGAGAAATTTAATAGGGAAAATAGATCATTTGCAGCATGATCAGCATGCACACCTATAACTGGGCTTAATTAAAATATACAAGCAACAAGAATCAATTAATGCACATTAACCACAATTAACAAATGCAAATGAGCTGCTCATTAAGTTTATGCCCTGCAAGGAGGCCTTGGAGACCAGAAAGACACATGTTAGGGCGATACACTTGACAAAATATATTACTGCACCTGGCTCAAGCTGTCAGGAGCAATAAGTTTAGAATATATGGCTAATCATAAAGAAATTTTTACCAGTAATTAAAAAAGACCAAAACAGCAAAGTTCTGGAGCAAAACACAGTGTTATAATGCTTATTTTTAACTACCCCTTGTTTAAAGTCTTACACATACTAAAGTGTTCTCTGATACAGGAAACATTTGCTTTCAAGAAATATTTTGCTCAGTGCCAAACAGGAAATTAATCTTTTTTTTAATACACACCATAAAGCATATTAATTCAATAACTCCAAGTTATATTATTTTTGTTAGGAAAGGGGGAAGCTTTCTACACCTTAAGCTCATCAAAATCAGAATACACTAACTCATTATTAATATGTCAAAATATTAATGCTCTCATAAAGAACCCTTATGTGTTTCTACGCCTCTTCCAATAGGGTTGACCCTTATCTTCTGGGGGGGGGGGGGGGCAATATGGAGAGCGTAATTTTAACACACACTAGATTATGAAGCATTGCTCCTTTGAAACAGTCAATTACACAGCAGTGAGGGAGGGCCTCAGTGTTAATTACTAGTCCCTTTTTATATAGTGTGTAAATAGAGAGGCTGCTGACATTGACATTCCATCACCGCGACCCGAGTGCCAAAGCAAATTAGCCGGGTCCACTGAATGCTCCGCTGGTCTGAGCGGACCCCTTCACAATTAGAACAACACTCAAAACCAACTGCTGAGAAATGAAAAAGGGATCATGCTATATACTAGGATATACTAGCATCTTTCCAATTTTCATTCAGACAAACCAAAGTCTATTTACCAAATCCAGTATTTTAATTACTGAATCAATGTAGAGGTGTCACATACATTTTTTTGGGTGTTTACAGTCCAATAAAATTAAAGACGATACAGTACCATTGCCTAAGACAGACTTACCAAGGGAATCAATGAAATCCTTGTTGTTTTGGTAGAACTTCACATATGCTGCAAGCTTTGCACTCACAAAGATGGTCAAGAGCTACAGAACACAGAAAGTACTAGTGTAAGGAAACAAGGATTTTCTGCTGGTTCATAACTGAATTAAACAGCAGATGTATTACCTATAAATATTGTATTGGGGAAAGTCTGCTGTAATTTAGTACTGTATATATTTTTTCTGCATATATACTTTGTAAAGTGGGTTTAACAGAAATAAACCAATCATCATAAAGAGTGCACTCACATCATGGATCAACTCCCCTTCTAAGAACCGCACTGGTTTCAGGACCAGAAGGTGATCGAACAGGAAAGTATTGGGGTCTTTCAAAGCTCGGACAATGCACCTAGTGAAAAACATGAACATAGCATATAGATCATGGCTGGATACACAGAAACATGCAATGTGATCAAGAGACATGATGAAAGTTGCATCACCTGTGGGCATCGACGCGCGCCTGGGAAGCATTGTCCTCAGTGTAACTACCCAGGAGCTCCACCATCACTTTAGCTGCAGCTTCACTGTCAGAACAAACAGACATGAAAAAAAATGCAACATACAAATCACTTATTTTTGTTCCCATGTAGGATTAGTAAAGGGAAAAACCTTTTTTTGCAGTCCACCAAGGCCTCGTAGACCATTCTAAGGAGCGTGTGCTTTTTCTCAGTGTTCAAGTTCCAGTCTGTTATCCACTTCCGAACCTGAAGCGGAGAACACTATGAATGTTATGGGCGAAATTCATTTACATCTATTTACTATAACAAACTGACAAAAGCTCTTTCATCATGATCTGAGAACCACAAAGGAATGCATCTTTCAGTGTAACATTTAAGATCATAATCGGCAATTAAAAAAATCTGGTTTAATAATTTCTGAAACATTCATAACAGTTGTGTAACTTTTTAATTGGGAAATTCTGTTAACATCAGGTCCATTATGATTAACTGTGGAAAAGACCTTCATTCCATTAGCACCAAGAAACATTACAGTAAAAATGTAGAACTGTTCTGCAATCACTTGGTAAAACTCAAGTCTGAAAACCGCTTGCAATACTATGGTGAAACAATTCAGAATCAGAAACAAGGTTTATTCATGAAACACAAACAGGCACAAGGCATTGTATTTGGTACAAAAGGCATGAGGATAGACATGGCTATAGATAAATATATAGTGCATGCAACAAATATAAAGCAAAACAAAAAAAATAAAATAAATAATTATATATATATATATATATATACATACACACACACACACACACGTATCATATCACTGTGCATAAGATAGCGACAGGGTGCTTGTGTTCATATCTTCTGCACAGTGATACGATTGATGTGTGGAGTTTGGCAGAAGAAACTATCAAGTAAGTTTGGTGTTGCTGTGAGTTATGCCAACAGACAAAGCAGTGCTAACAAATCACATGCTTTTGCTCAATTTCATTTCAATGAAATACAAAGTATTTCCATACAGCAGAAGACCAATGTCATTTCATGACCGGTTCTTGTTTACTTTTCTCCTTTTCACTCATTTTTGTTTAATGTCTCAAACATGTCACACTGTCTGAGTGAGTCTGGAGCAGACTAAGGAGCAGAAAGATTATGGTTGTCTCAGAGAGCTCACACAGACCTCATGCAAAAGCAGTGGCGGTAAATTTTATACTCCGTTTTAAAAAAAAAACATAGCAGATAATGCTGAAACGGAACCATCATTAAATTGCAAAGCTTAAGAACATAAGAAATTTACAAATGAGAGGAGGCCATTCAACCCATCTAGTTCATTTGGGGAGATCTTAACTAATAGCTCAGAGTTGTTCAAATCTTATCCAGCTCTGATTTAAAGGAACCCAGGGTTTTAGCTTGTGTTACACTAGCAGGAAGACTATTCCATACTCCAACTACATGCTGTGTAAAGAAGTGCTTCCTCAAATTCATTTTAAAATGTTCTCCCGCTAATTTCTACTTATGGCCACAAATTCTAGTATTTAAACTAATATTGAAATAGGCATTTAGCTGAACAGCATCCAGACCCGTTAGAATCTTGTATACCTGGACCATGTCCCCCCTCAGCTACAGACCTACTTTGTGTCCTTCAGATTAGCTCAAGACCAGTGTGTAGAGAACTTAATGGAAAGGGTTTCCATGACCAAGCAGCTACATCCTTACATCAAGTGCAATGCAAAGTGTCGGATGCAGTGGTGTAAAGCACACTGCCACTGGACTCTAGAGCAGTGGAGATGTGTTCCCTGGAGTGACAAATCATGCTTTCCTGTCTGACAATTGGAAGGATGAGTCTGGGTTTGGCGGTTGCCAGAAAAATGGTACTTGCTTGACTGCATTGTGCCAAGTATAAAGGTGGTGGAGGGAGGATTATACAGGTAACATGAATAACGTCGATTATCTTGTAAAAACATGTCAAGGTTTTGGACATATTAAATGGCAAGTCCACATTCAGTTTTGAATGCAGAAGAAATGGGCAGGGGTAAAAATCAGAATGACTTTGATAAGGACCAAATTGTTATGGCCAGACCATCTCCAAAACGGCAAGGCTTGTGGGGCACTCAAGGTCAGCCATAGCGAGTACCTACTGAGAGTGGTCCAAGGAGGGTAAAACAATAATTGTCCAACAAGGTGGCCAAGATTCAATGCTATCAGATCTGGTATGAACCAACAGAAGAGCTACTATGACACAAATTACAGATTATTTTAATGGTGGTGGAAGTAATGTATCACAACACACAGAGCATCAAGCCCTGCTGTGTACGATACTGCACAGCTGTGGATTGGACTTCTTGTTCCAACACAACTCACAGATGCCAGACATGTACCCGGGTGTCCACATGATACAACCAAAAATGGGTTCCATAGGCCCAGATGACCTTCTTCCATTGTGCCAAGGTCCAGTTCCAATGCTTTCATTAGCTTACCACGTGACATTCCAGATTTTAATCAGCACCATTTTTTAGTCAACATTATTGGCTTCATGTGGAGATGGTCATATTATTATATTTTATACACACACAGAGCTTTTATTTATATCTTTTCTTTGGACCTTCCATTCATTTCTATTGGCAAAACCCTAATCCTAAGTATGACAACCTTAATTTTTAGCCCTACCCAGCCCTAACCTTAACCATAAGGACCAAACAAAATACAAACTTTTGGCAGTTTCAGTTTTTTGATTGCCACAGATGTTTATAAAATTGATTTTCTCCTTGTGGGGACCAGGAAAATGTTGCCACAAGGTAACACACAACAGAATCTAAATAAATATATGCAAGTATATGAGCACACGTAAGCACTTAGCTTATTCCACTGATTCCTGTACACACCTGATCCAGTTCTGTGGGAATGAACGCAATGGCATTGCAGGTAGCAGCCACCTTGATCAAGCCGCAGTACACTGTGTAGCGCACAGGGGTGTTCTCATCCATGCCATAGAAGAGGTTGCTCAACCTAGACTCGAAAAGAGTTTCCAATTAGTTAGTAGCATTAGACATTTAAAAGCCAGGTTCCCAGGCTCAACAAAACACCATTTGACAATATCCAGGAACATAAAGTTTAAAATACAGCTTTTTTTCCCCAGGCAATCTGACTGCTAAAAGGTCTGGCCCTAGTCAAAGACTAGATCTATTAAAAAAAAGACCAACTTTCTCCCAACTCTGCACTGGAATCATGAAGCTGTATCAAAAAACCCATACTGCACATTCAATGCTGCAACCATAATCTATTATTACACTTTCTGTTCAATACAACTCTTGCCCAATTGCACAGCTTTATATTTTTTTAACTGTATTTTTCCATCTTTACCCATGTCTCAGTATATCTTGTTTAAACTGTCAGACTGTCCATGATTAAAATGTCATATTTATATTCTATTTATCATTATATTCTATTTAGCACTATAAACAACATGATCATTATTTCATTTTAGGATATTATCCATGCATCATACAGCTGACAATGACCATAAAGGGATTCTAACTTTTGAGAACCTCCATGTCGAGTGTCTCAAACCAGTACTTCAGTAATAATGTATATTATGTAGATGTATATATCATATGTGAGATATTAAGTACTGCTCATTTTATTAACTGAGTGACCCTGTAGCTCATTATTACAGGTTAAAACAGGAAACCAGGATTATGATAACATATTGCTTTACACTTTCATAAAGGCCAACAAAAGTGTCTACCATAGCAGTAATCCTGGAAATGGAGATTTTGACTGGACACCTAATTAAAGGAAAACGGCAACTACTGAAACACTCACAACTGCATCCTCAGTGAGGGCCGCTCCCCCTCTCTGAACTTAACCAGCTTCTCACACAAGCTCTCAATCAGCGCCTCCTGCTTGTCTGGTTCCAGGATCAGCAACAGAGACACAATGCTGTTCATTACACTCTCCACATCTGCAAGGATGACAGTTTATCAGGGTACATCAGGATAAGTATTAACATGATACCATTTAAAAGCTTTTCACTGTGCAAACGTTCAATGTATGTTTGTGCATGTGACAAAATTTGACACTTATAAAAGACAAAACATAATTTAATAAATTACTGTAATTTTCACTTGGGGAAAAAAACATTTTTATATAACCTTGGTCTGTGTATGTCAGTCAAAGTACATATAGACACCTACCTTTGTCATCATCTTTGAGGCAAACATCACAGGCCTCGATGATCTGAGCCAAATCCACATGAAGTCCACCTTCTGAGTTCTCTTCCGAAATTTCAGCCCCTTTTGATTTGAGGTATGCTCTGAGCTCTGAGGCCTACAGGTGAAACATAAGGAGTTCAATGGAAAAAAACACATTCACAGTCTATTTCTGACTATCAGTCTGGTTTTCATACATGATCACTAGCACCATCTGGCATTGCCTTTGTTCATAAAGTCTCACTTACAGCCTGCTTCTCTTACTGAAGACTTTTCAGCAATGGTTAGAATATACCACATTTCCTTAATTTTGCATAAGACTGACAGCGAGGATGACGCTGTATTAAGACATCTCGAGACTATCAAAGCCAGTTCTTAGTTACACGAAACGAGGAAAATCATCACTTCATGGATGAATGATCATACAGACAGTGATTTAGCGCAGACATATACACATAAAGATTAATTATATGCGTAAAAGCCGAGTTATGCAGCAGGTTTCCACCAGCGCTAAGTATGGTTAGGCATTAGCATTACTAGGTGACTAGCTACGTAGCTGCATCCTCAGCTGGCGCTCTCTGCCTCGCGAGCTCACGCGGCCCGACGCACGCGAGGCGCAGCAGCGGTATAACAGACAGCTGTTCGCGTCTTATGTACAACGTAAGCGCAGAGTTCGGTTCCCCTTTTCCTTTCATGGCCACACCTGGTCCTCCTCGGTTATGTCGATGAATGCCGGGACGCTCATTTTTAAGCAGTTTCGTGAACCTCAATCCACCGCCAAACGTAACTGCTCCGATAAGGTAGCAAAAGGGCTCCTTCAGTGGTAGCCCGGCCAGATGATGCACTTCCAGGTCACGTCGTTAAAGAAACAGTGCAGCTTCCGCTGGCGATTAAGTATGTAAAATTAAAACGCTTTAACGACATGATTTTCCACGAGTATATGTTCACTGCCTAACCTTTTATGGAAATGTCTCAGTTGTTACTTGCCCTTCATATTGAATATCAGAGGAATATTCGCACGAGCTTTCTAAATTATCAGATTTTTTTTTATGGTCACCTATGCATTTTAACTGGACTACTGATACATCATTCGCGTGTTTTTCCTAGGAAATGAATACATTATGTATAATTCATGCACCCTCGATTTTCTGCTCATAATTAAGGAGATACTGTTGAGTTACATGAGGGCGGTGTAAAAATTACCGAGTGACTATTTTTGTTGATCTTTGACTGCAAATTTAAGGTTCTAAATTCCCTCAAGATATGTCAGGTTTTTCAGCTGAATTCAGTTTGGACAGCCTTAGCCTAATTAACATTTTAATATCTGTGAAAACAAGTGGCAGATGGAGTGGTATTTGGAAAGTGCTGGTAAAAAATAGGCCTATTACCTGGTGTTGGCTAGACCTGATTTATTTTGATGAAAAAATGATTTATCTTATAAAACGCAGGATGTACTCATTAGCAAGTTTTATAGTCATTGTGACATTTTTCTATATATGGCAGTAAAACAATTTACATGTACAAGAACATGAATAAAGAATTGACTTATCCCAAAATTATAATGACTGTGAGAGAAGAAAATAGGGTAGTAATATTTAGCAAATTCTGCAAGTCTTCTTAGAATGCTTTTTTAATACCCTTTCGTTATAGAGCTCTTTTTGTCATAATATGCCACTTTACTTCAAAAGGCATCATAATAAATTCAGCCAGGAAATCTTATTAAGTTGAAGGGAAAATGTCCTCCAAGAGAAGCTGAGTGCAGTGTTGGCTGTGTAAGCCCTTCGCCTGCTTTAGTGATAAACCACAGCTGCTGGCCTATAAAACAGGCATATAAACTTTTCAAACCAACATAAAGTGATAGAGCCTCACAAAAAGTTCATCATATATTGTCATAGCAGGAATTAAATGGATATTTAGAGACATTTGTTTTTCAGTAAACTTTTCACAGCAGTCAGTCAGTATTGGATATTGGGATACTAGTTTGGAGCCTCAATGTTAGTAATCTCTTTAGCTATTATTTAACATATTCATATTAAAATAAAATCAGTATGCTTCCATTAATCGTCTAAACTCAGTATAATTGTCTAGTTTATGGGAAACGTCAAAAAGTACTGTGCGGTAAATGTGACACATCTCCCTACTCCCTATCTCATATTACCATTTTGCGCAAGGAAAAATAACCGCCGTCTGTTCAGTGCAGGAAGAGGCCGTCGGGGTTTAAAGTGTACAGGTCAAGTCATTTATCTGCTCATAAATAAGTATCATCGCGTTTCTTACAGTTCCTTCTTGTTTTCGTTCAGGCATTTGAAGTCAATGACTTCAGTGCAAAAAGTGAAAGTAAGTGTAATACTCAGTATTTTGGAATAAATTATACACAAGAAACCAACGTTTTTTTTTTCAATTTCATTTCGTTGGCACACGGTTCCTCCCACGACTGCCGCTTGGATCTGGTGGCCTATGCGTGATGGACCAGACAATTTAACAGTGACTGAAGGTGCAACCAGAGCTGGGTTTTGCACCCTTTTCTTAAAAGGCGGCAGCCCATAAATCTTCGTATCATCCCTTTGTTGGGCCCCCAGTTGGGCTATTTTACAGTCCCTTTCATTGGCTGAAAAGTATCGTTTTCTTATCAGTTTCACAACAATGCTTGTTGTTTATGTTTATGACTTCATTTACTACCAGATACGGTCTTTTTAAAAGGTTATTTTGCATAATTAATAATTTGTCAATAGTAGGCATAACAGTAGGTCGATTTTAAACAGCTTAACTTGGTTTTCATTTATATTATATTGTAGCGTTTCATTTTGTATAGATTTTATAGTAAATGTAACTGTATAAAACATTTAGTAGATCTATCAATATACTTAAAAGCTGCACTGGAATTATGGTTGATTGATATAAAGTTAAAGAGTACTGAAGGTGACTGGTGATACGGAAGTAGGAATAATATCTCTCCATTAATATTGGATAAACGCATCAATACGATATTAATATTTATTCAACTTTAATACTAGGTATCGTATCGTAAAACAATTCTCATGTTGATTTGAAGAAAAAAAAATCCGGAAAATGCAAGGTAGAACAATCCCTGATTAGTACCTGCACTTACATGAGTTTGAAAGGGCTCATCACATTATTACATTAAAACTTGAAAAACTACTAGTATGGTTGCAATAATAATAATAATAATAATAATAATAATAATAAAATTGATTCATTCATTCATTGATCGAATGAATAATTCATTTTGTTATTTTAGAGCCGTATCTTTTTAACGGTTTTATTCTACGATTATCTGATTGCATAGAGGTCTCCTATGCACTTAAGTTAAAATAACACGCAGGTGCTAGCTATTTTCACTTTGGGTGGATTCTCCCATCAAACACTTACGTTAAAAAAACGCATACACAGTTACGCACTTTTGAGTTAAGTTGTTCTCCCACCGCATTTAACCCGAGAAAATAGCGTAGGCTGCATACGGGGGTGCTGACGTATTTCCGGTAACATTTCAGTCAGCTAAATTGCTTGTGCTATCCATACAGTTGCTGTTTTTGTGAAAATGTTACAGAAAAATAAGTTTAAGTTTGCCGTGACTCAAAGTGATTCACGCCCCTGTGCAGTTGGTGGCGAGTGTGCATATTAATGTCACATTAATGTCACGGCAAGTGTTTTAAGTTTCTAGCCAATAATTGTGATAGCCTTGACAATCTAAGTAAAAAAAAAGAGATATGCGGTGGAGGATGTGACTGCGGGAAATTAGATAGATAGATAGATAGACAGACAGACAGAGAGAGCGGAAGAGAGACTTTATTTATCCAGAAGGAAATTCATCTTCTTTGTGTGGTATTAACATGAAATGACTGCACGTTAATTGGGTCTCTCTGTTCATCATTTCCCTGCATACCCATATAAATACATAATATATAAGCATGTATAATAATCATTAAAAATAAAAATGACTGAATGAAAATTTAATTATTATCATTAAGACGAAAATTAAAATTACGGGAGAGACACTATGACGGAATTTTAGCTTTGCAATTACACACCGCGGAACCCGCAAAGCAAGAGTCAAAGTAACGCAAATATCAACACAGAAAATATTCTAAATGTACAAAGTAGGGTTGCGCCGATATCTGAATTTGGATTGTGTATTATTGCTACAAAAATATCAAGATTATTGATAATATCTCAACACATAATCATGAATGAAAATACGTTTATATAGCATATTTTGCAAGCGTAGGTAATGTTATTTCTTAAAAATATCATTCAAACAGTTGTGTACAGCCTACAACTTCTAATATTTGGATCACATTTTTTGTAAAACCTACATTTCTGTATTACAAAGCAGGGCTACCGGGCAGAACACGTTACAGTCTATAGCGAGACTAGCAGGTGAAAGTCACTTTTATCATGACAAATGCGAAACTACTGAATACACAAATAAGGCTTTCTTTTCAGCTTTTATTTTCCCCAGTTGAAACAGGAGCAGGAAATGTTGCCCAAATAAACAGCGCACCGGTAGTGGTCATTATTATACAATTAACATAAATCATGCCCAGTTACGAAATTATGGAGTTTAATAATAACAATAACAATCATAACAAAAAAAGACAAACCTATTCTATCATTGCTTATATATAGAGGAAGAACGTACGATTGCTGTCTGGAAGAGGAACTAAAACAGTAACTAGTTTACGCACTTTCAGCAAGAAACACAAGCATGATTACTTTGCTAGGGATTAGTTGTGTTTTAGCGGAATGTACTTATCAGGCTAACACTTGGACGTGTTTCCCGAAACGTTCTTAGTTAAGTTTATCTTCTGTTCTTTCGTAAGGTTGGCCTGAGTCTCTCTTAGCTGTCTCTTATCGCTGTTGTCGGCTCATATTGTTCATTTTAAATAAGATTAACGTAGTTAAGGCTACAGTTTTATAACCAAATATCACTTAAGTAAAAAAATATCTGATCCATATGGTAAAATGATTTTGTTTGATTCATGACTGCAATCTTCGTTAGGTTTCATCCTTGTGAACTGGCCTAAGTAATGGGCGGATTTGTAGTGAAAGATAAACAACGTATTTATTTATTGATTGGGAAGGAAAGGGAGGGGGGACACCACTGGAATGCACACACATGTCAGGGTCAGCACCTGTACCCTTTGTGTTTCTTCCCCGTTTGGCCAGCAGGTGTCGCTGGCCATCCCGTCCTGACACTCCTCATCATGTCCTTGTGTGTTTTCTCTTGTTTCCTTGACTGCCATATAGCTCAGTAGGCTGAGTGTGTGAAGTGCTGATCAGGGATTTGTGGCTGCCTTTGGGCTAACCTTATCTGTTTATTTTTATTTCTTGAATTTTGTTATTTAGTGTCTATCTTCCATATTAGTTTTCTTGCCCTAGGTTGTACTTGTGTTCTATTCCTTTCTGGTTAGGTTTGATTATCCTTGCATTTTATTCCCAGTGTTTAATTCCCAGCTAACGTTACCTAGTTTTTGGTATTTGCAAAGCTCTCCAGTTTCTGTGCCCATTAGTTATTAGTTCCACCTGTTGCCCATTTCCTTGTGGCAGTGTTTGTTGATTGGTTAATTGATTTTCTTACACCTGTTCCTTGTTTGCCCCAGTTTTCTGTGTATTTAAGTGCTTTCCCTGCGCTGTTATCCAGTAAGTCATTATATTAGGTTTCTACTGCTCTGCTTGCTTTTCCCAGTCCCACTCTTTAGCTGCGTTTAGTTATGGTTTCTATAATTTGTTGATCTGTGGGGTTTTTTTTGTCCCATTTTTGTTTTGGCCCCTCATGGTGTTGCTTTGAGTTTTTCCCCAGTGGTCTTTGTTTAAATCAATCCACTCTTGTTTGTTTCTGAACCACAAGTGGATCATCACCTTTTCCTGCCCGCACCATGCTCTGGCTCTGTGACACGCACGTCTCTATATGGGCAAAAGTCACAGTATTTAAAACGTTTTGTTCATGAGGTTGATAGTAGTTGATACTGCAGGTTCATCTACATATTTCTCTATTGTCTTTTCCCCAAAAATGCACCCTGGAATATGCTATGCAGACTGACATACGTAGGACATTCTCTTATGTTAAGACTGTAATGCAACTTTTCTTTCTTTCTTTTGCACCATTGCTCATCTCTATATCAATGACATGCACACATATTGGTGTACAGAGGTGTTTTATAACAAATTAAAATGGTGATACTACATTCTGGGGAGGTGGCTTCATGCACCCAATCAGCGAAAATCATAACTACTGTTAGATGATCCAATTTGTTAATTTTGAATTTTATTTTTAGGTTCTCCCCAGTTCTGATTAATGCTATTTTTTGAAGCATTCATGCAATGTTATATTTATAAAGAACACCACTTTATCTCATGCGGCAGTTAAGCAGTTGCTGCATGGAGGGAATAATCAATTCTCAAGCCATTTATGTAAACCTATTAGCTGTTCCGGTGCCTATTTAGGTCCCTCTTAAGAAGCTCTCCCTCAAGCAGTCTTTTAAGAGATTGTTTGGGAAACATATGTGGGAAAGCAAATACCTTTTGTAAGCTAGTCTTTGTAAGATACTAAGAGTCACCGCCATAGTGTTGAACAATACAGGTCATTCCTATGAACTCATTAGTGTAACACGTCGATTTTCTCTAGTTTTTAAATGTAGTTTTATGAGGTTCGGAGCCTATCCTGGAGGGTATGGGCACAAGGCAGGGAACAACCCAGGATGGGCCTGCCGACCTGGAGTGTGGCCTTTGATGTTATTCCAAAAAATGTTGATCGCGTACATTTATAACTTCATCCATCCATCCATCCATCCATCCATCCATCCATCCATTTTCCAAACTGCTTATCCTACTGGGTCGCGGGGGTCCGGAGCCTATCCTGGAAGCAATGGAGTGTGGCCTTTGATGTTATTCCAAAAAATGTTAATCTTGTACATTTATAACTTCATTCATGAATTATTCTGACTTTATTCTCACAAATGACAACTTTATTCTTGAAAGTTACAACTTATTCTTGAAGTTTTTTATGCTATTTTTATTAATAGTGGCCCTAAAATGTTGATTTTGCCTCTTGTAGTTAATCGGTTCTGGAGTAAGACAATAGACAATGCAAGAAAACTGAAGAAATTAATTATACTATACTCAATGTTTTTCTATTAGTAGCAAAGTTGAACGATATAAAAACATTTTTATCTAGTTTTGTGTTATTTGATCTTAAAATCCTTTAAATGGCTGACAAATCATTAAATTAGAGCTATAAATTACACAATTTTAATATAATTATTAAACACTCTGCACACTATTCAAACACTGTATTTCACTGTAACACTTCGTCTTTTGTCAAAGGATTCTCATATAGTAGGCTACGTCCATGCTTTCAATTTGCAAATTAAAGGGTTTCTGTGGATTTCAGTTAGGTTCACAATGTAAGTGAAAAAGTCCATGTTCCACACTTTGCTTGTTGGCAAAATCATTTAGGGCGTAACCCGCTTCTCTTGCTCAGTGAATTAATTATACTTCTTTCTCTGCCACAGCATCTTTTTCCGGTTAAGTGCGGTGGGTGTGTGCACGCTGATGAGGGGAGAATATGTGAAGCTCAAGCACACATATCTTTTAAAGCACTTTTTTCACTTAAGTGCTTTGTGATAGAAATGACCCCATGGTTTGCTACATTATGTCATTTTAGTTGTGCGGCCTAATTCTGTCGTTTAATGATCATTTTTTACTTAGGGTCAACGTTACGGGTTCTTCAGGAACTGAAGGAATCAAATGTTATTTTTACTGTTATTTAGGATGATTAAGTTAAAACTCCAACTGTATTTTTTTCTTCTCTTGTCAGGAAGCGCAATAATAAAACGATTAATTTATGGGAGAATTAATATAAAGAATCATAATCTTTGGTAGCAATCTTCATCTGCTGTACAAGTAGACTAAAGTCAAATTTGAGATAAATAACCTTGTTCCTAATAATATCCCCAAGCTGTCTGCTCTACATTGCTTAAATCAACCTTTTTGGAACAACAGGAAGTGTTTATTCATTTAATTCCCATGAGCTTTCTGAGACAATTCTAGATCTGGTAAAGTAATGTTTTTGGGGCAGTTTCTTCAGATGATCTATAATTTTAGATTCACTTTTACTATATTGGCTTAAAAATACATGATTTTTCAAAAATAGTGAAAATTAGCAGGATGAATTCCATTATTATAACATCAAAAGGCACTTTGGAAGAATTCCAATGTTATATTTGGCCTGCAGTTTGCTTTTGCACCTGGAAATGGAGCTTCGGAAAGCCAAACACATTTATAGTAGCCATTTAGATTTTTCACGGTGTTATTTTTGCATAATTAATTTGTTTTTATTGTAAACTTGGAAAGCTCCAGTTAAAATACGATTATTTACAATAATTGCCACGTGCATTCTAAATAAATAGACCCACATTTGACAGTAAAGAAGGCTGGGAAACAATCGGCAATTGGTTGTAAATTTTTGACTGTTGATTGTGACAATGACAGTGCTGAATTGAAGAAAACCATCTTATGAATTGGTGCAGCACTCCTTACCTCCCATTTCCACTGCTTGCTCCACACTCTTGTCCATAAACAAGTCCTCACATACTCAGAGAATACATTCCTTTTTCTGTACCAAAACATTACTAAGGAAGTAACTCAGCAACAATACTGATAAAGAATGCCTGAACGTCTGTCACTGTGACTTCTAAAGATTGTAACGGTAGTGTTTTTAAGTAGCATCGAGGGAGACCCGCTTACTTTTGAGTTCAATGGGATGAAATCTAAACGGAATGTAAAGATGATGCAGAGAAGTGTTTTGCACTATGCGTATCTGGCAGGACTAGCGAGCTGCATGAGCAATTTCACTGGTGCTTTGATGTTAAGCATGTTATATATGGGAATTTATGATGGTTTGCTTATATAACATAAAGTATTTCATAAAGTGATATTATCCGCTGTTGTCAAGTGACCTTATATTTAACTGAGAAGAAGCTTTTATTTGTAGCTCCAGGTGCTTGTCACTTGGTACATAGCCATTGTTTTAATGCCTTTGGAGTCAGTGAAAAATGTCTGATATTTCTGGAGGCTATATACAGTGTAAGGTGTATCAGATTTCCTTGACAACATTTTATGTTCGTGAACTTAAAATTACCTTGAGACAAAATATATTGATAATGGCATAAAACCTCTGTTAAATGTGACCTTAGTCTGAGTCTTTTTTAGTTTGACTCAGAACTAAATCAAAGCAATTTTGTATATGGTGGAAAGGAAAAGTCTTTGCTTTGCCCCAGCTTTTTCAGTGTCGGAGTGTCTGCCTCAGGCTGTTGGTTTACCGTGTACAGCCGTCATACTAGAATGTGCCTTCATGTGTGTCAGTGGAAGTTATGTATATGTCACCCCCCTGTTGTTATGAGTTTCTGTTGTAGTATGGGGTTTGTCAGATGAGTATTCCTCAGTAGAAAGCCAGAAATCCAGGATAGCACACACATCTGAAAAGAGCTTCATGCTCCCATGATTAATCATTGTTACACAATAATTACAAAAAATGCAGGAATAAGGGCATTTGTGGAAAACAATGAACATTTTTCTGGATCATAGACGATAAATCAGACATCCTGATATTTTTCAACGTGAATGTTTTGAGGTAAACCTGCAGGATTTCTGCGTTCTGTGATATATTGCGATTTATGTTGGTGTCATGCAGTTCAGTGCCTGTGAAGGCTTATATGATTTATATAATATCAATTGCGGATGGTGCTTTTATTGTTCTTCTGTTTGTCCATTTTACATGTTGCCTCTTATAAAATGGAAAATGGGAGGAATGTTCTGTCGTATTGAAAAAGACCTGAGATCACGACTCCTGAGTGCCGAGCTGGGCATGCAGGCTCATAACGCCATTAAGATAAGAATGATGCGCTGTTTTCTTTGTCGCCATGAGACGACAGCAGTGGGGGGGGGTAGACTCTTTGTGCTCCCCATGTCGCCCCACTCATGCGCATCATTAGTTTCACCCAGCGACCCTTGACTGCCCCCGGTTGATTAATGGCTCAGTCGGGCCTCCTGATGTCACTGGGACTCCGTGGTCTCTTGCTTCCTAGGCCAGGGATTGACCCTGGATGGCCAGTCTGCAGCAAGGAATATGTAACAAGCACCGCTACATGTAGTTACCACTCTGAGGTTCCATGAGACCGAAACATGGGCAGATGACTTTGGTAAAACTGACCAGCTCTCAGCTCATTTGGTCATATTTTATTAGAACGTACTGAGGTCTGCGCAGCGTGTCGCCTCAGCTTTGTGAGTCGTGAGAAAGAGAAGTTCCTTATTTTCAACGTAGAAAACTGAACCTGCACGATGACTCTTTTCTTATTGTAAAATATATAAATATCATTGAGCTTTATTTGCCCAAAAAAGACACCAAGCCAAGCTGTGATAAAGGGGGAGGACAAAAGGCACAATGTTTGCTTTAAAAACCTGAAAAAAGTCCTGAAACGGGCAAACGGTGTAAGGAGGCCAGGTGGCTGGACTGTCCATACCGTTCTCTGAGTTCCACGACGGGCCTCAGGCTCTCTGTTTCCCACAATCCCGCTGACTCCCAATTAGCCGAGTGGGTGTCGTTTTTCACTGGCCTGGCCCTGGTCTCCAGGTTCCCATCATGCACGGAGGATTTCATCAGAAGATGCTCCATCTGAGTGAACGGCCGGTATGTTGCGTGTGGAAGGACCCTAACAGGCCTGGGTGGGTGAGGATTAATGGTGGGGAACCAGCAAACCCTGCAGGTGCTTTCTCTTCCTCCAGTACACTTTGTGACACGGCCTGGATATGGCAGAGCTCTTATGGAGCATGTACAGAGCAATATTTCTCTAATTTTCTACCCAATAACAATGGCTGAGTAGATGTTTTCTTTCAAAGCACCACAGAGTGGTGAGTCGCCTCCCTCCCTCCTAATGTGTGACTGTGAAATACATTCCTGTGTTTGCAGTCCTTCACCTTGTTTGTTTTGCTCTTGTTGGGTGAGTTATGAATGGGAGAGTCACGAAGGAAGTTTCTAGAACAGCAGATTTTCAGTATTAATCAATCAATGTATCAAAATTGCTATATATATATATATATATATATATATATATATATATATATATATATATATATATATATATATATATATACACATACACACACACACACACACACACACACACACACACACACACAAACAAAACATTACTGCTCCAAATTTTGGGGTCACTTAGAAATTTCCTTGTTTTCCATACAAGAAATGAGTTTGAATAAAAAATATAAATAGGAAATAGTGATTGGCAAAATTTGAAATAATTTTAGAAATTAAACATTGTTCTTCAATCTTTGCTTTCATCAAATAGTCCTCCATTTGCAGCAATTACAACCCTGTAGACCTTCTAGATGTCAGTTTGTTGAGGTAATCTGATGAGATTTCACCCACTGCTTACTGAAACATGTACTACAAGTCGGATTGGTTTGATGAGCACTTCTTACATACCATTCGGTCAAGCTGCTCCCATAACAGCTCAGTAGAGTTGCGATCCAGTGACTGTGTTGGCCACTCCATTATACACAGAATACCAGCTGACTGCTTTTTCTGTAATTAGTTCTTGCATAATTTGCAGCTGTTTTTAGATCATTGTTCTGTTGTTGGATGAAATTGGCTCCAATCAAGCCTCATCCACAGGCTATGGCATGGCGTTGCAAAATGGAGTGATAGCCTGCCTTCTCTAAGATCCCCTTTACCTGTACGAATCTCTCATTTTACCGTCATCAAAACAGCCCCAGACCATCACATTGCCTCCACCATGCTTGATTGATGTCATCAAGCACTCCTCCAGCGTCATTTCATCTGATCTGCATCTTACAGACATTCTTCTTTGTGATCCGGACACCTCAATCTTAGACTCTATTTATAGCTATAAGATTCTATAGACTTTAGAATCTTAGAATCTATTTATAGCACCTTTTGTCAATCTTCTTCTGTCCATTGTCCATGTTCACTTGCCGATCTCAGCATGTTTTATTGGCCATTCTGGGATTCTGCAGGTTTCTTTTTGCAATTCTGCCTAGAAGGCCAGCATGCCAGAGGTGCCTCTTCACCGTTGACGTTGACACTGGTCTTTTGCTGGTGCTATTTAATGAAGCTGCCAGTTGAAGACCTCAAACTCTAATATATTTATTCTCTCGTTCAGTTGTGCATCAGTGGCTTCCTCTACTCTTTCCATTGTAGTTAGAGCCAGTTTGCGCTGCTGTGTGAAGGGAGGGGTACACATCGTTGTATGAGATACATCATTGTATGAGATCTTCAGTTTCCTGAAAATTTCTCGCACGGAATAGTTTTCATTTCTCTGAACAAATACAGACTGATGAGTTTCAAAAGAAAGTTCTTTGTTTCTGACCATTTTGAGCTTGTAACCGAACCTACACTTGCTGATGCTCCAGATACCCATCTAGCCCAAAGAAGGCCAGTTATATTGCTTCTTCAATCAGCACAACAATTTTCATTTGTGCAAACACAATTGCAGAAGGGTTTTATAATGGTCAATTAAAAATTTTAAATAATAAACTTCCATCCATCCATTTTCCAAACCTCTTATATTACTGGGTTGCGGGGGGTCCGGAGCCTATCCAATGAATGGGCATGAGGCAGGGAACAACCCAGGATGGGGGGGCCAGCCCATCACAGGGCACACTCACACACCATTCACTCACGCATGCACACCTACAGGCAATTTTAGCAACTCCAATTAGCCTCAGCATGTTTTTGGACTGTGGTGGGAAACCAGAGAACCCAGAGGAAACCCCACGATGACATGGGGAGAACATGCAAACTCTGCACACATGTGACCCAGGCGGAGACTCAAACCCGGGTCCCAGAGGTGTGAGGCAACAGTGCTAACCACTGCACCACCATGCCGCCCCTAAATGATAAACTTGAGTTAGCAAGCAGAATATTCCACCTGGAAGACAGGACTGATTGTTGCTGATAATGGACCTCTATACACCTATGTAGATATTCCATTAAAAAACAGCCGTTTCCAGCTATGATAGTCATTTATAACATTAACAATGTCTGCAAAGGTTTTCTAATCAATCAGGTGTTATTTTAATGGACAAGAAAGTTATTCACATTTTCAAAGGATGTTTTCAAAAGCAAGGAAACTTTTAAGTGACCTAAAACTTTTGAGCAGTAGTGTGTGTGTACAGAGAGAGAGAAAGAGAGAGGGGGTCTTTTAATGAAGGAAAATGTTTTTAGATGGCAAATAGCAGTTCCTGCCCTGCTGGTGCCTCTGTGTGCATTCATTCATTCTGCGATATGATAAGAAATATATTGTTTATTTGTGCGGTCATACAAACTGCAGCTGGAATTCTGTTTAATGTCTTTCGAGATGCAACTGCACACTTTTTATATGAAAGGAATTTAAAGAAAGGTACAATTTAAACCACAGATGGACCACAACCGCAGAAACATATTAAACAAAAACTTTTACATCTTTTATGTCACAGATAGTAAAAAAGCTACTTTTTATACACTGAACAGAAACCTATGTTAAGTTAAATGTCAATGATTTAATGGAGGAATGTGTTTTTATCTTAACCTGCGGAGCGAGAGCCACGACATTTCAGGAATTTGGATGCCGCAGCTTGGAGTGGACCAATCGCTGAGATGAATCACAGTCGGCCCCAGGATGACAGATTGCTTTCCAGTCATTGGAGGGCGTTTAAATCATTGGTGCTCGCTAACTAAAGCCTGTGGCTCCAAAGGAGATGGGCACGGCATTCACCCACATAGCTGCTGTTTTCTGAAATAAAGTTAAGATCAACCCGAAAAGAAGCCCTGCTGTTCAAAATTCTTACACTACAGTGTATAAAAGGAAATAATTATATAATAATGTGTTGCAGTCTATGTTTAAAAATAGAGTGATCAGGCATTTCTTTGACTGCATGAAATTGTTATTGCTTGCATCAAACTGATTTTTAGAAAAATAATAATGTTCAGGAATTTTATAGCTGAGCTTGAAGATGCTATTAAGTCAAATTCAGATGGAAAAGAATAACTTTTGTGTATGAATAATTTTTATGATATAAATTTGTGTGATGAAGCTCTGAATGAAATCCCCTTGGTGGGGGCAGTCCCTGGGGGGCTGGTGTCCAGGCTCCGCCTCCAGCCACAAGCCGGCAGCATGACTCAGAGCCACCTGCAGATGCTCTGACTCTGCTCAGCAGCTGACAGCAGTTATCAGGGTTACTTACTTACATGCAAGATCCGGCTTGCAGTGGCAAAACCACAAAGACTTGACCGTGAACACATGAGTGAGTCCGTGTCCTTGGCTGGGAAATTTCTTTTTTCATTCAAACACTGTAACATTTTTAGCGATACCTTTTTCTCCTTCATTATGGCCAGAGTTTGATCCCTTAACCGAAAACAAGTTTGACATCTTCCTTGGCGTAAAGTGCGGGACTCTCTGTCAGGAAGGAGATAAGCACCCTGCTGTGATTTGTAGGCCCTGCTATTTGATTTCTACTAAAGCAATGGCATAGTACTCAAATGTGGAGATGCTATCTTCACAGACATGTCCTGCAGAAACATCATTCCTGCTGACTTTTGGATCCTGGCCAGCCTCTCTTGAGTTTTCATCCCTATAAACTAGTGAAGGCTGAAATATTTATCTTCAAAAGATTGATTGTGTGTTCCAAGGGTATAGAAGTTGCCATTTTCTTGCTTTTTCTAGATGTTTTACTGCACACTGTTTGCAGACCAGAGGGGTTCTGAGGTCTCAGTCCAAAAACTGTCAAACGGGTTTTAACACCTCCCAAAGAGTCCATGCAACCAGTCTGTCAAACGACACACGGTCAGAATGTTCTGGGGTCGCGGCCCTGAACCAAAGATTTACTGATGGTAACCTATAAGGAATTTGGTGTTCTGCTCTTACCACGTCTCCAAGGTCGGTGGTGCAGAATGCTGAGGTGCTCTAATTAATAGCCCTGCAGCTGGTGGTACCACTCTGGTGCGCTTGCTATCCGCTATCTGCCTCGCTGCCTTTGCGCTCCTCTGTTTAGCTAATGCTGGATGGCTTCCCACATCCCGTTTAATACAGAGTATCTCCCTGCTCAGCCTTTTGAAGAGACGCCAGTTTCTGAAATACTTTAGAGTGTGTTTTACAGAGAGGTTTTATCTTTCCCTAATGTACCATTCTATCCCATATTGTTATAAAACTCCACGCTGAACTTTGCATTTTCAACGACTCCTTTGTCTGCCCGAGCTCTGGGTCAAAATCACCGAATTCTCTGATGGATAAATTAACCGATAACTTCAAAATTTATAACCCAAATATAACTTTCCCGTGCGTTATTTATTAAGTTTCATTAGTAAGTGTAAAATATTATTTCTGAAGAAATAATTCAGATTTTTGATGTGCCTATTTTCCATTTGTAGGTAATGGAGTTAATATCTGCCCAGGCAACAAACATTGTTTGTACCCACCGTGCCTTTCAATTGAGTATTCAAACTCAAGTCTTCTCTCACTTTTTCAGTTGTTATATGTTGCTTCTTGGATATATCGGGTCTGTTGAGAAGTTTGTCTTGTGGCTAAGTTGAGTTGTTTCATTATGCTATAAAGAACACCAGCTAGTGTGACACAGACGTTTATTGGTTTAATGAGAGCTGTTAATATTAAATTTAATTTTTACTTTTATGAACGTGTAAGTTGCTGTTAATAAGTGAATAAATGTGAATAGATCTACATAGAAAGTGCGCTGTACCGATGGTGCTCAGTGCCCTGTGTCCTCCGACGACTGTCTGCTCCTCAGAGTCCGTCAGGATGCGGCCCTTGAAGGCTGAGGGCCCGGCCCCTGCTTCCTGTGTGCTGGCTGTTCCTCCTCCTGATCTGCGTCAGCTCACTCCCTCAACCTGGGCTCCATCATCACACGGGCCCATCTCAAAGGCCTGAACAAAAAGAGGCTTCATTGCACACAAGTATGCCCCCCCTTTATCTCCAGTGCTTATGCCCCATTTACTGTAGAGTGAGGACCATGAATGTGCTGGGGGGCAGGATAAGTGTAATCTGCCGGCTGGCTGCTGTGTCCTGCGCTCGCGTGTGAACAGAGCTGCCCTTGTTCATGCTCAGGCTGAGCACCAACGTTTTTACATTGTATGCAGTTTGCTGATAAGGAGACACTGCGATTAAACTACCCACACATCTGTGGACGTTTTTCAGGAACAGCCTGTGTCACCAAACCTTTAGCTCCAACCCCTCGCCCCCACATCCCCCCACCCCACTCCTGCACCGATACTCTCCTCAGGATAGATTCCCCTAACTATATATAGATCCCCCACTGATACACTCCCCCACATAGATCCCTTCACTATACACCCCCCCCCCAAAATAGATCCCCTTGCATGATACACCTCCTCATAAAAGATCTCCCACTGATACACCCCCCCCAAGACAGCTCCCTTCACATGATTCACCCCCCCACTGCTACATACCCCCTCCGATATCACCCACCATTAGGTATCCCCATCATACATGCCTGGTTGCTATGCTGTTCTGTTCCACCTGCAAAAAAACTTACATTTCATCATTTCATCGGGTGCCATCTACCCTCGAGGAGCAACAAGTTGCCTCAAACACAGCATCACTCTGTGGCCCTTTCTCCTATGGCCCCTACTGTATGAGGCCCTTTCCTCTGTGGCCCTTTCTCCCATGGCCCCTGCTGTATGAGGCTCTTTCCTCTGTGGCCCTTTCTCCCATGGCCCCTACTGTATGAGGCCCTTTCCTCTGTGGCCCTTTCTCCCATGGCCCCTGCTGTATGAGGCTCTTTCCTCTGTGGCCCTTTCTCCCATGGCCCCTACTGTATGAGGCCCTTTCCTCTGTGGCCCTTTCTCCCATGGCACCTACCGTATGAAACCCTTTCTTCTGTGGCCCTTTCTCCCATGGCCCCTACTGTATGAGACCCTTTCCTCTGTGGCCCTTTCTCCCATAGCCCCTACTGTATGAGGCCCTTTCCTCTGTGGCCCTTTCTCCCATGGCCCCTACTGTATGAGGCCCTTTCCTCTGTGGCCCTTTCTCCTATGGCCCCTACTGGATGAGGCCCTTTCCTCTGTGGCCCTTTCTCCCATGGCCCCTACTGTATGAGGCCCTTTCCTCTGTGGCCCTTTCTCCTATGGCCCCTACTGGATGAGGCCCTTTCCTCTGTGGCCCTTTCTCCCATAGCCCCTACTGTATGAGGCCCTTTCCTCTGTGGCCCTTTCTCCCATGGCCCCTACTGTATGAGGCCCTTTCCTCTGTGGCCCTTTCTCCCATGGCCCCTACTGTATGAGGCCCTTTCCTCTGTGGCCCTTTCTCCCATGGCCCCTACTGTATGAGGCCCTTTCCTCTGTGGCCCTTTCTCCTATGGCCCCTACTGGATGAGGCCCTTTCCTCTGTGGCCCTTTCTCCCATGGCCCCTACTGTATGAGGTCCTTTCCTCTGTGGCCCTTTCCCCCATGGCCCCTAGTGTATGAGGCCCTTTCCTCTGTGGCCCTTCCTCCCATGGCCCCTACTGTATGAGGCCCTTTCCTCTGTGGCCCTTTCTCCCATGGCCCCTACTGTATGAGGCCCTTTCCTCTGTGGCCCTTTCTCCCATGGTCCTTTCCTCTGTGATTCTTTCTTCCACAGCCTTTTCTCTGTGGCCCCTTCCTCTGCAGTCTTTCTCTGGTAGCCCCTATGAGGCCCTTTCCTCTATGGACTTCCCTCTGTGGCCCTTTCCTCTGCAAACCTTTGGGATAACAAAGGCTTGACGTTCTTCTTCATGTAAGGGCTGTTATTTTAAACTCTGAGTTATCCAAAGATCGATCATGAAAAAAACAGGGGCTTTTGGATAAAACAGATCAACAGCAAGAATGAATGTAGCAGTTTGGGCGTCAATCATAATGAAAATCTGATTAAATATAATTACTGATGGTAGATAACTGACAGATTTTTCAGGTCAGTCAGATCACTTCTTTTGGAGAACTCTTGGGCAAAGCGCAGTCAGGTTTTATTTTAAGACAATTTGTTGTTTGTGCGGGAAAAATGCATTATAACAGCCAAGGGAGTCATTATTTTTCTCTGCTATTATTTAAAAATGCCTCATCAGACATCCACTGAACCTCTGTGTTCCTGTGGGACATGGGGAGCCTGTGTGCCCTTTTCCAGGACGAGGAGCAGGGTTACCGAGGGGACCCGGAACTTTTGTTATTCCAAGCCGGGGCTCCTCCGCCGGAACACACATTAAACTTTCAACATCTGAAGATTAATTCAATTGAAGTTACTACTAGTGTCATTCACTGTGCTGTTTATTTTTTTAGTGACAGCAATCATGAAAGGAATACATTTAAAAAAGAAAGTGAACGATATAAAAATGGGATTTTAGGCACTAGATTGGATGACAACCTTAGTGTGATGTATGTTTCATTGTTTCTCTCAATAAGGTTTAAAAAGTGTCATAAAATTGAAGACATATGAGTATAACAAGAGGAAGTACGTTGGCAACATTTAAATCTTCAAGGTTTAAATTACTTATTTTATATAAATATATTAGTACTTGAATCACAGATTAAATGACTATACACATCGATAGTATAAACATTGGGCACAGAGCATATATGTTTACTGGTTACAACAGACGTGTTCATCTCTGCCATGAGATAAGTTCTCCATTCTTCTCAGATTCTTCATATTAGGCTAAAATGAAAAGTACTGTCGCAGAGCCGCATGTCAAACACTTACAAATAAGACCCCCCTGCTGTACTCTGTGGTACACAGCTCTCCCCTTTGAAAACCTTCAGCTACATCAGGATCCGTTGTTAGGAGATATTTATTCTAATTCTGCACTGGCTGATCAAGAGAGATTTTTACAGCGCAATACGGCACACAGAATTCTGGAGAGTGGAGATGCTGTTTGAGACATTAGTACATGTAAAGGCCTCCTGTTGTCTGATTTCCCACTGCGGTGATTTAGCACACGAGTCCAGGTGAAAGGACCTTATTTTGTTTTTCATCACTCAGTATCTTTATGTACCCCCCAGTCCAGCCAAGAAATGGACTTTCTCCAAACGATTCTTTAATTCCCCAGCCAATGGCAAGATAAAGGACTTTGACACAGTGGCTTCTCTGACATGACAGCCTTTTTCTTCTCTTGCTCCCTTCCCTGAGTTAGAAAGTTGAATCCTGGGTCAGTAGCTTTCAGCAGAAGCCCAGACTGGAATTCCAGATGGTGCAGTCGACGGCGCAGCGGCAGCTCTCAGCTCATCAATTTCATGCGCACCGCATATCTGCAGCCCTGTGCGCAGGCTGAGCTGCAGGCCACTGCGCCCTAAACACGGAACAAATTGAGACACATCCTTACTAATTGGTTCCAGGATGACGGCGATTTACACTGAACATGGGAGGATATGTGTGTATGTGTATGTGTGCGAATGTGTGTGTGTGCGAGTGTGAGTGTGTGTGTATGAATGTGTGAGTGAGTGTGTATGTGTGTGTATTAGTGTGTGAGTGAGTGTGTGTGTGTATGTATGAGTGTGTATGAGTGGGTGCGTATGAGTGTGTGTGTGTGGGTATGAGTGTTTGTATTTATCACATTGTCTCCCCACAATGTGGTAAAACCTGCTACTTTGTAACTTGTAGGGAAATGTTCCCATTTTATAAACCTCAGTTTTATAAAAATCTATGACTGCAATCAAAAAACTGAAAAACAATATGAAATGAATAATATTCATATAATCATTATATTAGATAATACAATTATTATATTGATTCTGGTTATTCTTCTTAATCTGTAGATATTGTTAAAACATAAATGTTTTATGGAGCCCAAACCAATCTGTAGTTACATGAAGAGTGTTCAGAGAATGCTTTAATGCGTCTGTTACTCTTATGTTTGCTCCTTACGTTTACTATAGTAGACATTCACACTAAATTGTTTCTTTTGATTTGCTAAGTAAATAAGTATTTTTCATGTTTACTTTTCTTCGCATCATCAGCAGGAAAGGAAATGTGTGCCACAATAAAATAAAAGTAATGATAAAGACTGCAAAATAAGCACCTCACTTGGTTTTGGACAGAAGAAATTATAGAAAATAAGCTTAAGATTTGTTAAAAATATGTCATTGACCTTTAGCAATTTGCCTGTGCTTTGCAAATGATACCTTTATAAAATTATGACCGACTGTCAGTGGCAGGATAATATTTGCATTTATTGATTATATATTCAGATTTTTTTTTTGTTTGTTTTGTTTGTTGCTGTTTGAACTAAATGTTTGCTAACATTTCTGGTTTAATAGTTTATTGTCTTGAAAATATGTCTGTAAGTTTGACAATTCTTTGACTTGATGAAAGTGAAAGTGTCTAGATCACTTTGTTTAATTTAATATACACAAGCTTTGAAACTTGCATCGCTCAGATGCGTGTAGCTGGACATGCTACATTAGCTGTTCATCCTTCTGTCATTGAATGCTAGGAGCAAAAGCAGCCATACTGCCCTCAGCCTTAAGAGCCTCCGGACGCGCACATGGACACAAACTCTGCCTGCTGCATTTCCCTGATGATTTGCTAGGCAGGAATCCTCCCGTGTTTTCCAATGTGTTTTGATGATGACCCCCCCCAGAATTTCTCATCATCCTGCTATGGGCCAAAGTCGTGCCCCCCCCCCCCCCCCCACCCATTGTTTATTACTGTGTCCATTTGATGTGTTTAAGATCGCATACGTAGCACCTGCCAGACGGCTGGCTCCCTGCCCGCTTTCACCCCGGTTTTAAGGCGTTCAAAGCCCTCAACAGAAACTGGGTAATGCTAAAGCTGCTGAATCTCCAGTAATGCGCCCTAGCCATTTTCACAAAACTGGCTGTGCAGCAGAGCGGATTCCCACAACTTCCTTCTCATAATGTGTCCAGCTCAGCTCAGCAACCTCACTTGCTTTTTGCTCCTTTGGCTTTGGCAAAATGGCAACAAATAAGGATGGACTTCCGGCATCTTCTGACAGCTAAATGAGGGCTTTGCAGTAGAAGCAGTGCTGTATATTAATGGCTCTTTTCTGTCAAAAGGTGAAATTCATCCAGTCCAATCAGACTGAAATTGTCATCTAGGCCTGAAATGTATGTAACGTTGTGTCTGTAGGTGACAGATACCTCGTCAGTCACACTGTGCCCCTGTTTTTACGTTTGTGATTTTGGCCTTATAGATAGACAGAAATAATGCTTTGAAATCACAATGCAAAACAAAACAAATATTCAGCAAATAAAAGTAAAAGCGACTGACGTTGCGCATCTGATTCCGCTAATACATGTGCTGCCGAATACAGACAAGCCATCTTGAAGCGCATGCAGACCTGCCGGTGATCATTTGACAAAGTGCCGTTGTGGCATTTAATAAGCGATTTGATTTAAGTGTATTCAAAATGCACTTTGTCTGTCGCCGAAGTATATTAATCAGCATTAACTATACACTTTCCATGCACTGAGGAGCAGGTGCCAAAATGTAATAGACGGGAAATGGGTCGTATTAAAAGAACATCGTATTCTATTGTGATAAAACTTTCATATTTACCTTATAATTCTATTAAAATCTATTACGTTCTTGCATTAGTTTTCCCTTGTAACAATGATTGATATAAAGAATGCATATTATTGACAATGACTGATATACTTGCTCAATAAACATACATTTCTACTTTCAAATTAAAGAGAAATTTGAAGAATTTGATGTTACAAATTTGTACAGCCCTCCCTGACTACACACCTGTTAAAATAGCAAAATAAGTATACCTTTTTGTTATTTTATTTTCGCATAATTATTTTGTTTTAATGAATGTTGATTGTTTAAAGAATATTTCAAATTGTGCGATTGTCGATATTATATATAAAGGTTTTTAGAAAGGTATGGTTTTAAATTTTATATGTATATCGTGTATAAAATTAGAATGTCGCCTTCTCTTGCGTTTAATTTTTTTCATGTTAATAAAAATCGTTCTTTTTACCCCATTGAGGAGTTTTAAGTCGTACAAATTTTAACGGAGCGTTTTCGTAAAAGACTTTTCTGAACGAATATCTATCTATTCTTCAAAACGAATATTTGTTTCGGACAACTTCATTATAATTAACCTGGGTCTTACAGTAGTTATACTTGTAAAATCGTCACCATTACTTTTTATACTATAGCACTAGTAATACTAGACTAGTTATATCGCCTGGTGCTTGTTGTTATTGTTGCGTGCAATAAATAATAAATATTATTTCCTAAATACTGTGACTATTAATAATTATTATCAGCATAGATATTGCCCTTCCTAAATTTGAACAGAAAGTTCTGTGTACTGTACATCGATCACGCGAATAATCAACTAGAAGTTATTCTCAACATTATATATGTATAATGTCTGATTCACCTCCAAGATGATTAAAAATATCGAATGCTTTATTTGCATTTTATATACTTCTTCTTCTTATTATTATTATGCGTTTATAGTTTAAACGCTGTTATTTTGATTAGTGCTGCTGTTGTTAATGTATAAAAATGTTGAGACGAATTTTTCAAAAGCAATAAAAATTAAATTTACAAACAAAATAATTTTTTATCTAAAATCGCCGTCATTTTCATATTAGTTTTTTTTACTACGTACAATGAAATATTTTAAAGTAGCCTATATAATTTTAAACCGCTACTTTTGCATATATAAATAATCCGTTGACACAATTTTATTTATCTATCTATCTTCTTATTTATTTAGTTTATCAGCGTCTACTCATTGCGAAGTAATTGAAGTTATGAACCATAATTGCCTTTAGGCACGTTTTATGTCAGGCGTGACATAAAACGCGCAGTGGACCCTGTGCAGACAGTGATGGAGCGTGTGAATGCGTCGGGTCTGCGGGAATGTTAATGGACTTCCTCGACATTCAGAGTTAAGCGCTCGCCTCTTATTTTGTCTCTACCATTTGTTATAGCTAGCTGTATCCTCAGAAAAGGAAAACATATAACAAAGTACAAATTTCGATATTCTTATTGTCAGTTATATAACTTTAAAATGTATGTCAGTTGCCAATTATTTAAGTACTTAACGGATTTCTGGTATTCTCCAAATATTAACGTAGGTTTCGTGTTTTCCGTTTGTATGAGGCACCCAGAGAAAAACATTTAATATTGCAAGCATATATATACGTAAATTTTACCGTTTAGAGCCAGTGTTATCTGCTTCAGTCTTTCTGTTGTTCGAATGAAAACGGCATGAAATTCGACAACGCAAGTCATCATAAATCTGTAGCACAAGGAAAAAATTAACATAAATAGCAGCATCCTTGACTCTAATCATGCAACTAAACATTCGCTGTAGCAATAACACTTATTTTCTTAATTAAAATACATATACTGTGATTTTTTCCCAATGCACAGAAATAATTTCCATTATGAAATATACTTACAATTCAGTCTCAGAATGCACTCATTACTTGTTTAACAGTAAGTTTGGTTGTGCTTGGAGTAAATGGAAAGATGTGCATGCTAGGGCTGAATTATGATGACCCCCCCGCCCCCCCCCCCCTTCCTCTTTCTCACTCAAATGCATTGACACACACACACACACACACACACACACACACACAGAAACACTCTCTGCTGCTCATGGTTCTGTGACGCCCAGCGGGCCGGTGTGTGTAGATGGGACGTTGAGGGAGTGATGTAGGAGACTCATCGTCCTTGCTCATTGGCCTTGGCTCCGCCTTCTGCCCCCAGAGTCAGGCTGTATTTGAGCTTTCGGGACTTCAGAGAAAACACACATGAGAAAAGAAGTTGAAGGCAGCTCCTCCACTCTCACACTTCGCCTCATCGCCCGCACGGCTGCTTCTGCGCACGGCCGCCGCACCACCTTCGCTGCTACATGCTCTTCCACCAGACTGTAGCGCTCTCCTTTGGCTTCTTCTCTGGTTTTTTAAAGAATACCTCCACAGAGTGACTATGAAAGTTCCTTGGACTTAATTTCTCTCTCATTGCTGACCTCAAGCTGCTTTTGGACACTGTCATCGCTGGGGAATCGGCTACTTTCTACGGCGTACGCCAAACCCCGGTACCTCTAGCAGGCCCGATGGGATCGGATGTGCGAGATCTCAATGCTCTGCTGCCAGCGGTGCCCGCCCTCCCGGGGGGTAACGGGAGCTGCACCCTACCCGTGAGCAGCGCCCCACAGTGGGCACCCGTCTTAGACTTTCATGCCGGGTCTCCCTACAGCTCACTCTCCTCCCACTCCTTCATCAAGCAGGAGCCAGGCTGGAACACGGCCGAGCCGCACGAGGACCCGCACTGCGGCCTCAGTGCCTTCACCGTGCACTTCTCTGGCCAGTTCACCGGGACAGGAGCCTGCCGGTACGGAGCGTTTGGTGCCCCTCCACCGGGACAGCCCACAGCCAGCCAGCCCAGGATGTTTGCCAATGGAGCGTACCTGCCCAACTGCATGGAGAGCCAACCGCCATCAAGGAACCAGGGTAAGAGAGCGTGAATCCGAACTTGGGGTTAGGTGGTGAGGCTCCGCTCTGTGTCACAGTCGGTGCCCTGGCATTGCCCTTCTGGAAGAATTTGACTCACTCTGTGTATTATAAGAAAATAGTGTGGCATCTCTGCTGTGATGCAAGGCACCTGTTTAGAGGGACTAAGATGCTGGTTGTCATTATTATTATTGTTGTTGTTGCTACGTAACCCTGAGTGCGGCACACACACAGTCTCCATGTTTTGTTGTGACGGCAAATGTACACTTGTGTCATTGTCACTGAAGTGGATCCCAATCCACTGCTGTGCTTTTTGTTACATTCATTCATTCTTTTTAAGGATGTATCATATTTCAAAACAGGAAACAGAAGCTGTAACGAAAGCAGCAAAGTGTAATATATATTTCAGCGCCATTAGGAGCAAACATTATTAATTGATCTCACCAGAAGTTTTTCATAGAATCACCAAGATCATTCAATCATATCTATATATTTAGAGTTTACTCAAAATAACTATTACTTTATATTGTGTGTGTGGAGTGAAATATTATCAATTGCCTTCAACAGCACATACATTTAATAACATATGTTAATTAAATTGGCATCGTTTGGTGGACCATTTTAGGTTTTTTACTATATGTTTTAGATGTTAAACCAGATGATAAATAACAGTTTTCATGAAATGTGAACCAATAATTAACTAATAATTGCTCTTAAAATGAACAGACCAGCTATCAGCAGCTAATGCAAATTCATTTTATAAAAATCAAAATTTTTCTAACTTTTTAAAATCTAAATTGATATTTTAAACAGATAAAAGTGCCAAAATCGAAACTGACTAAATGTAATTTACATAATTTAATTTACTACAAGAAATAACTTCAGTTAACAGGCATAACGTTAAAGTATTTTTAAGAAATAAATATGAGTATATATTTAGTGAAATTAATTGCTAATAAAGACACAAAAGCAGCCTCATAACTAAATACATATAAAAATAGATAAATTCAGTAACAGATATTTAGGGTTACTTTAATATAAACTGTATGTTTCTGTAAATGACATGAGCACAGTACCACATAAAGAGTTTCTGTCATATCCATATAATTTTATGGATTCATTTTATGGTAATAATTTTAGACACGATGGAAAATTTCAGTTCTAGAAGGCAGGTTGATGATCATGTGATTCTTCAACTGGATTATTGTGCTGTTGATTACCATTACGAGAATTATTCAGCCAAGAAGTATTCAGCTTATGATCTGACGGGGATGAGTGCAAAAGGCTGTTCTGGGCCAGAGAGTCATCAGGCTTCTGTCTGTGATGCAGTGGCACCTCGTCTGGCTCCTTGTTTTTCAAGAAATTAAAATATTTCCCAGCTTCTGGCCTCTATTCCTTCTAGCCCCCATCAACAGGTATTACCCCCATATCTGGATTCACTTGGGGGGGGGGGGGACTTGGTAGAGATGGGTGCATGTTGTTTGGAACTTTCCACACATCTTAATCAATCGCTGTTTTTTTACGAGGTTTTATTAAACAATCCTCGATATCACAACAGTCTGCCCCACACTGTGACCCCCGTATCACATTCCTGCGGGGCTTGGCTCGGAAAACACCGGAAAATGTGGCCGGGAATGAGCGAAGGTCACCAGGGTCCGAGCAGTCTCAGTGTGTGTGTGAGTCCGTGTGTGTCTCTGTCGGTGTGTTGGTGTGTGTGTGTGTGTGTGTGTATGTGTGTGTGTGGGTGTGTGAGTTATTGGGCTGATAAGACCCCGCCCCGGGCAGCTGCTCGCTTTGCATCTGACCCCATGATTCTGAGACCACACTTGCAAATATTTCTTTTCCTCAAGATTTACAATAGCAAGTGAAAGACGACCCTTTTGTTGCAATGTTGAAACAAGCATTGAACTCAAAATGTAATTATCAGGGCCAACAGACATAAATTTTAATACGATCTGCTTTGGAAATTACTTTTTTAGTTTTGCCTACTACCCCCTGCCCCCCCACCCCTGCTCCCTCAAAGGGAATTTTGAGAGCCAATATTTTAACTCTGTTCTTCAATTTCCTTTTTTCTTATTTAATAATTTTCACTTAAAACTGACCTGAAGCAGATAAACATTATTCATATACTGGGAAATTATTTAACTAAATGTATGAAGAATAAACAAATGTTACTAATATTTATTCTTGCTTTTTCTTCAAAAGCCAAAAGTCTGCACAGTACATGAGGAGGTCTATAATGGATCCCACTGGCTTGTCTTACTTTTCAGGATATTTCACATGATTTTCCATCTTGATGTAAGCTTAAAGTGTAAATTAATGACAAAACTTAAAAAAAAAATTTCCCTGGCAAATTTCCTGTGGGGGACCCTGATACAGGGCATGTGCTTCTTTAATGCTGTGGATGGCAGCCTCCTGTGGAGGGTGTTTGGAAGCTGAGCTGCTCGTTTTGATAAGGAGTTAATGAGTTCCGAGGGTAATTTGAGGGCGCTCTGTCCCCCCTCCCGAAATTCGTGGGAGGAATCCCATGGCAGCTTACGGCCCCCTCCTTGCACAGTTCACACCCAACTCATGCTCCCGGAACATGGACGAGGAAAAAGTCAAAGCTAATGGGGTGGGGTGGGGGGTGTGATGTGTGGATGCCAGCTTCCCCAGGGTGGCACTGCCATCAGGCTCAGGGGCTCTCTATAATGATGCTGCCCCGCCCTGGCGCCGAGAGGCAGAGGCCAGTACAAGACAAATTGGGGCCTGTAATGAGTTTTGCGCAGGGCGCTGTTTTTAAGGAGTCAAGGAGTTATAATGAGTGAATGGCTGTAGCAGCCAGGTGGGGGTGCTGATGAGGCAGTGCCACCGTGGGCTCGGAGACCGGTCTCTCCTACGCTGGGCTTGGGTTTTGTCCCAGAGCGGGACGGTGTTCAGCTGTTTGGAGACCCAGAAGGAGCAGACCAGGACAGGGCTGGCCTTCACAAAGCCAAGTATCTCTGACAGTGATTGGGGGTGCGGGGAGGGGGGTAAATTATATTTATGTGGGGGGGGTGGGCAGATATGAAAATTAATGTGTCAGATGTATGTTGAATTTTTTTTAAAAAAAGCTTTTGTACCAGTTAATTGTATGCAGTTGTAAGACAGATAAGTGAATGAATAGATAAATCAGTGTTTGACCCATGATGTATAGTACTTGAACTTATCAGTGACCCCCCCCCCCCCATTTTCACTATTTCTACACAATACTGTATAGTCTTGAAATATCCTACAGAACTGTACCTAACCTACAGGACAGTACAGTCTGTATTAACCTATTGAAGAGCACAGTATGCATTCTTCTATAGAAAAGTACAGTCTGAATGAACCTATATAATTAACCTATAACATAAATTAACATTTAGAGTAATATAGTATGAATTAACCTACAGAAGAGTACAGTACAAGGTAATTGTAAACCCAAACCATAATCCTAACCCTAATCTATAGAGGATAAACTGTTTTGTTGTCATGACGTTTTCTTCCACACGTTGTCAATTCTGTCTGTCTGTCTCTCTCCGCAGGTTACAGTACCATGCCGTTTGACAGTGCTGCCAACTACGGCCACACACCATCCCATCATGCCTCCCAGTTCCCCAACCACTCCTCCCAGTTCCCCAACCACTCTTTTAAACACGAGGACCCCATTGCACAGCAGACCAACATGGGTAACGTTTATCACATTCATACCCGGCCTGCCTCCGTATGTGCAACCATGGAGTAATCTGAGGAAATATCCCCTGTGTGTGTCTGTGTGTGAGGCCACTGGTAGCTTTGAGACATTGTGTGTGGCTTTTTACTGAGGTTATGGTTACCTCTGAGAAGTCATGCAAAGGTTAAACGTTACACAGTGTGTTCATGTCAGGCTAATAAATGCATAACATCTTACTCCAGCTCCCCCATGCAGTGTGTGAAACATCAGTAAACAACAAGGGCTATTTGCTATTGATATTGCCAACGTAAATCCTACCTTGAAGGAAGGACGATATAAGAGCTTCCCAAAAGTTTAAAGCTGCTATGAGACCAATTCACAAAATTTGATGGCAAGGAAAAGCAGCGATATTTCACTGTCGCTTTGAAGGCCTGAGTGGCTGGGTGTAGCTTTCGCTTTCAAAGAAAGCGCTGCTGTTTTCATAACTGCCGAGTCTGCAGCTGCATCTCCATCGGGGCTTCGCATGGACCACGGCTTTCCTGAAGGAGAACCCGGGTCACTGCAGCACTGCTCAGCCACTGGTTGTATTTGCAAATGTTTTTAAAACATTTATACCATCCCCAAGTAAATTTTCTGATGCCAAAGCACTTCTCTCCAATGCTCCAATTCTCCTTTCATTCTACCTTTTAAGCCCTTTGTCTGTGAATCAGCAAGTCAGCTTTATTAATGGATGTAGCCAATTGCCCTGGCATTTAGGCCTATATTTGCCTCACAGATGGCTTGTTGTGAGGTCGTGGGGAGAGGCAGGGATTGGGTGGAGCTAGGGCAGAGCCTGGGTGGGCGGGGCACCGGCTTGCCATCAGGGGTCTGACAAGGCACATGTTGTGTTCAGGTGAGCAGCAGTATCCTGTCCCACCCCCAGTCTACGGATGCCACAACCCATCGGAGAGCTGCGCCGGGAGCCAAGCGCTGCTCCTGAGGAATCCATACAACAGGTGACCAGCGGGGGGCGCTCCATCAAGGTTAAGCTTTGGGTTAGGGTTAGGGTGGGTTCATCCTCCCTGCCAGTGTTTCCTTTTTGTCTGACTGATGTGTTTTGGGTTTCGCTGAGCAGAAAGCTGAGGATTCATTGGGGGAAACTCACAAAATTTCAAGAGCATTTACCATAATTATCACGATATTCTCTGAAGGGAATATAAATTTACCTGAAATAAATGCTTGAAATAGATTTTTGGGGGCCTTTCGGATGCACCCAGCAGAGGTTTGGACCTAATGCCCAAGGCTGGATATCCGGCACAGACGCCAAATCCTCTTTGGCGTGATCTGGTGGAAGGCAACTGACAGCTTTTAACTGGAGTCCAAATGTCAGGCTGCCCATTGCAGAGGAAGGAGGCAGCGAGGTAAAGGAGGAAGGAAGCGGGTCGGTGTGAGCCTGCGGACTTCAGGGGACCTTCACGTGTACCATTATCACAAGAACAACAGCTGGTAGCTACACAGCAAACGGATAGAGCCGCGCCGCCCTGATTAAATCGCTACATTCGTATAAAAATAGAAACTCGGTGAAACTTCAGTGAAACTCGTGCTTGATTACATTGTAGTTCCTGTTTTTCTGGAACTTATTTTTTAGCTGGGTTAAGGAAGCACTTTCCTCAAATTGCAGTCACAATTGTAAATTCAAGGCTGAAAACAGCAGCATTCCTACGGTTCAGATTTATGATGGGTACTTTCCGTAACTGAATTTCTGCGTCCGAGAACGACAGCGCCGGTATGATTCACAGTCTGCTGTAAAACTATTAACTGCCGCAACGCTGAGAAAAAAAAAATCAAAATTGAGTTTTTCATTTTTTTGTAAAAAGAAAAAATGATGATAGCTGTCGAAAGTCGTAATTCCTTTTATGCACGAAATGGCCGCTACCATGTCTGCGCTTGCAGTTGGGGGGGTGGGGGGGGGCACATCCACTCTGCCTGTGATCGCAGTGTTTGCTGGGCGTCCCTTACAATTCAGACCTTACCTGGGGAATGTACCATATCAATTTAAACTTAGCCCTTAGTACAACTCTGTCTGTGCAAAGGTTGCAGGCTGCACAGCTGCGTCCATGGGGCCAAAATAAACTCTGCATGATCTACTACCGATTTCCTTCAGAATTCTTATCCCGATTAGCATGGGGGGGCCTCGCCCCGGTCGGGCCTGAACCGCCATATTATTTATATGCAAAAGGCCTGAGCAGCCGCTAAATTAGCCAGCATTCCTCGGATGCCGCTAATGTGCTGTTTTCAGCTGGGGGAACAGAGTGATTCCAAAATAACCATCAGGCGTTGATAAGCCTCCATGAGTCAGCGGCATCTCTGGCGCTGAGGTCCGTTCCCGAGGGCTCGCTACTTCCCCTGTCATAAACACACGATAGCAGTCGAAAGCGTGGCTGGGAGTCCTCAAACCCACCGGCGATGCCTGGTACGGGCGGCACTGCACGCACTCTGTCAAGCTGAAATGGGCTCCATTAAACACACAGCCACTGATCTACTGGAACGCACTGAAACGCTGCACTTCTCATAAAACAAGCCGGTCGAAACCGAACCGAACTGGCCCGGAACCTGTCCAATAGGGGGGCGATGCCCTTTGACCCTGTGAGGATTATGGATAACAGATGACGAAGGTGCCCCTCGTCTTCCTCCAGCCCGAGCGTTTGCTGCGGGCTCAGTCTAACAACGCAGTCAGCATAACGGATGACATCGTCCGTGCCTGTGAGAAATGAGAGGCTGCATGCTTGAAGGCCTCAGCTTAATAAGGCTCACGCAACGCGGCCAGGAATGTGCCCCCATCCAAAATCCCGTCCTGATAACATTCGATTTAAAGCCTCACTGTCTGCGGAGTACCAGGCACCAAGCTGCCTCATACACTCCCATGTATTGCTGAAACATTGAGACATAAGGCTTCTTATGGGAGATACATACATACACATACATAAATGTCGTGTTAGAATCTGCCAAGTTAACTAATAACCCTGCAGTTTGCCCTTTAATAATGGATTGGCATTTGACTTGAACAAGTGGTGAAAATGGATGAATTTCTCGCACGCTGTGTGGATTTTCCTATTCATATAGCACATTTATTAACAGTTACCCAGCGTGTTCCTGCGCTGGACGTCATTTTTCAATCGTGGCAGCTTTTGTCCAGTTTTCCTGTAGTGTTCGGAGTATTGCCTGCTTATACCCTGGCGGCGCTGAAATGAAACTGACCATTTCTCCTGGCTGTTTCGATCCCGGCAGTGATAATTTATACCAAATGGCGTCGCAGCTGGAATGTGTGGCCTGGAACCCTGTCAACACCCTGGCATCCTCCATCAAGAGGTATGTCACTCTGCCCGCACTGCTTCACAGATTCTTCTCAAACTAGAATTAGCATCCATTAATCTACTGTAAGCCCCTCTACAGTAGGCATTTCATTAAATCATACACTCCACCAATTATGTTGATGAATCATGTGACGCGCTGCCCTGCATACCAATCACCCAGGGTCTGAGAAATTCTTATGCTTCATTTTGTTTGCTGTCTGTTTGGCCCTAAACTTATCACACTCTAATCACGTCCCGGTTTTGATATCGTTTGTTATCTGAACCAATCCATCACATCTCCCTGCCACTTTGGCAATGTGCGCCATCAAAGCCACTGGTGCTAGTGATCTAAGGTTCCGTCAGCGCATGACTGCCTGCGACTCTGTGGCCTGCAACTCTGAGCCACAGGCCGCTGACACATGCTGATAGCCGGCTGGTGGCCCGTCCAGGGGTTATCTCCAGTGCAGGAGGTGGTCGTGACTGCTGCCACAGGGTCCTAATGCAGGTCCCCACCTCCCTGTCGTTCCCTCTTCCTGGGACCATGTGCTCTCACTCCACTAGCGAGCAGAATTAGACACTGTTTTGTCTGTCCTCCGGAATATATCCTGTGATATATTTCCTGAAGCACACATCAGCCTTGACCGTGCTCCAAGATGTAATGGAGGAAGAGGTCATGCCCGGAAAGCCGGCAAGCAGTTAGCACACAACCGAACGACTCTGCACCGAGGCCCCCAGAGAGCACCCAGATCCACCCCGGGTGGGGGGAGGGTCTGACCCCGATTCCACCCCACCAGAGCAATGACTGAATGAGTAATCTGCTGTTAAGTGTGGGGACGACAGTGTTTAGCTGTGGAAAATCAGCCCTAGACGTGGTCTCATCTCTGGGGACACAAGCCAAAGTTTTTATGGGTGTTTTCCAGATAAATGCCACAGTTCCCAATCTCTCAAGTCAGAGTTGCCATGAACCTGAGGCGTTTATCTGCAGAATGAATGAATGAATGAACTGTGTGACGATTTACTCATGCAAAGAGCTCTCACCATCCCAGGTTTGGCTGTCTGGATAAAGAGAGCTTTATGGCACTGAAATCATGCAGGAGAGGGGCTGAGAGAGAGACCCTCCATTAATGTAGCCACTTTCTCTCTCTAACGTAGCAACAATTCCTGTCGGTCTGGTTGTGCCGGGGTGTAGGCTGCAACTCAGTCTCAAGAATACTCAAAGAATATTAAAAAAATATTCAAACGTCAAGTGAATTACAGCACATGCTATGTTTATGCTACTTCTTAGAAAAGAAGTATGTTTTTCTGTTTAAAAAAAAAACATCTTGTTTCATTTGGGCATAGTGGTTGTCCCAGGTAACTGTTTTTACTTGGCTGTACTGTCCAAGGTGACTCCAATAACCCATTTATGAAGATAAGTTCCTTTGGCTAGTATAGATCCTGCAAAGCCAGGCTTGTGAGGACTGGCTGTGGTGGAAGGTGACATAATGTGATATAAAAAAAACTTTTTTTGTCATAATACTTACATTTAGTCACTTTCATATTTTCTAACATTACAGATAATCTTTGAATGATCTATTTTTGTGTGATGCAAAGTTGATCATTTACCTTCTAGGAACCTGAAAGGCCATTTGACCTGAAGTAGAAGGAAATTATTTTTTTTTTAATGTGACGTTCCTAACATTCCACTTATGCTCTGTATCTGTAAATAACCAGATGTAGCTTGTTGTTTGTCAGCTTTCCCGCTCGGCACAGTGGAGACAAAAAGCCCAGCATGCAGTACGATGTGCTGAAGCGCCCGCATTGTTTCCCTGCAGCCACGCCTCGGGATACGAGAGTGACCCCAACACGCCCATGGTGTACAGCTGCAGCACGCAGTACCGCATCCACACCCATGGTGTCTTCCGCGGCATCCAGGTCAGCCGCCGCTCCGCCAGCACACCGGGGTTCGCCTGGAGGTCACCCCCCCCCGAGCCTTTTGTTCATCCAACATGTCCAAGGTCGAACCACAGAGCATGGCGTTCCCGAGTGCCTAACCATGATTGGGGCTTTTGTGGGCTGTCCTGTGTCCCGCGGGCTCGCTGGCACGCTTTGGCCCTGCCGCTTCACAGAAACTCTAGAATGAAAATAGATGGGAACCACCTTAAGAAAGTCCATTAGCAATAAAGATGCGTTTCTGTGTGCACGCCAGCATTAATAAATCATTATCTCTTAATTAATGCACGTCGGAAGGCAGCTGCTCTCCAGGGAAAGCTTTGGAGACGTTCCGTGTGACAGCGACGTATTTAATCTAGTCCTCATCATTGTTTTTTTTTCTGAAATGAGGTTAAATTGGCCCTGGGCGGAATATTTGTTTTTCCATAAGTGTATTTTAAGCCAATATGTTTGCAGTCAAAAATAAACAGCATGTAATGTAGCAACAAACGTGACGTAATGGAGGTGGGCAGATGGCTTTGATTTGAGGAACCCAGACTCCCGCCCTGACTTTGGTGTCGGCCTTCCAGTGGGGTCACCAGATAATCCACAAGGCAGAGTCATAAAACTCTTTAGTAATTTACTTATCAATAACTTCCAAAGTGCATTAATTACACCACTGGGGCATAAAAAGCCCATTATATTAAGCTGCCACTAATTAAGAGCAGATGGGGTGCAGCGCAGGGCAATACTGCGCACCCGGGCAGATTGGCCGAGATGGGGGCTGCCCAGTGTCCGTGACGAACGGCCCCCATTTAAATAACAAATCAGCTACATAGGGAAACTCGCATGATCTTTTTACAGCTAATTCTAACATAATGTGGCCATTAGGAAAGATAAATAGATTTGTTCTTGAGCTGGAAAGCATCGCCATGTAGCACTGTCTGCCTGTCTGTCTCTGGTGGCCTGATTAACGTCCCTTAGGCTGCATGAATTGTAACTGCGCGTTTAACACGTCTGCTGCTCTCATACGCTGCAACTGTGCATTTAACACATCCACAGAGCTCACACCCCATAACTGCGCATTTAACACGTCCACTGAGCTCATACCCCATAACTGCGCATTTAACATGTCTACTGTGCTCACACTGTGTAACTGCATGTTTAACACATCCACTGCATTCGCACCATGCAACTGTGTGTTTAAGACGTCCTCTGTGCTCGCACGCTGTAAAAGCACATTTAACACTTCCACTGTGCATGTACCTTGTGACTGCACGTTTAACACATCTGCTGTGCTTACACCATAACTGTGCATTTAATACGTCCACTGCACTCAGGCTCTGTAACTGTAAGTTTAACACGTCCACTGCACTTGCACCCTGTAACTGTGAGTTTAGCACGTCTGCAGCACTCACACCCTGTAACTTCACAATTAACGTGTGCACTGCGCTTACACCCCGTAACTGCCTGTTTAATGTGTCCATTGCATTCACATGCCATAACTGCATGTTTAACATGTCCACTGGGCTCACACCATATGACTGCACATTAAAAACATCCTTTGCACTCTCAACCTTTAACTGCATGTTTATTGCATCTACTGTGCACACACACTCTGCAACTCTAGGTTTAACACGTCAGCAGTACTCACACCACATAACTGCATGTTTAACATGTCCATTGTTCTCACACCCTGTAATAGCACATTTAACATGTCCACTGTGCTCATGCCGCATAACTAAACATTTAACAAATTCACTTCACTCACACCTCATAGCTGCATGTTTAACATATCCACTGAGCTCACACCTTATAAAAGCACGTTTAACACATCCACTGTGCTTGTGCCCCATAACGGCACGTTTAACATGTCCACTGTGCTCACATGCTGTAACTGCATGCTTAACACAACCACTTTACTTATACTCCATAACTGCCCGTTTAACATGTCTGCTGCACTCATACTCCGTAACTGCATATGTAACATGTCCATTGCACTAACACTCTATAATTGTGCAATTAACACGTTCACTGCACTCACATCCCATAACTATGTGTTTAATATGTCCACTGCACTTACACCTCCTATCCGCAGGTTTAACATGTCTTCTGCACTCACACCCGTAACTGTATGTATAACACGCTTGCTGTTCTCACATGCCATAACTGCGCGTTTATCACGCTCACTGCACCTACACCCCGTAACTGTACGTTTAACATGTTTGCTGCCCTTACACCTCATAGCTACTCGATTAACACATCGACTGTGCTCACACCCCATAACTGTCCATTTATACATGGAATGTCACATTGTCCCACCACATGTTCATGGGAGGTGGCTCCACCTGCTCACAAGTGCCCCTTTCAGCAGGACGTGCGGCGGGTGCCCGGTATCACGCCTTCCATCGTGAGATCATCGGAGACTAATGAGAAGAGACCATTCATGTGTTCCTACCCTGGCTGCAACAAGAGATACTTCAAGCTGTCCCACCTGCAGATGCACAGCAGGAAACACACAGGTAAGAGGAAGGTGCAGGAAACACACGGGTTAGAGGAAGGTGCGGGAAACACACAGGTTAGAGGAAGGTGCCGGAAATACATGGGTAAGAGGAAGGTGCAGGAAACACACGGGTTAGAGGAAGGTGCAGGAAATACACGGGTTAGAGGAAGGTGCAGGAAACACATGGGTCAGAGGAAGGTGCAGGAAATACACGGGTAAGAGGAAGGTGCAGGAAACACACGAGTCAGAGGAAGGTGCAGGAAATACACGGGTTAGAGGAAGGTGCAGGAAATACACGGGTTAGAGGAAGGTGCCGGAAATACACGGGTTAGAGGAAGGTGGAGGAAACACACAGGTTAGAGGAAGGTGCAGGAAACACACGAGTCAGAGGAAGGTGCAGGAAATACACGGGTTAGAGGAAGGTGCAGGAAACACATGGGTCAGAGGAAGGTGCAGGAAATACACGGGTAAGAGGAAGGTGCAGGAAACACACGAGTCAGAGGAAGGTGCAGGAAATACACGGGTTAGAGGAAGGTGCAGGAAACACATGGGTCAGAGGAAGGTGCAGGAAATACACGGGTAAGAGGAAGGTGCAGGAAACACACGAGTCAGAGGAAGGTGCAGGAAATACACGGGTTAGAGGAAGGTGCAGGAAATACACGGGTTAGAGGAAGGTGCCGGAAATACACGGGTTAGAGGAAGGTGCAGGAAATACACGGGTTAGAGGAAGGTGCCGGAAATACACGGGTCAGAGGAAGGTGCAGGAAATACACGGGTTAGAGGAAGGTGCAGGAAATACACGGGTTAGAGGAAGGTGCCGGAAATACACGGGTTAGAGGAAGGTGCAGGAAATACACGGGTTAGAGGAAGGTGCAGGAAATACACGGGTAAGAGGAAGGTGCCGGAAACACACGGGTTAGAGGAAGGTGCAGGAAATACACGGGAAAGAGGAAGGTGCAGGAAATACAGGGGTAAGAGGAAGGTGCAGGAAATACAGGGATAAGAGGAAGGTGCAGGAAACACACGGGTTAAAGGAAGGTCCAGGAAATACACGGGTTAGAGGAAGGTGCCGGAAATACATGCGTAAGAGGAAGGTGCAGGAAACACACAGGTTAGAGGAAGGTGCCGGAAATACACGGGTTAGAGGAAGGTGCAGGAAACACACGGGTTAGAGGAAGGTGCAGGAAATACACGGGTTAGAGGAAGGTGCAGGAAACACACGGGTTAGAGGAAGGTGCAGGAAACACACGGGTAAGAGGAAGGTGCAGGAAACACACGGGTTAGAGGAAGGTGCCGGAAATACATGCGTAAGAGGAAGGTGCAGGAAACACCAGGTTAGAGGAAGGTGCCGGAAATACACGGGTTAGAGGAAGGTGCAGGAAACACACGGGTTAGAGGAAGGTGCAGGAAACACCAGGTTAGAGGAAGGTGCCGGAAATACACGGGTTAGAGGAAGGTGCAGGAAACACACGGGTTAGAGGAAGGTGCAGGAAACACACGGGTTAGAGGAAGGTGCAGGAAACACACGAGTCAGAGGAAGGTGCAGGAAACACACGGGTTAGAGGAAGGTGCAGGAAACACACGGGTTAGAGGAAGGTGCAGGAAACACACGAGTCAGAGGAAGGTGCAGGAAATACACGGGTAAGAGGAAGGTGCAGGAAACACACGGGTCAGAGGAAGGTGCAGGAAATACACGGGTTAGAGAAAAAAAGAGTGTAAAAGAAAGGTGCCAAAAATGCACAGGCAAGTGGAAGATGCTGGAAACACACGGGGAGGTGTGGTTGCATACTAATACATCACAAAATCCCAGATGGCTTCGAACTTAGTGAGCTTCATAACCATGAGTTTAATGAGCTTTTCACTGATGAATTTTCCATAATGTTGTAGCCATTACATGTTCAACAGGATAGATTTGTAGAGCACACAATTCAGAAGAAGGGCCAGAGGCCAGAATCAATGTTTTTTCTTAGTTTTTGCATGAAACCTTTATTTAATTACCTGCTTATAACTCTGCAGCCTCAGGTACCTGGATCTGTGTCCGTTTCCAGCATGCACTACTTGGGAATGGAGCAGCTCTGCTAGATTCATTAACACACGTCCTTTCTGAAAATGTTCATCCAGGTTATGAAGATGACCAAGTAACTTTTAGATGATTGTAAACGCCGCCACGAAGTTACTCTGAGGAGCCACTTAATCTCACGCTAGACCTCATCCATATATCAGTCTCTAGCCCTGAGGCTTATTCTAAACGCGACTCCTCCTTCTAAGGTGAGAAGCCGTATCAGTGCGACTTCACCGACTGCGGCAGACGCTTCTCCCGATCCGACCAGCTGAAGAGGCACCAGCGGAGGCACACGGGTCAGCACAGCTCCCGCCTCGCACACACACGCACACACACGCACGCACACGCACACACGTGCTCCCTTTGTCCTCATCGTGTGCCTTCCACCAGCGTTGACTACAGTATCACAGGGAACCGGGACATTACAGAACATACAATTATATTTTACAGTCTGTTGTATTTTACGGTTTGATCATTAAATCATTCCAAAGTAGTTTTGTTAATGCAGAATTTGTAATTTATAAATAATTTCTCAAGATGAATTATAATCAAGGTAATAAATATTTCCTCATCATGGCTTGAAGACAGGCGCATGATTTCATTGAAAATAGAATATCATAGGAAGATAAGACAATAAATTGGAAGATGGAAACTGTAAAATGTTCCAAATAATAATGAGTAATGCATTTACATACTATAACATAGTATTAGTAGATTTAAATTTAATAAAACTTATTACAAATCGTAATGGTTATCTGCAATGGATTGGCGCCCCATCCTGGGTTATTTCCTGCTTCGCGCCCGTAGCTTCCATGATAGGCTGCAAACCACCCCATGACCCTGCATAGGACTAGCGAGCATGGAAGATGGATGGATGTTAGGGTTAATATATTTTTTTATATTTCATATATACGTACATACAGTAAAAAAGTCTCCCCTGTGACATAAAAGCACTGGAGTCCGTCCCCCACGCGCAGTGGCTCGGCCCCCTTCCGGGTCGATTCCTGTTCTGGACGTGTCTCTCTCCTCTTCTGTGTGTGCGTAGGAGTTAAACCCTTCCAGTGCGAGACGTGTCAGAGAAAGTTCTCGCGGTCTGACCACCTTAAGACCCACACCCGGACTCATACAGGTAAAACAAGTGCGTAACATTTTTATTTTTCACATTTATTTAAAACCGTGCTGCTTTAAGGAGCAGAATCCCAAACAGTGAAATGGCTTTGAAGTCATGTCATTCTCTTCGAGATGACATTGAGTTTGAAACATTTCAGAGGAATCGTTTAGGTTTCCTAGCATGTCCATGTAAATTTGGTACTAATATGCTGTATTTCTCAAAAAGCAGTCTCTTCAAATCAGCTTGAATGTGAAATTACATAGCCTCAATACAGTCTTATAGCTATTTGTGTTATTCCGTAAACTTTAGTATTCTTTTAGTATTATTAACTTTTTAAATGTTTTCTCAATTAAATTATTTTTTACGACTAACTTTATTAGACTGGTTCATAGTGAAACTATGATTCCTACCCCAGGTGAGAAACCTTTCAACTGCCGGTGGCCCAACTGCCAGAAGAAATTTGCGCGCTCGGATGAGCTGGTACGCCATCACAACATGCACCAGAGGAACCTGAGCAAACTGCAGCTGGCACTGTGAGGAGGGGGACCCACCCAGCACCCACGGCTTGCCGGTGAAGGGGGGGTGTGGCTTTGTGTATGGTGCAGTGGTGCTCAGACCTGACTGGGACCCAGGATGCCGGGCGGCTGTCCCCATTGGCACCAAAGTGCCCTGTTTTCTGTGCATCCTTGCAGTGACAAAGCTTTGCATTTTGTTTACTTACTGTTACTATGGAAATGCAACCTGCGAGCCCTTTTATATAGCTGTACGTGTGAGGAGTCTAATACTAACTTATTTAATTTTCTAAATTAAAAATTCTGCAAAAACAGTTCACAAGGAGAACTTCTCTCATCCTTGGGCCTCAACATTACTTCGGGGCCAGAATGATTGCATTTCCAGATGACAATAATCGATGATGATGACTCTAATACCCAGCACCCTAACTTACCCCGCTGAAATACGTCAGTGATTTGGGGAGAGCCTCTTTCTTTGATAAGTAATTGTATGAAAACTTGACAACATTCTCTAACCGTGAAGTTTGTAAAATATGTGAAAGTCACACTGGATATGTGACTTAAATTGTTGTGCGAATTGTCATTTTATGAAGTGCTGGTCCACGGATACCATTTGACAAACTCCCCATACAAAAATATAACTTAAATCTTAAATTTATAGAGTTGAGCTATAAAGAATACATTGATAGTGTGAGAAAGAGGTATTTTGGTTTTTAACGTGTATTTTACATAGGTCACTCAAAATTATTGTCTATATGTCTGATAACACCAATTACTAAAACGCTTTTAATTTTAGAAGGTGTATTAAATGTAGAGCACATCAAACTGTTTGTCGTTGCCCATAAATGTATCCATGCCACGGTTCTAAATCTGTAAGCTGCGTTTGTTATTTTTTTCACCAAGCTTTGAATTAAAGGCCACTTTGAGGGAGCACTTTCGCGGGCAGCTGTGTGGGCTCTCCGCCGGTGTTGGATTTCCGCCTCTGCGAGTCACTGACCAGCAAGTAACCTGCCCAGGTCTTGACCGCACTCAATTCACCTGTCAGGAGCAGGCAGGGAAGAGGGGGGGTCACCTCAGTTAGATTTCCTCATAAATAAAATGTCTTACACTGTCTTTGTCCCTGTGCACAATGTCCAGCAGCAATACCTCCTCACCACTTATTCAGCATCCACCCCCCACCTCAGTCCAGCAGTGCGGCTCACTGCATATTACACACCTTTTCTCTGTGGTTATATTTGCCCTCCACCTGCAAAATAAAACAATTTCTTTGTTAAGAACTTTTTTAAGAGCCACAACGGAATAGAAGAATAAAAGGCTAGAGTGCTTTCAGATATTAACTGTTAAAATGAGCTTTTTCAAGCTCTTGCCCCTGGAAGGCTTGGTCTGCATTACTGTTCTCCTACAGATGTATTTGGGGAATCCATCTAATAATTCACAACTCAGTGCACTAGTGTTGTGTAAATCCTTCTGACCCCCCCCCAATTACTCATCCAGCCCTTCCCCCCACCCCACCCTACCCTAGCAGCCCCTACCCCCACCATATCTCCAAATGACAGTGCATAATCTCTGTCCCACATTTCTGGTCCATGTCCTCGCTGAGCTGCCTTTGAAGAAGGATCGCTGCTTTTTGTTACCACAGAGCATTCCTTATTTAGGGATGACTGATAAAAGGGCCAATTGGTAATAATGATCAGAAACCCAGAGAGAATTCTGGGTACTGTACCACATAATGAGGTAAATGACAAATGTAGGAGGACGGCACGGCATTGGTTTTACTAGAAGACATTTGAATGCTCTCAGGCTACCAGAGTGCCTGACTGACAGTGCAACATTTATTTTAGAACATGAAAATCTCCTGTCTCTATGTAAACTTCAGCTCTAAGCAGATTTAACTGATCTACAGTATGAGGCTAGAAGCCTATGGGGAAAAAAGACAGGATGAGATCACCAAAACCCAAGGCCTTCTGGATGACTAAAGGAGCTTAGTCAAGACGCCCATGGTTATCAGGAACCTATCCCACAATGCATTACCCCGGGAGTTCATATCTCTTTCAAGGTCAAAGGTCATCACACAAGAGAATTACAGAAGTACAAACTGCTGTGATTAAACACCTTACATCTGCATTTTTTATTGTAATCTCCCCACAAGTTAGTGTCTAACCACATTAGTATTTGACATTTAATCACAAAATGTTGCATCGATTGCTACATAAAAGACATAATAGTGATATAAACTGGTTCCATTAGATTCTTCCATGGATTCAAATCCGCTTTTGATTTTCCTTCCTCATCCCTCAGCATAAATAACTAACATGTGCACAGTATATCCTCCTATAACCCATGATGTCCAGGTTTGTTGATGTGTGATGTCATCAATGAGAATGAGGTGGACACATAAAACAGCACCCAGATGAACTGACGTGTGTCGAAACACCTGCTTCTCACATTATCCTGTTTTACTTTTATTTTTTTCCACATTCGTTGATTTGTTAACTTTTATAGGAAAAAGGATGATCATAAGCCATAAGAGCAGCTCTTGTATGAGATGAGGACATTGATAAAGGAACAAAAGCTGGATTTGTATTTTAAAACACATCAAGAGAACAATGTACTGCAGTCAACTGTATCTTGTGTTACAACCAATGATGTGAGAGCAGAAACCTTCTGACACAAACTTCCACCAGCAAAAGTCAGGCTTTTGGCTGGGGGGCGGTAAAGGCCCATATTTATTGCAGAATTGATCTATTTATTATTTATCAGACGATGGTATCATTCTTTTCAGGTTCCTGTTTTTTATCGTGTCTACTTACAAAGTTATAAAATTTTTCACTCCAGCCCCTTTTTTTTCCCCATAATCCCTCATGTTTCTATAACATACATTTGTTTTTCCAGGAATGCAACTAATAACTAATGTTATAGTTGAACATACTACTTACTACTATACTTAACTACCTGCACTTGCTACTCTACTATCCAAATTCAAGTACCGTTGATAATACTTCTTTCGTTTGCTATGTTCCTGTCATTATGAATATATATATATATATATATATATATATATATATATATATATATATTGCTTATTATATTTGTTTATATTCACCACTTTAGTGTTTCAGACATTGTCTGGCATTTACAAGGAACAGAGGCAGAAAATAAGTACAGGTCTCAGCTTTTAAGAAGTGACACTTCATAATCAACTTAAGAAACTAAGTCTCACATCTGCGATGCCACATAATGTAAAACCAATAAAATATTGTGGCTGAGTCTCATGAACATATTCAGTTCAATTCAGTTCAATTTATTTGGTAACACTTTTACTTGCGGGGCACAAATAATGTAGTACTGCACTCTTACTTAATGTATCAATTAACCAGAAAGTAAGTGTTCGTTAGTGTAACTCAAAAAGGTCCATATATTTCATTCAGTTTGTATATATGTTTTTGATTTGTACTTCAGTAGTGAGTTACTATTTGTGCCCCCTCAAGGAATGTGCCACCATTTATTGTATATAGCGCCTTTCACAACAGAGTCACCCCAGGGCCCTTTACATGGGTTTAATACATCACTGCATTATTTGTACACAATAATTAAAAAACAGGGATGAGGGAACACAGAAGAAAGAAAGAAAGAAAGAAAGAAAGAAAGAAAGAAAGAAAGAAAGAAAGAAAGAAAGTGTATCTGTGACTGCAGCGGTTTCTCCAAAACCAAGTTAAATCAAACCTAATAGTAGCTGTAGTGTCATCTGCTCTCTGGGTCACCAAAGTGCTGAGGGAACCCTCAGGGTGTCATTTGTGTGTGAATGAAGAAATAAGAAGTAGAAATATTGTTGACTTTGTTATGCAGTTATGAGATGTGAGTCCTTTACAATTTCAAACAAATTAAAGGAGGAACAGGACACACACACGTCGCAATGGCTAAACACCACAAATATTATAGTAAGTTTAATAAGCACAAATAACAAAAGCAAAAAATACCAAACAAAAAATGAATACTCTATTGTAACGTAAGTTGACTTTTCACTTATCATTATATGCATGTATGAACATATGGAGTGATACTGAGGGATTTGCATTAATAAGTAACACTGAGTGATTTACAGTTCGAACGTCTAAACCCGGTGACTCATTTTCAGCTGATTTCCTGTAAAGCACTGCCCTTGTGAAAGTGGCTGACTGCTATGGTGATACATGTATGATTCATCAATTAGTTTTTGGTGTGTTGAGTTCACTTAAGTATTTGTGGGAAAACATACTGTGATAAGAAAAACACTCACACAGGCATACAGTTAAAGTGGGAAACACCCACACGCCCTTTGTGCAACCTGAGCGAGACACCAGTCTGTAGAGGTAAGAAACGGAGAAGGAAAAGTGGGAAAAACATCAAAGCAAACTACAGGTGCCTGATAATCTCAGTTTGAGCTCTACAGGTTCCGAAGTCAATGAACAGTATTTAAAAAGGCACAGAAATAAAATTATCTTGAATTTGATTACTTTAAGCAGAAACAGTGTGCGTAGGGTCTTTCATGTGATTCTGCTCATATTACTTTGAAGCCAGTGTAACCAAATTCTTAATTTGAAAAACAACTGAGAAGGCAGCTAAATTGGGCTTATTGCGTTCCGGCTAAGCACATTACTGCAGTTATTTGAACAGATGTATTAAATGCTTTGAGGTTTAAAAAGGAAATGACTTATTGGACCATGAGTGTATGGCCAATGATACAACGTGATTGGGACCCCGATGCAGGTGATACCATGTGATGGGGACCCTGGAATGGGTGATACCATGCGACAGGGGCCGTGGTATGGATAATACTACACAATTTACGCCCCGGTACAGGTGATTCCCTCCAATGGGGGGCCCATAGTGTGTCATTCCAATCGGTATGAATGATATCTCGTGATTGGGGTACCAGTATGGGTGATACCCCACAATTGGGACCCTGAAATGGGTGATACCCCACGATTGGGGCCCCAATATGGATGATACCCTGCAATGGGGTCCCCGGTATGAATTATATCTCGTGATTGGTACAGGTGATACCCCATGATCAGGGCCTCAGTATATGTGATACCCCACTATTGGGACCCCGGTACCGGTGATACCCCACTATTGGGGCCCTGGTATGGATGATACCCCACAACCAGGGCCTTGGCAAAGGTGATACTCTGTGACTAGGGCCTCGGTACGGGTGATACCTACCAATTATGGCCCTGGCACTGATGATAACCTGCGATTGGAGCCCTGGTACGGGTGAAACCCCATGATTGGGGCCCCGGTACGGGTGATACTTTGTCATTCGAACCTCGGTACAAGCGATACTCACCAATTGGGGCCTCGGTACTGGTGATACCCCACTATTGGGGCCCTGGTACATGTGATACCCCGTTACTAGGGCCTCCCTACGGGTGATACTCCATGATTGGGGTCCCAGTACGCGTGATACCCCGTGACTAGGGCCTCCGTACAGGTGATACCCCATTATTGGGGCCCTGGAACGGGTGATACCCCGTGACTAGGGCCTCCGTAGAGGTGATACCCCATTATTGGGGCCCTGGTACGGGTGATACCCCATTACTAGGCCCTTGGTACGAGCTGCTGCAGCTGCACTCTGTCAGTTTCTGACAGTGAAGCACCACTTCATCCTGCCGGCTTGCGCAAGGCTGGCTTCTCTGGCATAGTTCCCACCCGGCGAGGCCCCAGCACGGGGTTACTGTGGCGTACCATGCCGTGACTGTACCTCATGACTAAATGAAATGCAGTATTTCGCTTTGACATGCTGCAGTGCTGCTGCCTTGACCGGCGCGCTAATAGTGGGTGTGAGGTGATGTGTGCACCAGTCCCTGCGGTGAGTGTGTGGTGCACTGGGCTGCTTGGGGTGTTATTCACTTGGACCGTAATTAATTATCCCATCAGTAACGCTGGAGGAAGCGGCTGAAGGCTAAACCAAAAACCCACAGAATCGGAGCCACTGAAAATGAATTTATATCCATGCCATGTCTCTGAGATCACAGGGGGTGTGAACGTGCCCCCTGCAGTAGGAATCAAAGCGTCAAATACCTACAATTGGCAGCCTTTTGCTGGTGGTCTCATTTTGTAATTAGTGAAGTAGATCACTTCCTGGTTGTCAGGAATTTTTTCACAATACCAGGCAGTACTGCTGATCCCCTATGCAACTGACTTGGGACCCATTCACTTAACGCTGAAGACTATCCATGTGTTAGCAAGAGTATTTCCTGTGATTTCTGAAGAGGTGACCTTTGTGAGGTGGATGAAGAATTTTTCAGCTTATGGTGGTGTATTGTATTGGTTTTATTTGTATTTGAGGGGCTCTGGAAATTAACCAAACAGACAGTAAGAAATTATATTAGATCCACCGAACAATATTAACCATGTTACTTAATAATCAGGCTATATAAAAATTCCATTATTAGTTTGTTAAATGACAACTGCTGCAATAGATTTTGTTGCGACGTGAATGTTTTCTGATACACTGGTATTGTGGATCTTAATGTCTCTCCAGAGATAGCTGTGGGAGGAGTGGGCAAAGTTACTCAAGGTGGATCCACACAGGTGGAGCACAGGCAGCGCCTCACACGGGTCTGTCCTACCAGGTGCCACTGCCCACCTGACTTACAGCGATGCAGATAAACAGATATTATCATTCTTTGCCTCTTTATATAATATTATTATGCTACTTTCAGACCAGCTTCAGTTTGCCAGTTTATTAATCTTCCACAGAGAGTGTTTACTGTCGTTGTTAAATGGATTCACTGCAGAGCAGAGACGCTATTCCTGTTACCCATTCCTGTCACCAGTTCTAAGCTCTGATAATATTTTAACTGCATTTTTTGATTGAGCCACAAAATTAATGACTTTAAAGGGAATGACAGATGGGATGGTGGTAAACAGATGAGCAGCTCTGAAGCCACAGAGGTGATGTGTTTCCTGTGCATCTCACTGCACGTCCCTTTAAGGATGGTGCAGCTTTTTCAGCTTTCACAAGGAGCAGGTACTACCAGCGAATGAACACACCCCTCCCCAGCCCCCAGAACACAGCTCCAGCTTGCAGCTGTATTTGTTTTACACGCAGGGGGCTAATGAATTACCCCCCCGAGGAAAGTGAGGAACAAAGTGACTGGACTGGCCGTTGATTTAAATGCCTTTTAACATTCCCGTCTCTGGTGGACGAGAGCTTCTCCCTCTCGGCCCGGGTGCTGGTCTTCATCAACGCCGAGGCGCTTCCAGTAATGCGTGTGAAGTCATCCCTTAATGTCGAAATCACAATCTCTCTGAATAAAGTGTGTGATACGCTCAGATATTTCCGCCGAAATGCTTCATAGCTGCCATAAAAACTAACCAAATGACTTATTAAAAAGGAAAAATTAACAGCAAATTGTACAAATGTACCTAACCGTCTTTCTGCATCTGAGCTTATGTTATTTATTACAACTAATTTGTTATATAATAACAATTTATAATGGCCCAATGAGGTATAATTTGTTAAGGACACTGTAAGGGAGCCTTATCATGACACGTAGCCTAAATCCAGTCTGTGCATTTCCTAGGGAAATCTTCCATGGGTTTTCCCCACTTGTACTCATGTAAACAACCATGGTTCATACATGCATGTTCATTCCACCATTTGTTGCCAGTAGCAGTGTCTCAGTATCACAGCACCCATCTGTTATCATGTTGGCACATTTTCCCCTGTTTATCACTAATTAAAGTTACCCGATAATGTCTCCAGTAATTGTTTATGAAATACCAATGATTTATCAAAAAATGTAGACAATGGTGCATTGAAAAATAGAGCATGTAGTTCAGAACAAAATTAGCCTTCCTCTTTAAAAACTTATGAGGTTTTTAAGAGTCCCATAGCTAAGGAAAAGAAGTTTATTTGCAAGCTATTTTGGTGTGTTTATGTAGAAAAAAAAACTAGGTAACACAGTTGCATAGGGACTACATTTTATTTTATGTTATTTCATCTTAGTTCTTGACATAGATTTATGCTTTTGAAGAATTCTTGTTATCAAAGGAAAAACAAATGTACTTCCTATTGATGATACAAATCTTTAAAAAACACGCTGCTTTATATATTTTTTTTCAATTCCTGAGATACATTCTGCAATAATGAAGTCACTTTCTCAAAACTCTACAGCCACCAAAACAGTTAATTCATACCTCATAAAAGAGACTTCATTCCACAAACATTAGCACCTAATATCTTTCTAGAAGGACAATATATCACACACAAAGAAAAGGCACTAACAGTACTAACAGGCAGCATTGCATAAAGTATAATATGGATCATCATTAAGGATCATCTGTAAAGTGACCCTTACGTCATTTGTCATTTGCGTTACAAAACAGAACGCTTTTTCTATAAAATGTCAAGGAATGAGAAAATTGTGTTGCAGTATATTTCAATGGCCTTTATTTGTTATTGTAGTGTAATCAATCATTTTTAAAAATCCAAAAACAGAAAAATGCAAGATTTCAGGAAATACTACAGAAACAAAATACACTGTCCATATACACATACACACACACACACACACACATAAACACACACTTGCCATTGGTATAGTAGTAGTACTGCTAATCTATCCTCTCCTCTGGATTCAGGCACACGTTCTGATCAACATCACATCTGATGTCCTCTCTAGTGATACAAGTAAGGAAACAGCTCTTGACAATACACACCTGATTAGGTAATCACCTGGGATAGCCTGCTGTGTTTTTCTCATTTTAATTTTATCATTATATCATGTCAGTTATACAATATATTTTGGAAGGATCTTGATAGTTCTGTAGCAGATTGCAGAAATCCAGTTTTAATGTCTTTTTAACAGTTTCAATAACAGTATGTAAGTATGTGTGACATAAAGTTTTTATGATGGTGGATTTTGAGTGAGAGACGAATCCATGAATTTTAAAGCATTTAGGCACTGAATGCATTTTGTATGAAAATAATGAGCACAGGGTAGCCTATATAAACTGATGTTATGGGAACTGTGTGAAGAGATTTGAGAAAGTGATTTCAGTATTGCAGAACATATCTTAACAATTGAAAAAACTGTAATGATACATAAATCATATGTTGTATAACAATGTATCATATTTGCATGATAATGTAATGTTGACGTTTAACATGGGTCTTATGTAGACTGTCTATATAATGTTATGAAAGGACCAGCTTTGGCTGTTAAGGAATACAGCCATATTCCATACATTTCATTAGTGTTGATTTCTGGCTGCCGAAAGGATTTCTATATTTCTTAATGGAATGTGGAATTTACTTGTGAATGAAATGTCTCATGTGTCTACGTAGCTTTTCAGAACTTCAGCAGCTTGTGTAGATTTCATTTTTCTAATATAAACTGCTAGACATTTTTATATATGGGCGTCTTGCTCAGTGGTATAGCAACAATCCACATCCTGGAATTTGGGCCTCCATTCAATCGTCCTTAGCAACTGCTCCATGACACATCTTTGATTCAGCTAATCTTACATGATGCTGACTGAGCTACTTGCTAACTATTGTAGTTTCTAATGCACATCTTTGTGTTGTAGGTGAACCCATAGCGGGGCTTTTGCAGCTAAGGCATAGTGTTGTGCTATATGCATAAACTGTTTTTTTTTTTGAAAATTGATAATGAATATTTTGTAATTACACCGCAGTAAAAACAACAGTCCACTGAATTACACCGCAACCCAAGTGAAGAAGTGTTCTGTTTTTAATACAATGCTTATGAAAAATGAAATCAGTTACTTTACAGATGGTCCTTTACTGATGGTTCGTATTATATTTTATGTAATGCTCTCTGTTGGTAGTGTTTTGTATGCCATTCTTTTGTGTGTGATATAGTGTTCTTCCATTTAGATATTAAGTACTACTGTTTCGGTGGAATGAGGCACTTTTGAGACATGGATTAACTATTTTGGTGGCTGTAGTGCATTTTGGAGGAGAGATTAACTATTTGGACAAGCTGTGTGTTGGTATTGTAGACTGCGAAGAGTTTTGAGACAGTGAGCTCAGTCTTAGCAATTTAAAAAAAACCCGTAAAATGTAGTCATTATCTCCCCCTAGTGGTAAGAATTTAAGGTTAGCAAACAAGTTATTACAGTTTCTCGATTTGATAATTATAATTTTATAGCACGCTTCTAGCAAGACTGTAAAGATCGGTCTCTACATTTCTACACTATTTTGCCAATTGCCTTTCCACATTGACAACAAAATAATGCTTTTTTTCCCAGCACAAATGTTTTCTTCTACTGTACTTTTGTTGTTTGAACAGTATTAGAACATTTTGAAAAATATCCCCTTATTTGTATTGATAATGTGTTCTGTTGGGAATACACATCCATACTTTACACATCAGGATACCTATGAGTATGTGTGTTTGCTACATGTGAGAGAACATCTAGTTTGCAAACTGTTATGCTCTGCACACAGATAAAGCTAAAGCCACAAGAGTTTTCATTTATACATTCAGTGAGTATTTGCTGCTGCATATGCAAATTCAGTTGTTGGTTTATGTTACTGTATTGATATGAAAACACAATTTTTAAAAAGGGCTTTTAGAAAGAACTGTTTACTTTTTCAAGAGATTTATCATTTTTACTGATTTGGTGTAAGGTTTTGTGGTTAGTGTGTAGAGTTTTGCAGAAATAGCCTATCGTTTCAAAGGTAGTATCTAAGCAATCAGAAAGAACTAATTAATGTCTCAAAAGCAAATAATTCTATCAATAAATGAGTGAACGCCACCAAAATGAAAAGTGGAATCAGCATAATTTTAACCATGAGACTCAAAATACTTGGATATAATGTCAATATAAGTACGATCCTGAGCTCCACAATTCTGAATGATAGACATTTCCCACTTTCTCATTATCACTGGTCGATCATTCTTCTTTAACAAACTGATACTTACCAGTTACAAGTTTACAAAGTTCCATATTACAGTATGTAAAGTTCACTGTTGAAAGTACTCACATGCAATTTTCAAATCTCAAGACACTAACCAATAGGAAACAAAAAAAGTCACACAGCACTGTATAATGCATAAACAGCAATTGGCAATACAAGAAAAACAAAATGGCAACAAAATCATGTACTCTGGAGACTAAAAACACACAAATCACTGCAAATTAAGGAATATTTTTTTGAAAGTTCAGTGAACTGTTTTGCATGTGGTGGCTTACACGATGATCGCATACATATACAATTTTCAGTGTAAAATGATTACAATGGGAAATATATTTTGACCAACAAGACTAAAGAATGAAAATTATGCCAAATGGTGACAATTGTACAAGACCATTTGCATAGATGTTCTAAAACTTTTGAAAATTTGAGTGAAACAATGAGAAATGATGTTCTGCTGTGCAGAAGTGGTATTATAATGTGGGCATTGCACTAGCGGTTTTGCAAATGTTAATTGTCATTTGAGAGATATGCCAAAGTGAAAGTTAATTGTGTTGGGTAACTTACAGGCCTTTTCAGCTAAACTATAGTGTCCTGCTGTGCTATATGCATAAACGGTTTTGAGAGATTCTCAATTTTACATGCACACACACAAACACACACACACACACACACACACACACACACACACACACACACACACACACACACACACTTACTAGAAGGAACAAGCTTGTACCGCCATCTGCTGGCAAGGCACCACAGCTGCACCCCGGACAGCAGACATGCCAAACCATTGACCCCGGTGAATGCAGCTGAGAGGAGGGGTGAAATGAACCCTCACCCAATGCCTGCTCTAGGAATACAAAGGGTCAGGTTTCGGCCCCCAGTGGAATGTGCTGGGAGGAGCCCGGTCACACAGATTGATGATGTAAAGCAGCAGACCTTGCCAGTGCTCAGCTCCATCACAGCGGCCCCCACTGGCAGCGGCGCATGTTGATGGTGGTGGAGGTGAGGGGAGAGGGGGGATTCTGCCTCCCATAAATGTGAGTTAAAGGCACTTTCATAATTATAAAAAATACAAAGAAAGCAGAAAACAGGAAGACACAAACAGTAATGGAGAAGCTGTATATAAGCTATATGTATATCCAAAGAATATATATTCTGGCAGAGAACTGAAAAATAACATGCGGTGAGTGAGCCACTCGTCTTCCATGTGAAAAGGCCCGGGATCCCAGAGCATCTCGCCGTCTCCCAGGGGTCTCGTCCTCGCTGTCCCCGCACTGCGATTGTTTGTGTAGCTCAGTGAAAGTTGGACCATCTGGCTGCTCACCCTCATCTGTCACACCCGCCTCCAGGCTGCCTGTCAGGAAGAGCAGCGGCTGAAGCCATTTTGTCAGTGGCCCAGGGGTCAAGGGTCAAAGGTCAACCTCTGGGGTGTTTGTATAATTTATTCATTGTCAGAGGGAGCATTTAGGCAGGAGATTAGCTCGAACATGAGGGCAGCACGACAAGCTGATGCGGTAAGGATAATGTGGTTGATGGGAAACAGGCCCCTCCCCACTCCCCACCCCCCAGCCCCCCAGGCCCAGGTCCAGGCCCTGGATCCTCCTGTGGGACGAGTGTGCGTGTGTGACAGAGGTTGTGTTGTGTATATCTGCATGTTTTTGCATGTTTGCATGTCTGTATTTGTGCACGAGTGCATTTTGCACATAGTTATGTGTTTTACAGTTTTCTCCGGCTGATATGTACATTTCCCAGAATACTGGGAAAACTATATACAAAAACCACAATATGAAATACCACGTTCCAAAAATTCTAAAAACACAAGAATAAAATCACTTTTTGCTGAAAATAACCTTCATACAGTCCTCAAAACCAAATCATGCAGACAAGAATCATGCACTATTCAAAACTGTAGATCACAGTGAGCACTAGTTAGACACTGTGTTGAGAAAACAACAACCAGTGTATTACTGCAACTATAAAAATTCTATAGAAAATAAAAAGAATGGTTACAATTTATTATGTAACAAATATACAAATACATTCCATATATACACAAATAATGAGACATAAATAATTGAATTGTGAATTGAGAATAATCAAAAACACAAACAAAAAATGCATTATGATTATGTGGTCTAGCATAGCATACAATGTAGACAGTCAAGTGGAAAACAGAGCCTAGGCAAAAAGACACTTCAGTCATCTTCCTGCTTATCATGTGTCTTCTGCCACCTGCTTTCACCTTCATCACAACGAATGTCCTCCCTGGCTAAACAAGGAGGGGAAGTAACATCTTTAATGATGCATCGTCTTTGACAATACTCTGGTGTGATATCATCACAGGCTGCATGCATTGCCTCAAGACGACTCATTCGCTCATATTGGTTCCTATCATACACCTTCCATCGCCAGCTGGAAAAAAACCCTCAATCGGATTAAGGAAGGGAAAATATGGTGGAAGGAAGATCATTTGGATATATTGATGGGAATCAAACCATTCTTGGATGAACCTTGAATGATGAAATCAACATTACCCCATATGACAGTGTAAAGCGCGTTATCTGGAGTCCTGTGCTGTCTCTGTGGAAAAAAGAAAGAAATACCACATAGTCCACTGAGGAATTCCACAAGCAGGGCTGTGTGATGCTTTAATGGATCACCCCTTGTAGACTAAAGGCAGCACACATTGCTACGTGTCCTCCTCTTTGGCCAGGGACATCCACTGTAGCTCTTTCTCCTATGATGTTCCTGTCTCTGCAGCACCTTTTGGCCAAATAGAATCCAGCCTTTTCATCATAGATGTATCCATTCCGGTCAGCATTTGCATCAAGCTGAAATATTCTATGGATTGACAACATAAGAACATAAGAACATAAGAACTATACAAACGAGAGGAGGCCATTCGGCCCATCAAGCTCGCTTAGGGAGAACTAAACTAATAGCTCAGAGTCGTTAAAATCTTATCTAGCTCTGATTTAAAGGAACCCAAGGATTCAGCTTGCACTACATTATCAGGAAGGCTATTCCATACTCTGACTACGCGCTGTGTAAAGAAGTGCTTCCTTAAATCCAGCTTGAAATGTTCTCCTGTTAATTTCCACCTATGGCCACGAGTTCGTGTATTTAAACTAATGCTGAAGTAACTATTTGGTTGAACAGCATCCAAACCTGTTAGAATCTTATATACCTGGATCATGTCCCCCCTCAGTCTCCTTTGCTTGAGACTGAACAGATGTAGCTCAAGTAACCGTTCCTCGTATGACATTCCTCTAAGACCAGGAATCATTTTTGTGGCCCTACGCTGCACCTTTTCTAAGGCCACAATGTCCTTTTTAAGATATGGTGACCAAACCTGCACACAATATTCTAGGTGAGGTCTCACCAAGGAATTGTATAATCTTAGCATTACCTCCCTTGACTTAAACTCCACACACCTGGAGATATACCACAATATCCTATTGGCCTTTTTTATTGCTTCCCCACACTGGTGAGAATGGGACATGGAAGCATCAACATACACACCAAGGTCTTTCTCATGATCAGCTACCTTTATTTCAGTGAGACCCATGAAATACCTGTACTTTATATTTCTGCTCCCTAGATGGAGTACCTTACATTTATCGACGTTAAATTTCATCTGCCAGGTATCGGCCCAGTCACTAATTAAATCAAGATCCCGCTGTAGCTGCTGAGCCGCTAATTCGGTATCTGCTACACCACCCACCTTGGTGTCATCTGCTAATTTCACCAGTTTACTGTATATATTGGTATCCATATCATTTATGTAAATTAGGAACAATAGTGGTCCTAAAATCGAACCCTGCGGTACCCCACTATGAACGCAGGCCCACTGTGACATTGTGCCTCTTATGACTACTCGCTGTTTCCTATCTGTTAACCAGTTATCAATCCAGGTTGCTACGGTACCTAAAATACCTGTCGCTTTGAGTTTAAGTAGGAGCCTCTTGTGGGGGACAACATCAAAAGCCTTTTGGAAATCTAAGTAGATGACATCATAGGCCTTCTTATCATCAACTTCCTGAGTAGCTTCCTCAAAAAACTCCAACAGATTTGTTAAACAGGATCTACCTCTCCTAAATCCATGCTGGCTATCCCGCAAAATGTTATTGGAGTCCAGGTAATCTACCATTTTCTCTTTGATTATAGCCTCCATTACTTTACCAGTTATACAAGTTAGACTGATTGGCCTGTAGTTAGACAAATTACTTCTATCCCCTTTTTTGAAAATGGGCGTTATGAAGGCGTGCTTCCAATCAGAAGGTACCACACCTTCAGATAAGGATTTTTGAAACAGCAAAGTTAAGGGTCGGCAAATAATATCCCTCATCTCTTTTAACACTATAGGTAAGATGCCATCAGGGCCCTATGATTTATTTATTTTGAGCTTAGCTAGGCTTTGCAAAACATCTGCTTCAGTTATATATATATTAGCTATAGACGATGCTGGATAGGTAATAACTGGTAAATTACTAAGGTCCTCAACAGTGAATACCCGTGCAAAACTATCACTGAACTCATTTACTATATCAATGTCGTTTACTATTATAAGACCCTTACTATCCTGCAGATTAGTAATTTCAGGTTATAGAGCTCTTTTAGAGTTAAAATACTGGAAGAAACTTTTAACGTCATCCTTAGCTTCCAATGCAACCATCCTTTCGACATTTCTTTTAGCTCGTCTAATATCATTTTTCTGGAACAAAGCCCTTTTCCTCCTTACTTTATACTTTATTTCCCTAGTAAACCACCTAGGTTGCAATTTCCTAGATTTATTCTTGCTGGAAAGAGGTATGAAGTCCTCTTGCACTTGCAATAATGTGCTTTTAAAAAATTCCCAGGCCTCTTCAACAGTTTTGTTATTTAACTGCATCCAGTTCACAGTTTCTAGTTTTAGTCTCATACACTTAAAGTCAGCCTTCCTAACATTATATATTTTTGATTTGGACTTAGCTCTTCGAACACTAAACTTAACCTCAAATTTGACCATGTTATGATCGCTACTGTCAAGTGGTTCTAAAACGTCTAATTTACCAATCCTGTCCTGGTTATTAGAGAGAACAAGATCAAGAATGGCATCTCCCCTGGTAGGGGTATTAACAAATTGAGTAAAAAAACAATCCTGTACTAATTCCACCATCTCCAGTTCATATGTGAAGGAACATATAACAAGGTTATAGTGCTGCAGGACAGTGAATATGTATATAATACTGCAATACAGTGAAAAAGCAGAGGACTGTACAGTACAATAATATGTACTTGTACATATGCACATCGCATTTCTTTCACATGATCAGAATTCCTCTCAAATGGAACCCAATATATTTGTTTCATACCCATCTTATGTCTTCTCAGTATGTGATCAATGATTGACGTAGACAGTCCATTTGTTGTAGAATATGCCATTGTCTTGTGTGATTCGTGTCTGTATTTCTCTAAGTCTGATGGCATTATTTTATAACACCATGTTAATCACTGAAGTGTCTTCTGTGAATTCTACTGAGGAGAGTTCAATTACGCAGTCAACACGATCTGCTAGGTACCCATAAGTGCAAGCATAGAAATCCATAATTGTGTAGCTATGTATTCGGACTTAGCTGTTCTCAGTGCGAATAGTCATAATGATTCCAACTACAGTGTAATGGCTCAAATTGTACGGGACTCACTGCCCAGCTTCTCACAGGCGCACTGCGTAGTTGATGACACTGTCAACCCCAGTTGCTCCTTTTCCATTTGCAGTGTCTTGGTTTCTGCCTTATCCTCATCCTCATCTCCTCTGTGATCTTTCTTGCTCCATTTTGCCCCAAGTCATTGTGCTGTGTTTGCATCATCTTAAAGAGAACAGTGTAGGTAATTGTGATTCACTTTGTGTGTAGCCCATTGGCACATTGAATTTTAATTGGTGACTGAGGTGTTTCTGCAAATTACAGAGGTGTGGTAAAACTAGAATATGAGCTATTTGGCTGTGAAGTGTGTGTAGAGTTTTGTAAGATGAGTGCGCTAGATTTGCAAACTGTGTAGATAGCAGGAGATTGTGTTTTTGATTGAGGGCAAACAGTATTTCACTCTGGAATGTTAACATGAGGGGCGGCATGGTGGTGCAGTGGTTAGCACTGTTGCCTCACACCTCTGGGTGGGACCCGGGTGCATGCGGTTGTGAGGTTCCGACTTGATATAGTCAGGCTCACCTTGACTCACGATTTGGGCTCTGGGACCAGTCTCTTTGAGGGGGTTGGACCCTCTTCCACTCTGGAGTTACTCACAGGGAAATATGTGGAATAGCCTAAATAATGATTAAAAGGTACAGTATAGTAATTACATAAATCAGTAAAATAGTAGTTTTTCATCATTATCAAGTACTATGTACTGTAGAGGGGCGGCATGGTGGTGCAGTGGTTAGCACTGTTGCCTCACACATCTGGGACCCGGGTTCGAGTCTCCGCCTGGGTCACATGTGTGTGGAGTTTGCATGTTCTCCCCATGTCGTCGTGGGGTTTCCTCCGGGTACTCCGGTTTCCCCCCACAGTCCAAAAACATGCTGAGGCTAATTGGACTTGCTAAATTGCCCATAGGAGTGCATGTGTGAATGAATGGTGTGTGAATGTGCCCTGCGACGGGCTGGCCCCCCGTCCTGGGTGTTCCCTGCCTCGTGCCCATTGCTTCCGGGATAGGCCCCGGACCCCCTCCCCCCCCAACCCAGTAGGATAAGCGGTTTGGAAAATGGATGGATGTTAGCATGATTGGATTCTTGGTGGCTACATTCAATCACATTTGATTGGGAAAAACTGCAACATTCTCCATTACTGAAAACACTGTGGTTTAGAAGTAAAAGCCTGTAACTTACCCAAAACAATTAACTCATATCTCAGATGCGAATAATTCCACCAATGAATTAGTCAGTGCCACCAAAATGAAGAATACAATCAGTATTGTTATAACCGATACAGCCACAGGTGTTTTCATTTATACTTACAGGGTGTAGTTGGTGCTGCATGTGCAAATTCAGTTGGTGGTTTGTGTTACTGTATTGATATGAAAACACATTTTTTTTTAAATAGCTTCAAGAGTTTTGCAATGTTTTGCTAATCTGGTGTAAGATTTTGTGGTTAGTGGGTAGAGTTTTGCAAAAATAGCCTATTGTTTCCAAGACAGTATCTAAACAATCAGAAAAAAACTGTAACTAATGTCACAAAAGCAAATAATTCTATCAATCAATTAGTCAGTGTCAACAAAATGAAAAGTACAATCAGCATCGTTTTAACCATGAGAGTCAAAATGCTTAGATATGTTGTCAAAATATCAGTGTAAGTATGCTTCTGAGCTCCACAATTCCAAATGATAGTCGATTCCTACTTTCTCATTGTCACTGACTGATTATTTTTCATTAGCAAACTGATACTTATTCATTTCAAAGACATCAGTTTCAACATTGCAAGGTTGGTTGGTTCTCAACCATTTTTACCAAATTTTTGCCATGCAGCTCATTCGTGATCCCTATATCAAGTATAGGTTTACATTTATGCTATGATTGTGCAGTGCACTCTGCAATTTACACCAGTCAATGCCTATTGGACAAATCTGATTGGATGTGCCAGTGAATTTTAAATTAAACATCTGTGGCTTGGCTTCTTGGATTGGTTGAGTGTTGACTAGTTTTGCACTAAGCAGTTGCAAACCCAAGACCCATTTATATAAGTTAATTCTAGAATTGGGGCTGAGAAATCTGATCGTGGATCAGCACAGGAACGTGCTGGTTTTAAAATGCTTACATTCCCGACTCTGCCATGTGACCCGTTCAGAACTTGCCACAACCCAAATTTTGGTTGCAACCCCTGGGTTGAGAATCACTGCTCTACATTATAATATGTTAAGTTCCCATGGCCAGAGGAAGCACT